>NC_091284.1:38978672-39703672 GCF_032444005.1 Ranitomeya imitator
GTTGATTACCGGCGAGCCCTTAGCCCCTCAGTCCGACACTGATAATGCCCATTGATATGGTAGTCCTGCTTTCCACAGACCCTGATGGAGAAATTAATATCCCAAAAGAGTCGGGTTGATACCGTTTTGAAAAGCCCATTTTCATATCCAAAGCGGGAACTCTAGTTAATAGGGCTGGGTCCGGTATTCTGGATCCACATCTATGTGGGGAAAGCGGTCACCTAAAGCGTCTCTCGCTCTGAACGACCCGTCCTGTCCCGCATTGGACAGCCCATTGATGTGAATGCGCAATACTTACGCCATCTATGGTGGCGCTGCTGAGATGTCCAGCACTTAAGGCCCCATTCACCATTTTCAGGGTTTAAGCCCCTTTTACTTATTTAGTTGGTGTTCACGGAGAGTTTTTGAGCAAAACTCATGCACACAGTTTATGATTTTGCACAAAGTAAAAAAAACAATATATAGCTCTTATTTATTTATTTTTTTTACTTATGACTTTTTGCACTAAAATGTCACAACAATTGCACCAGAAAAAAACAAAACCTGACTTGCTTAGAGTTACTCCAGGTTATGACTGGAGTACATTTTGCGACACATTTATAGACTTTTTTGAAAAGTTGCAGATGATTAATCAGGTGAAAACATCTGGAAACCCCAAAACTCCATCAACAGTAGCGAAAGAAAAAAGAAAAGGCGAACGCATAAAATAGACAAAAATGGAAAGATTATTTTATTGCAATTAATAAAAAGCACAAAACACCAAACACTTGACACAATACAGGCACAAATCCAACAATAGATGGAGCCCTAAAGGTACCTTCACACTGAACAACTTAACAACGATAACGCTAGCGATCCGTGACGTTGCAGCGTCCTGGATAGCGATATCGTTGTGTCCGACACGCAGCAGTGATCAGGATCCTGCTGTGAGATCGTTGGTCGGAGCAGAAAGGCCAGCACTTTATTTCGTCGCTGGACCACCCGCTGACATCGCTGAATCGGCGTGTGTGACGCCGATTCAGCGATGTCTTCACTGGTAACCAGGGTAAATAACGGGTTACTAAGCGCAGGGCCACGCTTAGTAACCCGATGTTTACCCTGGTTACAAGTGTAAATGTAAAAAAAAAAACACTACATACTTACATTCCGGTGTCTGTCGCATCCCCCGGCGTCCGCTTCCATGAACTGTGTCAGCGCCGGCTGGCCGTAAAGCAGAGCACAGCGGTGACGTCACCGCTCTGCTTTACGGCCGGCGCTTACACAGTGCAGGGAAGCGGACGCCGGGGGACGCGACAGACACCGGAATGTAAGTATGTAGTGTTTTTTTTTTTTTACATTTACACTGGCAACCAGGGTAAACATCGGGTTACTAAGCGTGGCCCTGCGCTTAGTAACCCGATGTTTACCCTGGTTACCCGGGGACTTCGGCATCGTTGGTCGCTGGAGAGCTGTCTGTGTGACAGCTCTCCAGCGACCACACAACGACGAAACAGCGACGCTGCAGCGATCTGGATTGTTGTCTAGATCGCTGCAGCGTCGCTTAATGTGACGGTACCTTTACTGTCAGGTTTCCTCGCAGATTATACCTGGTAGGTGGAGATCTCAGCAGGGCAGAGGCATTGTGAGCATCTTCTCTAACATAGGGATTTATTATAGGGGAATATTGACAGTTTCACCTTTTCCCCCCCTCACAGGAGAGCAGTACGAACTACACGCCGCCACAGACACCACCCCCAGCGTGGTCGTCCACGTCTGCGAAAGCGATCCCGAAAATGAACTCGAGGTGGAAGAAGACGAGGACGGCATGAGCAAACCCAAACCAAAAATCATCCAAACGAGGCGGCCAGACTACATGCCCATCCACCTAAGCTGAAGAGGACGGCGAGCGCGTTTTGAGGACAGACGCCATTTTCACTCCATGAAATTTTTGTAACCTGAGGACGAGAAAACTCAGTGTGTGGCACCGCGGCGGAAGAGGCCGAATTTATACACCACTCGGCTCTTCCAAACCGGTGTATTTTTTTAGGCTTGTTTTTATTTTTTTCATTTTTTTAGGTCGAGCAGCAGCGCCCTTGCGTTTTGGAGAGTCCATTGGGCCTTAAACAACAACTGTTAAGGGGGCAGATTGCTGGTTTCGAGGCCTCTTTTTTATTTTTTTCTTGCTTTTCCAAAGCTTTTACGTTAATGGAATAGTGAGGGTTTGTTGCTAGTCGGCCTGTCGCGTGCAGAGGCGCGTGGGCGGCTTCACCGTGACCCATCTTTCTACATATTTGCTGGTATGCGCACACCTGTCCATTGCAAGCTGGGAGGAAGAGTACAACATTTTTTTATTTTTTTTGTTGTTAATATTATTTTGCATGTGATCTCGATGCTGACTTTTTCTATCATAGGTTTAGTTTTAGATTTATTTTCTATTTTTTTTTATTTTATTTTTTTCCCGGTGAACTGTGTGACTGTACTCGCAGAACGAGCTGGCGGCGATTTTAGTGTTTTTTTTTGTTTTTTTTAATTCTGTTGTACGGAACATGAGATCGAAAGTCAAAAAAACAAAACAAAAATAAGACAAAAAAAAAAAAACTTTGGACTTTCTACCTTACTGGTTTATTAGCTATTGATCGTATTTACAATCTGATATCGTGTAAATGACTTTTACTTTCGCAGTCTAATAGCTTTTTATGAATGTGTATGATGTCCGTGTGATCCTGGAAAGACCGTGAGATAAAGTATGCAATACCTTGCGTCCTGTCTGCTGCTTTTGGAGTCCACATTGTGACCTACAGTATCGTTTTTTTTTCAATTTCAAAATGGCGTCGGTCTAGTCACATGACCCAATATTATGTTAATGTTTTAGGTGGGTTTACAATAGATTTTCTCTATTCGAGGCCTGGATTCTGTCACTGCTAGGTGAGACTACAAATGGCTGCCTCTATTGGGCTTGGTGCTACTCCCCAAATTACCCCCTTTAAATGCAAATGAGCATAAGCTCCTCCCCTTCGCGGTCCAGGTCACATGACTATACCATAACAATTTGGTGAGTTCTATATTTCACATGTCCATTCTGAATTCACGTCACGGGACCTAGTCTACACTGTGCGTCTCCGGAGCTCAGCCACGTCCTCCCTCCTTCTAGCGGTCCTGGCTGCAGCAGGAGCCTCCCCCCTCATTTCCGCCTGCACTATTACAAACTATCTCTAAGCCACACCCATAGGCAAGGGGGCGGAGCTTCAGTCTGATACTGATTAAAAGTAGATTTAAGGATAAAACCAAAATTATACAAAGGTTGTTCCTGAGTACGGCCACCAGGACAAGCCCCTGATAAGCCATAGAAAGGGTCCATGCACCTCTTATACATAGGACAGATGCTAAACCGAGACCTTTCACTATACTTCCAACAGTTGGCGCTATAGAGTCCTCTTTTTCTCTGAAGAGGCAATTTGCATACTATAGTACATTAATACATGTATGGGGAGATTTCCATTTGTAGCCTATGGACACAATGTGAAGACGGTCTTTATTTACTAAGCAGTGGATAATGTTTTACAAGAAGTACCACCCACTGATCAGGTGACGGAGCCTCAACAGCACAGTTCTGTCCTTGGTGTCCTGTTGAAGTGAATAGGAGCTGAGGTGCAGTACCCAAAAATGGCCACTACACTGTGAATGGCGCTGTGCTGGGTTGCAAATAGTGTCGGACCACCACCAATCTCATATTGATGTCCTTGGCGGCCCCCTTTAAGTAATGCAGGGAATACAGAGGAGGGTACCGCTTCTCATCAGAGACCCAGTTGAAATATGGAGACTTTGCTTGCATGCTCTATTGAGAAAAAAAAATGTGCAAATTACTATTATTCCTTCCTTTCATCAGACAAACCATCTGTACACAGCTGTTTCTGGTTTTCTGTACCTGTCACATTTTTAAAGGGTGATGGAATGAGGAGAATAACATCCCGTCAGTCCTCACTGCACCTCTGGCAGAACCAGGAAGCCCCGGATGAACGATGCTGTCACCCTGGGAACATAAAATGTGATTCTGATATGTTTTGTTGATGACACAATTGATTTCTTGGTGGATTTTCTCTCCGGCAGGAACCCGATCTTTTGTTTTTTTCCTGTCTTTGTATTTCATCTGTTATGTAAATGTTCCCTGACAATAAACTCCCTTTGTATTCATGTCTGTATCTGCCAGTTTTGATCCTTTTTGTTTTGTTTGTTGTCTGCAGACAATCCCTTTTATTGCAAAACTAATATAGACCACTTACTATACCATGTGTGCTAACCGTAGCTCTCTCATTGACTACTTCAACCCTAGTTGCCCTCTTAAAGGGAACCTGTCCTGTCCCCACACTCTGTTTATTTGCAGATATAGGGTGCAGGTTAATAGCATTTCAGTGTCCGACTGACATACAGAAAGCCCGACAACTGAGAGATGCTGATTTTTTTCCCTGTGGCTTTCAGTCTCAGGCTGGTTTCACATTTGCGTTTTTTGCCGCTGCGTTTTACCGCAAAAAAAGCATGTGTTTTTTTTCCTATACTTAACATTAAAAACGCATGCTTTTTTTGCATGCGTTTTGCCGCCGCATGCGTCTTTTGTATGCATGCGTTGTGTTGCAGAAATGCATGCGTTTATTTGCTGCAAAAAAACGTATTGCTGTCTATGTAAACGCATGCGTTTTTAAGCACATGCGTTTGGTTGCGTTAAAAACGCATGCGTTTTTATAGAAAAAAACAAGAAAACACTGATACGCCACCCCCCACCATAAAATTGATAAAGGGATCCTAACCCTGGGGACCCTACCCCTAAGGGTATCCTTACCTAACCTTAACCCTAGGGATCTTACCCCTAACCCTAGGGATCCTAACCCTAAAGGGATCCTAACCCTAAGGGTTAGGATCCCTAGGGTTAGGATCCCTTAGGGGTAGGGTCCCTTAGGGTTAGGATCCCTTAGGGGTAGGGTTAGGGTCCCTAGGGGTAGGGTCCCTTCGTGTTAGGATCCCTTTAGGGTAAGGGTTAGGTTTAGGATCCCTAGGGTTAGGGTTAGGATCCCTTAGGGGTAGGGTCCCTTAGGGTTAGGATCCCTTAGGGGTAGGGTTAGGGTCCCTAGGGTTAGGGGTAGGGTCCCTTCGTGTTAGGATCCCTTTAGGGTTAGGGTTAGGATCCCTAGGGTTACTAGGGATCCAAACCCTAACCCTAGCTATTTCTGTTTATAGTGGGTTTTCTTGTTGATTTTGATGATTGGCAGCTGTCACACACTTCTCATCATGCGTTTAAAAAACGCAAACGCATGAAAAAAGTCAAAACGCCGCGTTTGTATTAAAACATGCAAAAACGCATGCGTCAAAAAAACGCAGCGTTTAAACACGTTTACATGCGTTTTTTCACCAAATGCGTTTGCGTTTAAAACGCTGCATTTTTAAACGCAAATGTGAAACCAGCCTTAGATGCGTGGCTTTACTCGCTCATCCTTCAGTATACAGCCAGTAGAGGCTGTACGCGCCCTCCAGCACTTTGACAGCTCACTCTGCACTGATGCACTGCAGATCGAGCTGTAAATCAAAGTATTGTGACGTTCTTACAGCCTCTACTCACTGATTTCCTTTTTTTCCAATGGAAATAATAAAAGGGTTTCTTTTAATTAGTGAAGAAATTGTTTATATAATGTCAACCTCGTAAGATACCGCGTTGCAAATTATTCTGCAAATTGGATTTAAAGATGTAATTTTTTTTTGTTTTTCACAAACTCATGGATGGTTTGTGTCTCAGGATCACTGAAATCAATCTCAAACACCTGTGATAATTATTTGCCAGGTGAGGACCAATTACAGGAAAACTACTTAAGAAGGATGTTCCGCATTATTAAGCAGCTACAGATTTCAAGCAATTATGGGAAAGAAAAATGATCTTTGCTCCTGAAAAGCGTCATGTAGTACAATGCCTTATGAAAGGTATGAAACCATTAGATATTTCACAAAAACCTAAGCGTGATCATTGAACTGTGAAGAGTGAAGGTTTTGTGCAGATAAAGGCATAATGAGGAAGGTTTCTGCCAAATTCATTGAATTAAGAGAACAAATGCTAAAATACCATTACAAAGCAGCAAAGAGGTATTAGAAGCTGCTGGTGCATCTGGAGTCCTGTGAACCTCAAGGTGCAGGACCCTCCAGACACCGCAGTTGTGCATAAACCTACTACTCGGCCGTCAATAAACAGTGCTCACAAGAAGAAACATTTGCCATCGGCCCAGACATACGTGAAGACTAATTGTGAAACAGTCTTGTTTACTAATCCGTGCCGTGCAACCCTGGATGGTCAAGATAGATGGAGTAGTGGATGGCCACCATGTCCCAAACAAGACTGCGATGTCGGAAAGGAGGTGGCGGAGTCGTGTTCAGCCGGAATCACTGGGAGAGAACAAAGTATATAAGGCAAAATCATCTTCATTGGCTGTTATGGGCAGAAAAGGAGAGAAACCCATGGTGTGGCCACCATCCTCCCCTGACCTCAGCCCTATTGAGAACCTTGGGAGTATCCTCGAGCAATGCGGGTGGGAGGCCGTTCTAATAAACACAAGCTCTTCGAGGATCACTGACATCCTCCTGTTAATGTTTTTGATTACAGTAAATGTGACCTCAACGCTGCAAATTCTACAAATTTTGGAGTTTTATTTCAGTTTTGAAAAAAAATTCTGTTATCATTGTGAGGTTTTTGCAATAAAATGTGATTCATCCTCTAGCGTTCAATGGTTTGGATATTGTACTGAATCATTGGCATCAACCATTATAGAAAAATCCGAGAAAATTAACGTTTGCATAATAATTTGGAACTTGTGGGCCTATATGTAGCTTTGCAGAAAAGGGGGTGATGCAGCAATTTGTTTCTTTTTTTAACATTTTTAAAAACAATTTTCAATTTTTAGTTTTAATTCTTGAATAAATTGAACAAATGGCGTCATGCGGTGCTGAAATACATACTGTGTGCGGAGCCTCGATATAACGTGTACAGTGCCCATACAGAGTGTCCCTATAATTTGTCACTTGTGACTTTGACCTTTTTTTTTTTGCACACTGTAATGAAGGTCTTGGGACACCAGACAGTGTAGAGATCCTCGCTTTCTGGCAGCAGTATACACATGCACAAAGTCCTTTGTGGCTTATTACAGTTCGTAAACATCCAGAATACAAACAGAAGATGGCCTTTTCTACAGCATAAAAGTTGGTAAAGAAAGAAAACTGTCCATGCGGTAGTACAGTGTCATCCGTATAAATTACATTCCACACTTCTCGGTCTCTGGCTGAGACTAAACCACAGTAATGGTCGTTCCGCTTTACACATCCAGACACAGAATGAGCTTAAATATGCTGTTCCAAGGCTTCGAACTGGAGATATGGGAACAGCCAGTCCCACTCCGCTCTTCTGGACATTCCTAAAGCCTGGACCCCAAACCTGGGCCCATTAAAAAAAAGACCTATTAGCATTATCCATGCTGGAGCCTGCTTCTCCGGGGCTTACATCACTGAGGCTAGCCACCTTGGTGGCACATACCTCCCATCCATGACCTGTCCAGCTCCAGCTTTACAACAGGTACACAATCACTTCTACAACTACAGTAGGATGACCACCCTCCAAGGAACTGGTGACATGAGCCCCTGCAATGTGACCACTAAAGCACTACAGTGCAGGACATTTAAATGTGGAATTTTTAAAAAAATGTTATGTATTTTATACCGATTCCTGTAAAATTAAAAAAAAAAAAAAAAAATGGATTGAGCAGTTTGAGAACGAATATGGCTGCCATCCTACAGCGGTTATCATCTAAAGTCCCTATTGGCAGATTTGACTTAATACATAGTGATCATTTTTACATCTCCCAGTAGTAGCATCCCAATTTGTGGAACAGTTTTAAGTTCCCGTTCCTGTTCTGGGAAAACTCGCTTATGACCCGTCTTGTGGAAAATTCTGAAGGGCAATTTTTGTGAAATTCCACCCAACCCCTTTTAAATGTATTATTTCTGCAGTTTGTATTTCATCCACATGGGGGAGACATTACATCAGTAACGGTGCAGTGATACTTTATTAATGCCCAGCTAGAAAAATATGATGATAATGTTCTGGTCTGCTATATATTTATCACTCCAATATAACTGCACCTTTTTAGAAGGGGTGTAATTTGGCTACTCTGTCATCTTTGCCACTAGAAAAAAAATTCTGTAGCGTCCCAAGGAAAGCTGAGTGATTCAATCATATTTGTCATCATGGCTCCGTGACCTCCTAATTTGCCTTCTAGGAAATGCAAAAACATAATCTCAAAATGACACATCACTTCTCAGCTTTGCTGTATTGATCGGGACAGAACAAGGTCAATTCTCATTTTTGCAAAGCACCGTAATCTTTTTCTTATTTTTCTGTCCTCCTAGCATTATGGTGGCTTGGTCCTTAAGGGACAAGTTGTAGTTTTGAATAACAGCATTCATTTTACTGAATAATGTACTGGAAATGAAAAAAAATATCCAACTGCAGAAAAATAGTGAAAAACGACATATTACCGCCATGTTTTTTTTTTTGTTTTTTTTTTAAGTTAATTTCTCTGGTAAAAAATGACCTGGAAATTTGATTCTCCAGGTTAGTCCGATTACGGCGATATCAAATATATATAGTTTGGTGACTTTTTCTGAGACGTCCTTTTTTTTATTTATCCGTCGAAGGAGCTGTAGGAGGGCTTGGTTTTTACATGGAGGGCTGTAGCTTCTATTGCTGCCATTTTTGGGGACATACGATTTTTTGACCAGTTTTACTTCATTTTTGGGGGGTAGGAAGTGAGGTGAGATGACCCCCCACCCACCCCAAAAAACTGCATTTCTGGTATTTTCATTCTTTATTATTTTTTTTTATTTGCATTAGCAGCCTTTAAATGTATTTTCACAGTAAGAACTTATATGGCCACAGCAATACCAAATTTGATATATAGCTCAAAAAAATAAAGGGAACGCTTAAAAAACAGAATGTAACCCCAAGTAAATCAAACTTCTGTGAAATCAAACTGTCCACTTAGGAAGCAACTCTGATTGACAATCACTTTCACATGCTGTTGTGCAAATGGAATAGACAACAGATGGAAATTATTGGCAATTATCAAGACACCCTCAATATAGGAGTGGTTCTGCAGGTGGGGACCACAGACCACATCTCAGTACCAATGCTTTCTGGCTGATGTTTTGGTCACTTTTGAATGTTGGTTGTGCTTTCACACTCGTGGTAGCATGAGACGGACTCTACAGCCCACACAAGGTTTGCTGTGTCTGTCAGCGTAGTGTCCAGAGGCTGGAGACGCTACCAGGAGAGAGGCCAGTACACCAGGAGACATGGAGGGGGCTGTAGGAGGGCAACAACCCAGCGGCAGGACCGCTACCTCTGCCTTTGTGCAAGGAGGAGCACTGCCAGAGCCCTGCAAAATGACTTCCAGCAGGCCACAAATGTGCATGTGTCTGCACAAACGGTTAGAAACCGACTCAATGAGGATGGTCTGAGGGTCCGACGTCCACAGATGGGGGTTGTGGTGCTCACAGCCCAACATCGTGCAGGATGCTTGGCCTTTGTCACAGAACCACTTTGCCACTGGCACCCTGTACTCTTCACATATGAAAGCAGGTTCACACTGAGCACATGTGACAGACGTGACAGAGTCTGGAGACACCATGGAGAGTGATCTGCTGCCTGCAACATCTTCCAGCATGACCGGTTTGGCAGTGGGTCAGTAATGGTGTGGGGTGACATTTCTTTGGAGGGCCGCACAGCCCTCCATGTGCTCGCCAGAGGCAGCCTGACTGCCATTAGGTACCGAGATGAGATCCTCAGGCCCCTTGTCAGACCATATGCTGGTGCGGTTGGCCCTGGGTTCCTCCTAATGCAGGACAATGCCAGACCTCATGTGGCTGGAGTGTGTCAGCAGTTCCTGCAAGATGAAGGCATTGCAGCTATGGACTGGCCGATTCCCCTGACCTGAATCCGATTCAACACATCTGTGACATCATGTCTCGCTCCATCCACGAACGTCACGTTGCACCACACACTGTCCAGGAGTTGGCGGATGCTTTAGTCCAGGTCTGGGAGGAGATCCCTCAGGAGACCATCCGCCTCCTCATCAGGAGCATGCCCAGGAGTTGTACAGTAGGGAGGTCATACAGGTTCGTGGAGGCCACACACACTACTGAGCATCTTTTCCTTGTTTGAGGCATTTCCACTGAAGTTGGATCAGCCTGTAATTAGATTCTCCACTTTGATTTTGAGAATCATTCCAAATCCAGACCTCCATGGGATATTCATTTTGATTTACATAATTGATATGTTTTATTGTTCTGAACACATTCCACTATGCAATGAATATAAATGTACAACTGGAATATTTCATTCAGAGATATCTAAGATGTGGTATTTGTGTTCCCTTTATTTTTTTGAGCAGTATATATATATATATATATATATATATATATATATATATATATATAATTTTATTATTTTTAGAATGGGAAAATGGGTGATTTTAACTTTTAGATTTTTTTTAACATTTTCTTAATTTTTTAACATTTCTAGAGATCCACTATCCAGACAGAGACATATGCATTCAATTATGGCCATCTATTGTTCATGGCTAGCTCCATTCTATACACACATATATGCGTTTTATATGCATCGTCATCACTTTTATCACATTTCTTTATCAATCATCTCTCATTCTTTGCGGCTGCCATAAAGCATGACTATGGGGTGAATTATGCTGTATAGAGTACTATAGGGAGTACATTATACTGTATGGACTATGGGGAGTGCATTATACGGTATGGAGTACTATGGGGAGTGCATTATACTGTATGTAGGATTATAGGGGTGGATTATACTATATGGAGGACTGTGGGGAGTGCATTACACTATATGGAGTGCATTATTATACTATATGGAGAACTATGGGGTGCATTACAGTATGGATGACTATGGTGAGTGCATTATACTGTATGCAGGGTTATAGGGGTGCATTATACTATATAGAGGTATATGAGGAGTGCATTATACTGTATGGAGGACTGTGAGGGTGCATTATACTGTATTGAGGACTTTGAGGGTGCATTGTATTGTATGGAGAACTATGGAGGTGTATTATAATGTATAGAGGACTATGGGGAGTGCATTGCACTATATGGATGACTATAGGGGTGCATTATACTATATGGGGAACTATGGGGAGTGCATTATTTTACTGCATGGATGACTATGGGGTGCATTATACTGTATGGATGACTATGGGAGTGCATTATACTGTATAGATGACTATGGGGGTGCATTTTACTGTATGAAGGACTGGGAGTACATGACACTGTACAGAGGGCTATGGGGTGTGGTCTACACTATGTGGAGAACTATGGAGTGTGCATTATTATAATAATGGGGGACTATGGGGAGCACATTATACTATATGGAGGACTATGAGGAGCGCAATATACTATATGGAAGACTATGGGGAGTGCATTATACTATATAGAGTAATATGGAGAGTGTATCATAGTATATGGAGGACTATGGGTAATGCGTTCTAGTATATAGAGGACTATGGGGAGTGAATTATGCTATACGGAGGAGTTATGGGTTGCATTATACTGTATGGAGGACTATGGGGACTGCATTATGCTATATAGAGGACCATGGGTAGTGAATTATGCTATATGGAGGACTATGGGAATCACATTATACTATATACGGCGCGCGAATTTTTGCCTGTAGGACATTATTGCAAGAGAGCTTGGCTGAGTAGATTACACAAGAAGGAAAACACAGAGCAAGTCAGCAGGATCTAGGAGCAACATGGCAGATGTGACAACCTACATGGTGAGCTGCAGCATGTGCTACATGTTCACAGATCGACCAGAAGAAGAATCCAATTTCACCTGTCAGAAGTGTAGACTAGTGGCCCTTTTAGAAGAAAAGGTGCGGGGTCTGGAAGAAAGAATAGCAACTTTGAAACTCATCAAAGAGAATGAAGACTTTCTAGACAGAACAGAAGCATCTCTACTGGTCACAGAAGGTGCAAAAAGTGTCAGAGAACCTCCAAAAGCAGATGAGTGGAAGCATGTGACCAAAAGAAGCAAGAAGACCATGGAGAAATCACCAACCACACAACTGAAGAACCGATATCAAATCTTTGTAGAGGATGAAGATGGCACACCTAAGAATGAAGCAATACCAGCAAGCAAAAAAGAAAAGGGCACACAGCAACAAGTGACAGCAAAAAGTACAGCCAAGAAGCAACGAAGAGTGGTGGTGGTGGGAGACTCACTACTGAGAGGCACAGAAGCAGCCATCTGCAGACCGGACATAACTGCAAGAGAAGTATGCTGCCTTCCAGGTGCGATGATCAAGGATGTGACCGATAGGATACCAAAGCTCTTCAGCTCCAAGGACGTCCACCCATTTCTTCTGATACATGTTGGCACCAATGACACGGCAAGGAAGGACCTACCGACAATCTGCAAGGACTTTGAAGAGTTGGGGAAGAAAGTAAAGGAACTGGATGCACAGGTAGTTTTTTCTTCTATCCTTCCAGTAGACGGGCATGGCACCAGGAGATGGAACAGGATCCTTGATGCAAACAACTGGCTAAGACGATGGTGCAGACAACAAGGATTTGGATTCCTGGACCACGGTGTGAATTACTGGTATGATGGACTCCTCGCCAGAGACGGACTACACCTCAACAAACCTGGGAAACACACATTCGCCAGAAGACTCGCTACACTCATCAGGAGGGCGTTAAACTAGAAGAAGAGGGGACGGGAAGAAAAACATTAGACTCGAACAAAGACGACCCAGGAAAACATACTCAGAAGGGAGGTAAGAACATTTCTAAAACAATCCACAGTGAGGAGATTGGAACAAAACAAAATCCTCTAAACTGCATGCTCGCAAACGCCAGAAGCCTGACAAACAAGATGGAAGAACTAGAAGCAGAAATATCTACAGGTAACTTTGACATAGTGGGAATAACCGAGACATGGTTAGATGAAAGCTATGACTGGGCAGTTAACTTACAGGGTTACAGTCTGTTTAGAAAGGATCGTAAAAATCGGAGAGGAGGAGGGGTTTGTCTCTATGTAAAGTCTTGTCTAAAGTCCACTTTAAGGGAGGATATTAGCGAAGGGAATGAGGATGTCGAGTCCATATGGGTTGAAATTCATGGAGGGAAAAATGGTAACAAAATTCTCATTGGGGTCTGTTACAAACCCCCAAATATAACAGAAAGCATGGAAAGTCTACTTCTAAAGCAGATAGATGAAGCTGCAACCCATAATGAGGTCCTGGTTATGGGGGACTTTAACTACCCGGATATTAACTGGGAAACAGAAACCTGTGAAACCCATAAAGGCAACAGGTTTCTGCTAATAACCAAGAAAAATTATCTTTCACAATTGGTGCAGAATCCAACCAGAGGAGCAGCACTTTTAGACCTAATACTATCTAATAGACCTGACAGAATAACAAATCTGCAGGTGGTTGGGCATTTAGGAAATAGCGACCACAATATTGTGCAGTTTCACCTATCTTTCACTAGGGGGACTTGTCAGGGAGTTACAAAAACATTGAACTTTAGGAAGGCAAAGTTTGAACAGCTTAGAGATGCCCTTAATCTGGTAGACTGGAACAATATCCTCAGAAATGAGAATACAGATAATAAATGGGAAATGTTTAAGAACATCCTAAATAGGCAGTGTAAGCGGTTTATACCTTGTGGGAATAAAAGGACTAGAAATAGGAAAAACCCAATGTGGCTAAACAAAGAAGTAAGACAGGCAATTAACAGTAAAAAGAAAGCATTTGCACTACTAAAGCAGGATGGCACCATTGAAGCTCTAAAAAACTATAGGGAGAAAAATACTTTATCTAAAAAACTAATTAAAGCTGCCAAAAAGGAAACAGAGAAGCACATTGCTAAGGAGAGTAAAACTAATCCCAAACTGTTCTTCAACTATATCAATAGTAAAAGAATAAAAACTGAAAATGTAGGCCCCTTAAAAAATAGTGAGGAAAGAATGGTTGTAGATGACGAGGAAAAAGCTAACATATTAAACACCTTCTTCTCCACGGTATTCACGGTGGAAAATGAAATGCTAGGTGAAATCCCAAGAAACAATGAAAACCCTATATTAAGGGTCACCAATCTAACCCAAGAAGAGGTGCGAAACCGGCTAAATAAGATTAAAATAGATAAATCTCCGGGTCCGGATGGCATACACCCACGAGTACTAAGAGAACTAAGTAATGTAATAGATAAACCATAGTAACATAGTAACATAGTTAGTAAGGCCGAAAAAAGACATTTGTCCATCCAGTTCAGCCTATATTCCATCATAATAAATCATAATAAATACCCAGATCTACGTCCTTCTACAGAACCTAATAATTGTATGATACAATATTGTTCTGCTCCAGGAAGACATCCAGGCCTCTCTTGAACCCCTCGACTGAGTTCGCCATCACCACCTCCTCAGGCAAGCAATTCCAGATTCTCACTGCCCTAACAGTAAAGAATCCTCTTCTATGTTGGTGGAAAAACCTTCTCTCCTCCAGACGCAAAGAATGCCCCCTTGTGCCCGTCACCTTCCTTGGTATAAACAGATCCTCAGCGAGATATTTGTATTTTCCCCTTATATACTTATACATGGTTATTAGATCGCCCCTCAGTCGTCTTTTTTCTAGACTAAATAATCCTAATTTCGCTAATCTATCTGGGTATTGTAGTTCTCCCATCCCCTTTATTAATTTTGTTGCCCTCCTTTGTACTCTCTCTAGTTCCATTATATCCTTCCTGAGCACCGGTGCCCAAAACTGGACACAGTACTCCATGTGCGGTCTAACTAGGGATTTGTACAGAGGCAGTATAATGCTCTCATCATGTGTATCCAGACCTCTTTTAATGCACCCCATGATCCTGTTTGCCTTGGCAGCTGCTGCCTGGCACTGGCTGCTCCAGGTAAGTTTATCATTAACTAGGATCCCCAAGTCCTTCTCCCTGTCAGATTTACCCAGTGGTTTCCCGTTCAGTGTGTAATGGTGATATTGATTCCCTCTTCCCATGTGTATAACCTTACATTTATCATTGTTAAACCTCATCTGCCACCTTTCAGCCCAAGTTTCCAACTTATCCAGATCCATCTGTAGCAGAATACTATCTTCTCTTGTATTAACTGCTTTACATAGTTTTGTATCATCTGCAAATATCGATATTTTACTGTGTAAACCTTCTACCAGATCATTAATGAATATGTTGAAGAGAACAGGTCCCAATACTGACCCCTGCGGTACCCCACTGGTCACAGCGACCCAGTTAGAGACTATACCATTTATAACCACCCTCTGCTTTCTATCACTAAGCCAGTTACTAACCCATTTACACACATTTTCCCCCAGACCAAGCATTCTCATTTTGTGTACCAACCTCTTGTGCGGCACGGTATCAAACGCTTTGGAAAAATCGAGATATACCACGTCCAATGACTCACCGTGGTCCAGCCTGTAGCTTACCTCTTCATAAAAACTGATTAGATTGGTTTGACAGGAGCGATTTCTCATAAACCCATGCTGATATGGAGTTAAACAGTTATTCTCATTGAGATAATCCAGAATAACATCCCTCAGAAACCCTTCAAATATTTTACCAACAATAGAGGTTAGACTTACTGGCCTATAATTTCCAGGTTCACTTTTAGAGCCCTTTTTGAATATTGGCACCACATTTGCTATGCGCCAGTCCTGCGGAACAGACCCTGTCGCTATAGAGTCACTAAAAATAAGAAATAATGGTTTATCTATTACATTACTTAGTTCTCTTAGTACTCGTGGGTGTATGCCATCCGGACCCGGAGATTTATCTATTTTAATCTTATTTAGCCGGTTTCGCACCTCTTCTTGGGTTAGATTGGTGACCCTTAATGTAGGGTTTTCATTGTTTCTTGGGATTTCACCTAGCATTTCATTTTCCACCGTGAATACCGTGGAGAAGAAGGTGTTTAATATGTTAGCTTTTTCCTCGTCATCTACAACCATTCTTTCCTCACTATTTTTTAAGGGGCCTACATTTTCAGTTTTTATTCTTTTACTATTGATATAGTTGAAGAACAGTTTGGGATTAGTTTTACTCTCCTTAGCAATGTGCTTCTCTGTTTCCTTTTTGGCAGCTTTAATTAGTTTTTTAGATAAAGTATTTTTCTCCCTATAGTTTTTTAGAGCTTCAATGGTGCCATCCTGCTTTAGTAGTGCAAATGCTTTCTTTTTACTGTTAATTGCCTGTCTTACTTCTTTGTTTAGCCACATTGGGTTTTTCCTATTTCTAGTCCTTTTATTCCCACAAGGTATAAACCGCTTACACTGCCTACTTAGGATGTTCTTAAACATTTCCCATTTATTATCTGTATTCTCATTTCTGAGGATATTGTCCCAGTCTACCAGATTAAGGGCATCTCTAAGCTGTTCAAACTTTGCCTTCCTAAAGTTCAATGTTTTTGTGACTCCCTGACAAGTCCCCCTAGTGAAAGACAGGTGAAACTGCACAATATTGTGGTCGCTATTTCCTAAATGCCCAACCACCTGCAGATTTGTTATTCTGTCAGGTCTATTAGATAGTATTAGGTCTAAAAGTGCTGCTCCTCTGGTTGGATTCTGCACCAATTGTGAAAGATAATTTTTCTTAGTTATTAGCAGAAACCTGTTGCCTTTATGGGTTTCACAGGTTTCTGTTTCCCAGTTAATATCCGGGTAGTTAAAGTCCCCCATAACCAGGACCTCATTATGGGTTGCAGCTTCATCTATCTGCTTTAGAAGTAGACTTTCCATGCTTTCTGTTATATTTGGGGGTTTGTAACAGACCCCAATGAGAATTTTGTTACCGTTTTTCCCTCCATGAATTTCAACCCATATGGACTCGACATCCTCATTCCCTTCACTAATATCCTCCCTTAAAGTGGACTTTAGACAAGACTTTACATAGAGACAAACCCCTCCTCCTCTCCGATTTTTACGATCCTTTCTAAACAGACTGTAACCCTGTAAGTTAACTGCCCAGTCATAGCTTTCATCTAACCATGTCTCGGTTATTCCCACTATGTCAAAGTTACCTGTAGATATTTCTGCTTCTAGTTCTTCCATCTTGTTTGTCAGGCTTCTGGCGTTTGCGAGCATGCAGTTTAGAGGATTTTGTTTTGTTCCAATCTCCTCACTGTGGATTGTTTTAGAAATGTTCTTACCTCCCTTCTGAGTATGTTTTCCTGGGTCGTCTTTGTTCGAGTCTAATGCTTTTCTTCCCGTCCCCATTATTTCTTATTTTTAGTGACTCTATAGCGACAGGGTCTGTTCCGCAGGACTGGCGCATAGCAAATGTGGTGCCAATATTCAAAAAGGGCTCTAAAAGTGAACCTGGAAATTATAGGCCAGTAAGTCTAACCTCTATTGTTGGTAAAATATTTGAAGGGTTTCTGAGGGATGTTATTCTGGATTATCTCAATGAGAATAACTGTTTAACTCCATATCAGCATGGGTTTATGAGAAATCGCTCCTGTCAAACCAATCTAATCAGTTTTTATGAAGAGGTAAGCTACAGGCTGGACCACGGTGAGTCATTGGACGTGGTATATCTCGATTTTTCCAAAGCGTTTGATACCGTGCCGCACAAGAGGTTGGTACACAAAATGAGAATGCTTGGTCTGGGGGAAAATG
Organism: Ranitomeya imitator; assembly: GCF_032444005.1. NCBI lineage: Eukaryota > Metazoa > Chordata > Amphibia > Anura > Dendrobatidae > Ranitomeya > Ranitomeya imitator. The sequence continues at coordinate 38,996,422 of NC_091284.1, forward strand.
TGTGTAAATGGGTTAGTAACTGGCTTAGTGATAGAAAGCAGAGGGTGGTTATAAATGGTATAGTCTCTAACTGGGTCGCTGTGACCAGTGGGGTACCGCAGGGGTCAGTATTGGGACCTGTTCTCTTCAACATATTCATTAATGATCTGGTAGAAGGTTTACACAGTAAAATATCGATATTTGCAGATGATACAAAACTATGTAAAGCAGTTAATACAAGAGAAGATAGTATTCTGCTACAGACGGATCTGGATAAGTTGGAAACTTGGGCTGAAAGGTGGCAGATGAGGTTTAACAATGATAAATGTAAGGTTATACACATGGGAAGAGGGAATCAATATCACCATTACACACTGAATGGGAAACCACTGGGTAAATCTGACAGGGAGAAGGACTTGGGGATCCTAGTTAATAATAAACTTACCTGGAGCAGCCAGTGCCAGGCAGCAGCTGCCAAGGCAAACAGGATCATGGGGTGCATTAAAAGAGGTCTGGATACACATGATGAGAGCATTATACTGCCTCTGTACAAATCCCTAGTTAGACCGCACATGGAGTACTGTGTCCAGTTTTGGGCACCGGTGCTCAGGAAGGATATAATGGAACTAGAGAGAGTATAAAGGAGGGCAACAAAATTAATAAAGGGGATGGGAGAACTACAATACCCAGATAGATTAGCGAAATTAGGATTATTTAGTCTAGAAAAAAGACGACTGAGGGGCGATCTAATAACCATGTATAAGTATATAAGGGGACAATACAAATATCTCGCTGAGGATCTGTTTATACCAAGGAAGGTGACGGGCACAAGGGGGCATTCTTTGCGTCTGGAGGAGAGAAGGTTTTTCCACCAACATAGAAGAGGATTCTTTACTGTTAGGGCAGTGAGAATCTGGAATTGCTTGCCTGAGGAGGTGGTGATGGCGAACTCAGTCGAGGGGTTCAAGAGAGGCCTGGATGTCTTCCTGGAGCAGAACAATATTGTATCATACAATTATTAGGTTCTGTAGAAGGACGTAGATCTGGGTATTTATTATGATGGAATATAGGCTGAACTGGATGGACAAATGTCTTTTTTCGGCCTTACTAACTATGTTACTATGTTACTATGTTACTATGACTTGGGGATCCTAGTTAATGATAAACTTACCTGGAGCAGCCAGTGCCAGGCAGCAGCTGCCAAGGCAAACAGGATCATGGGGTGCATTAAAAGAGGTCTGGATACACATGATGAGAGCATTATACTGCCTCTGTACAAATCCCTAGTTAGACCGCACATGGAGTACTGTGTCCAGTTTTGGGCACCGGTGCTCAGGAAGGATATAATGGAACTAGAGAGAGTACAAAGGAGGGCAACAAAATTAATAAAGGGGATGGGAGAACTACAATACCCAGATAGATTAGCGAAATTAGGATTATTTAGTCTAGAAAAAAGACGACTGAGGGGCGATCTAATAACCATGTATAAGTATATAAGGGGACAATACAAATATCTCGCTGAGGATCTGTTTATACCAAGGAAGGTGACGGGCACAAGGGGGCATTCTTTGCGTCTGGAGGAGAGAAGGTTTTTCCACCAACATAGAAGAGGATTCTTTACTGTTAGGGCAGTGAGAATCTGGAATTGCTTGCCTGAGGAGGTGGTGATGGCGAACTCAGTCGAGGGGTTCAAGAGAGGCCTGGATGTCTTCCTGGAGCAGAACAATATTGTATCATACAATTATTAGGTTCTGTAGAAGGATGTAGATCTGGGGATTTATTATGATGGAATATAGGCTGAACTGGATGGACAAATGTCTTTTTTCGGCCTTACTAACTATGTTACTATGTTACTATGTTACTATATGGAGGACTATGGGGTGCAGCTCACTGGTTAGCACTGCAGCCCTGGGGTCAAATCCCACCAAGGACAACATCTGCCAGGAGTTTGTATGTCCTGCCCATGTTGTGTGGGTTTCCTCCTGGTACTTTGGCTTCCTCCCACACTCCAAAGACATACTGATCTTACTGTGGTACTGTGGAGGAAGTCAATGTGGGGATATGGTACTGTGTTTGTGGGGCGCTTTTGTTAACATCATACCGTATAAGTGCAATGAAAGGGGGGTGTAGGTCTTCAGTAGGAGGAAATTTACTTTGCAAAGATTGCAAAGTTGTGAGTTATGCTAGTTGTTGACCCTGTAAATTTTTTTGTTTTTTTGGTGTGTGTGTGGGTGTGTGGGTGTGTGTGTGGGTGTGGGGGGGGGATTTCTATGTATACCCCTGTTTCTGCCTCTACAATATGCTGCTCTCAGATTACTTGGCAAGAACTTGCTGACAGATTCCCTTTAAGTCCCCAATTAATCAAGCCATTTTTACCAAAATTTTGGTGTAAAACTTGAAATATCAAAAAATATTTGCCAGTCTTAGCAAGCTCCAACTACTTTTGGAAAAGTGGGCATAGCTCGGGTGAGACGAGGCATTGTCGAGCACAGACAAAAGTGGCATCGATTATGTCAGACGTATTCCGATGCCTGATTTGGGATACATCGATCGGCGCATTTTCAGTCGCTGGGATGCTCTTAATTAATTGTGTGTTATAATTACCAAATTACATCTGTAATTATAATATTGTATAAATCACAGAATAATTATAAGGCCGTCAACTCAAAATAGCGTCACCCTGGCATCGAAAAATGTGAACACGCGAATACGATATTCAACACAAACTGCTGGAAAGTGTATGGAGGAATGTAAGAGTTGCTGGAAAAGCAGAGTACAAATCTGGCCTCCTTTACTGCTTCTAAAAGGTAAATATAAAATGATAAGGTGTCCTGAGTGGCAGAGTGGCAGTAATCTTTCTCACACCTCACAACATTAGAGAATTCAAGGCTCCTTGAAAATGGATCTGTCACCATGTTTCACAATACAAACCATGCAAGTTGTTAAATAGATTTATTACAGTTGAGGAATCTGGTGTACTGATGTCCCCCGTCCTGAATTAAATGTCCCCCATCCTGTGCCCCTTCCTGTAATAATAGCCCCATCCTGGTCCCTTTATTTAATTATGTCTTACATCCTGTGGTAATGTCCTTGTCCTGTTAATGTCCCAATCCTTTAATAATGGCCTCATCCTTGGCTCCATCATGTCATAATACCCCATCCTGGCCCTTTCCTACAAATAATGTCCCCCATCGAGTAATAAAGTCGCACATCTTAACCCCCATCCTGTAATAATATCCCCTATCCTGTAATGTCCCCCTGTCTGGCCCTTATTTAGTAATAATGTCCTCCATACTGGATTCCGTCCTGAAATAATGTCCCCCATCCTGGCCCCTGTTTTGTAACAATGTCCCCCATCCTTTCCGTTTTGTAATAATATCCCCATCCTGAAATAATGTCCCCTATCCTGGCCCCTCTCTTGTAATAATGTCTCCATCCTGAAATAATGTCCCCATCCTGTAATAATGTGCCCCATCCTGGGCCCTGTCCTGAAATAACATCCCCCATCCTGGACCCTGCCTGAAATAATGTACCCCATCCTGTAATAATGTTCCCATCCTGGCCCCTGCTTTATAATACTGTTCCCCATCTTGACCCATGTTTTGTAATAATGTCCTCCATCCTGGCCCTCATCCTGTAATAATGTCCTCATCCTGTAATAATGTTCCCCATCCTTTATTAATTTCCCCCTTCCTGGCTCCCATCCTTTAATAATGTCCCCCAACTTGGCCCTCTTCCTGTAATAGTATCCCCATCATGGTCCTCTTCCTATAATAATGTCCCCCATCCTGGCCCCTTCCAGTAATAATGCCACCCCTGTCCTGGCCCCCTTCCTGAAATAATGTCCCCCATCCTGGCCCTTGTCTTGTAATAATGTCCCCCTCCTGGCCCCTGTTTTGTAATTATGTCCCCCATCCTGGCCCTCATCCTGTAATAATGTTCCCATCCTGTAATAATTTCCCTCATCCTGGCCCCCATCCTTTAATAATGTCTCCCAACTTGGCCCTCTTCCTGTAATAATGTCCCCCATCATGGTCCTCCCCCAGTAATAATGCCACCTCTATCCTGGCCCCTTCCAGTAATAATGCCACCCCTATCCTGGCACTTTCCAGTAATAATGTCCCCCATCCTGGCTCTTTCATCAACACACATTTAAACATGAGAAAATGATTCTTTTGACCTGTCATCACTAGTGTTGAGCGATACCTTCCGATATCCATAAGTATCGGTATCGGATTGTATCGGCCGATATTCGAAAAATATCAGATATCGCCGATACCGATACCCGATACCAATGCAAGTCAATGGGACCAAAATATCGGAATTAAAATAAACCCTTTCTTTCCTTGTAGGTTAATTCTACATGAAGGAAAACAACTAGGAATAATGTAGGATGTATTGGGGGAGGTGGCGGAGACATTAAAGCCATAGAGGTTTGGCCCAATCAAATGGAATAGCAGGAATTAAATTTTTTTTTTAAGACATTCGGAGCTAGAAAGCTATTGACTATGTTACGATTTTTCATATTTAGTCAGATATTTACAGTGCCTACAAGTAGTATTCAACCCCCTGCAGATTTAGCAGGTTTACACATTTGGAATTAACTTGGCATTGTGACATTTGGACTGTAGATCAGCCTGGAAGTGTGAAATGCACTGCAGCAAAAAAGAATGTTATTTCTTTGTTTATTTTTTTTTTAATTGTGAAAAGTCTTTTCAGAGGGTCATTTATTATTCAACCCCTCAACCCACCAGAATTCTGTTTGGTTCCCCTAAAGTATTAAGAAGTAGTTCAGGCACAAAGAACAATGAGCTTCACATGTTTGGATTAATTATTTCTTTTTCCAGCCTTTTCTGACTATTTAAGACCCTCCCCAAACTTGTGAACAGCACTCATACATGGTCAACATGGGAAAGACAAAGGAGCATTCCAAGGCCATCAGAGACAAGATCGTGGAGGGTCACAAGGCTGGTAAGGGGTACAAAACCCTTTCCAAGGAGTTGGGCCTACCTGTCTCCACTGTTGGGAGCATCATCCGGAAGTGGAAGGCTTATGGAACTACTGTTAGCCTTCCACAGCCTGGACAGCCTTTGAAAGTTTCCTCCCGTGCCGAGGCCAGGCTTGTCCGAAGAGTCAAGGCTAACCCAAGGACAACAAGGAAGAAGCTCCGGGAAGATCTCATGGCAGTGGGGACATTGGTTTCAGTCAATACCATAAGTAACGTACTCCACCGCAATGGTCTCCGTTCCAGATGAGCCCGTAAGGTACGTTTACTTTCAAAGCGTCATGTCAAGGCTCGTCTACAGTTTGCTCATGATCACTTGGAGGACTCTGAGACTGACTGGTTCAAGGTTCTCTGGTCTGATGAGACCAAGATCGAGATCTTTGGTGCCAACCACACACGTGACGTTTGGAGACTGGATGGCACTGCATACGACCCCAAGAATACCATCCCTACAGTCAAGCATGGTGGTGGCAGCATCATGCTGTGGCGCTGTTTCTCAGCCAAGGGGCCTGGCCATCTGGTCCGCATCCATGGGAAGATGGATAGCACGGCCTACCTGGAGATTTTGGCCAAGAACCTCTGCTCCTCCATCAAGGATCTTAAGATGGGTCGTCATTTCATCTTCCAACAAGACAACGACCCAAAGCACACCGCCAAGAAAACCAAGGCCTGGTTCAAGAGGCAAAAAATCAAGGTGTTGTAGTGGCCTAGTCAGTCTCCTGACCTTAACCCAATTGAAAACTTGTGGAAGGAGCTCAAGATTAAAGTCCACATGAGACACCCAAAGAACCTAGATAACTTGGAGAAGATCTGCATGGAGGAGTGGGCCAAGATAACTCCAGAGACCTGTGCCGGCCTGATCAGGTCTTATAAAAGACGATTATTAGCTGTAATTGCAAACAAAGGTTATTCCACAAAATATTAAACCTAGGGGTTGAATAATAATTGACCCACACTTTTATGTTTAAAATTTATAAAAATTTAACTGAGCAACAAAACTTTTTGGTTTGTAAGATTTATGCATCTGTTAATAAATCCTGCTCTTGTTTGAAGTTTGAAGGCTCTAACTTATTTGCATCTTATTAAACCTGCTAAATCTGCAGGGGGTTGAATACTACTTGTAGGCACTGTATGTTTCTCTACTTCCATGCTGTTCACCTTTTTTTTTAACTTCTCCCACACTTTCTTCTTCATCATCCTCAGCAGCATGATCTTTTCCATCAACTTCTCCTTCACCTTATTACATAGTAACATAGTTAGTAAGGCCGAAAAAAGACATTTGTCCATCCAGTTCAGCCTATATTCCATCATAATAAATCCCCAGATCTACGTCCTTCTACAGAACCTAATTGTATGATACAATATTGTTCTGCTCCAGGAAGACATCCAGGCCTCTCTTGAACCCCTCGACTGAGTTCGCCATCACCACCTCCTCAGGCAAGCAATTCCAGATTCTCACTGCCCTAACAGTAAAGAATCCTCTTCTATGTTGGTGGAAAAACTTTCTCTCCTCCAGACGCAAAGAATGCCCCCTTGTGCCCGTCACCTTCCTTGGTATAAACAGATCCTCAGCGAGATATTTGTATTGTCCCCTTATATACTTATACATGGTTATTAGATCGCCCCTCAGTCGTCTTTTTTCTAGACTAAATAATCCTAATTTCGCTAATCTATCTGGGTATTGTAGTTCTCCCATCCCCTTTATTAATTTTGTTGCCCTCCTTTGTACTCTCTCTAGTTCCATTATATCCTTCCTGAGCACCGGTGCCCAAAACTGGACACAGTACTCCATGTGCGGTCTAACTAGGGATTTGTACAGAGGCAGTATAATGCTCTCATCATGTGTATCCAGACCTCTTTTAATGCACCCCATGATCCTGTTTGCCTTGGCAGCTGCTGCCTGGCACTGGCTGCTCCAGGTAAGTTTATCATTAACTAGGATCCCCAAGTCCTTCTCCCTGTCAGATTTACCCAGTGGTTTCCCATTCAGTGTGTAATGGTGACATTGATTCCTTCTTCCCATGTGTATAACCTTACATTTATCATTGTTAAACCTCATCTGCCACCTTTCAGCCCAAGTTTCCAACTTATCCAGATCCATCTGTAGCAGAATACTATCTTCTCTTGTATTAACTGCTTTACATAGTTTTGTATCATCTGCAAATATCGATATTTTACTGTGTAAACCTTCTACCAGATCATTAATGAATATGTTGAAGAGAACAGGTCCCAATACTGACCCCTGCGGTACCCCACTGGTCCCAGCGACCCAGTTAGAGACTATACCATTTATAACCACCCTCTGCTTTCTATCACTAAGCCAGTTACTAACCCATTTACACACATTTTCCCCCAGACCAAGCATTCTCATTTTGTGTACCAACCTCTTGTGCGGCACGGTATCAAACGCTTTGGAAAAATCGAGATATACCACGTCCAATGACTCACCGTGGTCCAGCCTATAGCTTACCTCTTCATAAAAACTGATTAGATTGGTTTGACAGGAGCGATTTCTCATAAACCCATGCTGATATGGAGTTAAACAGTTATTCTCATTGAGATAATCCAGAATAACATCCCTCAGAAACCCTTCAAATATTTTACCAACAATAGAGGTTAGACTTACTGGCCTATAATTTCCAGGTTCACTTTTAGAGCCCTTTTTGAATATTGGCACCACATTTGCTATGCGCCAGTCCTGCGGAACAGACCCTGTTGCTATAGAGTCCCTAAAAATAAGAAATAATGGTTTATCTATTACATTACATAGTTCTCTTAGTACTCGTGGGTGTATGCCATCCGGACCCGGAGATTTATCTATTTTAATCTTATTTAGCCGATTTCGCACCTCTTCTTGGGTTCGATTGGTGACCCTTAATATAGGGTTTTCATTGTTTCTTGGGATTTCACCTAGCATTTCATTTTCCACCGTGAATACCGTGGAGAAGAAGGTGTTTAATATGTTAGCTTTTTCCTCGTCATCTACAACCATTCTTTCCTCACTATTTTTTAAGGGGCCTACATTTTCAGTTTTTATTCTTTTACTATTGATATAGTTGAAGAACAGTTTGGGATTAGTTTTACTCTCCTTAGCAATGTGCTTCTCTGTTTCCTTTTTGGCAGCTTTAATTAGTTTTTTAGATAAAGTATTTTTCTCCCTATAGTTTTTTAGAGCTTCAATGGTGCCATCCTGCTTTAGTAGTGCAAATGCTTTCTTTTTACTGTTAATTGCCTGTCTTACTTCTTTGTTTAGCCACATTGGTTTTTTCCTATTTCTAGTCCTTTTATTCCCACAAGGTATAAACCGCTTACACTGCCTATTAAGGATGTTCTTAAACATTTCCCATTTATTATCTGTATTCTTATTTCTGAGGATATTGTCCCAGTCTACCAGATTAAGGGCATCTCTAAGCTGGTCAAACTTTGCCTTCCTAAAGTTCAGTGTTTTTGTGACTCCCTGACAAGTCCCCCTAGTGAAAGACAGGTGAAACTGCACAATATTGTGGTCGCTATTTCCTAGATGCCCGACCACCTGCAGATTTGTTATTCTGTCAGGTCTATTAGATAGTATTAGGTCTAAAAGTGCTGCTCCTCTGGTTGGATTCTGCACCAATTGTGAAAGATAATTTTTCTTGGTTATTAGCAGAAACCTGTTGCCTTTATGGGTTTCACAGGTTTCTGTTTCCCAGTTAATATCCGGGTAGTTAAAGTCCCCCATAACCAGGACCTCATTATAGGTTGCAGCTTCATCTATCTGCTTTAGAAGTAGACTTTCCATGGTTTCTGATATATTTGGGGGTTTGTAACAGACCCCAATGAGAATTTTGTTACCATTTTTCCCTCCATGAATTTCGACCCATATGGACTCGACATCCTCATTTCCTTCGCTAATATCCTCCCTTAACCCCTTCATGACCCAGCCTGTTTTGACCTTAAAGACCTTGCCGTTTTTTGCAATTCTGACCAGTGTCCCTTTATGAGGTAATAACTCAGGAACGCTTCAACGGATCCTAGCGGTTCTGAGAATGTTTTTTCGTGACATATTGGGCTTCATGTTAGTGGTAAATTTAGGTCAATAAATTCTGCGTTTATTTGTGATAAAAACGGAAATTTGGCGAAAATTTTGAAAATTTCGCAATTTTCACATTTTGAATTTTTATTCTGTTAAACCAGAGAGATATGTGACACAAAATAGTTAATAAATAACATTTCCCACATGTTTACTTTACATCAGCACAATTTTGGAAACAAAATTTTTTTTTGTTAGGAAGTTATAAGGGTTAAAATTTGACCAGCGATTTCTCATTTTTACAACGAAATTTACAAAACCATTTTTTTTAGGGACCACCTCACATTTGAAGTCAGTTTGAGGGGTCTATATGGCTGAAAATACCCAAAAGTGACACCATTCTAAAAACTGCACCCTTCAAGGTACTCAAAACCACATTCAAGAAGTTTATTAACCCTTCAGGTGCTTCACAGCAGCAGAAGCAACATGGAAGGAAAAAATGAACATTTAACTTTTTAGTCACAAAAATTATCTTTTAGCAACAATTTTTTTATTTTCCCAATGGTAAAAGGAGAAACTGAACCATGAAAGTTGTTGTCCAATTTGTCCTGAGTACGCTGATACCTCATGTGTGGGGGTAAACCACTGTTTGGGCGCACGGCAGGGCTTGGAAGGGAAGGAGCGCCATTTGACTTTTTGAATAAAAAATTGGCTCCACTCTTTAGCGGACACCATGTCACGTTTGGAGAGCCCCCGTGTGCCTAAAAATTGGAGCTCCCCCACAAGTGACCCCATTTTGGAAACTAGACGCCCCAAGGAACTTATCTAGATGCATAGTGAGCACTTTGAACCCCCAGGTGCTTCACAAATTGATCCGTAAAAATGAAAAAGTACTTTTTTTTCACAAAAAAATTCTTTTAGCCTCAATTTTTTCATTTTCACATGGGCAACAGGATAAAATGGATCCTAAAATGTGTTGGGCAATTTCTCCTGAGTACACCAATACCTCACATGTGGGGGTAAACCACTGTTTGGGCACATGGTAAGGCTCGGAAGGGAAGGAGCGCCATTTGACTTTTTGAATGAAAAATTATTTCCATCGTTAGCGGACACCATGTCGCGTTTGGATAGCTCCTGTGTGCCTAAACATTGGCGCTCCCCCACAAGTGACCCCATTTTGGAAACTAGACCCCCAAGGAACTTATTTAGATGCCTAGTGAGCACTTTAAACCCTCAGGTGCTTCACAAATTGATCTGTAAAAATGAAAAAGTACTTTTTTTTCACACAAAAATTCTTTTCGCCTCAATTTTTTCATTTTCACATGGGCAGTAGGATAAAATGGATCATAAAATTTGTTGGGCAATTTCTCCCGAGTACGTCGATACCTCATATGTGGGGGTAAACCACTGTTTGGGCACTCGGCAGGGCTCGGAAGGAAAGGCACGCCATTTGACTTTTTGAATGGAAAATTAGCTCCAATTGTTAGCGGACACCATGTCGCGTTTGGAGAGCCCCTGTGTGCCTAAACATTGGAGCTCCCCCACAAGTGACCCCATTTTGGAAACTAGACCCCCCAAGGAACTTATCTAGATGCATATTGAGCACTTTAAACCCCCAGGTGCTTCACAGAAGTTTATAACGCAGAGCCATGAAAATAAAAAATAATTTTTCTTTCCTCAAAAATGATTTTTTAGCCTGGAATTTCCTATTTTGCCAAGGATAATAGGAGAAATTGGACCCCAAATATTGTTGTCCAGTTTGTCCTGAGTACGCTGATACCCCATATGTGGGGGTAAACCACTGTTTGGGCGCACGGCAGGGCTCGGAAGGGATGGCACGCCATTTGGCTTTTAAATGGAAAATTAGCTCCAATCATTAGCGGACACCATGTCACGTTTGGAGAGCCCCTGTGTGCCTAAACATTGGAGATCCCCCAGAAATGACACCATTTTGGAAACTAGACCCCCAAAGGAACTAATCTAGATGTGTGGTGAGGACTTTGAACCCCCAAGTGCTTCACAGAAGTTTATAACGCAGAGCCATGAAAATAAAAAAAAAAAAATATTTTCTCAAAAATGATCTTTTAGCCTGCAATTTTTTATTTTCCCAAGGGTAACAGGAGAAATTTGACCCCAAAATTTGTTGTCCAGTTTCTCCTGAGTACGCTGATACCCCATATGTGGGGGTAAATCACTGTTTGGGCACATACCGGGGCTCGGAAGTGAAGTAGTGACGTTTTGAAATGCAGACTTTGATGGAATGCTCTGTGGGCGTCACGTTGCGTTTGCAGAGCCCCTGATGTGGCTTAACAGTAGAAACCCCCCACAAGTGACCCCATTTTGGAAACTAGACCCCCAAAGGAACTTATCTAGATGTGTGGTGAGCACTTTGAACCCCCAAGCGCTTCATAGAAGTTTATAATGCAGAGCCGTGAAAATAATAAATACGTTTTCTTTCCTCAAAAATAATTATTTAGCCCAGAATTTTTTAATTTTCCCAAGGGTAACAGGAGAAATTTGACCCCAATATTTGTTGTCCAGTTTCTCCTGAGTACGGTGATACCCCATATGTGGGGGTAAACTACTGTTTGGGCACATGCCGGGGCTTGGAATTGAAGTAGTGACGTTTTGAAATGCAGACTTTGATGGAATGCTCTGCGGGCGTCACGTTGCGTTTGCAGAGCCCCTGATGTGCCTAAACAGTAGAAACCCCCCACAAGTGACCCCATTTTGGAAACTAGACCCCGAAAGGAACTTATCTAGATGTGTGGTGAGCACTTTGAACCCCCAAGTGCTTCATAGAAGTTTATAATGCAGAGCCGTGAAAATAATAAATACGTTTTCTTTCCTCAAAAATAATTATTTAGCCCAGAATTTTTTATTTTCCCAAGGGTTACAGGAGAAATTGGACCCCAAAAGTTGTTGTCCAGTTTCTCCTGAGTACGCTGATGCCCCATGTGTGGGGGTAAACCACTGTTTGGGCACACGTCGGGGCTCAGAAGGGAAGTAGTGACTTTTGAAATGCAGACTTTGATGGAATGGTCTGCGGGTGTCACGTTGCGTTTGCAGAGCCCCTGGTGTGCCTAAACAGTAGAAACCCCCACAAGTGACCCCATTTTAGAAACTAGACCCCCCCAAGGAACTTATCTAGATATGTGGTGAGCACTTTGAACCCCCAAGTGCTTCACAGACGTTTACAACGCAGAGCCGTGAAAATAAAAAATCATTTTTCTTTCCTCAAAAATGATGTTTTAGCAAGCATTTTTTTAGATTCACAAGGGTAACAGGAGAAATTGGACCCCAGTAATTGTTGCGCAGTTTATCCTGAGTACACTGATACCCCATATGTGGGGATAAACCACTGTTTGGGCACACGTCAGGGCTCGGAAGTGAGGGAGCACCATTTGACTTTTTGAATACGAGATTGGCTGGAATCAATGGTGGCGCCATGTTGCGTTTGGAGACCCCTGATGTGCCTAAACAGTGGTAACCCCTCAATTCTAACTCCAACACTAACCCCAACACACCCCTAACCCTAATCCCAACTGTAGCCATAACCCTAATCACAACCCTAACCGCAACACACCCCTAACCACAACCCTAATTCCAACCCTAAGGCTATGTGCCCACGTTGCGGATTCGTGTGAGATATTTCCGCACCATTTTTGAAAAATTGGCGGGTAAAAGGCACTGCGTTTTACCTGCGGATTTTCCGCGGATTTCCAGTGTTTTTTGTGCGGATTTCACCTGCGGATTCCTATTGAGGAACAGGTGTAAAACGCTGCGGAATCCGCACAAAGAATTGACATGCTGCGGAAAATACAACGCAGCGTTTCCGCGCGGTATTTTCCGCACCATGGGCACAGCGGATTTGGTTTTTCATGTTTACATGGTACTGTAAACCTGATGGAACACTGCTGCGAATCCGCAGCGGTCAATCCGCAGCCAAATCCGCACAGTGTGCACATAGCCTAATTCTAAAGGTATGTGCACACGCTGCGGAAAACGCTGCGGATCCGCAGCAGTTTCCCATGAGTTTACAGTTCAATGTAAACCTACGGGAAACAAAAATCGCTGTACACATGCTGCGGAAAAACTGCACGGAAACGCAGCGGTTTACATTCCGCAGCATGTCACTTCTTTGTGCGGATTCCGCAGCGGTTTTACAACTGCTCCAATAGAAAATCGCAGTTGTAAAACCGCAGTGAAATGCGCAGAAAAAAACGCGGTAAATCCGCCATAAATCCGCAGCGGTTTAGCACTGCGGATTTATCAAATCCGCAGCGGAAAAATCCGCAGAGGACCAGAATACGTGTGCACATACCGAAGCCCTAACCCTAGCCCTAACCCTAACCCTACCCCTAGCCCTAACCCTACCCCTAACCCTACCCCTAACCCTACCCCTAACCCTACCCCTAACCCTACCCCTAACCCTAACCCTATTCTAACATTAGTGGAAAAAAAAAATTTCTTTATTTTTTTATTGTCCCTACCTATGGGGGTGACAAAGGGGGGGGGTCATTTATTATTTTTTTTATTTTGATCACTGAGATATAATCTATCTCAGTGATCAAAATGCACTTTGGAACGAATCTGCCGGCCGGCAGATTCGGCGGGCGCACTGCGCATGCGCCCGCCATTTTGGAAGATGGCGGCGCCCAGGGAGAAGACGGACGGGACCCCGGCTGGATCGGTAAGTATGATGGGGTGGGGGGGTCCACGGGGGGGGGATCGGAGCACGGGGGGGGGAATCGGAGCACGGGAGGGGTGGAACGGAGCACGGGGGGCGTGGAACGGAGCACGGGGGGCTGGAATGGAGCACGGGGGGTGGAACGGAGCACCGGGGGGGTGGATCGGAGTGCAGGGGGGGTGATTGGAGCACGGGGGGGTGATTGGAGCACGGGGGGAGCGGACAAGAGCACGGGGGGGAGCGGAGCACTGGATGGAGGGGAGCCGGAGCAGTCTACCGGCCAGATCGGGGGGCTGGGGGGGCGATCGGTGGGGTGGGGTGGGGGCACATTAGTATTTCCAGCCATGGCCGATGATATTTCAGCATCGGCCATGGCTGGATTGTAATATTTCACCCGTTATAATAGGTGAAATATTACAAATCGCTCTGATTGGCAGTTTCACTTTCAACAGCCAATCAGAGCGATCGTAGCCACGAGGGGGTGAAGCCACCCCCCCTGGGCTAAACTACCACTCCCCCTGTCCCTGCAGATCGGGTGAAATGGGAGTTAACCCTTTCACCCGATCTGCAGGGACGCGATCTTTCCATGACGCCACATAGGCGTCATGGGTCGGATTGGCACCGACTTTCATGACGCCTACGTGGCGTCATGGGTCGGGAAGGGGTTAAAGTGGACTTTAGACAAGACTTTACATAGAGACAAACCCCTCCTCCTCTCCGATTTTTACGATCCTTTCTAAACAGACTGTAACCCTGTAAGTTAACTGCCCAGTCATAGCTTTCATCTAACCATGTCTCGGTTATTCCCACTATGTCAAAGTTACCTGTAGATATTTCTGCTTCTAGTTCTTCCATCTTGTTTGTCAGGCTTCTGGCGTTTGCGAGCATGCAGTTTAGAGGATTTTGTTTTGTTCCAATCTCCTCGCTGTGGATTGTTTTAGAAATGTTCTTACCTCCCTTCTGAGTATGTTTTCCTGGATCTTCTTTGTTCAAGTCTAATGTTTTTCTTCCCGTCCCCTCTTCTTCTAGTTTAACGCCCTCCTGATGAGTGTAGCGAGTCTTCTGGCGAATGTGTGTTTCCCAGGTTTGTTGAGGTGTAGTCCGTCTCTGGCGAGGAGTCCATCGTACAAGTAATTCACACCGTGGTCCAGGAATCCGAATCCTTGTTGTCTGCACCAGATTAAAATTACCATTTGTTATAAAATATGTTACCTTGCTATCTGTGACTTACAATTTATTACTACTTTTTCAGTCTAAACGAAAATTCTTAAAGTATGAACCTACATTGTGTGTTCAGTATTCAATAACGTTAAGAATATTCTATTATATTTAAGCACCAATATCCATCTCAGATTTACAGGTACCGCCATGGGGACATACATTGCCCCTTGCACTGTAATCTCTTAATGGATATGATTGTACTTATAGTAATATTGTTATTTAAAGTTTTAAACTGATTAATTGATTTTTAAATTGATTTTCATCTGCTTATTTTTCACATAACTTTATATCCACTAATCATTTACATCAGATTAGCTTAACAAATTCAAATGAGATATATATTGTTCTATAAAATTATAGTATTTGTGTATTTTAATCAATGCTAGAAACCTTGATAAATTAAAAGTATTTTAGAAACTTCTTTGTAGTTGGTAACTCACTTACTCAAAGCTATAAGGCTAAAAGTGTCACTATTCTGCAGCTTTACTGCTGTGAATACATACTGACCAGTACAGATTAGTGAATATTTTTGAGTGGAATTGAATTCTTAGTTGAATTCCGGCCTAGTGTGAGACCCTGGATGTTTCTGTGCAAGCACTTCTAAGGTCACAACGTCCTGACGTCCTAACAAAAGCCTAATAATTGATCTAGTGTTGGGTGCCACATTAATTATTCAATGTATGTACTGAAAAGATATATATCTTTGTACCGCCTTAGCCAGTAGATAGAAAAATATGCATGTAGACATTTATTTTACCATTAGAATCTTTAGAAGGGTTGCATGTTTTACATCTTAACAATGTTTTATCTTACATAGTAATCATGTAACACAGGTACTTGAATGCAATAAGGCTACTTTCACACTAGCGTCGGACTCGGCCCGTTGCAGTGTGTTAGGCTGAGGTTCCGACGCTAGCAGTGAAACGGAGGCACAACGGAGGCAGCGGATGCATTTTTCCTGCGCATCCGCTGCCCCATTGTAAGGTGCAGGGAGGTGAGGGCGGAATTCCGGCCGCGCATGCGCTGTCGGAAAAAGTGGTTCGTCGGCAGCAAAAAACGTTACATGTAACGTTTTTTGCTCCCGCCGATCCGCCACAACACGGCGCAACCGTCGCACGACGGTTGCAACGTGTGTCAATGTGTCGCAATGCGTCTCTAATGTTAATCTATGGGGCAAAAACGCATCTTGCAAACAACTTTGCAGGATGCGTTTTTTCCCATAAACGACGCATTGCGACGTATTGCAAAAAACGCTAGTGTGAAAGTAGCCTAACACAGAGGCGCTGATCAGTGGTTAACTATTATTTACTTAATTAATAGTAATAAACTCCTCCCAGGGAGATAACAGGGAAGAAGGGGATGCAGGGTAAACAGTATAACTGCTATTCAACTATGCAGTCTTTATAACTTATCATAGCTCTGCTATCCATTACTCTGCGGAGGTCTAACAGGTGATGAGATACCGGCAGGGTCCGATGCAGTGTCTTCAGGCGTCCTCGCCCAATACACGGTCTCACTTCTGGCAGCAGATGGCGGTCACTGGTTTTGCCCACTGAGGCCCTAGTCCATCTAACTACGGAGCTGAAGAGTGATGCTCTCCACAATATTCCAATCACCGTATGTGCCTCTGAGCAGCCGCTGTCACCTGAATATGTGCACTGCAACCATCTGCCCGGCGCGCGTCTCCCTCCTGGTACTTGTGAGTCTTCACTGCGCCTGTCCTCGATCTGTGCTCTGCGGCCAGGAGCCTTTCCCAACAAACTCCTGCTTGGCGTGCTCTGACCCACGTGCTCGGCGACGCTCCCCGGGTCCTTACTGCACCCTTATTGCTGCTGCGCGGCCAACACTGCTTGCGGCGCGGTGCAGGTCATCTCTCAACCCTCTAGTGGGAAGCTCCTCTCTTTTCCAGCGCAAACCCCCTTATACTTCCCTGACTCACAACGCCCCCTCTCTGCAGGTCATGGGTCTCCTCAGTCCTCAAATTCCTTCCCCCCTGCAACAGGAGGTTCGGCCCCAGCAGTTCCGGACCCGACGCTTCAGCAGCACTTGCGGCCTGGTTCTCTCTTCTACATTAACACGTCACATTAAAGGACAGTACTAACTGTCATGCTGGTGTAACTGGAAAGTCTAGTTAGACTTTGCTTCAATGACACTTGCTAGTTTAATTAAGGATCCTTGAAGGCAATTCCGCAAGGCATCATCTGAGGATTAAAGGCTACATTTTCCTCTGATCGCAGACTTTAATGGTCAATAACGCTTTAGATTACCTTCAATAGATTTACTCACCAGGCTGATTTTATGGGACATAAAACTTGAGGTCATGTAATAAACACATATATTGCTCAAATAGTCACCTAATCATCTGAGTTATAGGAGTTGTACAAGCTCATAAACTCATTTTCAAACATCATTTTTGTGAAATCTGAGTTAATATACTGTCGGGTATATCTCACTCTGATGGACCCGTCTTGTTCTGTATGGCAAAGACAAACTATGGAATGGGCACGGTGTGATGCTTCACCCCCTTCACACCAGGGCGATTTTCTATTTTTGTTTTTCCTTCCCTTCTTCCAAATTCCATAGCCTTTTTTTTATTTTTCCAGCCATATAGCCGTATGAGGGCTTGTTTTTTTGTGGGATGAGTTGTACTTTTGAATGACACCATTATCATGTGATACACTGGAAAGCGGGAACATTTTTGTATTGTAATTGCTAACAAAAGACAATTCCATCATTGTTGTTTGGGTTTTTTACCCACCATGTTCACTATATGGTAAAACTGACCTGACAATATGATTTTCCAGGTCAGTACAAGTATGCAGATACCAAACATGTAGGGTATGTTCACACGTTCCTGATTTCCATCCTTTTTTTTTCAGGACTGTTTTTTAAAAAACTGCAGCTCTTGGCAGAAAACGCAAGTCCTTTTTTTGGTCCTTTTTTTGTCCTTTTTTGATGCGTTTTTTGATCCTTTTTTTGATCCTTTTTTTGATCCTTTTTTTGATCCTTTTTTATGCAGTTTTCTATGCAGTTAAAATGGCTGAAAATACCCTAAGGCCATGTTCACTCAGTGCGTTTTTTACCGCGGAAACGCAGCGGTTTTGCTGCTGCGGTTCCGCGGCTGTTTTCCATGCAGGGTACAGTACACTGTACCCTATGGAAAACAGGACCCACTGTGCACATGGTCCTGAATTGAAAAAAAAAAAACCGCACTGATTAGCTGCGGTAAAAAAGAAGTACCATGTCACTTCTTTTTGTAAAACAGCAGCGGTTCTGCACCCATAGACCTCCATTGTGAGGTGAAAGCCGCAGTAAAACCCGCAGATGAAAAAAATATCTGCGGGTTTTACTGCGGTTTGTGGTGCAGAACCGCTGCAGTGTGGCTGCCCCCCTGTGTCCCAATCCCACCCCCCCCATGCTCCGATGCCACCCCCCCGTGCTCCGACGCCCCCCCCGTGCCCCCATCTCCCCCCATCTCCACCGCTTATACTTACCCGGTCCCGTTGTCCGTCCGGCCGTCTTCTCCCTGGGCGCCGCCATCTTGCAAAATGGCGGGCGCATGCGCAGTGCGCCCGCCGAATCTGCCGGCCGGCAGATTCGTTCCAAAGTGCATTTTGATCACTGAGATATAACCTATCTCAGTGATCAAAATAAAAAAAATAGTAAATGACCCCCCCCCCCCCCCCCCTTTGTCACCCCCATAGGTAGGGACAATAAAAAAATAAAGAATTTTTTTTTTTTTTTTCACTAAGGTTAGAATAGGGTTAGGGTTAGGGTTAGGGTTAGGGGTAGGGTTAGGGGTAGGGTTAGGGGTAGGGTTAGGGTTAGGGGTAGGGTTAGGGTATTTTCAGCCATTTTAACCAGGGATTCAAGCTTCAGGAGGCTAATTTGCATATTCCAGGTGCCTTCTGGGAGAAGCGAAGTCTCCCTAAGCTAGAAGATCGTTGGGTACAGCCGGGACCAGCTGCTTCGAAAGCATCACCAAACCAGGGATTCAAGCTTCAGGAGGCTAATTTGCATATTCCAGGTGCCTTCTGGGAGAAGCGAAGTCTCCCTAAGCTAGAAGATCGTTGGGTACAGCCGGGACCAGCTGCTTCGAAAGCATCACCAAACCAGGGATTCAAGCTTCAGGAGGCTAATTTGCATATTCCAGGTGCCTTCTGGGAGAAGCGAAGTCTCCCTAAGCTAGAAGATCGTTGGGTACAGCCGGGACCAGCTGCTTCGAAAGCATCACCAAACCAGGGATTCAAGCTTCAGGAGGCTAATTTGCATATTCCAGGTGCCTTCTGGGAGAAGCGAAGTCTCCCTAAGCTAGAAGATCGTTGGGTACAGCCGGGACCAGCTGCTTCGAAAGCATCACCAAACCAGGGATTCAAGCTTCAGGAGGCTAATTTGCATATTCCAGGTGCCTTCTGGGAGAAGCGAAGTCTCCCTAAGCTAGAAGATCGTTGGGTACAGCCGGGACCAGCTGCTTCGAAAGCATCACCAAACCGCGCGCCTTACGGCGCGCAAATTTTTGCCTGTAGGACATTATTGCAAGAGAGCTTGGCTGAGTAGATTACACAAGAAGGAAAACACACAGCAAGTCAGCAGGATCTAGGAGCAACATGGCAGATGTGACAACCTACATGGTGAGCTGCAGCATGTGCTACATGTTCACAGATCGACCAGAAGAAGAATCCAATTTCACCTGTCAGAAGTGTAGACTAGTGGCCCTTTTAGAAGAAAAGGTGCGGGGTCTGGAAGAAAGAATAGCAACTTTGAAACTCATCAAAGAGAATGAAGACTTTCTAGACAGAACAGAAGCATCTCTACTGGTCACAGAAGGTGCAAAAAGTGTCAGAGAACCTCCAAAAGCAGATGAGTGGAAGCATGTGACCAAAAGAAGCAAGAAGACCATGGAGAAATCACCAACCACACAACTGAAGAACCGATATCAAATCTTTGTAGAGGATGAAGATGGCACACCTAAGAATGAAGCAATACCAGCAAGCAAAAAAGAAAAGGGCACACAGCAACAAGTGACAGCAAAAAGTACAGCCAAGAAGCAACGAAGAGTGGTGGTGGTGGGAGACTCACTACTGAGAGGCACAGAAGCAGCCATCTGCAGACCGGACATAACTGCAAGAGAAGTATGCTGCCTTCCAGGTGCGATGATCAAGGATGTGACCGATAGGATACCAAAGCTCTTCAGCTCCAAGGACGTCCACCCATTTCTTCTGATACATGTTGGCACCAATGACACGGCAAGGAAGGACCTACCGACAATCTGCAAGGACTTTGAAGAGTTGGGGAAGAAAGTAAAGGAACTGGATGCACAGGTAGTTTTTTCTTCTATCCTTCCAGTAGATGGGCATGGCACCAGGAGATGGAACAGGATCCTTGATGCAAACAACTGGCTAAGACGATGGTGCAGACAACAAGGATTTGGATTCCTGGACCACGGTGTGAATTACTGGCATGATGGACTGCTCGCCAGAGACGGACTACACCTCAACAAACCTGGGAAACACACATTCGCCAGAAGACTCGCTACACTCATCAGGAGGGCGTTAAACTAGAAGAAGAGGGGACGGGAAGAAAAACATTAGACTCGTACAAAGACGACCCAGGAAAACATACTCAGAAAGGAGGTAAGAACATTTCTAAAACAATCCACAGTGAGGAGATTGGAACAAAACAAAATCCTCTAAACTGCATGCTCGCAAACGCCAGAAGCCTGACAAACAAGATGGAAGAACTAGAAGCAGAAATATCTACAGGTAACTTTGACATAGTGGGAATAACCGAGACATGGTTAGATGAAAGCTATGACTGGGCAGTTAACTTACAGGGTTACAGTCTGTTTAGAAAGGATCGTAAAAATCGGAGAGGAGGAGGGGTTTGTCTCTATGTAAAGTCTTGTCTAAAGTCCACTTTAAGGGAGGATATTAGCGAAGGGAATGAAGATGTCGAGTCCATATGGGTTGAAATTCATGGAGGGAAAAATGGTAACAAAATTCTCATTGGGGTCTGTTACAAACCCCCAAATATAACAGAAAGCATGGAAAGTCTACTTCTAAAGCAGATAGATGAAGCTGCAACCCATAATGAGGTCCTGGTTATGGGGGACTTTAACTACCCGGATATTAACTGGGAAACAGAAACCTGTGAAACCCATAAAGGCAACAGGTTTCTGCTAATAACCAAGAAAAATTATCTTTCACAATTGGTGCAGAATCCAACCAGAGGAGCAGCACTTTTAGACCTAATACTATCTAATAGACCTGACAGAATAACAAATCTGCAGGTGGTTGGGCATCTAGGAAATAGCGACCACAATATTGTACAGTTTCACCTGTCTTTCACTAGGGGGACTTGTCAGGGAGTCACAAAAACACTGAACTTTAGGAAGGCAAAGTTTGACCAGCTTAGAGATGCCCTTAATCTGGTAGACTGGGACAATATCCTCAGAAATGAGAATACAGATAATAAATGGGAAATGTTTAAGAACATCCTAAATAGGCAGTGTAAGCGGTTTATACCTTGTGGGAATAAAAGGACTAGAAATAGGAAAAACCCAATGTGGCTAAACAAAGAAGTAAGACAGGCAATTAACAGTAAAAAGAAAGCATTTGCACTACTAAAGCAGGATGGCACCATTGAAGCTCTAAAAAACTATAGGGAGAAAAATACTTTATCTAAAAAACTAATTAAAGCTGCCAAAAAGGAAACAGAGAAGCACATTGCTAAGGAGAGTAAAACTAATCCCAAACTGTTCTTCAACTATATCAATAGTAAAAGAATAAAAACTGAAAATGTAGGCCCCTTAAAAAATAGTGAGGAAAGAATGGTTGTAGATGACGAGGAAAAAGCTAACATATTAAACACCTTCTTCTCCACGGTATTCACGGTGGAAAATGAAATGCTAGGTGAAATCCCAAGAAACAATGAAAACCCTATATTAAGGGTCACCAATCTAACCCAAGAAGAGGTGCGAAACCGGCTAAATAAGATTAAAATAGATAAATCTCCGGGTCCGGATGGCATACACCCACGAGTACTAAGGGAACTAAGTAATGTAATAGATAAACCATTAATTCTTATTTTTAGGGACTCTATAGCGACAGGGTCTGTTCCGCAGGACTGGCGCATAGCAAATGTGGTGCCAATATTCAAAAAGGGCTCTAAAAGTGAACCTGGAAATTATAGGCCAGTAAGTCTAACCTCTATTGTTGGTAAAATATTTGAAGGGTTTCTGAGGGATGTTATTCTGGATTATCTCAATGAGAATAACTGTTTAACTCCATATCAGCATGGGTTTATGAGAAATCGCTCCTGTCAAACCAATCTAATCAATTTTTATGAAGAGGTAAGCTATAGGCTGGACCACGGTGAGTCATTGGACGTGGTATATCTCGATTTTTCCAAAGCGTTTGATACCGTGCCGCACAAGAGGTTGGTACACAAAATGAGAATGCTTGGTCTGGGGGAAAATGTGTGTAAATGGGTTAGTAACTGGCTTAGTGATAGAAAGCAGAGGGTGGTTATAAATGGTATAGTCTCTAACTGGGTCGCTGTGACCAGTGGGGTACCGCAGGGGTCAGTATTGGGACCTGTTCTCTTCAACATATTCATTAATGATCTGGTAGAAGGTTTACACAGTAAAATATCGATATTTGCAGATGATACAAAACTATGTAAAGCAGTTAATACAAGAGAAGATAGTATTCTGCTACAGATGGATCTGGATAAGTTGGAAACTTGGGCTGAAAGGTGGCAGATGAGGTTTAACAATGATAAATGTAAGGTTATACACATGGGAAGAAGGAATCAATATCACCATTACACACTGAACGGGAAACCACTGGGTAAATCTGACAGGGAGAAGGACTTGGGGATCCTAGTTAATGATAAACTTACCTGGAGCAGCCAGTGCCAGGCAGCAGCTGCCAAGGCAAACAGGATCATGGGGTGCATTAAAAGAGGTCTGGATACACATGATGAGAGCATTATACTGCCTCTGTACAAATCCCTAGTTAGACCGCACATGGAGTACTGTGTCCAGTTTTGGGCACCGGTGCTCAGGAAGGATATAATGGAACTAGAGAGAGTACAAAGGAGGGCAACAAAATTAATAAAGGGGATGGGAGAACTACAATACCCAGATAGATTAGCGAAATTAGGATTATTTAGTCTAGAAAAAAGACGACTGAGGGGCGATCTAATAACCATGTATAAGTATATAAGGGGACAATACAAATATCTCGCTGAGGATCTGTTTATACCAAGGAAGGTGACGGGCACAAGGGGGCATTCTTTGCGTCTGGAGGAGAGAAGGTTTTTCCACCAACATAGAAGAGGATTCTTTACTGTTAGGGCAGTGAGAATCTGGAATTGCTTGCCTGAGGAGGTGGTGATGGCGAACTCAGTCGAGGGGTTCAAGAGAGGCCTGGATGTCTTCCTGGAGCAGAACAATATTGTATCATACAATTATTAGGTTCTGTAAAAGGACGTAGATCTGGGGATTTATTATGACGGAATATAGGCTGAACTGGATGGACAAATGTCTTTTTTCGGCCTTACTAACTATGTTACTATGTTACTATGTTACTATGTTAACCCTAAAAGAATTCCTAGAAAACACACAGACTCTGGCTAGAAAACTGCATCAAAAAACGCATCAAAAAACGCATCAAAAAACGCATCAAAAAAGGACCAAAAAAGGACCAAAAAAAGGACCTGCGTTTTCTGCCAAGAGCTGCAGTTTTTTAAAAAACAGTCCTGAAAAAAAAAGGATGGAAATCAGGAACGTGTGAACATACCCTAACCCTACCCCTAACCGTACCCCTAACCCTAACCCTACCCCTAACCCTACCCCTAACCCTACCCCTACCCCTAACCCTACCCCTAACCCTACCCCTAACCCTACCCCTAACCCTAACCCTACCCCTACCCCTAACCCTACCCCTAACCCTACCCCTAACCCTAACCCTACCCCTAACCCTATTCTAACCTTAGTGGAAAAAAAAAAAAATCTTAATTTTTTTTTATTGTCCCTACCTATGGGGGTGACAAAGGGGGGGGGGGTGTCATTTACTATTTTTTTTTATTTTGATCACTGAGATAGGTTATATCTCAGTGATCAAAATGCACTTTGGAACGAATCTGCCGGCCGGCAGATTCGGCGGGCGCACTGCGCATGCGCCCGCCATTTTGCAAGATGGCGGCGCCCAGGGAGAAGACGGCCGGACGGACACCGGGACGCCGGGTAAGTATAAGGGGGGAGATTAGGGCACGGGGGGGCATCGGAGCACTGGGGGGGGGCATCGGAGCACGGGACGGTGGGATTGGAGCACGGGGGGGCGGGATCGGAGCACGGGGGGGCAGCCACACTCCGCCCACGCACTTCCACCCGCTTCCCCGCACTTCCTGCTGCAGCGGTTCGGCACCACAAACCGCAGTAAAACCCGCAGATATTTTTTTCATCTGCGGGTTTTACTGCGGGTTTGACCTCACAATGGAGGTCAATGGGTGCAGAACCGCTGCGGCTCCGAAAAAAGAAGTGACATGGTACTTCTTTTTTCCCGCACCTATTCAGCGCGTTTTGTTTTTGATTTTCCGCATTGTGGGCACAGCAGTTCCTGTTTTCCATAGGGTACAATGTAATGTACCCTATGGAAAACAGCTGCGGACCCGCAGCGGGAAAATCGCGGCAATTCCGCATGAAAAAAAGGATCGTGTGAACATGGCCATATAGTTTTTTTTTAATTGATAATGTGCGCAAACTGTAAAGTGCTGTGGAATATGTTAGTGCTATATAAAAATAAAGATTATTATTATTATTAAGTGGTGCCATTTTTTGTGCTTGTCCTTCTGCTTTTGTTGCCATTTTCCGAGACCCGTAACATTTTCATTTTTCTGGATATGGGTCTTATTTTCTGCGCCTTGATCTGATCTTTTTTCTGATACCAGTTAATAATAATAATAATCTTTATTTTTATATAGCGCTAACATATTCCGCAGCGCTTTACAGTTTTGCACACATTATCATCACTGTCCCCGATTGGGCTCACAATCTAGAATTCCTATCAGTATGTCTTTGGAATGTGGGAGGAAACCGGAGTGCCCGGAGGAAACCCACGCAAACACGGAGAGAACATACAAACTCTTTGCAGATGTTGTCCTGGGTGGGATTAGAACCCAGGACCCCAGCGCTGCAAGGCTGCTGTGCTAACCACTGCGCCACCGTGCTGCCCAGTTTGGAGTACATACGATGTTTTGATCGTCGCTAATCGCATTTTTTGCAATGTTGTGGTGGCCCCGAAAACCCCTAATTCTGGAGTTTTGATTTGTTTTTATCTGTTATGCCATTTACCAATCAGATTAATTTATTTTACATGTTGATAGATTGGACTTTTGCGAAAACGGCGATACCATTTTTTGTATTTTTTGTTTTAATTTTTTTCATGTTTTTAAAAACTTTTATTTTTTTTCACTTTTTACTGTATCTAATAGTCCCCTTAGGGGACTTGAAGCTGCGATTGTCCGGTCGCTTGTACTGTAGCAGGGCTCCAGCTCTGCTATATTTAGCAAAAATTACAATCTTTTGTGAATGCCAGCTTGGTTTTCACAGAAGGATTGTCACATCATGAGAAGCATGGGGGTCTTCAGAAGACCTCAGGCTGTCATTGCAACCCATTGGCGCCCTGTGATCACATCACATGTGTGCAAATGGGTGCGTGAAATGATGTGCTCCCTGCACGTGTTAAATGCCGCTGTCAGAGATTGCCAGCTACATTTAACAGGTCACCTGCCAACTTTCCCTTGAGATTACACCTGATCACTGGGGGTCTCAGCAGCCATACTCTTTGTAATCCACTTATTTTCCAGGGTCCCTTCTAACAAGTTGAAGATAACCCAAAGCAGACAAACCCTTAGAAGGTAAGTCTGATCCTGCGCTCCCTTCTGTTTGTCCCTTTGAGTTGCCCCGTGGGCGTGGGGTACTCGGTACCGGGCCCGGTACTTCACAGGGGGATGTCACGGTGACTGTGACCCGGTCTGTGGCCCTGGGCGCCCATGTAAAATGGGAAAGGTCTTTAAAGGGATAAGGTTTATGTTCGTGACGCCACCTGCGTAAAGGGGTCCACTGGGGTGATGTTATGGCAGCTAGATGGTATATCTTCCCACAGGTGAAGTATATCCCCAGGGCTCCTGTGTGTAGATGGTGGTATGGTGAGAGGTGCAGATAAGAACGAGGACACAAGGTTGTAGTCTCTTTACCTTTACTGAAGACCTCAGCATCCACAGTCCAGGGCACCAGACCACAGGGCAGGCAGAGAAGTCCGGGCAGTCCAGAGACAAGCAAGTTCCCCTGGGTAAGTCAGGTGGGAGCCTACCACTCTGCACTTTATGTCTCTAAGTCCCTGCTGCCACTAAGTGTCTCAACAAGGTCTTTAATCGTTCTGCTGTCCTAGGACAGGTACCTGTATGGCAGGCAGCTCGGGCCGTGTGAACTGGGGTCTGTTCTTGGTGACTCCAGGCTCCTACGTGTTGCTGTGCCACAGGTAATTATGGACAAAGTCCTTGTGGAACATTACTCTCTGGATCTGCTCTGTGTTTTATAATTCACAAAAGCCTCGGGCTCCCGGTACCCGGATTCTTACGCTGATACTCTTCAGAGGCATGCTCGTGGCCTCTTGGAGCTTTCATTTTCCTCTGTGCTCGCACACAGACTTCTGCTACCAACTGAGCTGTCTCCGCCTCCAAACCAGGATCTTTATTGAGGGAAGCTGCCCTAAAACAGGGCTTGGAACTCCCCCTCCTGGCCTGGAAGTGGAAGGTGTTGCGTGTAAACCTACCAAAGGAAATCTCACTTGTCTCCAGACATTGCACTATCCTCCCCGTGAGCAAAACAGCACTACTATGGTACCCGAACTCCTGGGGTGCCACACCTTACTTCTTGCTAACATAGATTTGATAGATTAGCAATACAAAGGGGATAGATGGCAGAGAGTAACACGTAACTACGGAATCAAACTACACATGATTTGATTGTCGTCTGTAACCATAGAGACACATAGGGTTTGCATAGGAGCTGTGTACACAAAACGGTAAAAAAAAATCAAGTTTGATTAAGCTGCATTTATCCCCGGGTCTTTGTACAGACAGAATATCTACCCCTAATATATTAGTCTTTATTATCAGCATGTATTCTCTGTAGCTTTATGCACAATTATACTCTGCTGTTTGTCAAGAGAGAACGTTTTTCGGTCAGACTTACCAATGGCCCAGCGGCCATGTAACAATATTATCTTGATTACTCCCCTAATTTATCTTTGGTTAATGAAGAAACTTAGGGGTCAGCATGACCCGACGTTCCAGTGAAGTGAATAAGATCACTTTGTGGGAGCGAATTACCATAAATCCTTTGTTTCACAAAGAACTGAACATCATCTGTACAATATAAAAGTTACAAAACTTTATAACTCTTCAGGGGCAGCACGGTGGCTCAGTGGATAGCACAGCAGCCTTGCAGCGCTGGAGTCCTGGGTTCAAACCCCACCAAGGACAACATCTGCAAAGAGTTTGTATGTTCTCTCCGTGTTTGCGTGGGTTTCCTCCGGGCACTCTGGTTTCCTCCTACATTCAAAAGACTGATAGGGAATTTGGATTGTGAGACCCATTGGTGATGATAATGTGTGCAAACTGTAAATCGCTGCGGAATATGTTGGCGCTATATAAAAATAAAGATTATTATTATTAAGAGGAAGAGAACGCAAACTCTAGCGCCACCTATTGCAAGTAGCAATCCTAAAAGTCAATATTGACCCTTTAAGGCGCTTGCCACATGACTTAGGATATATGTGCGATGCCCACTAGGGCCGTGGGGTACTAGGAACCCCACGATTCTTAAAAGGGTGGTCACAGCAACAGTGACCTGGTCCTTGGCCCTGGGCGCGCAATAAAAGTGATGAGGGAATGTTTGTAAGGGATTTCACGTGACGCCACCTGTGGTGTTCGGCAATGGGTAGCCGACGCTGCTTAAGGGGACTGCTGGGGCTGATGGTGTTGTAGCAGAGATGGTTCTGCTCCCCACAGGTGGAGCAAGGCCCCAGGGCTACGAGTACAGTCTATCAGGGATCGTGGACGTTGGGGTGCAGGATAGAGGGTGCGGGATAGGACTGGAGGACACAAGGGCTGTAGTTTCTTTTGCCTTTAACCCCTTCAAGACCCAGCCTATTTTGACCTTAAAGACCTTGCCGTTTTTTGCAATTCTGACCAGTGTCCCTTTATGAGGTAATAACTCAGGAACACTTCAACGGATCCTAGCGGTTCTGAGATTGTTTTTTCGTGACATATTGGGCTTCATGTTAGTGGTAAATTTAGGTCAATAAATTCTGCATTTATTTGTGATAAACACGGAAATTTGGCGAAAATTTTGAAAATTTCGCAATTTTCACATTTTGAATTTTTATTCTGTTAAACCAGAGAGATATGTGACACAAAATAGTTAATAAATAACATTTCCCACATGTTTACTTTACATCAGCACAATTTTGGAAACAAAATTTTTTTTTGTTAGGAAGTTATAAGGGTTAAAATTCGACCAGCGATTTGTCATTTTTACAACGAAATTTACAAAACCATTTTTTTTAGGGACCACCTCACATTTGAAGTCAGTTTGAGGGGTCTATATGGCTGAAAATACCCAAAAGTGACACCATTTTAAAAACTGCACCCCTCAAGGTACTCAAAACCACATTCAAGAAGTTTATTAACCCTTCAGGTGCTTCACAGCAGCAGAAGCAACATGGAAGGAAAAAATGAACATTTAACTTTTTAGTCACAAAAATTATCTTTTAGCAACAATTTTTTTATTTTCCCAATGGTAAAAGGAGAAACTGAACCACGAAAGTTGTTGTCCAATTTGTCCTGAGTACGCTGATACCTCATATGTGGGGGTAAACCACTGTTTTGGCGCACGGCAGGGCTTGGAAGGGAAGGAGCGCCATTTGACTTTTTGAATCAAAAATTGGCTCCACTCTTTAGCGGACACCATGTCACGTTTGGAGAGCCCCCGTGTGCCTAAAAATTGGAGCTCCCCCACAAGTGACCCCATTTTGGAAACTAGACGCCCCAAGGAACTTATCTAGATGCATAGTGAGCACTTTGAACCCCCAGGTGCTTCACAAATTGATCCGTAAAAATGAAAAAGTACTTTTTTTTCACAAAAAAATTCTTTTAGCCTCAATTTTTTCATTTTCACATGGGCAACAGGATAAAATGGATCCTAAAATGTGTTGGGCAATTTCTCCTGAGTACACCAATACCTCACATGTGGGGGTAAACCACTGTTTGGGCACATGGTAAGGCTCGGAAGGGAAGGAGCGCCATTTGACTTTTTGAATGAAAAATTATTTCCATCGTTAGCGGACACCATGTCGCGTTTGGATAGCTCCTGTGTGCCTAAACATTGGCGCTCCCCCACAAGTGACCCCATTTTGGAAACTAGACCCCCCAAGGAACTAATTTAGATGCCTAGTGAGCACTTTAAACCCTCAGGTGCTTCACAAATTGATCTGTAAAAATGAAAAAGTAATTTTTTTTCACAAAAAAATTCTTTTCGCCTCAATTTTTTCATTTTCACATGGGCAGTAGGATAAAATGGATCATAAAATTTGTTGGGCAATTTCTCCCGAGTACGCCGATACCTCATATGTGGGGGTAAACCACTGTTTGGGCACTCGGCAGGGCTCGGAAGAGAAGGCGCGCCATTTGACTTTTTGAATGGAAAATTAGCTCCAATTGTTAGCGGACACCATGTCGCGTTTGGAGAGCCCCTGTGTGCCTAAACATTGGAGCTCCCGCACAAGTGACCCCATTTTGGAAACTAGACCCCCCAAGGAACTTATCTAGATGCATATTGAGCACTTTAAACCCCCAGGTGCTTCACAGAAGTTTATAACGCAGAGCCATGAAAATAAAAAATAATTTTTCTTTCCTCAAAAATGATTTTTTAGCCTGGAATTTCCTATTTTGCCAAGGATAATAGGAGAAATTGGACCCCAAATATTGTTGTCCAGTTTGTCCTGAGTATGCTGATACCCCATATGTGGGGGTAAACCACTGTTTGGGCGCACGGCAGGGCTCGGAAGGGATGGCACGCCATTTGGCTTTTTAAATGGAAAATTAGCTCCAATCATTAGCGGACACCATGTCACGTTTGGAGAGCCCCTGTGTGCCTAAACATTGGAGATCCCCCAGAAATGACACCATTTTAGAAACTAGACCCCCAAAGGAACTAATCTAGATGTGTGGTGAGGACTTTGAACCCCCAAGTGCTTCACAGAAGTTTATAACGCAGAGCCATGAAAATAAAAAAAAAAATTATTTTCTCAAAAATGATCTTTTAGCCTGCAATTTTTTATTTTCCCAAGGGTAACAGGAGAAATTTGACCCCAAAAGTTGTTGTCCAGTTTCTCCTGAGTACGCTGACACCCCATATGTGGGGGTAAATCACTGTTTGGGCACATGCCGGGGCTCGGAAGTGAAGTAGTGACGTTTTGAAATGCAGACTTTGATGGAATGCTCTGTGGGCGTCACGTTGCGTTTGCAGAGCCCCTGATGTGGCTTAACAGTAGAAACCCCCCACAAGTGACCCCATTTTGGAAACTAGACCCCCAAAGGAACTTATCTAGATGTGTGGTGAGCACTTTGAACCCCCAAGTGCTTCATAGAAGTTTATAATGCAGAGCCGTGAAAATAATAAATACGTTTTCTTTCCTCAAAAATAATTATTTAGCCCAGAATTTTTTAATTTTCCCAAGGGTAACAGGAGAAATTTGACCCCAATATTTGTTGTCCAGTTTCTCCTGAGTACGGTGATACCCCATATGTGGGGGTAAACTACTGTTTGGGCACATGCCGGGGCTTGGAATTGAAGTAGTGACGTTTTGAAATGCAGACTTTGATGGAATGCTCTGCGGGCGTCACGTTGTGTTTGCAGAGCCCCTGATGTGCCTAAACAGTAGAAACCCCCCACAAGTGACCCCATTTTGGAAACTAGACCCTGAAAGGAACTTATCTAGATGCGTGGTGAGCACTTTGAACCCCCAAGTGCTTCATAGAAGTTTATAATGCAGAGCCGTGAAAATAATAAATACGTTTTCTTTCCTCAAAAATAATTATTTAGCCCAGAATTTTTTATTTTCCCAAGGGTTACAGGAGAAATTGGACCCCAAAAGTTGTTGTCCAGTTTCTCATGAGTACGCTGATACCCCATATGTGGGGGTAAACCACTGTTTGGGCACACGTCGGGGCTCAGAAGGGAAGTAGTGACTTTTGAAATGCAGACTTTGATGGAATGGTCTGCGGGTGTCACGTTGCGTTTGCAGAGCCCCTGGTGTGCCTAAACAGTAGAAACCCCCCACAAGTGACCCCATTTTAGAAACTAGACCCCCAAGGAACTTATCTAGATATGTGGTGAGCACTTTGAACCCCCAAGTGCTTCACAGACGTTTACAACGCAGAGCCGTGAAAATAAAAAATCATTTTTCTTTCCTCAAAAATTATGTTTTAGCAAGCATTTTTTTAGATTCACAAGGGTAACAGGAGAAATTGGACCCCAGTAATTGTTGCGCAGTTTGTCCTGAGTATGCTGGTACCCCATATGTGGGGGTAAACCACTGTTTGGGCACACGTCAGGGCTCGGAAGTGAGGGAGCACCATTTGACTTTTTGAATACGAGATTGGCTGGAATCAATGGTGGCGCCATGTTGCGTTTGGAGACCCCTGATGTGCCTAAACAGTGGTAACCCCTCAATTCTAACTCCAACACTAACCCCAACACACCCCTAACCCTAATCCCAACTGTAGCCATAATCCTAATCACAACCCTAACCCCAACACACCCCTAACCACAACACTAACCCCAACACACCCCTAACCCTAACCACAACCCTAATTCCAACCCTAACCCTAAGGCTATGTGCCCACGTTGCGGATTCGTGTGAGATATTTCCGCACCATTTTTGAAAAATCTGCGGGTAAAAGGCACTGTGTTTTACCTGCGGATTTTCCGCGGATTTCCAGTGTTTTTTGTGCGGATTTCACCTGCGGATTCCTATTGAGGAACAGGTGTAAAACGCTGCGGAATCCGCACAAAGAATTGACATGCTGCGGAAAATACAACGCAGCGTTCCCGCGCGGTATTTTCCGCACCACGGGCACAGCGGATTTGGTTTTTCATATGTTTACATGGTACTGTAAACCTGATGGAACACTGCTGCGAATCCGCAGCCAAATCCGCACCGTGTGCACATAGCCTAATTCTAAAGGTATGTGCACACGCTGCGGAAAACGCTGCGGATCCGCAGCAGTTTCCCATGAGTTTACAGTTCAATGTAAACCTACGGGAAACAAAAATCGCTGTACACATGCTGCGGAAAAACTGCACGGAAACGCAGCGGTTTACATTCCGCAGCATGTCACTTCTTTGTGCGGATTCCGCAGCGGTTTTACAACTGCTCCAATAGAAAATCGCAATTGTAAAACCGCAGTGAAATGCGCAGAAAAAAACGCGGTAAATCCGCCATAAATCCGCAGCGGTTTAGCACTGCGGATTTATCAAATCCGCAGCGGAAAAATCCGCAGAGGACCAGAATACGTGTGCACATTCCTAACCCTAACCCTAGCCCTAACCCTAGCCCTAACCCTAACCCTAGCCCTAACCCTACCCCTAACCCTAACCCTACCCCTAACCCTACCCCTAACCCTAACCCTACCCCTAGCCCTACCCCTAACCCTACCCCTAACCCTACCCCTAACCCTAACCCTACCCCTAACCCTAACCCTATTCTAACATTAGTGGAAAAAAAAAATTTCTTTATTTTTTTATTGTCCCTACCTATGGGGGTGACAAAGGGGGGGGGGGGGTCATTTATTATTTTTTTTATTTTGATCACTGAGATAGATTATATCTCAGTGATCAAAATGCACTTTGGAACGAATCTGCCGGCCGGCAGATTCGGCGGGCGCACTGCGCATGCGCCCGCCATTTTGGAAGATGGCGGCGCCCGGGAGAAGACGGACGGGACCACGGCTGGATCGGTAAGTATGATAGGGTGGGGGGGGACCACGGGGGGGGGATCGGAGCACGGGGGGGAATCGGAGCGCGGGAGGGGTGGAACGGAGCGCGGGGGGCGTGGAACGGAGCACGGGGAGGCTGGAACGGAGCACGGGGGGGTGGAACGGAGCACGGGGGGGTGGATCGGAGTGCAGGGGGGGTGATTGGAGCACGGGGGGGTGATTGGAGCACGGGGGGAGCGGACACGAGCACGGGGGGGAGCGGAGCACAGGGCGGAGGGGAGCCGGAGCAGTGTACCGGCCAGATCGGGGGGGTGGGGGGGCGATCGGAGGGGTGGGGTGGGGGCACACTAGTATTTCCAGCCATGGCCGATGATATTTCAGCATCGGCCATGGCTGGATTGTAATATTTCACCCGTTATAATGGGTGAAATATTACAAATCGCTCTGATTGGCAGTTTCACTTTCAACATCCAATCAGAGCGATCGTAGCCACGAGGGGGTGAAGCCACCCCCCCTGGGCTAAACTACCACTCCCCCTGTCCCTGCAGATCGGGTGAAATGGGAGTTAACCCTTTCACCCGATCTGCAGGGACGCGATCTTTCCATGACGCCGCATAGGCGTCATGGGTCGGATTGGCACCGACTTTCATGACGCCTACGTGGCGTCAAAGGTCGGGAAGGGGTTAATGGCAGATGCAGTCCGGGTCACTATTGACAGGTGGTCATGGAGATCCGGGCAGCCTGGCCCTGCAGTCCTCACACAACCACTGACTCCAGTGTCCGGTGTTTGGCGCTCAGTCCTGGGGTGAGCTCAGTCGTAGATCCAATCCCCCAGGTTCTCCTCACTTGCCTCTTCCTCCTTCACTGTCTGCTCCCCAGACTAATGGAACGCGCGCCAGGGCCGTGGGGTACTCGGTACCGGGTCCGGTACTTAAAGGGGATGTCACATGGCTGTGACCCGGTCTGTTGCCCTGGGCGCCCAAGTAATAGGGAAAGTCTTTAAAGGGGTTTTGAATAAAGTTTGTGTTCATGACGCCACCTGTGGTATTCGGTCAGTGGGGACCGATGCTGCTTAAAGGTGTCCTCTGGGGTGATGTTATGGCATAAGATGGAATAACTTCCCACAGGTGAAGTAGGTCCCCAGGGCTCCCAGTGTATAGATGGAGATGGTGAGTGGTGCAGTAAGAAACGGAGGGCACAGGTTTGCAGTCTCTTTACCTGGTTTACTGAAGACTTCAGGCAGCCACAGTCCAGGGTACCAGATCACAGGGCAGGCAGGGTGCGGCCGGCTTGGAAGCGAATCCAGAGTTCCCTTTACCAGGTGGAGTTAAAAGCCTTCCCACTAGTGCTGTGGTGTAGTTCTTTGCTGCCTTAGGCCTCACACAAAGTCCTCACTGTTCTCTCTGTCCCCCTTAAAGGATAGGACAATACCTGCATGACAGGTAACTCGAGCCTTTTTACAGGATCTCTATCACAACCCGGACTCTATGCGTTACTGTGTCTCAGGTGTTAGGGCGGACAGGTGACTTGAAATTAGCTGCCCTGTCGGTTTCTGCTGAGCCACATGGAGTCAGACACAACCTCGGTCTTCCGGCTACCGGTATCCGTGCTGAGGTAGCTCAGTCGCAGCAATTCTCCGTAGTTCTTTCTCTCCTTTGCCTCGCTCTCTGGCACGCTCACTATAATCTGTTCTTCTTTCTGTATTCTCTCTTTCTCCAGGAGCTGCAGCACCTCTTGGCTGCACGGCCCTTTCAGTCCTTTCGACACTCTCTGTCTGACTGCTCTCTCCTCCGTCCTCTGACAGGAACTCACTGTCTTTCCCTCCAGACCAGAATATATATACAGGGGAGCCACCCACAAGCTGGATCAGAGCTCCCCCTTCTGGCCTGGAGTGTGAACATGTGGTATGCTTGTGTTTCCCTGATGAAAGAGATCTTACCTTGTTTCCAAGCATGGCATCACTCTCCCCATGAGGAAAGCAATGCCACGGCAACAACCAGGACCTTGGGGTGTTACAATAACCCTGACTCTCACTCTCTAACCCCGCCTTCTGACCAGAATTTATAGGGAAGCTCCCCTAAAACAGATGTTAGAGCTCCCCCTTCTGGTCTGGACTCTGGAAAGGTGTTATATGCTGAAGTTACCTGGTAAGGGGACGCCTCTTTGCTCCCAGGCATGACAACACCCCCTGTGAGGGAGGCAATGCCACTGTGGCATCCGGACTCCTGGATCCAATCAGAGGCCTCTCATACAGCCAATATCAGATCTCACGCATTGCACTGTCGAGGGGCTATCCAAAACATGTGTCTGCAAATTGAAATTCTGCCATGGCAGTGATGGAGGATTTGTGCTTGTAAATGGGGCACAGTTGCTGTGATATGTTAACTATGGGCACGATGGAGGTTATTGCATGCTGAATGATAGGGAAACTTTGGCTAGGATGAGTTAGAGGCCTCTCACAAACCCAAAATCATATCTCATACTTTGCACTGAGGAGGGGCAACAATCCGAAACATGTATCTCAAATTGAGAATTTGCTTCGGCTGTGATGGAGGATTTGTGTTGGTAAATGGGGCACAGTTATATAATAATAATAATAATAATTTTTATTTATATAGCGCCAACATATTCCGCAGCGCTTTACAAATTATAGAGGGGACTTGTACAGACAATAGACATTACAGCATAACAGAAATACAGTTCAAAACAGATACCAGGAGGAGTGAGGGCCCTGCTCGCAAGCTTACAAACTATGGGGAAAAGGGGAGACACGAGAGGTGGATGGTAACAATTGCTTTAGTTATTCGGACCAGCTATAGTGTAAGGCTCAGGTGTTCATGTAAAGCTGCATGAACCAGTTACCTGCCTAAGTATGTAGCAGTACAGACACAGAGGGCTAATACTGCATAAAGTGTATGAGAACATGATGCGAGGAACCTTTTTTTTTTTTTTTATTATAAATAGGCCACACAGGGATCGTTAGGTTAATGCATTGAGGCGGTAGGCCAGTCTGAACAAATGAGTTTTTAGGGCACGCTTAAAACTGTGGGGATTGGGGATTAATCGTATTAACCTAGGTAGTGCATTCCAAAGAATTGGCGCAGCACGTGTAAAGTCTTGGAGACGGGAGTGGGAGGTTCTGATTATTGAGGATGCTAACCTGAGGTCATTAGCGGAGCGGAGGGCACGGGTAGGGTGGTAGACTGATACCAGGGAGGAGATGTCGGGTGGTGCTGAGCCATGGAGTGCTTTGTGGATGAGGGTAGTAGTTTTGTACTGGATTCTGGAGTGGATGGGTAGCCAGTGTAATGACTGGCACAGGGTAGAGGCATCGGTGTAACGGTTGGTGAGGAATATGATCCTGGCTGCAGCATTCAGGACAGATTGGAGCGGGAGAGTTTTGCAAGAGGGAGACCGATTAGTAGAGAGTTACAATAGTCCAGACGAGAATGAATAAGTGAAACAGTCAGAGTTTTTGCAGAGTCGAAAGTAAGAAAAGGGCGAATTCTAGAAATGTTTTTGAGATGCAGGTAAGAAGAGCGAGCCAGTGATCGGATGTAGGGGGTGAATGAAAGGTCAGAATCAAGGATGACCCCAAGGCAGCGGGCATGTTGCTTTGGAGTAATGGTGGAACCGCACACGGAGATGGCAATGTCAGGCAAAGGTAGGTTAGTAGAGGGAGAGAACACGAGGAGTTCAGTTTTTGACAGGTTTAGTTTCAGATAGAGGGAGGACATGATGTTAGAGACAGCGGTAAGACAATCACTGGTGTTTTCTAAAAAGGTCGGTGTGATATCACAGTTGCTGTGATATGTGAACTATGGACACGATGGAGGTTATTGCGCTCTGAATGATAGGGAAACTTTGGCTAGGATGTGTGATGGTTTGTCATAAAGCAACCATCGGAACAAGAAACCTGTGTAACCAAAACCCAGGAACAATGTTGCTGTACCCATTGTGCCATGCTTAAATATTTAACAAATGTTAGAAAAATTCTGGTATAGGCCATTAATATCAGATCGGCACCCACAACGATCAACTGTTTCCAGTGACAGCAGTGGGTGGAAGTGCTGAGTTGTGGAGCTACACATCATAGCTCAGTCAACAGTATGGTGGCCATGGCCGGGTATTGCACATCCATCCCCTATTGGTTAGAATAGGGGCAGATGTGAAGTATATGGCTGTGGCCACTATATAGTTGACGGAGCTGTGCAGTGCAGCTCCACAACTGAGGTCTTTTGCCGACCACTGGCAACAGCTGATTGTCGGAGGTGCAGAGTATCGCACCCCCACCAATCAGATATTTATGACCTATTCTAACGAAAGGCCACCACTGTACAAGTCTTGGACAATTCCTTTAAGGAAAAATATTTTTGTATAATTATCATCACCGGGCAGCACGGTGGCGCAGTGGTTAGCACTACAGCCTTGCAGCGCTGGGGTCCTGGGTTCTAATCCCACCCAGGACAACATCTGCAAAGAGTTTGTATGTTCTCTCCGTGTTTGCGTGGGTTTCCTCCGGGCACTCCGGTTTCCTCCCACATTCCAAAGACATACTGATAGGAATTCTAGATTGTGAGCCCAATCGGGGACAGTGATGATAATGTGTGCAAAAACTGTAAAGCGCTGCGGAATATGTTAGCGCTATATAAAAATAAAGATTATTATTATTATCATGATTTGAAGCAGGTACACTTGGAGCGCCCCCAGACACAGGGCCATGAGTTCTCAGTACCGGGCCTCTCTGGTTCGGTTCTGAGGCTGTCACGGTGGCTAGACCTGGTCAGCGACCCTGCTAAGGGGCGTCCAATAAAGGTGGTGCAGTCTGTCAGGGGTTCGTGACGCCACCTGTGGAGTTCGGTCAGGGTGACCGACGCTGCTGTGGGGTCTGCTGGGGTGATGGAATGGCAGCTGTATGGTATACCTTCCCACAGATGAAGTATGTCCCCATGGTGATGGTGTGAGGTGCAGTCAATAACGAGGACACAGGGTTGCAGTCTCTTTACCTCTTTACTGAAGACTTCAGAATCCTCAACGCTTAACAGGGCTATCTGAGACCGGCCGGTCCGATGGGCACATCCAGAGTTTCCTTCGCAGATGGAAATCGTTGCCTACCACTAGCGCCTGTGTGTTGTAGTCCTACCCTGCTGAGCATTCGGAATAGTCCTCACAACTGCTGTTCTCGTTCGTCGTTCTCTACAGCTCTCTCTTTCTTTGGTTCCAGATCTTTCTAGTTCAACGTCCCCCAGGTATGTTAAGGCTAGGACGCACCCGTATGACGGGAAGGCCTGGAGGTCTTCCGGGACCCTAGAGACGCCCCTCTCCCACTGTTGCCCCCTATGTCTTCGTAGGTGTTTAGGTGAGACAGCCAACCTATAATTAACTGTCCTGCGGAGTTCGAAGTAAGGCCTAGAGTCAGTTACTCCCGCGGTGTTCCGGCCACCGGCTACGCGCCTCAGTAGGATGTTGCCTCGGTCTCATGGCACGACTCCTACCGACTCTTCTTTGTGCTTGATCTCGTTTACACTGTTCCACAATATCCTTCCCTTCGTGTCTCTCTCTTGGATACCGCCGCGGGGTGTGCAGGCGCGGTTCCGTTACGTTCTGTTCTGTTTGCTAGGCACCTGCCAAGTTCCCACGCCTGACAGGGACCCCCCTGTGTCTTCTCCCTGCAACACCCCCTGCCACAGGATGTTGCCTGAATCCAACAGAGTCAGCTTCTAACTAACTTCCTCCCCAACCCCTAGTTTTACCAGTGTGAGGAGGGGCCCAATAAATATAGCCTTTTGCTCCCCCTAGTGGCCGGAGTGTGAAGTGTAAAGTGTTCTGGTGATACCTGGTCAGGAGAATTCCTTCAGTGCCATCAGACGTACCATCACTCCCCTTAGTGGCAGAGTGTCATACTGCAACGACCAGGTCTCTGGGGCGCTGCACACTGCCATAGGATATCTATAGTAATTATACTGTTATGGAGTTATCTATAGTAGTTACATTGTTATGAGGGATCTTTAGCAAGTACACTATCATGAGATTTGTAGAAGGTACATCTGTAGGAGGCACATCAATAAGACATCTGGAGGAGGTACATCTGTAGGAGGCACATCTATAGGACATCTGGAGGAGGTACATCTGTAGGACATCTGTAGGAGGCACATCTATAGGACATCTGTAGGAGGCACATCTGTAGGACATCTGTGGGAGGCACATCTGTAGGACATCTGTTGTGAATTCTGTGGCAGAGCTCCCTCCTGTGGTCACAAGTGGTACTTCGGCTGATTCTCTCTGTGAGCTTCCGTTGGTGGAGGAAAGTGGTACTGCGGCTTCTGAGTTTCCTTCCTCAGGTGATGTGGTGAAGTCGTTAGGTGCTGCTCTATTTAACTCCACCTTGTGCTTTGATCCTGGCCTCCAGTCAATGTTCTAGTATTGGACCTGTTTCCTCCTGGATCGTTCCTGTGGCCTGCTGCTCTGCATAGCTAAGTTCCGCTTTGCTATTTTGTTTGCTTTTTTTTTCTGTCCAGCTTGTCTATTTGTTTTTTCCTGCTTGCTGGGAGCTCTGGGACGCAGAGGGTGTACCTCCGTGCCGTTAGTTCGGTACGGAGGGTCTTTTTGCCCCCTTTGCGTGGTTTTTGTAGGGTTTTGTGTTGACCGCAAAGTTACCTTTCCTATCCTCGCTCTGTTCAGAAAGTCGGGCCTCACTTTGCTAAATCTATTTCATCTCTACGTTTGTCCTTTCATCTTTACTCACAGTCATTATATGTGGGGGCTGCCTTTTCCTTTGGGGTATTTCTCTGAGGCAAGGTAGGCTTATTTTCTATCTTCAGGCTAGCTAGTTTCTCAGGCTGTGCCGAGTTGCATAGGGAGCGTTAGGCGCAATCCACGGCTGTCTTTAGTGTGTTGGAGAGGATTAGGGATTGCGGTCAGCAGAGTTTCCACGTCTCAGAGCTCGTTCTATGTTTTTGGGTTATTGTCAGGTCACTGTATGTGCTCTGACCTCAATGTCCATTGTGGTACTGAATTACCTTATCATGACAGACATCTGTAGGAGGCACATCTGTAGGACATCTGTAGGAGGCACATCTGTAGGACATCTGTAGGAGGCACATCTGTAGGACATCTGTAGGAGGCACATCTGTAGGACATCTGTAGGAGGCACATCTGTAGGACATCTGTAGGAGGCACATCTGTAGGACATCTGTAGGAGGCACATCTGTAGGACATCTGTAGGAGGTTTTACCCCCATATACAGTGTCAGTGCCTCTGTCACCTCCACAGTGTCAGTGCTCCTCTATGCTCAGTTCCTGTGTTACCCCCATATACAGGGTCAGTGCTACTCTATGCTCAGTGTCTGTGTCACCCCCATATACAGGGTCAGTGCTACTCTATGCTCAGTGCCCGTGTCACCCCCATATACAGTCCAGTACAAAACTGTAAAGGGGACGTGTACCGTTCCTGCACAGGGGCCTCTTCTGTCTGTGTCCTCCTGTTATGTACCGAATTCATTAAGTGGCCTGCGCCTGTTAATGAATTTTGCGCATCTTATTCCTGTGCGTCCCTCATTAAGACTGGAGTAGGAAGGATCAGTATCTGTATGTTACCAGCATATTAACCTGTGCTCTATTCTTCAAAAACACGAAACAGAAAGCGTGAATGCAGAAAGCGCAGAAGATGGCGTAAATCATTACATCCATGACATGTTTTACTTTTTATGGGAAGGCAGAAAATATTGCTGCTCAGGAAGCTCTTCGTCGGGTCCCTCGTCTTCATCCCTGTGCTGTGTCTCAGCATTCTGGGTGTGTGCATATAATGAGCCATTTTACATTTGCATGTTCACTCCCCAAATTTTTTTTAGCCCCAGCGATTTAAAGAATAGGTCCTGGAGAGAGACAGAAGCAGACTGGGAGGACCTGTCACCATGGGAAGATGCTCTAACCTCTCTGTACAGTTGTGCTTCCCGCTGATAAGGAGGTATATACCACCTTCACTGCCCTAGCCAAAATCACAAGGAATTCATTCATTCTACTGCGACCGCGAGATCTTGGAAGAAAGGGTTAAACCTTATTACAGTCTTCAGGTAAGTGACAGCTATGAGTGGCGAATACTTAGAATGTGACTATAATCCACTCACAATGAATGAGAGGTGGAAATCTCCGACATGTTCTGGGGAATTGCTGGGGATCAATCAAGTTGATGGGCAGAGGGGTGAAGCTCATGGGCTCCAATGCAAAATCTGTACTTTGCTACAATGTATCGGCTCAAGTGAAATGTATTGTTCTGTAGTTCTGACTGTTTACATCACAGGATTCTCCAGAAAGGATACAATGTAGCAATTATGACTGTTGTGTTTGAAACTGTTAAACTGTAAAGCGCTGCGGAATATGTTGGCGCCATATAAATAAAGATTATTATTATTATTATTCATTCCTCAGCTGTGAGACCTATCAGGTCAGTGCTGGTAATCCGTCTCTAATGGCTTTAGGCTGCGTTCCCACTATAAACTTTTGATGAGTTTTTGATGTTGCAGATTTTCTGATTCCATTAAGTAAAAAAAAAAAAAGTTACTTGCATTTTATCAGTCATACGCGGCATCGAAAAATCATTATGGGGACAAAGCCTTAGAGAAAGGGAAATATTGATGTATGGTTCTCCTCCATAAGGAAGAAAATTGTCCTAGTAGCCCAAGCAGACACCCATCTGCAGGCAGCTGTTTGGGGGCCTTTGCCCCTCATTAGTGCAGAGCAGCGTGTTAGTTGGATGAGATGCTTTTGATGCGGTTACAAACATGACAAGTCCTATTCACTGAAATAAGACGTCTTGAAAACAGTGAAAAATTTCAGTTTTTGCCAAACTTTGGGTGTTTTTAGACAAGTCCCAGCAGCACCACCAACTTTTTGAAAAGTGGATGGGACGGAGCATGACTTTCATGGACTGACTGTATAATGTATGGACATGCCCATGTTACAGCTAATAGAGGGGTCCGATGCGAGGGGCCCCCTTTACCACATCCATATGCTCTAATAGTCTATATCAGATAACCCCTGTTGTAATTTTCCTAGTGTTCACTGATAGATGCTGGGCTGTCAATGTTTATATCTCCCAAAAGCGTTGTCATTCAGACTTTCTGTGACTTAAAAGAATCAATTCTGTACATACAGTATAAATGGTGTGTGGGGTTGTTTCTGTAGAACTGGAATGGGGGAGAAGAGTCCAGACCTGGGGGATAAGAGTCCAGCAATGGGGAGAAAAGTCCAGCACTGGGGGAGAAGAGTTCAGACATGAGGGAGAAAAGTCCAAACATGGGGCAAAGAGTCCAGACATGGGAAAGTAGAGTCCAGACATGAAGAGAAAAGTCCAAACATGGGGCAAAGAGTCCAGACATGGGAAAGTAGAGTCCAGACATGAGGAGAAAAGTCCAAACATGGGGCAAAGAGTCCAGACATGGGGAGAAGAGTTCAAACATGGGGAAGTAGATCCCAAACATGGGGCGAATAGTCCAGACATGGGGAGAAGAGTCCAGACATGGGGAAGTAGAGTCCAGACATGAGGAGAAGAGTCCAGACATGGGGAGAAGAGTCCAGACATGGGGAGAAGAGTCCAGACATGGGGAGAAGAGTCCAGACATGGGAAAGTAGAGTCCAGACATGGGGAAGTAGAGTCCAGACATGGGGAAGTAGAGTCCAGACATGGGGAGAAGAATCCAGACATGGGGGAGTAGAGTCCAGACATGGGGAGAAAAGTCCAGACATGGGGAGAAGAGTCCAGACATGGGAAAGTAGAGTCCAGACATGGGGAAGTAGAGTCCAGACATGGGGAAGTAGAGTCCAGACATGGGGAGAAGAATCCAGACATGGGGAGAAGAGTCCAGACATGGGGAGAAGAGTCCAGATTTGGGGAGAAGAGTCCAGACATGGGGAGATGGGGAGAAGAGTCCAGACATGGGGAGAAGAGTCCAGACATGGGGAGAAGAGTCCAGACATGGGGAGAAGAGTCCAGACATGGGGAGATGAGGAGAAGAGTCCAGACATGGGGAGAAGAGTCCAGACTTGGGGAGAAGAGTCCAGACATGGGGAGAAGAGTCCAGACATGGGGGAGTGGAGTCCAGACATGGGAGAGTAGAGTACAGAAATGGGGAAGTAAAGTTCAGACATGGAGAGAGGGGTCCAAACATGGGGGACAAGAGTCCAGACAAGGGAGAGTCCAGACATAGTAACATAGTAACATAGTTAGTAAGGCCGAAAAAAGACATTTGTCCATCCAGTTCAGCCTATATTCCATCATAATAAATCCCAGACATGGGAAGAAGAGTCCAGACATGAGGGAGTAGAGTACAGACATGGGGGAGTGGAGTCCAGACATGGGGAGAAGAGTGCAGACATGGGGAGAAGAGTCCAGACATGGGGAGAAGAGTCCAGACATGGGGAGAAGAGTCCAGATATGGGGAAGTAGAGTACAGACATGGGGGAGTGGAGTCCAGACATGGGGGAGTGGAGTCCAGGCATGGG
This sequence comes from Ranitomeya imitator, assembly GCF_032444005.1. Classification (NCBI taxonomy): domain Eukaryota; kingdom Metazoa; phylum Chordata; class Amphibia; order Anura; family Dendrobatidae; genus Ranitomeya; species Ranitomeya imitator. Next base: position 39,039,894 of record NC_091284.1, read on the forward strand.
AGAGAAGAGTACAGACATGGGGAAGTAGAGTTCAGACATGGGGAGAGGGGTCCAGACATGGGGGACAAGAGTCCAGACATGAGGGAGTAGAGTACAGACATGGGGGAGTGGAGTCCAGACATGGGGGAGAAGAATCCAGACATGGGGAGAAGAGTCCAGACATGGGGGAGTGGAGTCCAGACATGGGAAGAAGAGTCCAGACATGAGGGAGTAGAGTACAGACATGGGGGAGTGGAGTCCAGACATGGGGAGAAGAGTGCAGACATGGGGAGAAGAGTCCAGACATGGGGAGAAGAGTCCAGACATGGGGAGAAGAGTCCAGCAAAGTCATTATTACTGCAGACACCCTTGCTATCTCTAGAAAGTGCATCATGTTTTGATGCCAAACTGTCTAAGAGCCTCCTTATGAACCAAATGACAGATTGGAAATGTGTAGAGGCACTACATACGATTCAGATGAGTACATCATTGCACTGATGACACATGCTTAACTTTATTACTGCTGGATAGTTTTAACCCACCATCTTGCCTGGGTTTATAACCCTATACCCTTATCCAATGACTTGATGCTTTCTGTGCCTTATTACGGTTCTTTGTGCCCTATTAATAAAGATGTTGTGAGGGTCATTTAGGGACATAGAGGGATAGTCCTGGGTGAGCCGGGGCACCATTTGTGGATATCCTAAGGTGCCAACCTCCACAACAAGGCAGATATTCACCCAGGGAACTCTTATAGGGGCAATTACGGTAGATTTCCTTTTTGTTGCCAATTTTGGTGGTTTGCTAATCCATTTCTGTGGTATTGGATACCTATCAATTCTGTTTATGTTATGTACATGTTGTAATAATTATGGGGAGGGTGTTTTTAATTATTAATGAAGGAACATTTTAAGGGTAATTTTTGTGAGATGATTTTGACTATCCCTTATTGAAATCTAGACGGTGAGTAGTATTTGTATCCCAAAAGCAGGAGTGTCTCCAAACCACAGAACAGGTGTCAATCTCTCTATTATACTTTTCCTCCGATTGTTCTATTCCTGGTTTTGGCATACAAACACTGGTGCAAAATACTGATCAAATACTGACGCGTGAATAAGCCCCAAGACATTACACGGTGTGTATATATGTATATATGAAGTGAAAAAACAAAAGAGATATATAAATCACATCAATATTTGGTGGACATCTTTTGCCTTCGTAAGTTCTTCTACACAATTTTTTAAGGAACTTGGCAGGGAGATTGTTCTAATCGTCTTGGATAACTAACCACAAATCTTCTGTCACTTCACGTAATCCCAGACAGACTGGATGATGAGATCAGGGCTCTCTTGGGGGTAAAATCACCACTTCCAGGATTCCTCATTCTTCGTTACATAGATTATAGTTGTTAATGACATTGGCTGTATGTTTGGGGGCTTTGGGAAGCCTCCTTGTTGGGATCACATGATGGATAAGTCTCTGCCTGTATTTCTCAGCATTGAGGACACCAAGAAATGGGCAACACTGAAGACCATGGACCATGCTGTGGTCAGCCAAGGAGACTCCATGCGCAGACGAACGACATATCGTACTTAGTTCCCTCGTTGCTCATCTGCCTAAAGCTTTTATACAGTATTGAATGGTTGCATGAGCTTAACATACTGTAACGCAGGGGTCCCCAACCTGTAGCTCGCGAGCCACATGTGGCTCGCCTGCTCCTGATATGTGGCTCGCTGACAGTCACCGGAAAGAAGACTGTGTTAAGTCCCCAGGGAGCCGCCCCACCGCCTGTAATACCCGCCCTGCTGATGGTAATATGCCGCCCCTCCTGTGTCAATCACTGACTGCATTCACTCCTGCGCAGTAGTCACCGTGCTCTATTGAAGCTGCACAAAGTCTCGCGAGACTTCACAAATCTCGCAAAACTTTGGTTACTGCGGCTTCAATAGAGCACAGTGACCCGCGCCACTAGGGCTGCCATCAGATTACTGCCCTGACTAGCGTATGGGGCCTCATCAGCAGAGGAGGCCCACATCGGGCCCCGTCTCTTCTGCTGATCGAGCCCCAGCGGCAGGATTCTTCTCCGTGCAGTAACTGAACCTGCATCCGAGACGCAGGTTCAGTTACTCTATTGCAGTGTGGGCCCAGGCCCGTCCGGCAATAGATAAAGCCGCCAGCCAATCGGAGGCTGGCAGCTGACGTCAGCGCGCACTTCACCGGCGTATGACGTTATTGTCATTCTCTGGCAAGTGCGCACTTGAGACGTCTGGAGGGATCATCATCGCCGCAGAAGTGCGGCAAGGTACGAAGAAAGTTGTTTTTTGTTTTTTTATTTAAAGCAATATGTTTCACTGGCATGATGGAGACACATGAACCATGTGTCTCCATCCATGTGTCTCCATCCTGCCCAGGGCAGAATACAGACACGGGTGCAGGATGGGAGACAAGGGGGCAGGATGGGAGACACGGGGGCAGGATGGGAGACACGGGGGCGGAATGGAGACAAGGGGGCAGGATGGGAGACACGGGGGCAGAATGGAGACAAGTGGCAGAATGGAGACACAGAGGCAGGATGGAGAAAAGGGGCAGAATGGAGACACGGGGCAGAATTGAGACAAGGGGGCAGAATGAAGACAAGGGGCAGAATGGAGATAAGGGGACAGAATGGAGACAAGGGGCAGAATGGAGACATGGCGGCAGGATGGGAGAAACGGGCAGAATGGAGACGGGGCAGAATGTACACAGGGGGCAGGATTGGAGACACGGGGCAGGATGGAGACAGATGGTGCAGGAACATGGGGCAGGATGGAGACAGATGGTGCAGGATCATGGGGCAGGATGGAGACAGATGGGACATCATCATCATGGGGCTTTCACGCCGTAAACAGCGATAAGGGGCAGGACGGGGCTGGAACCCGCACCTGTTCCTACCACTTAAATGGGGCCCTGGCTTTCCCTTATCTCGGCGGTACCTATGATGGTTAGGAGGCCCGAGCCGCCAGTGTATCCCTGTCTCCTGTGCAGGCCCTATCAGGGGCCCCCTCTCCCCCCAAAGGAGGTGGACTGCACCAGAGTAGTAATACAACAAATAACAGGGTATACAGACAAGGTAGCTAAAAGTCTTAAACTCACCAAATGCTCATACAACCACAGAGGAAACACAGAGAAGGGAAGAGAAGGAATAAACTTAGGAAAGAAAACAGGTTTAATATGCAACCAAAACCGCAGACACCAATCTCTGTAAATAAACCTCCAACACTACGCTCCTTCAACCTCCAAGCCAGGCAGTAGAACTGATCACTGACACTAGCTGAAGTCAGGACTGGGTCTATATAGAGGATCAGATTACAAAATCCACTTCAGCTGAGAGACCCAGCTCTCAGCAACTTAACAATAAGGTTAACTCCTGCACTGCTGGCACAAAGAAGCTAGGTCAGAATACAGGTGAAGAGCTTCTGTTCACTGTGTGTGAACGAGGCCCAGAGCGCTGCGGTTCTCTGGAATCCCTCTGTTGCGGTAGCCCTGTGACAGGGGCAGAATGGAGACACATGGTGCAGGATCATGGGGCTGGATGGAGACAGATGGTGCAGAATCATGGGGCAGGATGGATACGATGGAGACAGATGGGCAGGATCATGGGGCAGGATGGAGACAGATGGGGCAGGATGAAGACACATGGTGCAGGGTCATGGGGCAGGATGGATATAATAGAGACAGATGGGGCAGGATCATGAGAGAGGATCATGGGACAAAGGGGGCAGTATCATGAGGCAGATGGGGCAGGATCATGGGACAGATGGGGCAGGATCATGGGACAGGTGGGGCAAGCTCATGGGACAGATGGGGCAGGATGGGATATCACATGGAGGCAGGATGGGAGAACATATGGCTGGAGCAAGGAATGAGACACACGGGGGGCCAGGATGGGGGATATTATTACTGCAGTGAGGTATTTATTTTATTTTTTGAGGATAGTGTTTTAAATGGGGGAGGCGGTCCTGTTACTGTGCAGAGCAACACTGTCACCTTTTTCTCTTCATTTGGTGTAGTTTAGAAATTTGGGGGAAAAAAAGTAATGTGTTCTGCAAGCGGAGCTCTAGATAACTGTGTTATTTTCTGCAGAGACAAGCCCTGGCTGGAAGAAGTAACGGTTGTCTGTGCTGGATGAAGATGAAAAGCAAAGATGAAGGACTTCACATACAGACGTCACTGGTGACTCAGTGTGTTACCTGTACACTGACCCTATACACTGTACTACAATGTGGCTCTCGACCATCTTTCATAGCAGAATGTGGCTCTCAAGGTAAGAAAGGTTGGGGACCCCTGCTGTAACGTGTCATCTCCAAAAACGATGATCACCCATGAGGTCCAACTCATCAGCACATTCCTGTAAAATCTGGAGAGATGAGGTGACTTCTGTCTCTTCAGCAAATCACAAAAACGAATTCTACATTCCAAAGAATAATTACTTTGCACAAACCTGAGTGACGGCTGTTGTGGAAAAGACCTCAGAAATTAGTGAGGACACAGCCCAAGGGCACGTCTGGACGGGTGACATCTACAATTCCTCCTGTGCGGACGTACTGCAAGTCTATAACGCTACACATTATTTTGCAAAATGGATCAATTAAAGAGTGTTTCCATTGTCATTGAGAAATGTCACAAAAGGGGATGTCTGGCAGCAGGGATTTCCAGGAATATACAGAACTACTCTGTTCCCATCTTCTTCTTTTTTTTAGTTTTTTAAGCTACTACTATAACAAAAAATAAATAAATCTGATATAGCTGTAATCATATTTCTGGTTAATGAGTGCTGTAAAAATGAAACCCTCCCAAAAAAACAGTGTTATAATTGCATTATTTGACCATTTCACCTCCTTTTGGAATTTTTTCCACTTTTTTAGTACATTATATGGTAATGTGAATGATGTTATTCAAGATTACTGCTCGTTCCGCACCAAACAAGCACTCATATGGGTATGTGAACGAGACTAAAAACGCGAAAATAAAAAAATACTGGTTTCTTTAGAGGTTAAGATGGGTTAGAATAGTGGGGGTCCGACAACGGATAACCCCACGATTACTTGTTAACAGGTCCTGTGGCCACCAGCAGTTCACAGCGTATGGACTTGGAACATGACGGCTATGTGCTCCATATAGTGGCCGTTGTCAGTACTGCAGCTCAGATATTGTCACGGCCCGGGTGGCATGACCCTACGGTGTGATCCATAAAAAAGATTTGGGATCTTGACTACGGACCATTTTTTCCTGTTCTGCTATGGGTTCCCTTCTGCCACAGCTCGCTTTACCACACGCTACCCACATGGGGGCAGCAGACACCTTTGGGGGGGTTTACTGCCTTAACTTTTATGGCACCTGGTGGACACAATGCCTCTAGCTTTCATGGATCCTAATCTGTCCTCTCCTTAACCCCTTCGCCCCGAAGCCTGTTTTCACCTTCCTGACTGGGCCAATTTTTACAATTCTGACCACTGTCACTTTACGAGGTAATAACTCTGGAACGCTTCAACGGATCCCGGTGATTCTGAGATTTTTTTCTCGTGACATATTGTACTTTATGATAGTGGTAAAATTTATTTGATATTCTTTGCGTTTATTTGTGAAAAAAATGTAAATTTGGCAAAAAAATTAAAATTTCGCAATTTTTCAAACTTTTAATTTTCATGACCTTAAATCAGAAAGTCATATCGCACAAAATACTTAATAAGTAATGTTTCCCACATGTCTACTTTACATCAGCACAATTTTGGAAACATCATTTTTTTTTGTTAGGAAGTTATAAGGGTTATAAGTTGACCAGCGATTTCTCATTTTTACAACTAAATTTGCAACACCACCATTTTTTTTAGGGACCATCTCACATTTGAAGTGACTTTGAGGGGTCTACATGACAGAAAATACCCAAAAGTGACACCATTCTAAAAACTGCACTCCTCAAGGTGCTCAAAACCACATTCGAGACGTTTGTTAACCCTTCAGATGTGTCACTGGAATTATTGGAATGTGTAAGGAAAAAATAAACATTTACTTTTTGTTCACAAAAATTTTCCTTTAGACCTATTTTTTTAAACTTTTGCAAGGGTAATAGGAGAAAATGGACCATACATTTAGTTGTGCAATTTCTCCTGAGCATGCCCATACCCCATATGTGGGGGACATCTACTGTTTGGGCGCACGGCAGGGCTTGAAAGGGAAGGAGCGTCATTTGACTTTTTGAATGTAAAATATGCTGGAATATGCGCGCGTTTGGAGAGCCCCTGATGTGCCTAAACAGTGGAAACCCCCAACTAGTGACACCATTTTGGAACCTAGACCCCTTAAGGAACTTATCTAGATGTGTATTGAGCACCTTGAACCCACAGGTGCTTCACAGAAGTTTATAACGAAGAGCCATGGAAATAAAAAAATCACATTTTTCCCACAAAAATCTTTTTCAGCTACAAATTTTGTATTTTCACAAGGGCAAAAGGAGAAAATGGACCCCAAAGTTTGTTGTGCCATTTCTCTTGAGTATGCCAATACCCCCATATGTGGTAGAAAACTACTTTTGAGGCACAGTGCAAAGCTCAGAAGGGAAGTAGCGCCATATTGAAGTGCAGATTTTGCTGCATTTGTTTGCGGGTGCCATGTGCCAGAACAGCAGAATCCCCCCATAAGTCACCCCATTTGAAAATTATACCCCTTTGGGAATTTATCTACAGATGTAGTGACGACTTTGACTCCATGGATGCTTTCCAGAAACAGGCAGCAGTGGATGAGTGAAAATTGCAAACTGCCGTTGTAGTGACCAGTACGCTGTAGTAACCAGTACGTAGCAGTCACCAGTACATTATGCCCAGCCCCTGCTTCTGGAGACACGCACCTGTAAATTAGGCGGGCTCACATCACTACCGAAATACCAAACATGTGGGCGCTATATGTGGTTTAGGTACACTATGGGGCTCATAAGGGAGGGGGCATTTGGATTTGGGAGAGGAGAATTTGCTGAATTTCTTTTGGGGAGCGAGGAGCCGTTTCGCTTTTCCAGAGCCTTTGTGCTACCAGTAACGCGGAAGCCCCTATATTTCCATTAACAGATGACAGATCTGAGTGAGGACTTGCTTTTTTGTGGATTGAGTGGAAGCTTTTATTGGGAACAATTTACATAACGTTTGGGATCACAGTTATCCTGCGCTCTATGCTGAGCACCTACTTTGGGGTTTTCATCTAAATCGCCAAGTGACGCGATTCAGATGAAACCCTTAGGGATCCATTCACTATAATGAGGCAGCAGAGTTATTCTGGACTCTGTCTGGCCTTTGTTCAGCGGTGTCCTTCTTTTCAGAAGTGCACAAAACTGTGGCCGGCGGCACTTTTATGCACGCCTAAAAAGACGAACACTGCCGGATCACAGGTCAGATCACAGGTCAGATGGCATCCACAGTGCCTCCATCTGCCTCATTATAGGGAATCTTCTGACTGGGGTTCTGTCTGAATCACGTATTTCAGAGATTTACACGGAAAGGACAGTGCAAGTGATCAGCGCAGGATAAATGTGTGCCGAGCCTTACTTCAATCTTTTGGAGGCAGAATCTAAAAATTAACAGCAGGTGAAGAATTAGTTTTATTTATTTTTTATAACATTCCTTGTGCGGTGAAAGTGATTAGGTGACTTTCTTCTTCGGGTCAGTACGACTACAGCGATACCAGATTTATATCGGGGTTTTTATGTTTGGCTGCTGTCACACACTAAAAGACGCTTTTTATTGGAAAAACTAGTTTTTGCCTCACCGTATTTTGAGAGCTATAATATTTTTTAGATTTTGGCCCACAGAGTCATGTGATGGCTTTTTTTGCGGGAAGAGCTGATGTTTCTATTGGAACCATTTTCGGGCACATGACTTTTTTTGATCGCTTTGTACTCTGATTTTTGGGAGACAGAATGAACAAAAAAACAGCAATTCAGGAATTGCTTTTTTTCTTTTCTTTTTATACCTTTCCGCGTGTGGTAAATTGGTAAGGCAGCTTTATTCTTCGGGTCAGTACGATTACAGTGATAGTTCATTTATATTTTTTTATGTTTTGGTGCTTTGACACAATAAAAACCATTTTATAGAAAAAATAATTATTTTTGCATCGCTTTATTCTGACAGCTTTAACTTTTTTTTATTTTTCAGCTATACCATTTTTATTTACATCTATCTTTTTGATTACGTTTTATTGCACTTTAATTTCGGCGGTATGATGATAAAGCATTGTTTTTTGCCTTGTTTTTTTTTTACGGTGTTCACTGAAGGGGTTAAGTAGTGGGACAGTTTTATAGAGTGGGTAGTTACGGACGCGGCAATACCAAATATGTGTACCTCTATTGTTGTTTTTTTATTTACACGAATAAATGTATTTATTGTAAAACAAAAAAAAATTCTTTAGGGATTTAAAAAAAATATTATTCGACTTTGTAATACTTTTTTTTTTTACATTTTTACAGAGCATGATCTGACAGGCAGGTAAAGAGGCATGCCATTGTCTGTTCTCAGCAGGCGTTCACAAGCCACCTTATCTGCAGGACCCGGAAGGACCCCGCGGTCATCTACTGACAGCAGCATCAGAGTGCTAGCACCCATCGTGGGCATTGCTGCGGGGTGTCAAATGTTACAGACAGCCAACACCCACACACGATCGCCATGGCGCTCAGCATGAGGCTGCGCGATCGTACCGCCATACCAGTACTACGGGCGCACCTCCCGCAGAGCAGTACTAGTACAGCGCATGTTGCATAGAGGTTAAAATAAAATCCAGGAGTCTCTTATGACTATTGATCCGTCTTTTGGAGTCAGATCACAGCTGATTGCTGTATATCCCAGCTGAGCGTTCCTTAGGGATCAATTCATTTTTTGGGGGAACCTTATAATAAAGAGGGATTTCACAAGTATAAAACAGCCTAAGGCTATGTTCACACGTTCCTGATTTCCCTCCTTTTTTTTCAGGACTAAAAACCGCAGCTCTTGGCAGAAAACGCAGGTCCTTTTTTTTATGCGTTTTTGGTGCGTTTTTGATGTGTTTTTTGATGCGTTTTTTTTTTAGTGCGTTTTTTAATGCAGTTTTCTATGCAGAGTCTGTGTTTTCTAGGAAGTTTTTAGGGTAAAAATGGCTGAAAATACCATAACCCTACCCCTAACCCTAACCCTACCCCTACCCCTAACCCTACCCCTAACCCTACCCCTACCCCTAACCCTACCCCTACCTCTAACCCTAACCCCACCCCTAACCCTACCCCTAACCCTACCCCTAACCCTACCCCTATTCTAACCTTAGTGGGGGAAAAAAAATTCTTTATTTTTTTATTGTCCCTACCTATGGGGGTGACAAAGGGGGGGGGGGTCATTTACTATTTTTTTTTATATTGATCACTGAGATAGATTATAGCTCAGTGATCAAAATGCACTTTGGAACGAATCTGCCGGCCGGCAGATTCGGCGGACGCACTGCGCATGCACCCGCCATTTTGGAAGATGGCGGCGCCCAGGGAGAAGACGGACAGACGGACATCGGGAGGCTGGGTAAGTATAAGGGGGGGAGATGAGGGCATGTGGGGGGCGTCGGAGCACAGGGGGGGTGGCATCGGAGCATGGGGGGTGGGATTGGGGCACGGGGGGGCAGCCACACTGCAGCGGTTCTGCACCACAAACCGCAGAAAACCCGCAGATATTTTTTTCATCTGCGGGTTTTACTGCGGGTTTGACCTCACAATGGAGGTCTATGGGTGCAGAACCGCTGCAGTTCCGTAAAAAGAAGTGACATGGTACTTCTTTTTTACCGCAGCTATTCAGCGCGGCTTTTTTCGGGATTTTCCGCAATGTGGGCACAGCAGTTCCTGTTTTCCATAGGGTACATTGTACTGTACCCTGCATGGAAAATAGCTGCGGACCCGCAGCGGGAAAATCGCGGCGATTCCGCATGAAAAAAAGGATGGTGTGAACATGGCCTTAAAGGGAATCTGTGGGCAGAATTTCACACCACAAACTATTTATATGCGCATATAGCTCTTTTAATGATGAGTCCAGAAATACCTACACATGGCCGGTCCCTTCCTCCCTTACTGAGAAATTAGGGATTAAAGGTATATGCAAATAAGGCTGAAGAGCTACAGTAGATCTGAAACCTCTGTCACACCAGCTCTATTCCCCTCCCATCTCCGCCTCCTGCTTGATTGAAAACCTCTATACTGTGTGAGTTCAGGCAAAGGAGCAGCCACCATAAACATCTTTACCACCACAGACCACCAGGGAAGTGCCCATTAACACTTTTACCACCATAAACTACTAGAGAAGTCACCATTAATACCTTTACCATCATAGACCACCAAGGAAGTCACCATTAACACCTTTACCACCATAGACCACCAAGGAAGTCACCATTAACACTTTTACCACCATAGCCCACCATGGAAGTCACCATTAACACTTACCACCATAGACTACCAGAGAAGTCACCATTAACATCTTTACCACCATAGACCACCAGGGAAGTCACCATTAACATATTTACCATCAGAGACCACCAGAGAAGTCACCACTAACACCTTTACCACCACAAACCACCAGGTAAGTCACCATTAACACCTTTACCATTCTATAGAGGCTGATGGTAAAATACTTTGGGCCACAATGTTTTTTAAGAAAAAGTGGTGCTAGCTGAAAAATGTATCCACCATTTCTAAGAAGACTACGAAAATCTCAAAAATAATAATAAAAAAGATCATAAAGTGCATAAATATTACTTCATTGTCATGCCCAAATAATGCAACATACAGTACATAGATTCTCATTATATGGAGGGTGAGTGGTGAGCTGGTGGTAAACTGAGGCCTTGGACATTTGCTTCTTGTATTTTTTGGAAGGGTTATCAATGGCAAGAAGAGGAAACAAATCGATTTTGGAAGAAATCAAGCCAGACATGTCACTGGAAGCAAGGATCACCGAGCTACGACTCGCCTACTTTGGACGCATCATATGAAGAGAGCAATCACTGGAGAAGGACATCATGGTCGGAAGAATAGAAGGAACAAGGCCAGGAGGAAACCAGCAACTTGATAACTTGATACTACTAAGATGATGGTTGAGAAGACCGTGAACAGTGGCCCACCGACGCCAGCAGAAACTTCACCTGGGACGCACATCCAGCTGAAGTCTATTGCCCCATCAGGACCCATTGGTCCTTGTGCTGCAAGGCCCGCTGTCGGATGATCAGAGGCCAGCAGTTGATGTTGGCATGCACCTGACCAGGGGTGCATGGCTAATCCATCTGTAATGTTGGGTTTCTTACATAAAGAAGACATCCAGATGATACTGGCCCCTTCGGCGTTGTGTAGAATCATGTTCACTCTTTTTTACATTTTGCTCCAAGCTATATAAGTTTGCTCGGAAAACAAAGAGTCTGTAATCTATATCCATATCCATAAGCCAGACCGGGGTCCTTCCTTGCTGGAGGTCCTTAACTGATCACACATTAGTCGTCTATTCTAACCCCAAGTGGTTGCCCTATAAACAACTTTTATCACCTATTCACAGAATAGATGACAAATGAATGAGGGTTCCAAACTCCGCTGTGTGACCACCCTACCTATGGAAAATGAATGGAGAGGGTGGTCGCACACGCTTCACAAAGGAACTGTAGGACCCTCGTTCATACATAACTTTGCTGTTTTCTCGCCTTCCCATACAGCCTATTCTGTAACCAAGCCACCGACATTTATCATTCTACTAATGAGCAGTGCACCAGCTATAGTCATAGAGATTAATGCACGGAGCTCCACCGTAGAGTAAACTGTAAGGGCGCCTGTATGTATAGCAAGATGGATACTGTCCGGAGGAAAGTTTAAATGGTAAAATGGCAATTTATGATATTGTATACAGAGTAATGAACCTTAAATATGACAAGCTATCAGTCCAGCTCTGCTACATATATACATTCCTGTAAAAATACGTGTAATATGTGATATATCCTGTGCTGTGCCATATAGAAGAAGACCGAGTTCAAGCCCAGGATTCCAATACTGAACTTTGATGACGGAACGTCCTTGTCGTTACCCTTGAAATAATTAATATTACTCTTAGCTACATAATTAAGCTTTCACCATTCCAGGCTGCAGATAAGATCTAATGAACATCAACGAGATACCGGGAGACATGGCATCTAAACTTTCCAAAACTTAACCCATTGACCTGATACAGGTAGGAATTTTATCACTGGTTTAAGGAAAACTTTTGGACTGAAGGTCACACACTGCCGGTAACACGCATGCGGCTGCAAAGAGCACAGGCTGCAGCCTCTCCTGGGCCTTAGTCCTGCACATGTGTTTCTCCTGGGCCTTAGTCCTGCACATGTGTTTCTCCAGTGCTCGGCTCTTAATTTGGATTGATCATTAAGTATTGCTCCTCTTACATGTCATCTGGGGAACCTTCCCTACATGATGCCTGGGAAAAGGTCTATGGGACACGTTGGTAGCAGACACAGAGCTTTCTTCTAAGCAGACAGCAGGCAAAACTTGCAAGTCAATTTAAAATAATTAAAAAAAATTTTTCTAATTCTGAATATGGTTACTGAGATGGAAATGTTTTTGCTTTGCATCTACATAGGCCAAACTAAATCATAAGAATGCCCAGATCATAGTTGCCAACTCTATGTCCTGGAGCCTCCCAGATAAAGGAAGACCTCTTGGTCTTCTGAAAGTGCTGGCAAAGCTTCCAGGCACATGTCAAAGCCTCTTAGATCCTCCTAAAAAGCAAAGCTTTCAGAAAGGTTCTTGTGTGAGACACCCCCATCAGCTGAAGCCTCGGTATCCAATGGCGCATTCGGAGGGAAGGAAAAAGGGTGGCAAGAAGGCTTGGAGGGCAAGGCCCATGTAAAAGAAGCCTCGTTTTGAGGGAGAAAGTTTCACAGTGGTCAGTGAAAAACACCTCCTTGAAAGGCATCAGTAAAAGTTTACCAATATGGCTCAGATAGTAATCCTGAAAAATCAGAATCCACTACACCATTTCCAGTTTGGTTTGAAGAAGCTCCAGCAAAACTTGGAATTCTTGGCAAGTACATGCATGTGATGGAGTTCTCCTGGGCCAAAGTTCAGAAGGACTCAACTAATCATCCTGTGTTATATCGTACAGTATGTGTAACAGGGCATCCACAGTAGCCCAGACTGTACCTCTGTGTGCCTCGAGCTTTAGATACAGGCACAAAGCTGAGACTTGCTCCATGACATCCCAGATTCTACAGGTTGTCTTCTCTGGGAGCATTGCTGCTGGAGATCATAGCCAGCATGGCCGCGCTCACAGGCTCGCTGTCTCCCTTATAACTCATCTCTGTTTGCATTAAATTCTCATAATCCAAACAGAGCGGAAACTTCTTTCTTTTGTCATCAGTTTAAAAAAAAATATTTCACACTTCAAGTAAAACACACCAAGCAGTAAATCAGAGCAATACCAGAAACTGGAGAGACGCCAAGCCCTGGGAGAACATCCAGAGAGGAACCACAATGAAGTATCTGCCAGATAGCGGATACTGTAGCTGTGCCAATAACTAAGACCTACATACACATTGGAGGAAGGTTGTTTGACGTTGTCGATTTTGGGGGCCGGATCCTCATTTGATGTTTATGGGAACCTTCCACCTCTCCATGACCTGATGATGGGGGAGATTTGGAATATCCTTTTGTTTTTAGTGGAGATAAACCCCCGCCCGATGTGTCTGGCAGTGGCGTACTTCGCTCTCCCTGCTGAACACAACTGATCATTCTGGTTAGCTGAATGCTGCTGTGTATGGGGGGATATGAGAGAGATAGCTTCCAGTAGATCGAATGTCAGCTGACGACGAGAGTGGTGGACAGTTGTATTAGCCTAAACCAACACAGGGTTCCCTGGTTCCTAATGGTTTCAGTAAAGTGTTTGGCTTACTAGGAAACCCCTTTTCAGATGCCCTATTGGGGCATGTGGGCATCATAGAAAAGGGACCACATTCCCAAGTATTGCTTATCCACCCATTAATTTCAATAATTGTCCATAACATCTCATGATGGCAGCTTCTACCATCACTCTGTGCCCTTGGTACATGTGCACTTTTAAAACATGACAATGAGCAAAACATTTCTGAAGAAGAACAAGGTGAAAGTGACTCAGTGGCCAAGTGTCTCCTGATCTAACCCCAACTGCACACCTATGGTGAGTTCTGAAAAGACAAGTTGTCATCACTCTCCATCCAGCATCCAGGCTCTAGAAGAACTCGTTCTTGGAGAATGGCAAAGGTGTTGCAATATGTCGCCAACTTGTTCATTCCAGGCCTGGAAGACTTGGTGCTGTCCTTAAAATCATGGAGGTCTAACAAAATATTGGATGTAGTAGTTTTTGATGTGGGGTGTATTCACTTTTGTATCAACTAACTTATGTAAAACTGAAAATTTTGTGATGAAAATTATATCATACAGGGTTACTGGCACAGCGTATGAAGGCAGATATGTGTCACTGCACATAATGCTATCAGAGATGTAAAACCAGAATCGTTTTCCTCCAGCACACTACGTGCTGAGAGGGTTACGGTATGTTATGGGCTGGTTTTAGTGGACCTTCATAGAGCGGGTGGGAGGAGGTCCACCATATCTCCACCTTCAGAGTCCTGACAGGACCTGTGTGATGTCAAGGTCACGTGATCATCACACGGGTTGTTAAACACCTGGACATGAGAGTCAGTGTGTGTTGTGACTTGGGAGAGGAAAGACTCCCAAGTGGCTCCAGGAGGAGCTGAGGACAGTGTGTGGTGCCTGCAGGTTTAAACCTGCAGAGAAAGAAGTCTTTTGTACTTTGTTTTGTTTTCCGTTGAGCCAGGAAGGTTCTGCTTATTTTCTCCTGAACCTCGCCTTGATCTATGCTGACTATAATAAACCAGCAGGTAATTTGCTATCAAAGCGTTTCTGTGTCTACCCGAAGAAGCAGCTAAGCATGTCAACCTCTCAGAGTACATATATATATACATATATATACTGTATACATATATACTAGTGATGCAGTTCAATGTGACGGGGTGCGAATACTTTTGCAACGCACTACCCATTGAAAACCATTAGCAAATTAAGAAATGTAGATATTTCCCTTTGTTACGCAACGAGGGCTTCGCGGTTTGTCATCCTGTGCCCTGTGTTTGAACTGTACGGTACGCCCCGTGCTCGACATGCCCTGGTTAATGTCAGTAGATTAAGACACTGTCCTAGGAACATCACTGTGTACGCTGAATGTCAGCCCTGTTATTTTAGCACTACTTTAATGTTTATTTTGCTCACATTTTCTTTACTAAATCCTCCTCAGCTTACAGTATAAAAGGTTTAGCCTTCTTTATAAATATCCAATATTATAAGACACGCAGAAGGCCGCAGCCGGTACAGGAAGGATCGCACGGATTTTATGCTTCGCTTGCTCCTCGCTTCATGGCCTAACTTTTAATTTAAGGCATACTTGCCAAATTTTCTAAGCTTTTTTTCTGGAAGAAGGACACTGAGTGGCAAGCTAAGTGTGTTACTGAAAATGTACATATTTCTTGTCCCCCTTCAAGACGCCCATCACCCCAAATCTGGATTTGGACACAGAGTCATAAATAACTTTGTAGAAGTGTTGGTTTCCAGGGAGGCTTTGGCAATGCCCAACTTTTCTTCGAATTTGAGAGGTTTTCCCCTTTTTCTCAGGAAACTCTTGGGTTTTCTGGCAGAATGTTTCAATTTTTGATTTAAGGTGCAGATGAAAATTTAAAGGGGTCATATGATTGACATGATGTCTGCATTGCAAAGACTGAAGTCTGCAGGGTGAGGTGGCGCGGGAGTGGCCGTCGGTGCATTTGGTGTCACCGTCTGTTTTGTGTCTGCACGGTACCAATGCTTGACTTTCTCAAGGTGATGGGAGAAATGATAGAATTGTTTTCTTCAAGGCCGATAATAAATGAGAATGGACACGAGTGATGTTATCCAGATTGGTTAACCCAATTTCCTTTGCTGGGGAACCAAAGAGTTCGGAGAGGACTCTTGGTAAAGTGAGCAAGTCTACTAGACAGCCGATAGTTTGTCTTCTAGAACAGGTCAGTTGTCAGAGTGTAGATGATATATTATGGGGTATTATGGCTCTCAATATTGGGATACGGGGTACCGTGACTACTGGAAGACCATAAACATCGTGCCAACAGCCCATTAACATCTAAAAGGGCAACCAGGTGTGCAATACAAGTGGTGGTAGGAATGGGGTCAAACAACACAAGCAACAATTAAATAGACAAGGGAACCCACCGATACCATGAGATGGGAATACAAGTGTTACCCACCTTACATTGTTTTGAGGTTAATAGGATCAAATTCCCAAGATGCTGGATGACAAATATTTGCCACTCTATCTTGTTGATAGTATTTTCAAAATATTGTTATTCCTAATCCTTAGGAAAAGGGATAAGTTACTGGTTTCTGGAGGTCCGACTGGTGGGGCACACCATGATCCAAAGATCAGGGATCTGGAACTTGGAGACCAGGTTTTCCATGTTGAATAGAGTGGAGGTGCATATACTCGACCTCAGCTCCATTCATTGCCTATGGGACTGTTGGAAATAGCGGAGAGCTGCAATCGAATATCTCCAACTGTCCCAGAGACAATAAATGGAGATATGGCCCGTGCCCAGTTTTTGGATTCAAGATCCCTGATCTCAGGTCGGACCACCAGCGATTAGTATGTTATCCACTAATTAATATTTTGGGAATAACACTTTAATATTGAAGAGTGAACGTGCTCGGATAAGGTGTTATCATCCATGCTCGGGTGCAAACCAAGTACTTGGGCGCTCTAGAAAAATATGTTTGAGTCCCCGCGGTTGCAAGTCTCGCGGCTGTTAGACAGCCACAACACATGGAGGGATTGTCTGTTTGTTAGGCAGTCCCTGCATGTGTTGCGCTTGTCGAACAGCCGCGAGACATGCAGCCGCGGGGTCTTGAACATATTTTTCAAGCACGCCGCAGCCACTCGGTTAGCACCCGAGCATGGCGGATAGCACCAGCACGTTCACTCATCACTACACTTTGAGAATTGTGGGCACCAAACTAAAGATCTGACAGCTATCTATCATGATTCCCCCATGTACATGAACTCTCAAATTGGGGAGAGGGAAGGAGCTGCTGCAGACACGTCTAGAAGAGGTCTACTTTCTGGGAGAGGGAAAAGATTTGTCTCTTTGAAGTCATCCTGAACCTTAACAAGCATGCAGTAAGCATTAGATGGTCAGCGAAAAAAAATCGATGGGTTCAACTGACTATATTGTACGGTGCCCTAAGTAAAGGACAGATGGACATGTCCTGTAGTATAAACGGCATTTATTTGGATAGGGTTCTGGCACCGATGTGCATACGACCCCGGCATTGATTTATACCGGTACCAGCCATGCTACATTTACACGTGTGATAGCACACTGGGGCTTTAGTCCTTCAGGGAATCTTGAGACCTTGGCAATCCAAGGAGGTGCAATGACCTTGACTTCTCATGTTAAAAGTGAGAAGTAGGGGGGCAGGGAGACTCAATAACCTTCATTATGAAACATCGTTTATTGCTAAATTTCTAGTGAAAGGGTCATTTGTTGTGACTGCCGCAGACAGAGCAGCCTGGTATCTGTACGCCAGGTAGGACGTGCCGCTGGCAGGAACAGAACGCTTGTGTCTATATAGGGAAATGTTCTTCTTCCTCGTTACTGGCGATTATTGAGAACGCTTCCATTATGTTTATGGATATAATGGCTTCCTTTAAGAAAAAATTTTAATTGCTTCAGACGCATTTCGCAACTGATCTAATTTAAATAAAATTTATATGCCTAAACCTGTCAGAAACGTTAACACCCCCCTCCCAAAAAAAAATCTACCGCTATGAAAGATAAGCCAGACATGCTGCTCCATCAGTGAGAAAACTCTGAAGTTATGTACACACATCTGGAAGAGTATTTGGACGAGACGTGGCACTTACAGCTCCTCAGCCTCACGCTGTGTTCCCTGCCTACCACCACCCTTCCCTGTCTGATTGGAGGTCAGTGGGCAAGGAACATCACAAATGACCTGTCAATCAACCAGAAGGGGGTACAGCTAGTTTAGGAGTACAGCGTCAGACAGAGAAGCTGTAAGTGCGCCGTCATGAATTTCCAGACGCATGAATTCAGAACTTCAAAATGCTGGATCGGTAATATGGGGTCCTAAAAGGATCGATTGACTTATTTATTAAAGAGCTACACAATCAAATCAATGGTTTGTGGGGGGGAGGGGTAAACGTTTTTGACTGGTTGCCTTTATTTTACAATAACAATGTTATTACCTGTAGGCTCCTGTTTGTGTGGACGGCGCTTGTGGAATGTTGCATTCTGTCTTCATAGATATGGCGCTCATAAACCAATAATATGGCACCAGAACCTCTCAGATTTGAAGAACAGTTGACCAATTTCCTGGGCATCGCCAAAGCCTCCCTAAACCTCGTGAAAACTACAACTTCCAGTGAGCCTCCGTGTCCAAATCCACATTTGGGGGTGATGGAGCCTCTAAAAGGGGGACTAGCTAGGTGTAAATTTTGGGCAACACACTTAGCCTGCCTCATAGTATCCTTCTTCCGGAAAAGAGCTTGGAAAATTTGTTCCGATGTCTTCCAGTTTTATAGGCTTCTAAATGAATTTCTGGGTACAGTACAGCCCCATAGACTTTTTCGGAAGCCTTTTTACACTTCTGATAGTTTGAACTCGATCCTGTTCTTTTATGACACTGTGCAGCAACAAATGAGGCTGGGTTTACACCAGTTTTCTCCATCGAGTACTACGTCAGGGGCCTCTGATGGAATACCCCCCAAAAATAACATTCCAATGGGAACCCCGACAAAGGCCTAATGAAGTCATTCGCTTGCATGAAGTCAATATAGTCTGTTTGGACACTGACTGGCTTCCATTCTCCCAGTATTCGTCTTTTTCAGACTTACAAAAAAAAAAACGTGCTATGCTAAAGAAACACTCCATCGACTTGTTGGTTAAGACTTGGTGGTAAGTGTGTTGCGTTATCAAATGTCATTTTAGAATTATTTATTGTGTTTTAGATTTTTTTTGCAGGAAAATTTTCAAAGGGCGTGGCTTTTGAGAAAAGGGTGTGTCTTAGAGAAATAGAGGAATGGCTTAAATGCTATAGCGTGATCCGAAAAAAAATGGCACTCCTCTTCATGAATCTGCAGCGTCTGACGAGTGGAATGCGCCTCCATATGCCACGCCAGAAATCTTGAGGGACTGGAGTGAGATTTCTGGTATTTGGAACGTAACAGCTCATCATGAATCAGACAAGCTGTGGTGTTACGTGCCTCCCTAATGTACCCCCATTCCACTCCAATTTTGTCTATTTCGTCAGAGCTGGGAGAAACTGGCTTGAAAATGGCAAAAATATGGCAACTTTTCAAGGATTTGTGACATGAAAACTTCGCTGAATCCCTTAAAGTCTGTTTGATCTCCTTTCTCTCTGTGTCCTTCTTAACCGGACTTAAAAACTTAATTAAATTCAGAGTCCTGGTCCGAGAGGATCGTCTGACTCCCATTTTTTGGGTTTAAACCCCACAGTTGAGCGCTCAACGTAAAGCACTTTCCTAGTGTGAACGTGTTATAAGGGGAATACCAGTGCAAGAAAATCAGAGCCACACTTGGAATAAAGTTGACATTAGTGATGACGAGGGAACGTGCCGGGATAAGGTGTTATCTTCCATGTTTGGGTGCTAACCGAGTGTTTTCGGCGTGCTCGAATACTATGTTCCAGTCCCCGCAGTTGCATGTGCTCGAATACTATGTTCCAGTCCCCGCAGTTGCGTGTGCTCGAATACTATGTTCCAGTCACCGCGGTTGCATGTCTCCCGGCTGTTTGACAGCCACAACACATGCAGGGATAACCTAACAAACAGGAAATCCCTACATGTATTGTCGCTGACGAACAGCCACGAGACATGCAACTGCGGGGACTGGAACATAGTATTTGAGCACGCCGAAAACACTCGGTGAGCACCCGAGCATGGAAGATAACACCTTATGCCAGCACGCTCATCGCTAGTTGACATGTTTTCGTGAACAGCTGCAGTAAGTTCCAGAATGCCAGATAGTTTATATATATAGTTTTATTATATTTTACAATTCATTCAGAGGCCATAACTCAATATTCAATATTGGAACATAAATACGGGCACTAAAAAAAGCCCAACACCCAGAGTTTATTACCCATAAATCTTCATTAACACCTCATTAAAATTAGCAATATTTAAAATTAAGATACAGCGCGGGGATCAGGAATATGTATTTCATTAAATCACCAGAAGTTCCACTTTGCAGAATATATAATAGTGGATTTTTCCCTTGATATAGGATTTTACCAATGGTTATATATAGAAAAATGTCATAAATTTAAACCACACAGATTCATATAATATACATGAACATAAAAAATGCCCGCAATAATTTATAGTGCCCGTATTTATCTTCAGATACTTTATAGTGTAAGAACAGAAGAGGCAATAACATATTTTATATATTTTGCAGATTGAGAAATACCGAACGTCATTGAAGAAAAGAAACAAAATGGAATCTACAACAAATGAAAATACGACTTCACTATTCGTCCAAATGAATAACTATGTAAAAGATTCAGTAAATAGCACGGTGATCTACACAAAGACATCGGACCAGATGGAGGTGGTGTACATCCTTCTGTTACTGGGATTTTTTGGATTTTTTACATTTGGCATAATGCTGAGTTACATCCGGTCCAAGAAAAGGGAACATTCCAGTGATCCCTATCATATGTACATCGCCAAAGAGTGGAAGAAAGCGCCTGTTGTGGTGCCACGGCTCACAGTGCCCACCTCAACGTGCTTCTTCGTGGAGAATAGGTTTGCAGCGGAGCATCCTACCAGTCTTATACCAACCATGAGCACAGACTGATCCCCGATGTCCGCCCCGGTGGCACGTCCCCAACAGAAAGAGTCGACCTAATGAAGGGGTTAAACGAAAAAACACTGGAAACGGACAGTTAATACTCGGGGTACAATAGTATTACAGACGTATTCACATGGTGGAGACACCTCCCGATGCCCCTGCCACTTCAAAATGAACTAGAAGCTCTACATTGAGGACACAGGGACCTTTTGGCCATCAACTCAACCACAACCTCAGTCCTCCCTATAGTGATGTCCCAAGTTTCAACGATATTGAAAATATAATTCTGGTTCTTCCCATCTTGCCTGGGAAACTTGTGTGGAGTAAAACTTTGGAAACTTTTTGGGTAATAACATAATCATTGTCCATAAAAAGTAACGTATCGGGTATTGGGTTGAACATAATTTTTTTTAAGTCAATGGACAGAAAAAATTGCCAAGACAATCTGAACCACTTGATGGGAAGGGTTTTATGTTAACCTCACCCAAAAAAATGTCTGCTTGAGGGTCATTTCTGGTTGTTTTGGATGGTTCTGTTTAAATGCTCCAATCGTGGACAATAAAATGTTAGTCGGCATGACCACGATGGTTGGGACAATTCTCCAACCCCTTGTTTTGCCAAGACTGCAGTTCCTCTGAAAAGAAAGTCCTCTCTGGGGTTCCTCCAACGTCCAGCTGATAACAAAGGACCCTATAATAGCCGCATGGTCTACCTTTATGGAATATATACCCATGCCTTACTCAAAGATTCTCAAGCTAAGTGTCCTGGGGTACACGGCCGCATGTGAGCAGTTTCACGAAAAATCCAC
The DNA here is from genome assembly GCF_032444005.1 of Ranitomeya imitator. NCBI lineage: Eukaryota > Metazoa > Chordata > Amphibia > Anura > Dendrobatidae > Ranitomeya > Ranitomeya imitator. Next base: position 39,061,675 of record NC_091284.1, read on the forward strand.
ACCTTAGTTTCCGGTGATATCCGTCTATGGTCATCATTATCGTTCTTCAAAAATAATATGCAAATAACATAAAATAACCCAAAATCTTCACCCGGTTAGTAAGAAAACAGTGCCCCTAGCTGCCAGTGAGTAGTACTGCAACATAGCACCATACAGCATGTAATAGGAGCTTCGTTTTTCAAGTGCGGATTTAATTGTTCCAGATAAAGTATGCAAACATGCAAATTAGCTTTCCCCCAAAAGGAAGAACTAGAAGTAGCTACCTTGTAAGTCAATGACCGACCTATGAAATCTGCTTCTTTCTCCCCTGGACTAATCTTAATATTCTCAATTCATGGAGAAAATCTTGTATTCAGTGAATATAGACTGAGATAGGAGATGGCATTGGTGCTCATAAACTTCTATGGAGAACTGTAGCTGTTTCAGGAGAATAACTGTGTCTGACACAAGTTCCTCCTCCACCATAGAATATCAAAAGCACCAACTGTCATCTTCTATCACAGTAATAGGAAAGTCTGCCTCTTCACTGCTCTTTTATGGGTCGGACATAAACTTACAGTGTAAATTTACCTATAGGTGGCGCTAGAGCGACAACTTTCTTCCTTCTTCGGGCAACTTTTTTTATCCCGTGGACTCATAAGACTCCCTACCAGAACCAGTACCCATCCGGAGCCATCACACAAACAGGAACCATTGCAATACTGCCCCCTACTGCCATACTGAAGATTTCCTTTTATACCAGTTGATGTGACATCCAAACAGGAAATTCCATTATTCACTTTTATTTATTATTGTTTTAGAACATTATTATACTATGGAAGGAAAAACCACCGTTCACTAAATAATTTCACCGTTTGTTAATAATTGTAATTGTTACTTATTATTTCTTTTTTTTTATACCAATAAATTCATCTATTCATTGGGCTAGTTTCGCATGTGTGTAATAAATGTCACCGTTCACATCATGGGAGCTGCGTACACTAAACGGGAGTGAATTTTAAACAAAACTTTCTGAAAAGTTGTTTTATGAAACAATTTAAAAAACTGAATGCGAAAGTAGACGTACCGAATCAGGAAACGTTTATTGCCACCGACACGTTTGTGGCCAAGTTATTATTAGTATTTCGCTGCAAGCGTTTATTTTTAAGTGATCATCTGATTGTTGCTGATGATAGAAGCAGAATACAACCCCAGGCCGTTCATAGTAAAGCTTCGGCATTTAGGACACAGGTAAGAGTCAAGTACAAAGAGCAGAATGACAGGTAATCTACAGCTAAAATCCGAGATCAGCTAAAATCCAACATCAGCTAAAATCCAGCATCAGCTAAAATCCGAGATCCAGAATATAAGCTTAGTGATGATCCTTTGTTTTTATACACAGGACCTTTCTGGTGTTCAGCAGAATTGATGGTACAGTCCGACATTTTGGGTAAAAAATTCTGAGCTCTGTGAAGTTTAGAGCCCTTTTGTCTCCTACTTTCCTTGAAAAGGGCCATTTGTCAAACACCAGTCACATAACTGCTGAGGCCACTAATTAGCTGCAGCGGTCAAGTGATTACATTCCAATCACTAGTCAACTGGCCACTGCAGCCACTGAATAAGTGAAAGATCTAGTGATTGTTGGAACATCATTACTTCCATTAACTATGGGAGCCGCAGTACTATAGCCACAGGGGAATCTAGCGGTTTGTACGGTACCTCTTCTTTCTTTTATAACAGTGCCTACACTCTAATAATGTTTTGGAAACTCCCTGGAGCAACATGGTGGTTCAACACTTTACCTGCAGTCACCACTAGAGGGTGCTCAGGAGCTGACTGAATACAGATTTATTATTGACTAGATGGTGGCCCGATTCTAACGCATCGGGTAGTCTACAATATGTATGTATATAGCAGCCACATACTATATAGCACAAGCCACGTAGTATATAGGAGCCGTACAAATAGTACGTGGCCTGTGCTATATAGTATGTGGCTGCTATATACATACATACATATTGTAGAATACCCGATGCGTTGTATATAACGCAGCCCATGCAGTATCTAACACAGGCCATGTAGTATACAGCAGCCATGTAGTATATAACAATGCCCACGCAGTATATAGCAGCCATGTAGTATATAGTACTGCCCACGTAGTATATAGCAGCCATGTAGTATATAGTACTGTCCACGTAGTATATAGCAGCCATGTAGTATATAGTACTGCCCACATAGTATATAGCAGCCATGTAGTATATAGTACTGTCCACGTAGTATATAGCAGCCATGTAGTATATAGTACTTCCCACATAGTATATAGCAGCCATGTAGTATACAGTACTGTCCACATAGTATATAGCAGCCATGTAGTATATAGTACTGCCCACGTAGTATATAGCAGCCATGTAGTATATAGTACTGCCCACGTAGTATATAGCAGCCATGGAGTATACAGTACTGTCCACATAGTATATAGCAGCCATGTAGTATATAGTACTGTCCACGTAGTATATAGCAGCCATGTAGTATATAGTACTGTCCACGTAGTATATAGCAGCCATGTAGTATATAGTACTGTCCACGTAGTATATAGCAGTCATGTAGTATATAGTACTGTCCACGTAGTATATAGCAGCCATGTAGCATACAGTACTCTCCAAGTAGTATATAGCAGCCATGTAGTATATAGTACTGCCCACGTAGTATATAGCAGCCATGTAGTATATAGTACTGTCCACGTAGTATATAGCAGCCATGTAGTATATAGTACTGCCCACGTAGTATACAGCAGCCATGTAGTATATAGTACTGTCCACGTAGTATATAGCAGCCATGTAGTATATAGTACTGCCCACGTAGTATATAGCAGCCATGTAGAATATAGTACTGCCCACGTAGTATATAGCAGCCATTTAGTACAGTATATAGTACGTACTACTGCCTATGTAGTATATAGCAGCCATGTAGTATATAGTACTGCCCACGTAGTATATAGCAGCCATGTAGTATATAGTACTGCCCACGTAGTGTATAGCAGCCATGTAGTATATAGTACTGCACACGTAGTATATAGCAGTAGGAGAGAGAAGACCCCACTGACCATAAGAGCTTACACTCTACAGGAGAGAGAGGACCCCGCTGACTATAAGAGATTACACTCTACAGGAGAGAGAAGATCATAAGAGCTTACACTCTACAGGAGAGAGAAGACCCCACTGACCATAAAAGCTTACACTCTACAGGAGAAAGAGAGAAGACCCCGCTGACTGTTAGAGATTACACTCTACAGGAGAGAGACGTTCCAGCTGACCACAAGAGCTTACACTCTACAGGAGAAAGAGAGAGGACCCCGCTGACCATAAGAGTTTACACTCTACAGGAGAGAGAGGACCCCGCTGACCATAAGAGCTCACACTCTACAGGACAGAGAGGACCCTATTGTGAATTCTGTGGTCAAGCTCCCTCCTGTGGTCATGAGTGGTACTGCGGCTGGTTCTGTCTGTGAGCTTCCTTTGGTGGATGTGAGTGGGGCTGCGGCTTCTGAGTTTCCTTCCTCAGGTGACGAGGTTAAGTCGTTAGGTGCTGCTCTATTTAACTCCACCTAGTTCTTTATTCCTGGCCTCCAGTCAATGTTCCAGTATTGGTCTTGCTCTCTCCTGGATCGTTCTTGTGGCCTGTCTTCACCTGCATAAGCTAAGTTCTGCTTGTGTTACTTTTGTTTGCTATTTTTTCTGTCCAGCTTGCTATATTGGTTTTTCTTGCTTGCTGGAAGCTCTGGGACGCAGAGGGAGCACCTCCGTACCGTTAGTCGGTGCGGAGGGTCTTTTTGCGCCCTCTGCGTGGTTGTTTGTAGGTTTTTGTGCTGACCGCAAAGCTATCTTTCCTATCCTCGGTCTATTCAGTAAGTCGGGCCTCACTTTGCTAAAATCTATTTCATCTCTGTGTTTGTATTTTCATCTTTACTCACAGTCATTATATGTGGGGGGCTGCCTTTTCCTTTGGGGAATTTCTCTGAGGCAAGGTAGGCTTATTTTTCTATCTTCAGGGCTAGCTAGTTTCTCAGGCTGTGCCCGAGGCGCCTAGGTCTGGTCAGGAGCGCTCCACGGCTACCTCTAGTGTGGTGTGATAGGATTAGGGATTGCGGTCAGCAGAGTTCCCACGTCTCAGAGCTCGTCCTATGTTATTAGTAACTATCAGGTCACTTTGTGTGCTCTTAACTAGGGTTGAGCGAAACGGGTCGTTCATTTTCAAAAGTCGCCGACTTTTGGCAAAGTCGGGTTTCATGAAACCCGATCCGACCCCTGTGCGGGGTCGGCCATGCGGTACGCGACTTTCGCGCCAAAGTCGCGTTTCAATGACGCGAAAAGCGCCATTTCTCAGCCAATGAAGGTAAACGCAGAGTGTGGGCAGCGTGATGACATAGGTCCTGGTCCCCACCATCTTAGAGAAGGGCATTGCAGTGATTGGCTTGCTGTCTGCGGCGTCACAGGGGCTATAAAGGGGCGTTCCCGCCGACCGCCATGTTACTGCTGCTGATCTGAGCTTAGGGAGAGGTTGCTGCCGCTTCGTCAGAAGCAGGGATAGCGTTAGGCAGGGTCCATTAACCACCAAACCGCTTGTGCTGTAGCGATTTCCACTGCCCAACACCACCTTCGGTGTGCAGGGACAGTGGAAGCTACATTTTTTTTTTTTTTTTCCCTCAGCGCTGTAGCTCATTGGGCTGCCCTAGAAGGCTCCCTGATAGCTGCATTGCTGTGTGTAACATAGTAACATAGTAACATAGTAACATAGTAACATAGTTAGTAAGGCCGAAAAAAGACATTTGTCCATCCAGTTCAGCCTATATTCCATCATAATAAATACCCAGATCTACGTCCTTCTACAGAACCTAATAATTGTATGATACAATATTGTTCTGCTCCAGGAAGACATCCAGGCCTCTCTTGAACCCCTCGACTGAGTTCGCCATCACCACCTCCTCAGGCAAGCAATTCCAGATTCTCACTGCCCTAACAGTAAAGAATCCTCTTCTATGTTGGTGGAAAAACCTTCTCTCCTCCAGACGCAAAGAATGCCCCCTTGTGCCCGTCACCTTCCTTGGTATAAACAGATCCTCAGCGAGATATTTGTATTGTCCTCTTATATACTTATGCATGGTTATTAGATCGCCCCTCAGTCGTCTTTTTTCTAGACTAAACAATCCTAATTTCGCTAATCTATCTGGGTATTGTAGTTCTCCCATCCCCTTTATTAATTTTGTTGCCCTCCTTTGTACTCTCTCTAGTTCCATTATATCCTTCCTGAGCACTGGTGCCCAAAACTGGACACAGTACTCCATGTGCGGTCTAACTAGGGATTTGTACAGAGGCAGTATAATGCTCTCATCATGTGTATCCAGACCTCTTTTAATGCACCCCATGATCCTGTTTGCCTTGGCAGCTGCTGCCTGGCACTGGCTGCTCCAGGTAAGTTTATCATTAACTAGGATCCCCAAGTCCTTCTCCCTGTCAGATTTACCCAGTGGTTTCCCGTTCAGTGTGTAATGGTGATATTGATTCCCTCTTCCCATGTGTACGCCGCTGTGCAAACCAACTGCTTTTTTCAAAGCACAAATCCTCTTGTTCCTTCCTTTCTGCACAGCTATCTTTTTGGTTTGTACACACTTTTTATTTAATTTGTGCATCAGTCCACTCCTTATTGCTGCCTGCCATACCTGGCTGAGATTACTGCAGGGAGATAGTAATTGAAGGACACTCCCTGTTTTTTTTTTTTTTTGGGGGGAGATTAAGATTGACATTTCTGCTAGAGTGCCATCCCTGTCTGTGTCATCTCTCACTCAGTGGGCCATAGAAAGCCTATTTATTTTTTTGCTTGATTTGGGTTATAAAATCTACCTGAAAAAATCACTACATCAATCAGTGGGAGAAAAATATTGGCCTCAGGGCTTGTGTGCCACTCTTGACTCCTGTGTGCATCATCACTCACTCAGTGGGCCATAGAAAGCCTATTTATTTTTTTGCTTGATTTTGGTTCTAAAATCTACCTGAAAAAATCACTACATCAATCAGTGGGAGAAAAATATTGGCCTCAGGGCTTGTGTGCCACTCCTGACTCCTGTGTGCATCATCACTCACTCAGTGGGCCATAGAAAGCCCATTTTTTATTTTTTTTTGCTTTATTTGGGTTCTAAATTCTACCTGAAAAAATCAATAAATCAATCAGTGGGAGATTAATATTGGCCTTTGGGCTTGTGTGCCAGTCCTAAGCGTGCCATCTCTCTCTCTCAGATAGTGGGCCATAGAAAGCCTATTTATTTTTATTTTTTTTTAATGGGTTTATAAATTTTCCCTGGAAAAAAAAAAAAAAGTGGGAGATTAATATTGGCCTCTGGGCTTGTGTGCCAGTCCTGAGCGTGCCATCTCTCTCACAAATAGTGGGCCATAGAAAGCCTATTTATTTTTTTTTTTTTGGTTTTATAAATTCTCCCTTAAAAAAAAAGGGAGATTAATATTGGCCTTTGGGCTTGTGTGCCAGTCCTAAGCGTGCCATCTCTCTCTCTCAGATAGTGGGCCATAGAAAGCCTATTTATTTTTTATTTTTTTTAATGGGTTTATAAATTTTCTCTGGAAAAAAAAAAAAGTGGGAGATTAATATTGGCCTCTGGGCTTGTGTGCCAGTCATGAGCGTGCCATCTCTCTCACAAATAGTGGGCCATAGAAAGCCTATTTATTTTTTTTTTTTTGGTTTTATAAATTCTCCCTTAAAAAAAAAGGGAGATTAATATTGGCCTTTGGGCTTGTGTGCCAGTCCTAAGCGTGCCATCTCTCTCTGTCTCTCAGATAGTGGGCCATAGAAAGCCTATTTATTATTTTTTTTATTGGGTTTATAAATTTTCCCTGGAACAAAAAAAAAAAAGTGGGAGATAAATATTGGCCTCTGGGCTTGTGTGCCACTCCTGACTCCTGTGTGCGTCATCTCTCACTCAGTGGGCCATAGAAAGCCTTTTTTTGTTTTATTTGTTTTCTAAATTCTCCCTGAAAAAATCATTTTATTTTATTTGGTTTCTAAATTCTTCCTGAAAAAATCATTTTATTCTATTATTTTTTTTCCTAAAGTCTCCCTGAAAAAAAAAACAAACAAATCAGTGGGAGATTAATATTGCCCTTTCTGCTTGTGTGCCAGTCTTGACTCCTGGGTGTGCCATCTCTCTCTCTCTCTCTCCAATTGTGGGCCATAGAAAGCCTATTATTTTTTTTAGCTTGATTTGGGTTCCAAAATCTACCTGAAAAAATCACTACATCAATCAGTGGGAGATAAATATTGGCCTCTGGGCTTGTGTGCCACTCCTGACTCCTGTGTGCGTCATCTCTCACTCAGTGGGCCATAGAAAGCCTTTTTTTGTTTTATTTGTTTTCTAAATTCTCCCTGAAAAAATCATTTTATTTTATTTGGTTTCTAAATTCTTCCTGAAAAAATCATTTTATTCTATTATTTTTTTTTCCTAAAGTCTCCCTTAAAAAAAAAAAAAAAAATCAAATCAGTGGGAGATTAATATTTACATTTGTGCTTCAGTGACAGTCCTGCGTGTGTGGCATCTCTCTCATTTGTTGCCACCAACAACAGAGTGTGTAACATTGTGCCTGATTTTCGTTGTGGTCTCACTCACCTGTAAAGGGGTAGCTAAATCATACTGAAGTTATAGCTCACCGTGTAATTTGTGTGACAGCAACAAATACCGTTAGTTTGTTTACGTTTTTAAAACAATGAGAAAGTATGGTGGAAGAGGTCGTGGCCGGGGGTGTTCATTGTCAGCTGGTAATGAGGGTAGTGGTAGTGGTGGAGCATCAGCTGGTCGTGGGAAAAAAAATATTGCACCTAAGTCTGGAGCTGTGGAGCCAGGTTCGTCGTCTGGCTACACAAGGCCTCGAACGCTCCCTTTTCTGGGAGTAGGAAAACCGCTTTTAAAGCAGGAGCAGCAAGAGCAAGTTTTGGCTTATCTTGCTGACTCAGCCTCTAGCTCTTTTGCCTCCTCTCGTGAAACTGGTAAATGTCAAAGCAGCGCGTCGTTAGTGGATGTTCACGGTCAGGGACAAGTCGCTTCCTTGTCCTCTTCAGCAAAAACAACAACAGAGAAGAATGCAGCAGGCGACACAACGGGTTACTCCATGGAGCTCTTTACACATACCGTCCCTGGCTTAGAAAGTGAAGCAGTTAACAGTCCATGCCCATTACAAGTTGAATCTGACATGGAGTGCACTGATGCACAGCCACAGCCAGACTACTATGCTGGTCCTTTGACTCAGACCACAACATTGCCCTCGCAGGGTGCTGATCAAGAATCAGACCCTGATGAGACTATGTTGCCCCATCACGAACGCTATACCACCGACCGACACGGTGACACAGACGAAGTTGCACACGAGCTACAAGAAGAGGTAATAGATGACCCAGTTCTTGACCCCGATTGGCAGCCATTGGGGGAACAGGGTGCAGGCGGCAGCAGTTCTGAAGCGGAGGAGGAGGGGCCGCAGCAGGCATCAACATCGCAACAGGTTCCATCTGCCGGGCCCGTATCTTGCCCAAAACGCGTGGCAAAGCCAAAACCTGTTGGAGGACAGCGTGGCCATCCGGTTAAAGCTCAGTCTGCAATGCCTGAAAAGGTATCCGATGCTAGAAAGAGTGCAGTCTGGCATTTTTTTAAACAACATCCATTTGATCAGCGCAAAGTCATCTGTCAAAAATGTTCAACTACCTTAAGCAGAGGACAGAATCTGAAAAGTCTCAATACAAGTTGCATGCATAGACATTTAACCACCATGCATTTGCAAGCCTGGACTAACTACCAAACGTCCCTTAAGGTTGTAGCACCCTCGGCCAATGAAGCTAGTCAGCAATGCAACATCCCTTCCGGCAGTGTAGGGCCACCATTTTCCGCACCACCTGCAGTATCTGTGCAGGTTTCTTTGCCAGGCCAAAGCAGTCAGGGTCAGGGAATCACCAGTTTCGTAGTAGGAAACACTGCATCTAGGGCACCGGTGGCAACAATACCATCTCCCACCGTCTCTCAGTCTGCCATGTCCACCGGCACCCCCGCTAGTTCCACGATCTCCAGCTCTCCAGTCCAGCTCACCCTACATGAGACTATGGTTAGAAAAAGGAAGTACTTAGCCTCGCATCCGCGTACACAGGGTGTGAACGCACACATAGCTAGACTAATCTCGTTAGAGATGATGCCCTACCGGTTAGTTGAAAGCGAAGCTTTCAAAGCCCTGATGGACTACGCTGTACCACGCTACGAGCTACCCAGTCGACACTTTTTTTCCAGAAAAGCCATCCCAGCCCTCCACCAGCATGTTAAAGAGCGCATCGTCCATGCACTCAGGCAATCTGTGAGCACAAAGGTGCACCTGACAACAGATGCATGGACCAGTAGGCATGGCCAGGGACGTTACGTGTCCATCACGGCACACTGGGTAAATGTGGTGGATGCAGGGTCCACAGGGGACAGCAAGTTTGGGACAGTTCTGCCTAGCCCACGGTCTAGGAAACAATTGGCTGTAGCCGTTCGCACCCCCTCCTCCTCCTCTTCGTCCTCCTGCAGAAGCGAGAGCTCGTCCACAGACCGCAGTCGCACAACCACTCCATCCGCAGCTGCCACTGTTGCACACCAGGTCTCCCATTATGGGGCAGCTACTGGCAAACGTCAGCAGGCTGTATTGGCTATGAAGTGTTTGGGCGACAACAGACACACCGCGGAAGTTCTGTCCGAGTTCTTGCAGAAAGAAACGCAGTCGTGGCTGGGCACTGTAGATCTTGAGGCAGGCAAGGTAGTGAGTGATAACGGAAGGAATTTCATGGCTGCCATCTCCCTTTCCCAACTGAAACACATTCTTTGCCTGGCTCACACCTTAAACCTGGTGGTGCAGTGCTTCCTGAAAAGTTATCCGGGGTTATCCGACCTGCTCCTCAAAGTGCGTGGACTTTGCTCACATATCCGCCGTTCGCCCATACACTCCAGCCGTATGCAGACCTATCAGCGTTCTTTTAACCTTCCCCAGCATCGCCTAATCATAGACGTTGCAACAAGGTGGAACTCAACACTGCACATGCTTCAGAGACTGTGTGAACAGAGGCGGGCTGTTATGTTTTTGTGGGAGGATACACATACACGGGCAGGCAGTAGGATGGCAGACATGGAGTTGTCAGGTGTGCAGTGGTCGAAGATTCAAGACATGTGCCAAGTCCTTCAGTGTTTTGAAGAATGCACACGGCTGGTTAGTGCAGACAACGCCATAATAAGCATGAGCATCCCCCTAATGCGTCTGCTGATGCAAAGTTTGACGCACATAAAGGATCAGGCGTCTGCAGCTGAGGAAGAGGAAAGCCTTGATGACAGTCAGCCATTGTCTGGCCAGGGCAGTGTACAGGACGAGGTAGCGGGCGAAGAGGAGGAGGAGGACGAGGAGGATGATGGGGATGATTATATTTTTAATGAGGAAGCTTTTCCGGGGCCACTGGAAATTGGTGGCGCAGCAAGGCCGGGTTCTGGTTTTTTGAGGGACACAAGTGACGTGGATTTGCCTGAAACTGCCCCTCAACCAAGCACAACCGCAGATTTGAGAACTGGAACTTTGGCCCACATGGCGGATTATGCCTTACGTATCCTCAAAAGGGACACACGCATAACTAAAATGATGAATGATGACGATTACTGGTTGGCCTGCCTCCTTGATCCTCGCTATAAAGGCAAATTGCAAAATATAATGCCACATGAGAACTTGGAACTAATATTAGCAACCAAACAATCAACTTTTGTTGACCGTTTGCTTCTGGCATTCCCTGCACACAGCGCCCGTGATCGTTCTCACACGAGCTGCAGGGGCCAGCAGACCAGAGGAGTTAGAGGGGCAGAAATCAGAAGTGGCGTTGGCCAGAGGGGTTTTCTGACCAGGTTGTGGAGTGATTTTGCTATGACCGCAGACAGGACAGGTACTGCAGCATCAATTCAAAGTGACAGGAGACAACATTTGTCCAGTATGGTTACAAACTATTTTTCATCCCTTATCGATGTTCTCCCTCAACCGTCATTCCCATTTGATTACTGGGCATCAAAATTAGACACCTGGCCAGAATTGGCAGAATATGCATTGCAGGAGCTTGCTTGCCCGGCAGCTAGTGTCCTATCAGAAAGAGTATTCAGTGCTGCAGGTTCAATACTAACAGAAAAAAGGACTCGTCTGGCTACCCAAAATGTAGATGATCTAACCTTCATTAAAATGAACCACAACTGGATTTCGAAATCTTTTGCCCCACCTTGCCCGGCTGACACCTAGCTTTCCTATGAAAAGGTCTTGCCTGTGGACTATTCTGAATGCCTTTTCCAATCTCGTAATTTTCTGCACCTGATTGTCCAGCATACGACATGTTTACACCTCACTAAATGGCCAAACTCCTCACACGGGGCCGTGGTATCGACACTTGGCGACAGCACCCGTGAGAGTGCAGTTTGTCTGAAGAGGTGGGTGAGCCCGCTTTTGGTCGACGGCACTGCCACTGGGTCCCTCCTAGTACAATAAAGTGTCTCTGGCGGTGGTGGTGCGCACCCAACGTCAGACACACCGTTGTAATATGAGGGGCCCTGGGCCTGTACCGCCGGCCACAAGACAGTTTCCCCCCACCCCAGCTCAAACAGTGCTCTACCACTTGCAAAATTATCTCACAGCTCCACCAATGTTTAGTCTATGCGCTGACATCCTTCAATGCCTGCCACTGACAATACCATTGTATTGACATTTTTGTTATGTTAGGCCTTCGATGCCTGTCTGTGGTCACTCCTTCCACTAGGCCTCCACTGACCACACCACTGCTGCCCGTGTACCCCTGTAACCAATTTAAAATTGCCTACAGCCATGTGTTATTATTTTAGGCCTTCAATGCCTGTCTGCGGTCACTCCTTCCACTAGGCCTCCACTGACCACACCACTGCTGCCCGTGTACCCCTGGAACCAATTTAAAATTGCCTACAGCCATGTGTTATTATTTTAGGCCTTCGATGCCTGTCTGCGGTCACTCCTTCCACTAGGCCTCCACTGACCACACCACTGCTGCCCGTGTACCCCTGGAACCAATTTAAAATTGCCTACAGCCATGTGTTATTATTTTAGGCCTTCGATGCCTGTCTGCGGTCACTCCTTCCACTAGGCCTCCACTGACCACACCACTGCTGCCCGTGTACCCCTGGAACCAATTTAAAATTGCCTACAGCCATGTGTTATTATTTTAGGCCTTCGATGCCTGTCTGCGGTCACTCCTTCCACTAGGCCTCCACTGACCACACCACTGCTGCCCGTGTACCCCTGGAACCAATTTAAAATTGCCTACAGCCATGTGTTATTATTTTAGGCCTTCGATGCCTGTCTGCGGTGACTCCTTCCACTAGGCCTCCACTGACCACACCACTGCTGCCCGTGTACCCCTGGAACCAATTTAAAATTGCCTACAGCCATGTGTTATTATTTTAGGCCTTCGATGCCTGTCTGCGGTCACTCCTTCCACTAGGCCTCCACTGACCACACCACTGCTGCCCGTGTACCCCTGTAACCAATTTAAAATTGCCTACAGCCATGTGTTATTATTTTAGGCCTTCGATGCCTGTCTGCGGTGACTCCTTCCACTAGGCCTCCACTGACCACACCACTGCTGCCCGTGTACCCCTGGAACCAATTTAAAATTGCCTACAGCCATGTGTTATTATTTTAGGCCTTCGATGCCTGTCTGCGGTCACTCCTTCCACTAGGCCTCCACTGACCACACCACTGCTGCCCGTGTACCCCTGTAACCAATTTAAAATTGCCTACAGCCATGTGTTATTATTTTAGGCCTTCGATGCCTGTCTGCGGTCACTCCTTCCACTAGGCCTCCACTGACCACACCACTGCTGCCCGTGTACCCCTGGAACCAATTTAAAATTGCCTACAGCCATGTGTTATTATTTTAGGCCTTCGATGCCTGTCTGCGGTCACTCCTTCCACTAGGCCTCCACTGACCACACCACTGCTGCCCGTGTACCTCTGGAACCAATTTAAAATTGCCTACAGCCATGTGTTATTATTTTAGGCCTTCGATGCCTGTCTGCGGTCACTCCTTCCACTAGGCCTCCACTGACCACACCACTGCTGCCCGTGTACCCCTGGAACCAATTTAAAATTGCCTACAGCCATGTGTTATTATTTTAGGCCTTCGATGCCTGTCTGCGGTCACTCCTTCCACTAGGCCTCCACTGACCACACCACTGCTGCCCGTGTACCCCTGGAACCAATTTAAAATTGCCTACAGCCATGTGTTATTATTTTAGGCCTTCGATGCCTGTCTGCGGTCACTCCTTCCACTAGGCCTCCACTGACCACACCACTGCTGCCCGTGTACCCCTGGAACCAATTTAAAATTGCCTACAGCCATGTGTTATTATTTTAGGCCTTCGATGCCTGTCTGCGGTCACTCCTTCCACTAGGCCTCCACTGACCACACCACTGCTGCCCGTGTACCCCTGGAACCAATTTAAAATTGCCTACAGCCATGTGTTATTATTTTAGGCCTTCGATGCCTGTCTGCGGTCACTCCTTCCACTAGGCCTCCACTGACCACACCACTGCTGCCCGTGTACCCCTGGAACCAACATCAGAAAATATAAAAATAAGTATTTTGCTTATAAAAAAGAAAATACTGGAGAGATATCAAATGCAGACATTTTAACATTAAAAACAAACACATACAACAAAAATCTGGTACAGTACTAAAAATGGCCACCAGCTACAATAACTTTCTCCTGCAAGTAGTTAACTGAAAGGTTTTTTCAATTTTAAACACAGATATGGCATCCACCGAGTGTTGTCCTGTCGCGTCTTCTTTATATTATTGCCAAGAAGATGCAAAACAATGAAAATAATAAAATCATTATTTACCAAAAAAATAGAGTAAGTCAAAACCACATTGCAAATAAACATTCATTACAAATAAAGAAGCAGGGCGCGTCCGAGGGTGAGTATATACCTAATAAGAATATAATCACCCTCGGACGCGCCCTGCTTCTTTCCGACAGCCTTCCTTCCTAAGAATCAGCCCTTCCGTGGTGTAGAGAGAGGGTTTGTTACACTCCAAGGTGTTCCCCAGGTTGCCTTTCCTGAGCTTCGATCTTCCGGCTCTCGTTTAGTAGTTGTTGGAAACTACGCTGCATTAGGCCTACAAATTGGGTATGGGGTGTAGAGAGATGGTGTGTTACACTCCAAGGTGTTCCCCAGGTTTCCTCTCCATTGCTTCGATCTTCCGGCTCTCGTTTAGTAGTTGTTGGAAACTACGCTGCATTAGGCCTACAAATTGGGTATGGGGTGTAGAGAGATGGTGTGTTACACTCCAAGGTGTTCCCCAGGTTTCCTCTCCATTGCTTCGATCTTCCGGCTCTCGTTTAGTAGTTGTTGGAAACTACGCTGCATTAGGCCTACAAATTGGGTATGGGGTGTAGAGAGATGGTGTGTTACACTCCAAGGTGTTCCCCAGGTTTCCTCTCCATTGCTTCGATCTTCCGGCTCTCGTTTAGTAGTTGTTGGAAACTACGCTGCATTAGGCCTACAAATTGGGTATGGGGTGTAGAGAGATGGTGTGTTCCACTGTAGAGAGATGGTGTGTTCCACTCCAAGGTGTTCCCCAGGTTTCCTCGCCAATGCTTCGATCATCATGCTCTCGTTTAGTAGTTGTTGGAAACTACGCTGCATTAGACCTACAAATTGGGTATGGGGTGTAGAGAGATGGTGTGTTCCACTCCAAGGTGTTCTCCAGGTTGCCTTTCCGGAACTTCTATCTTCAGGCTCTCATTAAATTGTGGTTAAACGGAACAACTGCATTTGGCGTACTAGTTGGTTTGGGGCCTACTATCGGTGTCTGCCGCTCCTTGCTGTTCTCCTGGTTTCCTGTCCTGAAATTCCGTTTTCAGGCGCTCGTTAAGTAGTTGTTAATGTTAGACTGCATTTGGCCTACTAGTTGGGTTGGGGCCTACTATCGGTGTCTGCCACTCCTTGCTGTTCTCCTCCACTGAACAAAGCTGTGCCGCCTGTTTACTACTGTTGCCAATTTTGAACTGCATTTCGACTACTTACTGATTTGGGCCTACTCTCTGTGTCAGCCTCTCATTCCAGTTGTCCTCCACTGCAATGCCCCCTGATTAGTCCTGTGTTACCAATTTTGAACTGCATTTAGCCCACTTTATTCTTTGGGCCTATATCTGTGTTTCCTCCTCATCCTGCCCATTGCCCAGCCAGTGATAGATGAGTCTGCTGGTACATTGACCCATAACGCAACATTTCCCGTGCACGCTACACTGCAAGATTGTGACCCTGCTGAAAGTCAGGTCCCCCTTCCCGCATACCATACCACCTTACACGGGGACAAACAGGAAGGTGCAGATGAAAGTGCAGGTTCCTTCATCAGGTGGGGGGAGGAATACTAGTTGGCGACGTCACTGGCACAGGGCCTCTCATGGTACGCAAAAGTGTTGCTGCCGGTGGGAGGCGCCCCCGCCGTGCAAACACACCGCTGTACTTTGAGGGGCCCTGTGCCAGTGCCAATGCCAACGAGTGGGCCCCCCCCTGCTTGCTCAGGTTCACAGCACTTGCAAAGTTGAAATACTTACCTCTCCCTGCTCCACTGCCGTGACGTGGTCCAGATTTCCTGGGCCCACTAATTACTTGAACCAGCCCTACCCACCACAACTTTAGCCAAATGACCCCCAATTTCAAATGCCTTCCAATTATTATAAGGTAAATTACGCTTGACAAGCTTCACTAAGAAGAATGGATGGTTTTGACATTAAAATGGGCACTCTAGGTGTTTTCCTGGCCCCCACTCACTGCCGACTATGCTGCCCCATTGACTTGCATTGGGTTTCGTGTTTCGGTCGATCCCGACTTTACGTCATAATCGGCCGATTTCACTCGACCCGACTTTTGAGATAGTCGGGTTTCGCGAAACCCGGCTCGACTCTAAAAAGTTCAAGGTCGCTCAACTCTACTCTTAACCACCAGGTCTGTTGTGGTTCTGAATCACCAGTTCATAACAGTACTGGAGGCCCAAAGTACTAATGCTTCTCAATAGAGGGAAAAGAGAAGTTCTGAGACCATTTTTTTTTTCTCTCTGCACTGTGTTTTGTCTTTCTTTTCCCCTAGACATCTGGGTGGTTCAGGACACAGGTGTGGGGATGGACATTAAAGGTCTGTCTTCTTGTATGGATCATCTCACTGCAAGAGTACAAAATATTCAAGACTTTGTGGTTCAGAATTCTATGTTAGAACCAAGAATTCCTATTCCTGATTTGTTTTCTGGAGATAGAGCTAAGTTTCTGAGTTTTAAAAATAATTGTAAACTGTTTCTGGCTTTGAAACCCCGCTCCTCTGGTGACCCAGTTCAACAAGTTAAGATCATTATTTCTTTATTATGTGGCGACTCTCAAGACTGGGCATTTTCCCTTGCGCCAGGAGATCCTGCATTATGTAATATTGATGCGTTTTTTCTGGCGCTCGGTTTGCTTTATGATGAACCTAATTCAGTGGATCAGGTAGAGAAAAATTTGCTGGCTCTGTGTCAGGGTCAGGATGAGGTAGAGATATATTGTCAGAAGTTTAGGAAGTGGTCTGTGCTCACGCAATGGAATGAATGTGCGCTGGCAGCAATTTTCAGAAAGGGTCTCTCTGAAGCCCTTAAGGATGTCATGGTGGGATTTCCTATGCCTGCTGGTCTGAATGAGTTTATGTCTTTGGCCATTCAGATCGCTCGACGCTTGCGTGAGCGTAAAACTGTGCACCATTTGGCGGTATTATCTGAGCATAAACCTGAGCCTATGCAATGTGATAGGACTTTGACCAGAGCTGAACGGCAAGAACACAGACGTCGAAATGGGCTGTGTTTTTACTGTGGTGATTCCACTCATGCTATCTCCTATTGTCCTAAGCGCACTAAGCGGTTCGCTAGGTCTACCACCATTGGTACGGTACAGTCGAAATTTCTTTTGTCCGTTACTTTGATCTGCTCTTTGTCATCCTATTATGTCATGGCATTTGTGGATTCAGGCGCTGCCCTGAAGTTGATGGACTTGGAGTTTGCTAGGCGCTGTGGGTTTTTCTTGGAGCCCTTGCAGTATCCTATTCCATTGAGAGGAAGTGATGCTACGCCTTTGGCCAAGAATAAGCCTCAGTACTGGACCCAATTGACCATGTGCATGGCTCCTGCGCATCAGGAGGATATTCGCTTTTTGGTGTTGCATAATCTGCATGATGTGGTCGTGTTGGGGTTGCCATGGCTACAAGTCCATAACCCAGTATTGAATTGGAAATCGATGTCTGTGTCCAGCTGGGGTTGTCAGGGGGTACATGGTGATGTTCCATTTCTGTCTATTTCATCATCCACCCCTTCTGAGGTCCCAGAGTTCTTGTCGGATTACCGGGATGTATTTGATGAGCCCAAGTCCAGTGCCCTACCTCCGCATAGGGATTGCGATTGTGCTATCGATTTCATTCCTGGTAGTAAGTTTCCTAAAGGTCGACTGTTTAATTTATCTGTGCCTGAGCACGCCGCTATGCGGAGTTACGTAAAGGAATCCTTGGAGAAGGGTCATATTCGCCCGTCGTCGTCGCCATTGGGAGCAGGGTTCTTTTTTGTGGCCAAGAAGGATGGTTCGCTGAGACCTATAATCTTGTGCGTATTAAACAGGGCGATGAATGGAAAACGGCATTTAATACGCCCGAGGGCCATTTTGAGTACCTGGTTATGCCATTCGGGCTTTCTAATGCTCCATCAGTATTTCAGTCCTTTATGCATGACATCTTCCGAGAGTACCTGGATAAATTCCTGATTGTATACTTGGATGATATTTTGGTCTTCTCGGATGATTGGGAGTCTCACATGAAGCAGGTTAGAATGGTGTTCCAGGTCCTGCATGCGAATTCTTTATTTGTGAAGGGGTCAAAGTGTCTCTTTGGTGTTCAGAAGGTTTCATTTTTGGGTTTCATTTTTTCCCCTTCTACTATCGAGATGGACCCTGTTAAAGTTCAGGCCATTTATGATTGGACTCAGCCGACATCTCTGAAGAGTCTGCAAAAGTTCTTGGGCTTTGCTAATTTTTATCGTCGCTTCATCAATAATTTTTCTAGTATTGCTAAACCGTTGACTGATTTAACCAAGAAGGGTGCTGATGTGGTCAATTGGTCTTCTGCTGCTGTGGAAGCTTTTCAGGAGTTGAAGCGTTGTTTTTCTTCTGCCCCTGTGTTGTGCCAACCAGATGTTTCGCTCCCGTTCCAGGTCGAGGTTGATGCTTCTGAGATTGGAGCAGGGGCTGTTTTGTCACAAAGAAGTTCTGATGGCTCGGTGATGAAACCATGTGCCTTCTTTTCCAGGAAGTTTTCGCCTGCTGAGCGTAATTATGATGTTGGCAATCGAGAGTTGCTGGCCATGAAGTGGGCATTCGAGGAGTGGCGTTATTGGCTTGAAGGAGCTAAGCATCGCGTGGTGGTCTTGACTGATCACAAGAACTTGACGTATCTCAAGTCTGCCAAACGGTTGAATCCTAGACAGGCTCGTTGGTCACTGTTTTTCTCCCGTTTTGACTTTGTGGTTTCGTACCTTCCGGGCTCTAAAAATGTGAAGGCGGATGCCCTGTCTAGGAGTTTTGTGCCCGACTCTCCGGGTTTGCCTGAGCCGGCGGGTATTCTCAAAGAGGGGGTAATTTTGTCTGCCATCTCCCCTGATTTGCGGCGGGTGCTGCAAAAATTTCAGGCTAATAGACCTGACCGTTGCCCAGCGGAGAAACTGTTTGTCCCTGATAAATGGACAAGTAGAGTTATCTCTGAGGTTCATTGTTCGGTGTTGGCTGGTCATCCTGGAATCTTTGGTACCAGGGATTTGGTGGCTAGATCCTTTTGGTGGCCGTCTCTGTCGCGGGATGTGCGTTCGTTTGTGCAGTCCTGTGGGATTTGTGCTCGGGCTAAGCCCTGCTGTTCTCGTGCCAGTGGGTTGCTTTTGCCCTTGCCGGTCCCGAAGAGGCCCTGGACACATATCTCTATGGATTTTATTTCAGATCTCCCCGTCTCTCAAAAGATGTCGGTCATTTGGGTGGTTTGTGATCGCTTCTCTAAGATGGTCCATTTGGTACCCTTGTCTAAATTGCCTTCCTCCTCTGATTTGGTGCCATTGTTTTTCCAGCATGTGGTTCGTTTACATGGCATTCCGGAGAACATCGTTTCTGACAGAGGTTCCCAGTTTGTTTCGAGGTTTTGGCGAGCCTTTTGTGCTAGGATGGGCATTGATTTGTCTTTTTCCTCGGCTTTCCATCCTCAGACAAATGGCCAAACTGAACGAACCAATCAGACCTTGGAAACATATCTGAGATGTTTTGTTTCTGCTGATCAGGATGATTGGGTGTCCTTTTTGCCTTTGGTTGAGTTCGCCCTTAATAATCGGGCCAGCTCGGCTACTTTGGTTTCGCCGTTTTTCTGCAATTCTGGTTTCCATCCTCGTTTCTCTTCAGGGCAGGTTGAGTCTTCTGACTGTCCTGGTGTGGATACTGTGGTGGATAGGTTGCAGCAGATTTGGACTCATGTAGTGGACAATTTGACATTGTCCCAGGAGAAGGCTCAAAGTTTCGCTAACCGCAGGCGCTGTGTGGGTCCCCGACTTCGTGTTGGGGATTTGGTTTGGTTGTCGTCTCGTTATATTCCTATGAAAGTTTCCTCTCCTAAGTTTAAGCCTCGTTTCATTGGTCCGTATAGGATTTCTGAGGTTCTTAATCCTGTGTCTTTTCGTTTGACCCTTCCAGCTTCTTTTTCCATCCATAATGTATTCCATAGGTCGTTGTTGCGGAGATACGTGGCACCTGTGGTTCCATCCGTTGATCCTCCTGCCCCGGTTTTGGTTGAGGGGGAGTTGGAGTATATAGTGGAGAAGATTTTGGATTCTCGTATTTCGAGACGGAAACTCCAGTACCTGGTTAAGTGGAAGGGTTATGGTCAGGAGGATAATTCCTGGGTCTTTGCCTCTGATGTTCATGCTGCCGATCTGGTTCGTGCCTTTCATTTGGCTCATCCTGGTCGGCCTGGGGGCTCTGGTGAGGGTTCGGTGACCCCTCCTCAAGGGGGGGGTACTGTTGTGAATTCTGTGGTCAAGCTCCCTCCTGTGGTCATGAGTGGTACTGCGGCTGGTTCTGTCTGTGAGCTTCCTTTGGTGGATGTGAGTGGGGCTGCGGCTTCTGAGTTTCCTTCCTCAGGTGACGAGGTTAAGTCGTTAGGTGCTGCTCTATTTAACGCCACCTAGTTCTTTGTTCCTGGCCTCCAGTCAATGTTCCTGTATTGGTCTTGCTCTCTCCTGGATCGTTCTTGTGGCCTGTCTTCACCTGCATAAGCTAAGTTCTGCTTGTGTTACTTTTGTTTGCTATTTTTTCTGTCCAGCTTGCTATATTGGTTTTTCTTGCTTGCTGGAAGCTCTGGGACGCAGAGGGAGCACCTCCGTACCGTTAGTCGGTGCGGAGGGTCTTTTTGCGCCCTCTGCGTGGTTGTTTGTAGGTTTTTGTGCTGACCGCAAAGCTATCTTTCCTATCCTCGGTCTATTCAGTAAGTCGGGCCTCACTTTGCTAAAATCTATTTCATCTCTGTGTTTGTATTTTCATCTTTACTCACAGTCATTATATGTGGGGGGCTGCCTTTTCCTTTGGGGAATTTCTCTGAAGCAAGGTAGGCTTATTTTTCTATCTTCAGGGCTAGCTAGTTTCTCAGGCTGTGCCCGAGGCGCCTAGGTCTGGTCAGGAGCGCTCCACGGCTACCTCTAGTGTGGTGTGATAGGATTAGGGATTGCGGTCAGCAGAGTTCCCACGTCTCAGAGCTCGTCCTATGTTATTAGTAACTATCAGGTCACTTTGTGTGCTCTTAACCACCAGGTCTGTTGTGGTTCTGAATCACCAGTTCATAACAGGACCCCACTGACCATAAGAGCTTACACTCTACATGCTAGAGAGGACCCCGCTGACTATAAGAGATTACACTCTACAGGAGAGAGAAGACCCCACTGACCATAAGAGCTTACACTCTACAGGAGAGAGAGAGGACCTGACTGACCATAAGAACTTACACTCTACAGGAGAGAGAAGACCCCACTGACCATAAGAGTTTACACTCTACAGGAGAGAGAGGACCTCACTGACCATAAGAGCTTACACTCTACAGGAGAGAGAGAGCACCCCGCTGACCATAAGAGCTTACACTCTACAGGAGAGAGAGGACCCCGCTGACTATAAGAGATTACACTCTACAGGAGAGAGAGGACCCCGCTGATCATAAGAGCTTACACTCTACAGGAGAGAGAGGACCCCGCTGACTATAAGAGATTACACTCTACAGGCGAGAGAAGACCCCGCTGATCATAAGAGCTTACACTCTACAGGAGAGAGAAGACCCCACTGACCATAAAAGCTTACACTCGACAGGAGAAAGAGAGAAGACCCCGCTGACTGTAAGAGATTACACTCTGCAGGAGAGAGACGTTCCAGCTGACCATAAGAGCTTACACTCTACAGGAGAAAGAGAGAGGACCCCACTGACCATAAGAGCTTACACTCTACAGGAGAGAGAGGACCCCGCTGACCATAAGAGCTTACACTCTACAGGAGAGAGAGGACCCCGCTGACCATAAGAGCTCACACGCTACAGGACAGAGAGGACCCCACTGACCATAAGAGCTTACATTCTACAGGAGAGAGAGAGGACCCCGCTGACCATAAGAGTTTACACTCTACAGGAGAGAGAGGACCCCGCTGACCACAAGAGCTTATACTCTACAGGAGAGAGAGGACCCCCTGACTATAAGAGCTTACACTCTACATGCTAGAGAGGACCCCACTGACCATAAGAGCTTACACTCTACAGGAGAGAGAGAGAGGACCTGACTGACCATAAGAGCTTGCACTCTACAGGAGAGAGAGAGGACCTGACTGACCATAAGAGCTTGCACTCTACAGGAGAGAGAAGACCCCACTGACCATAAGAGCTTACACTCTACAGGAGAGAGAGGACCTCACTGACCATAAGAGCTTACACTCTACAGGAGAGAGAGAGGACCCCACTGACCATAAGAGCTTACACTCTACAGGAGAGAGAGGACCCCACTGACCATAAGAGCTTACACTCTACAGGAGAGAGGACCCCGCTGACCTTTAGAGCTTACACTCTACAGGATTTTTTAAGACGTCTCTGGGGTTTCAGTGATGTTCAATGAAGCAGTCCTATGTTCTTTCAGCCAGGTCTGACGTACCCTCAGCTGAGATCCTGAAGAGTCACACTGACCAGAAGAAATCTATTTTTAGATCTAACAAGTGTCCTTCAGTCTAGCATCAAAGAACAATGGTGATTAGATCAAGTAGCATTACTTGAATATTTAAACTATTTGCATAGATTTTCCCTCTCGAAGTCAACAAACTGGCTCCATAAAGGCCCCTTCACATTTAGCGACGCTGCAGCGATACCGACAACGATCCGGATCGCTGCAGCGTCGCTGTTTGGTCGCTGGAGAGCTGTCACACAGACCGCTCTCCAGCGACCAACGATGCCGGTAACCAGGGTAAACATCGGGTAACTAAGCGCAGGGCCGCGCTTAGTAACCCGATGTTTACCCTGGTTACCATGCTAAAAGTAAAAAAAAACAAACAGTACATACTTACCTACCGCTGTCTGTCCTCCAGCGCTGGGCTCTGCTTCTCTGCTCTCCTCCTGTACTGTCTGGGAGCCGGAAAGCAGAGCGGTGACGTCACCGCTCTGCTTTCCGGCTCACAGCCAGTACAGGAGGAGTGCAGAGCGCAGCGCTGGAGGACAGACAGCTGTAGGTAAGTATGTACTGTTTGTTTTTTTTTACTTTTAGCATGGTAACCAGGGTAAACATCGGGTTACTAAGCGCGGCCCTGCGCTTAGTTACCCGATGTTTACCCTGGTTACCAGTGAAGACATCGCTGGATCGGTGTCACACACGCCGATCCAGCGATGTCTCCAGGGAGTCCAGCGACGAAATAAAGTTCTGGACTTTATTCAGCGACCAACGATCTCCCAGCAGGGGCCTGATCGTTGGTCGCTGTCACACATAACGATTTCATTAACGATATCGTTGCTACGTCACAAATAGCAACGATATCGTTAACAATATCGTTATGTGTGAAGGTACCTTAACGCAATGCATATATAGCATATCAGCAGACCTTACCATTCACAAGGATAAGAGCACACTATGTTATATCACATATCATCTTACAAGTCAATATTCCATTCTGTTTTCTTGACCCACCAGAAATCAACTTACATCCAAAAGCCAACATACAGATAAAAAGTCAATTCTTTTTGGTTTGCCAAACCTGATTGTTTGGGTAATTAAGATATAATCTGATTTCTTCACAGTAAAGGTACCTTCACACATAAGGATATCGTTAACGATATCGTTGCAACGTCACGCTTTTTGTGACGTAGCAACGATCCCGCTAACGATCTCGTTATGTGTGACAGCGACCAACGATCAGGCCCCTGCTGGGAGATCGTTGGTCGTTGGGGAATGATCAGGACCTTTTTTTGGTCGCTGATCACCCGCTGTCATCGCTGGATCGGCGTGTGTGATGCCGATCCAGCGATGTGTTCACTTGTAACCAGGGTAAATATCGGGTTACTAAGCGCAGGGCCGCGCTTAGTAACCCGATATTTTCCCTGGTTACCATTGTAAAAGTTAAAAAAAAAAACACTACATACTCACATTCCGATGTCTGTCACGTCCCCCGCCGTCAGCTTCCCTGCACTGACTGTCAGCGCCGGCCGTAAAGCAGAGCACAGCGGTGACGTCACCGCTGTGCTCTGCTTTACGGCCAGCGCTGACACAGTCAGTGCGGGAAGCTGACGGCGGGGGACGTGACAGACATCGGAATGTGAGTATGTACTGTTTTTTTTAACTTTTACAATGGTAACCAGGGTAAATATCGGGTTACTAAGCGCAGCCCTGCACTTAGTAATCCGATGTTTACCCTGGTTACCCGGGGACTTCGGCATCGTTGAAGACAGTTTCAACGATGCCGAAGTCGTTCCCCTGATCGTTAGTCGCTGGAGAGAGCTGTCTGTGTGACAGCTCCCCAGCGACCACACAACGACTTACCAACGATCACAGCCAGGTTGTATAACTGGTCGTGATCGTTGGTAAGTCGTTTAGTGTAACGGTACCTTTATTTACAACTCAGGATTCCGAGCTCTGCTAGACCTGCAACAGAGAATACAGGGATTCTATCATAACTTCTGTAGCCCCCAGACTGTACTCACAAGAGCCCATTCCTCTTAACTCACATCCTGTTCTCAAGAGGCTTATTCCTCTTTATCCAGAACCTGGTCTTCCATAATCACCAACATGGATGTTGGCACTATGGAGATGTTTTAGCCCAGTCCCTGGTCTCATCCTCAATCCAAACTGGACCAACCATTTGTGGGCACAGTTGCTGTAAGTCCCACCTCAGTTGGACTCATTTGCTTTCACAATTTTAGAAAAATCAAGATTATCTTAGATAAAATGGGACTGTTGACAAGTATGTTCTTTACAAGTCAATTCATAGTAACATAGTAACATAGTTAGTAAGGCCGAAAAAAGACATTTGTCCATCCAGTTCAGCCTATATTCCATCATAATAAATCCCTAGATCTACATCCTTCTACAGAACCTAATAATTGTATGATACAATATTGTTCTGCTCCAGGAAGACATCCAGGCCTCTTTTGAACCCCTCAACTGAGTTCGCCATCACCACCTCCTCAGGCAAGCAATTCCAGATTCTCACTGCCCTAACAGTAAAGAATCCTCTTCTATGTTGGTGGAAAAACCTTCTCTCCTCCAGACGCAAAGAATGCCCCCTTGTGCCCGTCACCTTCCTTGGTATAAACAGATCCTCAGCGAGATATTTGTATTGTCCCCTTATATACTTATACATGGTTATTAGATCGCCCCTCAGTCGTCTTTTTTCTAGACTAAATAATCCTAATTTCGCTAATCTATCTGGGTATTGTAGTTCTCCCATCCCCTTTATTAATTTTGTTGCCCTCCTTTGTACTCTCTCTAGTTCCATTATATCCTTCCTGAGCACCGGTGCCCAAAAGTGGACACAATACTCCATGTGCGGTCTAACTAGGGATTTGTACAGAGGCAGTATAATGCTCTCATCATGTGTATCCAGACCTCTTTTAATGCACCCCATGATCCTGTTTGCCTTGGCAGCTGCTGCCTGGCACTGGCTGCTCCAGGTAAGTTTATCATTAACTAGGATCCCCAAGTCCTTCTCCCTGTCAGATTTACCCAGTGGTTTCCCGTTCAGTGTGTAAAGGTGATATTGATTCCTTCTTCCCATGTGTATAACCTTACATTTATCATTGTTAAACCTCATCTGCCACCTTTCAGCCCAAGTTTCCAACTTATCCAGATCCATCTGTAGCAGAATACTATCTTCTCTTGTATTAACTGCTTTACATAGTTTTGTATCATCTGCAAATATCGATATTTTACTGTGTAAACCTTCTACCAGATCATTAATGAATATGTTGAAGAGAACAGGTCCCAATACCGACCCCTGCGGTACCCCACTGGTCCCAGCGACCCAGTTAGAGACTATACCATTTATAACCAGCCTCTCCTTTCTATCACTAAGCCAGTTACTAACCCATTTACACACATTTTCCCCCAGACCAAGCATTCTCATTTTGTGTACCAACCTCTTGTGCAGCACGGTATCAAACGCTTTGGAAAAATCGAGATATACCACATCCAATGACTCACCGTGGTCCAGCCTATAGCTTACCTCTTCATAAAAACTGATTAGATTGGTTTGACAGGAGCGATTTCTCATAAACCCAGGCTGATATGGAGTTAAACAGTTATTCTCATTGAGATAATCCAGAATAACATCCCTCAGAAACCCTTCAAATATTTTACCAACAATAGAGGTTAGACTTACTGGCCTATAATTCCCAGGTTCACTTTTAGAGCCCTTTTTGAATATTGGCACCACATTTGCTATGCGCCAGTCCTGCGGAACAGACCCCGTCGCTATAGAGTCCCTAAAAATAAGAAATAATGGTTTATCTATTACATTACTTAGTTCTCTTAGTACTCGTGGGTGTATGCCATCCGGACCCGGAGATTTATCTATTTTAATCTTATTTAGCCGCTTTCGCACCTCTTCTTGTGTTAGATTGGTGACCTTTAATATAGGGTTTTCATTGTTTCTTGGGATTTCACCTAGCATTTCATTTTCCACCGTGAATACCGTGGAGAAGAAGGTGTTTAATATGTTAGCTTTTTCCTCGTCATCTACAACCATTCTTTCCTCACTATTTTTTAAGGGGCCTACATTTTCAGTTTTTATTCTTTTACTATTGATATAGTTGAAGAACAGTTTGGGATTAGTTTTACTCTCCTTAAGGTACCGTCACACTTAGCGACGCTGCAGCGATACCGACAACGATCCGGATCGCTGCAGCGTCGCTGTTTGGTCGCTGGAGAGCTGTCATACAGACCGCTCTCCAGCGACCAACGATCCCGAGGTCCCCGGTAACCAGGGTAAACATCGGGTAACTAAGCGCAGGGCCGCGCTTAGTAACCCGATGTTTACCCTGGTTACCATCGTAAAAAAACAAACAGTACATACTTACATTCAGCTGTCTGTCCCTTGCCGTCTGTTTGCTGCACTGACTGCTGGCCGCAAAGTGAAAGCAGAGCACAGCCACAGCGGTGAGTCACCGCTGTGTGACTCACCGCTGTGCTGTGCTTTCACTTTCACTTTGCGGCCAGCAGTCAGTGCAGCAAACAGACGGCAAGTGACAGACAGCTGAATGTAAGTATGTACTGTTTGTTTTTTTACGATGGTAACCAGGGTAAACATCGGGTTACTAAGCGCGGCCCTGCGCTTAGTTACCCGATGTTTACCCTGGTTACCAGTGAAGACATCGCTGAATCGGTGTCACACACGCCGATTCAGCGATGTCTACGGGGAGTCCAGCGACGAAATAAAGTTCTGGACTTTCTTCCCCGACCAGCGACAGCACAGCAGGGGCCTGATCGCTGCTGCCTGTCACACTGGACGATATCGCTAGCGAGGACGCTGCAACGTCACGGATCGCTAGCGATATCGTCTAGTGTGACGGTACCTTTAGCAATGTGCTTCTCTGTTTCCTTTTTGGCAGCTTTAATTAGTTTTTTAGATAAAGTATTTTTCTCCCTATAGTTTTTTAGAGCTTCAATGGTGCCATCCTGCTTTAGTAGTGTAAATGCTTTCTTTTTACTGTTAATTGCCTGTCTTACTTCTTTGTTTAGCCACATTGGGTTTTTCCTATTTCTAGTCCTTTTATTCCCACAAGGTATAAACCGCTTACAGTGCCTATTTAGGATGTTCTTAAACATTTTCCATTTATTATCTGTATTCTTATTTCTGAGGATATTGTCCCAGTCTACCAGATTAAGGGCATCTCTAAGCTGGTCAAACTTTGCCTTCCTAAAGTTCAGTGTTTTTGTGACTCCCTGACAAGTCCCCCTAGTGAAAGACAGGTGAAACTCTACAATATTGTGGTCGCTATTTCCTAGATGCCCGACCACCTGCAGATTTGTTATTCTGTCAGGTCTATTAGATAGTATTAGGTCTAAAATTGCTGCTCCTCTGGTTGGATTCTGCACCAATTGTGAAAGATAATTTTTCTTGGTTATTAGCAGA
This sequence comes from Ranitomeya imitator, assembly GCF_032444005.1. NCBI lineage: Eukaryota > Metazoa > Chordata > Amphibia > Anura > Dendrobatidae > Ranitomeya > Ranitomeya imitator. The sequence goes on from NC_091284.1 coordinate 39,089,453, forward strand.
AACCTGTTGCCTTTATGGGTTTCACAGGTTTCTGTTTCCCAGTTAATATCCGGGTAGTTAAAGTCCCCCATAACCAGGACCTCATTATGGGTTGCAGCTTCATCTATCTGCTTTAGAAGTAGACTTTCCATGATTTCTGTTATATTTGGGGGTTTGTAACAGACCCCAATGAGAATTTTGTTACCATTCTTCCCTCCATGAATTTCGACCCATATGGACTCGACATCCTCATTTCCTTCGCTAATATCCTCCCTTAAAGTGGACTTTAGACAAGACTTTACATAGAGACAAACCCCTCCTCCTCTCCGATTTTTACGATCCTTTCTAAACAGACTGTAACCCTGTAAGTTAACTGCCCAGTCATAGCTTTCATCTAACCATGTCTCGGTTATTCCCACTATGTCAAAGTTACCTGTAGATATTTCTGCTTCTAGTTCTTCCATCTTGTTTGTCAGACTTCTGGCGTTTGCGAGCATGCAGTTTAGAGGATTTTGTTTTGTTCCAATCTCCTCGCTGTGGATTGTTTTAGAAATGTTCTTACCTCCCTTCTGAGTATGTTTTCCTGGGTCTTCTTTGTTCAAGTCTAATGTTTTTCTTCCCGTCCCCTCTTCTTCTAGTTTAACGCCCTCCTGATGAGTGTAGCGAGTCTTCTGGTGAATGTGTGTTTCCCAGGTTTGTTGATGTGTAGTCCGTCTCTGGCGAGGAGTCAATCGTACAAGTAATTCACACCGTGGTCCAGGAATCCGAATCCTTGTTGTCTGCACCATCGTCTTAGCCAGTTGTTCGCATCACTTCCTGCTCCTCTGGAACCCTTGCCACACTACTTCTTTCAGGGCCACTTACAATCATTTTGTCTAACGACAACTATGAATTATCCAGACCTCACGTAGGACCTCCAGGCAACCAGGATACCATAACAAGTCTTCTGTAGTCCCAAAAAATGGCTTGAATAACAGACCCAACTTGACCCTGCTGCTGCCTCAAGTCTTGAACAAGTCTACCCCAAGTCAATTTTTCACAAGTCAACTGACAACAGTGGTACCAGACAATGGTCCATTTAGATGAGGCTTCCATCGTTCGTCTGATTAGAACCTTATTCCCGGGATCAAGGAGGATCCCTCGGAGGTCAAGATAAATATGAAACCTGTAAGATTACCAAAATATTGATATGACATTGTCCACTTGATATGGTATTGCAGCGCCCCAGGGTCCTGCTCGTTGCAGTTATATCATTCTCCTCTAGGGGAGGGTGGTGTTACGTTTGGAGGCAAAGAAGGACAACTGCATCCAGGTATCACAAACATGCAACACATTTCACACTCCAGGTCACCAGGGGGAGCTCTTGCTCCTATTTATTAGGTCACTCCCGACATTGGTAAAACTGGTTGCCTGTAGGGAAAGTTAGTCAGTTGCTGGCTGAGCTCCGCTCAGTTAGTTGGTCCCTGGCAGGGGTGAGATCCTGTCGGAGAGCAAAGGAGAGGGACACAGAGCTGTGCATGCCCTCAGAGCTGCAGCTCCTAGAAAGAGACATCGAAGGCAGAACTGTATTGCAGCGATCGTGCAAAAGAAGTCGTAGCAAAGGAGTGGATATCAGAAGGGGACCAGCCCTACACAGGCTGCCTCCTTCTGAGGCGCAGAAGCCCGGTAGCTGGAACACTGAGGGAGTAACGACCTTTATGCTTTACTCCAGAGACCGGCAGCTAATTTCACGTTGCCTGTCCGCCCTACACCCAGGAGGCACGGTGGCACCCCTTAGAGGCTGGGGCATGATAGAGTCCCTATAAACCACCTCAAGCCACTAGTCATACGGGTTTGTCCTATCCTATCCGGGGGACAGAGAGAGAGATATAACATCTACAACAGTTGTGAGGACCTTATGAGAAGCTTAGCAGTAAGGGACTACAATATTGCAGCGCTAGAGGAAGGCTACTGATTTCCACCTGGACAAAGGGGACTCTGGACTTGCCTCCAAATCGGCCGGACTCCGCCTGCCCTGTGATCTGGTGCCCTGGACTGTGGATGCTGAAGTCTTCAGTAAAGGTAAAGAGACTGCAACCTTGTGGCCTCGTTCTTCACTGCGCCATTCATCATTCACCGTCTACACACTGGGAAGCCCTGGGGACATACTTCACCTGTGGGAAGGTATACCATCTAGCAGCCATAACATCACCGGTCCCCAGCGGACCCCTTAAAGCAGCGTCGGTCACCCTGACCGAATACCACAGGTGGCGTCACGAAACCTTGACAGACTCCTATCACCTTTTATTGGACGCCCCTTAGCAGGGTCACGGACCGGGTCTAGCCACCGTGTCAGCCTCACCGTGACAGCTTCCCAGTAAGGTGGATGGTGATGGTGTGAGGTGCAGTCAATAACGAGGACACAGGGTTGCAGTCTCTTTACCTCTTTACTGAAGACTTCAGGATCCTCAATCCAGAGCACGCTTAACAGGGCTATCTGAGACCGGCCGGTCCGATGGGCACTTCCAGAGTTCCCTTTGCAGGTGGAAATCAGTGCCTACCACTAGCGCCTGTGTGTTGTAGTGCTACCCTGCTGAGCATTCGGAATAGTCCTCACAACTGCTGTTCTCATTCGTTCGTTCTTTCTAATTCTCTCTCGCTTGTTCCAGATGTTACTAGTTTCTCGTCCCCCAGTATGTTATGGCTAGGACGCACCCGTATGACGGGAAGGCTCGGAGCTATTCCGCCCCTCTCCACGCGTTGCCCCCTATGTCTTCGTAGGAAATTTAAGGTAGACAGCCAACCTATAATTAACTGTCCTGCGGAGTTTGAAGTAAGGCCTAGAGTCAGTTACTTCTGCGGTGTTCCGGCCACCGGCTACGCGCCTCAGTAGGATGTTGCCTCGGTCTCACGGCACGACTCCTACTGGTTCTCCTTTGTGCTTGATCTCGTTTCTCACTATTCCACAATATCCTTCCCTTCGTGTCACTTTCTTAGGATACCGCCGCAGGGTGTGCAGGCGCGGTTCCGTAACGTTCTGCTCTGTTCGCTAGGCACCTGCCAGGTTCCCACGCCTGACAGGGACCCCCCTGTGTCTTCTCCCTGCAACACCCCCTGCCACGGGATGTTGCCTGAATCCAACCCAGTCAGCTTCTGACTAACTTCCTATCCAACCCCTAGTTTTACCAGTGTGAGGAGTGGCCCAATAAATAAAGCCTTTTGCTCCCCCTAGTGGCCGGAGTGTGAAGTGTAATGTGTGCTGGTGATACCTGGTCAGTAGAATTCCTAAGTGCCATCAGACGTACCATCACTCCCCTTAGTGGCAGAGTGTCATACTGCAACGACCAGATCTCTGGGGCGCTGCACCAGTATATGCGCACTCCTTTGCTTATTGTTGCCCCCTACTAGGTAACGCATTTTGTATGAGCTGCCGCGAGAAATGGAGGAAAGGAAGCGACAACTGCTCTGTGCACATTTACAACTGATGAAATTGGTCGTCACTTTTCCACCAGCTTCAGCCAAAATATAGACTTTACAGGAATTGTCTTCCAATTCTTCTTAAAAATAATCACAGCAATATAAAGTGGTAATGTATTTTTTACAACGTCTCCTGTCCTGGATATAGTTTATACACAGTGATAATATTTATACGAGCCAGAGCCAGAAATATAAACGGAGAGATCTGGGGCCTCAGTGTTGGTGCAGACACAAAGCTCATAGCACACGGAGAGGAGTAGAAAGAGAATCTGACTGATCACAATGTATGATTCCGGGGGATCCCATGATCACTACAACATCGTTCTCATTACGGAGGTGCTTGAATTGAGGGATAGTCATGACATTACTGTCCTACCTAGCTGAGTACAGACTGCACTATCTCCATAGAGTCCCATAGACATCGAAAGGAGCTGCAATGCGAATGTGACCACCTCATATTTTTTAGCACCAATCCCTTTGAAATGGTCTGAAATACATAAACATTGGGGCCCTGGTCCTGAGTTCCATCCTGTATTATACTCCAGAGATGCACTCACTATTCTGCTGGTGCAGTCACTGTGTACATACATTACATTACTGATCCGGAGTTACAACCTGTATTATGCTCCAGAGCTGCATTCACTATTCTGCTGGTACAGTCACTGTGTGCATACATTACATTACTGATCCTGAGTTACATCCTGTATTATACTCCAGAGCTGCACTCACTATTCTTCTGGTGCAGTCACTGTGTATATACATTACATTACTGATCCTGAGTTACATCCTGTATTATACTCCAGAGCTGCACTCACTATTCTGCTGGTGCAGTCACTGTGTACATACATTACATTACTGATCCTGAGTTACAACCTGTATTATGCTCCAGAGCTGCATTCACTATTCTGCTGGTGCAGTCACTGTGTACGTACATTACATTACTGTCCTGAGTTACATCCTGTATTATACCCCAGAGCTGCACTCACTATTCTGCTGGTGCAGTCACTGTGTACATACATTACATTACTGTTCCTGACTTACATCCTGTATTATACCCCAGAGCTGCACTCACTATTCTGCTGGTGCAGTCACTGTGTACATACATTATATTACTGATCCTGAGTTACATCCTGCATTATACTCCAGAGCTGCACTCACTATTCTGCTGGTGCAGTCACTGTGTACATACATTACATAACTGATCCTAAGTTACATCCTGTATTATACTCCAGAGCTGCACTCACTATTCTGCTGGTGCAGTCACTGTGTACATACATTACACTACTGATCCTGAGTTACATCCTGTATTATACTCCAGAGCTGCACTCACTATTCTGCTGGTGCAGTCACTGTGTATATACATTACTGATCCTGCACTGATTCTGAGTTCCATCCTGTATTATACTTCAGAGCTGTACTCACTATTCTGCTGGTGCAGTCACTGTGTACATACATTACATTACTGATCCTGAGTTACATCCTGTATTATACTCCAGAGCTGCACTCACTATTCTGCTGGTGCAGTCACCGTGTACATACATTACATTACTGATCCTGTACGGCATGGAGAGCCTAGCAAAAAGGCTCTCCATGAATTTGTTGTGACTATCACACAGCCGTGACACATGCAGCTGTGGTGCCAAACTTTACATATGTTCCATTACTATTTACAGCCAACTTAAGCATATTTCATATACTGGGGTCTCTCCTTCCTTGTTCTAATTGTGGGTCATGGATTGCTGCATTTACCAAAATGCAGCCATTTGGAAATATTTTTTAAAAAGTTATTGTCACCCAATAATTGCAGTCAAACACCATGGCTGGTTTGTGGTGAAATTATGTTGTTTCCACTTCTGGATTATGGTCCCAACAGTGCTCACTGGAGCTTTGACTAATTTACAAATTCTTCTGTAACCAATGCCATCAGTATGTTTTGTAACAATAAGGTTGCAAAGGTCTTGAGACAGCTCACTGGTTTTACCCATCATGAGATATTTCTTGTGTGGCACCTTGGTAATGAGACACCTTTTTCCAGGCCAATGACCATCAATTGAACAAGCTGATATTATTGGTAAATAAGCAGCAGTATTGCTTTTTAACTACTGATAGATGTCAGCTGGTGTCATGACTTCCCGTGGCTTTTTGCACCTTCTCTTTCTTCATGTGTTCAATACTTTTTTCCCGTGCCATTTCTCGTTAATGCACATAACTTAATTTATGGACATCTATGGTTTCATTTCTTTACCTGTGTGTGTAACGAATGGAAGTGGAGGCACAGGTGATGAAGTTTTTATTTTTTGAGTGGAACCTCGGGACCTCGGTCCGGGGGGCTCCGAAGGGGTCGTAACCAGTGAGCCCCAGGTATCCATAGTAAGATCCCTTCGACCAGGACCAGAGTGGAGTACCTGGGGGACACAGGTGCTACCTCCAGTCAACACGTGGCAGCTGTCCCAGTGGGACAAACAGGTAAAAAGTATAACAGAGATGGTGGAGCAGACCGACGGACACCGGGTATGAGATGTGAAGCTGGCTCTGGTGAGGATAGTCAGATTCCGTGTAGATGGAAAGACGCTGGCTCTGGCACCTTCAGCGTTGTCCAGGGGTATGGATGGCGGGTGGCAGAATGGGATGGCACGTGAGTATATAGGTGCATAAGTTGTGTTAGGATAGCCAAACCACTGGTCACTGATATTCTGCGGAAACAAACAGTATAAGCAGAGCGCACAACGGAATGCTATATCAGCGCAGTCAGAACAGACACAGAAATAGCAAGAGTAGATACTCGTTGCTCCGGCACCCTCCCTATGACAGAGGGGCCAGAAGTAGTAATCAGTGCGCTGCCATTGGTTAATTAAGATTTTTTTTTAAATGCGCGCTGTCCCTATAAGAGACCGGAGGTACTGGTGCATGTCCTAAGCATTCTCCCTGGAGGCCTGCTGGCAGCGTGCCAGGAAGTGGGGGAGAGAGAAGCAGCAGGACCCCTAGGAACAGACGGAGAGCGAGGATCCAGGCAGGGACCTCGCAGAGGTGGAGAGGCAGCCTCGGGAGCAGAAGCGGATGAGGGAGCAGAACTGGGGGCAGCACCAGAACCGGGTGTAACAGTGTGCATTGGATGGGTTGTTACCGACATCTGGTGAGAATTTCATGTCAATAGCACCTTTAGAATTATATTTACTTAGAAAATTGGTGATACGTTCAATACTTATTTCACTCGCTATAAATATTACCACACTACAATACACATTAATAATATTGACACATTGTGTCAATAAATAATGCCACTGTGCATTTCCCATAAATAATGCTGTCATACAGTATAAATAAATAATGTCACCAAATAATACACATAAATAAAGGCCGCAAGATTGTACAACAATAATAATGCCTCCAAACAGTCTAAATAAATAATGCTGCCATACAGAAGAGATAAGTTATGCCTCCAAACAGTACACATAAATAATGATGTCACACTGTTCACATAAATACTGCCACAATACGCTGCACATAAATTATGCTGCCAGATCGAACAAATAAGTAATGGCCACCACCGAGTACATAATAATGCTGCTAGATTTTACAAATAATTCCACCAGTTCACAAAACAGTACGCATAAATAAATGCTGCCAGACTGTATGAATAAATAACACCTTCAAACAGTACACATAAATAATGCTCTATAAATTATGCCGCCATACAGTACACGTAAAAATTTATAATGAATAACTGTGTCTTCAGAGTAGTAATACTGAAAACATTCCTGTGCAGAACATTTCCTGTCATGTCACCTACAGACGTGAATGTCAGTGAACATAGCCTAAGGCTATGTGTCCACGTTCAGGATTGCATCAGGATTTGGTCAGGATTTTATGCAGGTAAAATCCTGACCAAATCTGCACCTGAGGTCACTGGCAGGTCACCTGCGTTGTTCGTGCGTTGTTTGAGGAATGTAAGGACATGCTGCGTTCTTAAAAGGCGGGCCGCATGTCCGTTTCCGTGAGTCTGCCGCATGCGTCTTTTAATGCATAGTGGAGACAGGATTTCATTAAATCTCCTCCACTATGCTGTAACATCTGGACGCTGCGTTTTTGACGCTGTGGCTCAACGCAGCGTCAAACACTTCACAAGAGAAAAGACAGCATCATAAAAATGGGATCACCACAAGTCAATTTAACAAAAGTATAACAAATTTTATTTGAACCACACCACACAAACAACTATGGTAAAAACAATTAAAAACTCCCACAAACAATGGGAGATAAGGGTCTATACAATGCAAAGTATAATACTACAGAAGCATTTAAGGGTCTAATCACAAAAAATAATAATACCGGCTTATATAAGCTAACAATGGGATAAAAAGACAAATGTATAATATAAATAAAACACAACCCCTATGTGCATGCTGTGTCACCTGCAATAATCTAGTTAACCTCCCAACCTATATTCCTGAAGTATAGGACACATGCTGCACATGCAGACTTGTAAGGGTGTGCTGAAAATCCAAAGGGACCTGACTGGAATCGGCTATGAGGTAAGAAAAAAGCCGCCCAGGATATGGCCCCCTTCCAACAAGAAGAACAAATAACCGGCTAAATGAGTACCAAGACCCTAAAAATGCATGGTCATGCATTTAGCCGGAGTTTCAGCTCCTTAACATGTCCCACCCTGTTTTTAAAGGGACGAAAAGTAATTGGACACATTCAATAATTTTAAATAAAATGTTCATTTGTAGTACTTGGTTGAAAACCCTTTGTTGGCAATGACTGCCTGAAGTCTTGAACTCAGGGACATCACCAGACGCTGTGTTTCCCCCTTTTTGATGCTCGGCCAGGCCTTCACTGCGTGGTTTTCAGTTGCTGTTTGTTTGTGGCCTTTCTCTCTGAAGTTTAGTCTTTAACAAGTGAAATGCTGCTCAATTAGGTTGAGATCAGGTGACTGACTTGGCCATTCAAGAATATTCCACTTCTTTGCTTTAATAAACTCCTGGGTTGTTTTGGCTTTATGTTTTGGGCCATTGTCCATCTGTAGTATGAAACGACGAGAAATCAGTTTGGCTGCATTTGGCTGGATCTGAGCACACGGTATGGCGGCTCTGAAGACCTCAGAATTCATCCGGCTGCTCTGTCCTGTGTCACATTATCAATAAACACTAGTGACCCAGTGCCACTGGCAGCCATGCATGCCCAAGCCATCACACTGCCTCCGCCGTGTGTTACAGATGATGTGGTATGCTTTGGATCATGAGCTGTTGTGAATTCCGCTCTTGGGCTCCCTCCGGTGGTTCTAAGTGGCACTTTTGTGAGTTCTGCTCTTGGGCTCCCTCCGGTTGTTTTAAGTGGAATGGCTGCTCCTTGGATTTAGCAGTTAGCAGCTGCTTCCACTGATTGTCTTTTCTGCTCGGCTATTTAGCCTGGCTCTTACCTTCAGCTTGTGCCACTTGTCAATGGTTCCTGGTTGGATTCACATCTCTTTGGATTTCCCTGTTATCCTGACCAGTTCAGCAAAGTTAAGTCCTTGCTTGCTCTTTTCTGTCCACAGGTTGTGGACTTGTCCGTTCTGTGCTTTCTATGTTTTGTCCAGCTTGTCAGTATGAAGTAATTCAGTGTAGCTGGAAGCTCTGGGAAGCAGATTTACCCTCCACACCTTTAGTCAGGTGTGGAGATTTTTGTAAACTCTGTGTGGATTTTTTGTAGTGTTTTATACTGACCGCACAGTATTCCATCCTGTCCTATCTATCTAGCTAGACTGGCCTCCTGTGCTACATCCTGGTTCATTCTGTGTACCGTATGTCTTTTCCCTCTCCATTCACAGTCATTACTTGTGGGGGGCTATCTGTCCTTTGGAGATTTTCTCTGAGGCAAGATAGTTTTCCTGTTTCTATCTTTAGGGGTAGTTAGTTCTCCGGCTGTGACGAGGTGACTAGGGAGTGTCAGGAGCATCCCAGGGCTACTTCTAGTGTCGTGTTGAGCTTAGGGACTGCGGTCAGTACAGGTACCACTTCCTTCAGAGCTCGTCCTATGTTGCTCCTAAACCACCAGATCATAACAGTACAAGTGGGCAAAAATGAATTAAATGCATCTCAAAAGAAGGGAAAAAAAATTCTGAGCCATTTTTTTTTCTGTGCTCTGTTTTGTCTTTTTTTATTTCCTCTTGATCTCTGGGTGGTTCAGGATTTATGCTCTGGCATGGATGTTCAGGGTTTGTTTTCTCGTGTGGATCAACTTGCTGCAAGAGTACAGAGTATCCAAGATTATGTTGTCCAGACTCCGGCTTTGGAGCCTAGAATTCCTACTCCTGATTTGTTTTTTGGGGACAGATCCAAGTTTTTGAACTTTAAAAATAACTGCAAATTGTTTTTTGCTTTGAAACCCCGTTCTTCTGGTGATCCTATTCAGCAAGTTAAAATCATCATATCCTTGCTGCGTGCTTTATTTGTGAAGGGGTCTAAGTGCCTATTCGGAGTTCAGAAGGTCTCTTTTTTGGGTTTTATTTTTTCTCCCTCGTCTATGGAAATGGATCCTGTTAAGGTCCAAGCTATTCATGACTGGATTCAACCCACATCTGTGAAGAGCCTTCAAAAATTTTTGGGCTTTGCTAATTTTTATCGTCGTTTCATTGCCAACTTTTCCAGTGTGGTTAAGCCCCTTACTGATTTGACGAAGAAAGGCGCTGATGTGACGAATTGGTCCTCTGCGGCTGTTGAGGCCTTTCGAGAGCTTAAACGCCGATTTACTTCTGCCCCTGTGTTGCGTCAGCCAGATGTTTCTCTTCCTTTTCAGGTTGAGGTTGACGCTTCTGAGATTGGGGCAGGGGCCGTTCTGTCTCAGAGGGATTCTGATGGTTCTTTGATGAAACCGTGTGCTTTTTTTTCCAGAAAGTTTTCGCCTGCGGAACGCAATTATGATGTCGGCAATCGGGAGTTGTTGGCTATGACGTGGGCGTTTGAGGAGTGGCGACATTGGCTTGAGGGAGCTAAGCACCGCGTTGTGGTCTTGACTGATCATAAGAATCTGATTTACCTCGAGTCGGCCAAGCGGCTGAATCCTAGACAGGCTCGATGGTCCCTGTTTTTCTCCCGTTTTGATTTTGCGGTCTCGTATCTTCTGTGATCTAAGAATGATAAGGCTGATGCCCTCTCTAGGAGTTTTTCGCCTGATTCTCCTGGAGTCCTTGAGCCGGTTGGCATTCTTAAGGAAGGGGTGATTCTTTCTGCCATCTCCCCTGATTTGCGGCGGGTGCTTCGGGAATTTCAGGCTGATAGGCCTGACCGCTGTCCAGTGGGGAAACTGTTTGTTCCTGATGGATGGACAAGTAAGGTGATTTCTGAGGATCATTGTTCAGTGTTGGCTGGTCATCCTGGGATTTTTGGTACCAGAGATTTGGTTGCTAGGTCCTTTTGGTGGCCTTCCTTGTCGCGCGATGTGTGTGCTTTTGTGCAGTCCTGTGGGACTTGCGCCCGGGCCAAGCCTTGCTGTTCCCACGCTAGTGGGTTGCTTTTGCCTTTGCCGGTCCCTGAGAGGCCCTGGACGCATATTTCCATGGATTTTATTTCGGATCTTCCTGTTTCCCATAAGATGTCTGTTATCTGGGTTGTTTGTGACCGGTTCTCTAAAATGGTCCATCTGGTACCTTTGCCTAAGTTGCCGTCCTCCTCAGATTTGGTTCCATTGTTTTTTCAGCATGTGGTTCGTTTGCATGGCATTCCGGAGAATACTGTGTCTGATAGAGGTTCTCAGTTTGTCTCTAGGTTTTGGCGGGCCTTTTGTGCTAGGATGGGCATTGATTTGTCTTTCTCTTCGGCGTTTCATCCTCAGACTAATGGCCAAACTGAGCGAGCTAATCAGACCTTGGAGACCTATTTGAGATGCTTTGTGTCTGCTGATCAGGATGATTGGGTGGCTTTCTTGCTGTTGGCCGAGTTTGCCCTTAATAATCGGGCTAGTTCGGCTACTTTGGTTTCACCTTTCTTTTGTAATTTTGGTTTTCATCCTCGTTTTTCTTCGGGGCAGGTTGAGCCTTCTGATTGTCCTGGTGTGGATTCTGTGGTGGACAGGTTGCAGCAGATTTGGACTCATGTGGTAGACAATTTGACGTTGTCTCAGGAGAAGCTCAGCGTTTTGCTAACCGCCGTCGGTGTGTTGGTCCTCGGCTTCGTGTGGGGGATTTAGTTTGGTTGTCTTCTCGTCATGTTCCTATGAAGGTTTCTTCCCCTAAGTTTAAGCCTCGGTTTATTGGTCCTTATAAGATTTCTGAGATTATCAATCCTGTGTCTTTTCGTTTGGCCCTTCCAGCCTCTTTTGCCATTCATAATGTTTTCCATAGATCTTTGTTACGGAGATATGTGGTGCCCATTGTTCCCTCGGTTGATCCTCCTGCCCCGGTGTTGGTTGAGGGAGAGTTGGAATATGAGGTTGAGAAAATTTTGGATTCTCGTTTTTCGAGGTGGAGGCTTCAGTATCTTGTCAAGTGGAAGGGTTATGGCCAGGAGGATAATTCTTGGGTTGTTGCCTCCGATGTCCATGCCGCCGATTTGGTTCGTGCTTTTCACTTGGCTCGTCCTGATCGGCCTGGGGGCTCTGGTGAGGGTTCGGTGACCCCTCCTCAAGGGGGGGGTACTGTTATGAATTCCGCTCTTGGGCTCCCTCCGGTGGTTCTAAGTGACACTTTTGTGAGTTCTGCTCTTGGGCTCCCTCCGGTGGTTTGAAGTGGAATGGCTGCTCCTTGGATTTAGTAGTTAGCAGCTGCTTCCACTGATTGTCTTTTCTGCTCGGCTATTTAGCCTGGCTCTTTCCTTCAGCTTGTGCCACTTGTCAATGGTTCCTGGTTGGATTCACATCTCTTTGGATTTCCCTGTTATCCTGACCAGTTCAGCAAAGTTAAGTCCTTGCTTGCTCTTTTCTGTCCACAGGTTGTGGACTTGTCCGTTCTGTGCTTTCTATGTTTTGTCCAGCTTGTCAGTATGAAGTAATTCAGTGTAGCTGGAAGCTCTGGGAAGCAGATTTACCCTCCACACCTTTAGTCAGGTGTGGAGATTTTTGTAAACTCTGTGTGGATCTTTTTGTAGTGTTTTGTACTGACTGCACAGTATTCCATCCTGTCCTATCTATCTAGCTAGACTGGCCTCCTGTGCTCATCCTGGTTTCATTCTGTGTATGTCTTTTCCCTCTCCACTCACAGTCATTACTTGTGGGGGCTATCTATCCTTTGTGGATTTTCTCTGAGGCAAGATAGTTTTCCTGTTTCAATCTTTAGGGGTAGTTAGTTCTCCGGCTGTGACGAGGTGCCTAGGGAGTGTCAGGAGCATCCCACGGCTACTTCTAGTGTTGTGTTGAGCTTAGGGACTGCGGTCAGTACAGGTACCACTTCCTTCAGAGCTCATCCCATGTTGCTCCTAAACCACCAGATCATAACATGAGCTGGACCGCGCCTTCGCCATACTTTTCTCTTTCCATCATTCTGGTAGAGGTTGATCTTGGTTTCATCTGTCCAAAGAATGTTCTTCCAGAACTGTGCGGCTTTTTTAGATGTTTTTAGCCTTTTTCTTCTTGATGCTTATGAGTGGCTTGCACCAGGCAGTGAACCCTCTGTATTTACTTTCTTGCAGTCTTCTCTTTATGGTAGATTTGCATATTGATACGCCGACCTCCTGGAGAGTGTTGTTCACTTGGTTGGCTGTTGTGAAGGGGTTTCTCTTCACCATGGAGATTATTCTGCGATCATCCACCACTGTTGTCTTCCGTGGGCTCCAGGTCTTTTTGCATTGAGTTCACCAGTAGAGTTGAGCGACCTTGACCTTTTTAGAGTCGAGCCGGGTTTCGCGAAACCCGACTATCTCAAAAGTTGGGTCGAGTGAAATCGGCTGATTATGACGTAAAGTCGGGATCGACCAAAACACGAAACCCAATGCAAGTCAATGGGGCAGCATAGTCGGCAGTGAGTGGGGGCCAGGAAAACACCTAGAGTGCCCATTTTAATGTCAAAACCATCCATTCTTCTTAATGAAGCTTGTCAAGCGTAATTTACCTTATAATAATTGGAAGGCATTTGAAATTGGGGGTCATTTGGATAAAGTTGTGGTGGGTAGGGCTGGTTCAAGTAATTAGTGGGCCCAGGAAATCTGGACCACGTCACGGCAGTGGAGCAGGGAGAGGTAAGTATTTCAACTTTGCAAGTGCTGTGAACCTGAGCAAGCAGGGGGGGCCCACTCGTTGGCATTGGCACTGGCACAGGGCCCCTCAAAGTACAGCGGTGTGTTTGCACGGCGGGGGCGCCTCCCACCGGCAGCAACACTTTTGCGTACTATGAGAGGCCCTGTGCCAGTGACGTCGCCAACTAGTATTCCTCCCCCCACCTGATGAAGGAACCTGCACTTTCATCTGCACCTTCCTCTTTGTCCCCGTGTAAGGTGGTATGGTATGCGGGAAGAGCAACCTGACTTTCAGCAGGGTCACAATGTTGTTGTGTAGCGTGCACGGGGAATGTTGCGTTATGGGTCAATGTACCAGCAGACTCATCTATCACTGGCTGGGCAATGGGCAGGATGAGGAGGAAACACAGATATAGGCCCAAAGAATAAAGTGGGCTAAATGCAGTTCAAAATTGGCAACCGTAGTAAACAGGCGGCACAGCTTTGTTCAGTGGAGGAGAACAGCAAGGAGTGGCAGACACCGATAGTAGGCCCCAACCCAACTAGTAGGCCAAATGCAGTCTAACATTAACAACTACTTAACGAGCGCCTGAAAACGGAATTTCAGGACAGGAAACCAGGAGAACAGCAAGGAGCGGCAGACACTGTTAGTAGGCCCCAAACCAACTAGTACGCCAAATGCAGTTGTTCCATTTAACCACAATTTAACAAGAGCCTGAAGATAGAAGCTCAGGAAAGGCAACCTGGAGAACACCTTGGAGTGGAACACACCATCTCTCTACACCCCATACCCAATTTGTAGGCCTAATGCAGTGTAGTTTCCAAGAACTACTAAACGAGAGCCGGAAGATCGAAGCTCAGGAAAGGCAACCTGGAGAACACCTTGGAGTGGAACACACCATCTCTCTACACCCCATAGCCAATTTGTAGGCCTAATGAAGCGTAGTTTCCAACAACTACTAAATGAGAGCATGAAGATCGAAGCATTGGTGAGGAAACCTGGGGAACACCTTGGAGTGGAACACACCATCTCTCTACACCCCATACCCAATTTGTAGGCCTAATGCAGCGTAGTTTCCAACAACTACTAAACGAGAGCTGGAAGATCGAAGCTCAGGAAAGGCAACCTGGAGAACACCTTGGAGTGGAACACACCATCTCTCTACACCCCATACCCAATTTGTAGGCCTAATGCAGTGTAGTTTCCAAGAACTACTAAACGAGAGCCGGAAGATCGAAGCTCAGGAAAGGCAACCTGGAGAACACCTTGGAGTGGAACACACCATCTCTCTACACCCCATACCCAATTTGTAGGCCTAATGCAGTGTAGTTTCCAACAACTACTAAACGAGAGCCGGAAGATCGAAGCTCAGGAAAGGCAACCTGGAGAACACCTTGGAGTGGAACACACCATCTCTCTACACCCCATACCCAATTTGTAGGCCTAATGCAGTGTAGTTTCCAACAACTACTAAACGAGAGCCGGAAGATCGAAGCTCAGGAAAGGCAACCTGGGGAACACCTTGGAGTGTAACACACCATCTCTCTCCACCCGATACCCATTTTTTAGGCCTAATGCAGTGTAGTTTTCTACAACTACTAAACGAGAGTCGGAAGACCGAAGCAATGGCAAGGAAACCTGGGGAACACCTTGGAGTGTAACACACCATCTCTCTCCACCCCATACCCAATTTGTAGACCTAATGCAGCCTACTTTCCGACAACTACTAAACGAGAGCATGAAGATCGAAGCTCAGGAAAGGCAACCTGGGGAACACCTTGGAGTGTAACAAACCCTCTCTCTACACCACGGAAGGGCTGATTCTTAGGAAGGAAGGCTGTCGGAAAGAAGCAGGGCGCATCCGAGGGTGATTATATTCTTATTAGGTATATACTCACCCTCGGACGCGCCCTGCTTCTTTATTTGTAATGAATGTTTATTTGTAATGTGGTTTTGACTTACTCTATTTTTTTGGTAAATAATGATTTTATTATTTTCATTGTTTTGCATCTTCTTGGCAATAATATAAAGAAGACGCGACAGGACAACACTCGGTGGATGCCATATCTGTGTTTTAAATTGAAAAAAACTTTCAGTTAACTACTTGCAGGAGAAAGTTATTGTAGCTGGTGGCCATTTTTAGTACTGTACCAGATTTTTGTTGTATGTGTTTGTTTTTAATGTTAAAATGTCTGCATTTGATATCTCTCCAGTATTTTCTTTTTTATAAGCAAAATACTTATTTTTATATTTTCTGATGTTGGTTCCAGGGGTACACGGGCCGCAGTGGTGTGGTCAGTGGAGGCCTAGTGGAAGGAGTGACCGCAGACAGGCATCGAAGGCCTAAAATAATAACATATGGCTGTAGGCAATTTTAAATTGGTTCCAGGGGTACACGGGCAGCAGTGGTGTGGTCAGTGGAGGCCTAGTGGAAGGAGTGACCGCAGACAGGCATCGAAGGCCTAAAGTAAAAAAATTGGGCTGGCTGTAGGCAATTTTAAATTGGTTCCAGGGGTACATGGGCAGCAGTGGTGTGGTCAGTGGAGGCATATTGTAAGGAGTGACCGCAGACAGGCATCGAAGGCCTAAAATAATAACACATGGCTGTAGGCAATTTTAAATTGGTTCCAGGGGTACACGGGCAGCAGTGGTGTGGTCAGTGGAGGCCTAGTGGAAGGAGTGACCGCAGACAGGCATCGAAGGCCTAAAATAATAACACATGGCTGTAGGCAATTTTAAATTGGTTCCAGGGGTACACGGGCAGCAGTGGTGTGGTCAGTGGAGGCCTAGTGGAAGGAGTGACCGCAGACAGGCATCGAAGGCCTAAAATAATAACACATGGCTGTAGGCAATTTTAAATTGGTTCCAGGGGTACACGGGCAGCAGTGGTGTGGTCAGTGGAGGCATATTGTAAGGAGTGACCGCAGACAGGCATCGAAGGCCTAAAATAATAACACATGGCTGTAGGCAATTTTAAATTGGTTCCAGGGGTACACGGGCAGCAGTGGCCTGGTCAGTGTAGTAGTAGTAGAAAGAATGGACCGCAGACAGGCATCGAAGGCCTAAAATAAAAAAATTGGGCTGGCTGTAGGCAATTTTAAATTGGTTCCAGGGGTACACGGGCAGCAGTGGTGTGGTCAGTGGAGGCATAGTGGAAGGAGTGACCGCAGACAGGCATCGAAGGCCTAAAATAATAACACATGGCTGTAGGCAATTTTAAATTGGTTCCAGGGGTACACGGGCAGCAGTGGCCTGGTCAGTGTAGTAGTAGTAGAAAGAATGGACCGCAGACAGGCATCGAAGGCCTAAAATAAAAAAATTGGGCTGGCTGTAGGCAATTTTAAATTGGTTCCAGGGGTACACGGGCAGCAGTGGTGTGGTCAGTGGAGGCATAGTGGAAGGAGTGACCGCAGACAGGCTTCGAAGGCCTAACATAACAAAAATGTCAATACAATGGTATTGTCAGTGGCAGGCATTGAAGGATGTCAGCGCATAGACTAAACATTGGTGGAGCTGTGAGATAATTTTGCAAGTGGTAGAGCACTGTTTGAGCTGGGGGGGGGAACTGTCTTGTGGCCGGCGGTACAGGCCCAGGGACCCTCATATTACAACGGTGTGTCTGACGTTGGGTGCGCACCACCACCGCCAGAGACACTTTATTGTACTAGGAGGGACCCAGTGGCAGTGCCGTCGACCAAAAGCGGGCACACCCACCTCTTCAGACAAACAGCACTCTCACGGGTGCTGTCGCCAAGTGTCGATACCACGGCCCCGTGTGGGGACTTTGGCCATTTAGTGAGGTGTAAACATGTCGTATGCTGGACAATCAGGTGCAGAAAATTACGAGATTGGAAAAGGCATTCAGAATAGTCCACAGGCAAGACCTTTTCATAGGAAAGCTAGGTGTCGGCCGGGCAAGGTGGGGCAAAAGATTTCGAAATCCAGTTGTGGTTCATTTTAATGAAGGTTAGATCATCTACATTTTGGGTAGCCAGACGAGTCCTTTTTTCTGTTAGTATTGAACCTGCAGCACTGAATACTCTTTCTGATAGGACACTAGCTGCCGGGCAAGCAAGCTCCTGCAATGCATATTCTGCCAATTCTGGCCAGGTGTCTAATTTTGATGCCCAGTAATCAAATGGGAATGACGGTTGAGGGAGAACATCGATAAGGGATGAAAAATAGTTTGTAACCATACTGGACAAATGTTGTCTCCTGTCACTTTGAATTGATGCTGCAGTACCTGTCCTGTCTGCGGTCATAGCAAACTCACTCCACAACCTGGTCAGAAAACCCCTCTGGCCAACGCCACTTCTGATTTCTGCCCCTCTAACTCCTCTGGTCTGCTGGCCCCTGCAGCTCGTGTGAGAACGATCACGGGCGCTGTGTGCAGGGAATGCCAGAAGCAAACGGTCAACAAGAGTTGATTGTTTGGTTGCTAATATTAGTTCCAAGTTCTCATGTGGCATTATATTTTGCAATTTGCCTTTATAGCGAGGATCAAGGAGGCAGGCCAACCAGTAATCGTCATCGTTCATCATTTTAGTTATGCGTGTGTCCCTTTTGAGGATACGTAAGGCATAATCCGCCATGTGGGCCAAAGTTCCAGTTCTCAAATCTGCGGTTGTGCTTGGTTGAGGAGCAGTTTCAGGCAAATCCACGTCACTTGTGTCCCTCCAAAAACCAGAACCCGGCCTTGCCGCGCCACCAATTTCCAGTGGCCCCGGAAAAGCTTCCTCATTAAAAATATAATCATCCCCATCATCCTCCTCATCCTCCTCCTCCTCTTCGCCCGCTAACTCGTCCTGTACACTGCCCTGGCCAGACAATGGCTGACTGTCATCAAGGCTTTCCTCTTCCTCAGCTGCAGACGCCTGATCCTTTATGTGCGTCAAACTTTGCATCAGCAGACGCATTAGGGGGATGCTCATGCTTATTATGGCGTTGTCTGCACTAACCAGCCGTGTGCATTCCTCAAAACACTGAAGGACTTGACACATGTCTTGTATCTTCGACCACTGCACACCTGACAACTCCATGTCTGCCATCCTACTGCCTGCCCGTGTATGTGTATCCTCCCACAAAAACATAACAGCCCGCCTCTGTTCGCACAGTCTCTGAAGCATGTGCAGTGTTGAGTTCCACCTTGTTGCAACGTCTATGATTAGGCGATGCTGGGGAAGGTTCAACGAACGCTGATAGGTCTGCATACGGCTGGAGTGTACGGGCGAACGGCGGATATGTGAGCAAAGTCCACGCACTTTGAGGAGCAGGTCGGATAACCCCGGATAACTTTTCAGGAAGCACTGCACCACCAGGTTTAAGGTGTGAGCCAGGCAAGGAATGTGTTTCAGTTGGGAAAGGGAGATGGCAGCCATGAAATTCCTTCCGTTATCACTCACTACCTTGCCTGCCTCAAGATCTACAGTGCCCAGCCACGACTGCGTTTCTTTCTGCAAGAACTCGGACAGAACTTCCGCGGTGTGTCTGTTGTCGCCCAAACACTTCATAGCCAATACAGCCTGCTGACGTTTGCCAGTAGCTGCCCCATAATGGGAGACCTGGTGTGCAACAGTGGCAGCTGCGGATGGAGTGGTTGTGCGACTGCGGTCTGTGGACGAGCTCTCGCTTCTGCAGGAGGACGAAGAGGAGGAGGAGGGGGTGCGAACGGCTACAGCCAACTGTTTCCTAGACCGTGGGCTAGGCAGAACTGTCCCAAACTTGCTGTCCCCTGTGGACCCTGCATCCACCACATTTACCCAGTGTGCCGTGATGGACACGTAACGTCCCTGGCCATGCCTACTGGTCCATGCATCTGTTGTCAGGTGCACCTTTGTGCTCACAGATTGCCTGAGTGCATGGACAATGCGCTCTTTAACATGCTGGTGGAGGGCTGGGATGGCTTTTCTGGAAAAAAAGTGTCGACTGGGTAGCTCGTAGCGTGGTACAGCGTAGTCCATCAGGGCTTTGAAAGCTTCGCTTTCAACTAACCGGTAGGGCATCATCTCTAACGAGATTAGTCTAGCTATGTGGGCGTTCAAACCCTGTGTACGCGGATGCGAGGCTAAGTACTTCCTTTTTCTAACCATAGTCTCATGTAGGGTGAGCTGGACTGGAGAGCTGGAGATCGTGGAACCAGCGGGGGTGCCGGTGGACATGGCAGACTGAGAGACGGTGGGAGATGGTATTGTTGCCGCCGGTGCCCTAGATGCAGTGTTTCCTACTACAAAACTGGTGATTCCCTGACCCTGACTGCTTTGGCCTGGCAAAGAAACCTGCACAGATACTGCAGGTGGTGCGGAAAATGGTGGCCCTACACTGCCGGAAGGGATGTTGCGTTGCTGACTAGCTTCATTGGCCGAGGGTGCTACAACCTTAAGGGACGTTTGGTAGTTAGTCCAGGCTTGCAAATGCATGGTGGTTAAATGTCTATGCATGCAACTTGTATTGAGACTTTTCAGATTCTGTCCTCTGCTTAAGGTAGTTGAACATTTTTGACAGATGACTTTGCGCTGATCAATTGGATGTTGTTTAAAAAAATGCCAGACTGCACTCTTTCTAGCATCGGATACCTTTTCAGGCATTGCAGACTGAGCTTTAACCGGATGGCCACGCTGTCCTCCAACAGGTTTTGGCTTTGCCACGCGTTTTGGGCAAGATACGGGCCCGGCAGATGGAACCTGTTGCGATGTTGATGCCTGCTGCGGCCCCTCCTCCTCTGCTTCAGAACTGCTGCCGCCTGCACCCTGTTCCCCCAATGGCTGCCAATCGGGGTCAAGAACTGGGTCATCTATTACCTCTTCTTGTAGCTCGTGTGCAACTTCGTCTGTGTCACCGTGTCGGTCGGTGGTATAGCGTTCGTGATGGGGCAACATAGTCTCATCAGGGTCTGATTCTTGATCATTACCCTGCGAGGGCAATGTTGTGGTCTGAGTCAAAGGACCAGCATAGTAGTCTGGCTGTGGCTGTGCATCAGTGCACTCCATGTCAGATTCAACTTGTAATGGGCATGGACTGTTAACTGCTTCACTTTCTAAGCCAGGGACGGTATGTGTAAAGAGCTCCATGGAGTAACCCGTTGTGTCGCCTGCTGCATTCTTCTCTGTTGTTGTTTTTGCTGAAGAGGACAAGGAAGCGACTTGTCCCTGACCGTGAACATCCACTAACGACGCGCTGCTTTGACATTTACCAGTTTCACGAGAGGAGGCAAAAGAGCTAGAGGCTGAGTCAGCAAGATAAGCCAAAACTTGCTCTTGCTGCTCCGGCTTTAAAAGCGGTTTTCCTACTCCCAGAAAAGGGAGCGTTCGAGGCCTTGTGTAGCCAGACGACGAACCTGGCTCCACAGCTCCAGACTTAGGTGCAATATTTTTTTTCCCACGACCAGCTGATGCTCCACCACTACCACTACCCTCATTACCAGCTGACAATGAACGCCCCCGGCCACGACCTCTTCCACCAGACTTCCTCATTGTTAGAAAAACGTAAACAAACTAACGGTATTTGTTGCTGTCACACAAATTACACGGTGAGCTATAACTTCAGTATGATTTAGCTACCCCTTTACAGGTGAGTGAGACCACAACGAAAATCAGGCACAATGTTACACACTCTGTTGTTGGTGGCAACAAATGAGAGAGATGCCACAAACGCAGGACTGTCACTGAAGCACAAATGTAAATATTAATCTCCCACTGATTTGATTTTTTTTTTTTTTCAGGGAGACTTTAGGAAAAAAAAATAATAGAATAAAATGATTTTTTCAGGAAGAATTTAGAAACCAAATAAAATAAAATGATTTTTTCAGGGAGAATTTAGAAAACAAATAAAACAAAAAAAGGCTTTCTATGGCCCACTGAGTGAGAGATGACGCACACAGGAGTCAGGAGTGGCACACAAGCCCAGAGGCCAATATTTATCTCCCACTGATTGATGTAGTGATTTTTTCAGGTAGATTTTGGAACCCAAATCAAGCTAAAAAAATAATAGGCTTTCTATGGCCCACAATTGGAGAGAGAGAGAGAGATGGCACACCCAGGAGTCAAGACTGGCACACAAGCAGAAAGGGCAATATTAATCTCCCACTGATTTGTTTTTTTTTTTTTTTTTCAGGGAGACTTTAGGAAAAAAAATAATAGAATAAAATGATTTTTTCAGGAAGAATTTAGAAACCAAATAAAATAAAATGATTTTTTCAGGGAGAATTTAGAAAACAAATAAAACAAAAAAAGGCTTTCTATGGCCCACTGAGTGAGAGATGACGCACACAGGAGTCAGGAGTGGCACACAAGCCCAGAGGCCAATATTTATCTCCCACTGATTGATGTAGTGATTTTTTCAGGTAGATTTTGGAACCCAAATCAAGCTAAAAAAATAATAGGCTTTCTATGGCCCACAATTGGAGAGAGAGAGAGAGATGGCACACCCAGGAGTCAAGACTGGCACACAAGCAGAAAGGGCAATATTAATCTCCCACTGATTTGTTTTTTGTTTTTTTTTTCAGGGAGACTTTAGGAAAAAAAATAATAGAATAAAATGATTTTTTCAGGAAGAATTTAGAAACCAAATAAAATAAAATGATTTTTTCAGGGAGAATTTAGAAAACAAATAAAACAAAAAAAGGCTTTCTATGGCCCACTGAGTGAGAGATGACGCACACAGGAGTTAGGAGTGGCACACAAGCCCAGAGGCCAATATTTATCTCCCACTGATTGATGTAGTGATTTTTTCAGGTAGATTTTGGAACCCAAATCAAGCTAAAAAAATAATAGGCTTTCTATGGCCCACAATTGGAGAGAGAGAGAGAGATGGCACACCCAGGAGTCAAGACTGACACACAAGCAGAAAGGGCAATATTAATCTCCCACTAATTTATTTTTTTTTGTTTTTTTCAGGGAGACTTTAGGAAAAAAAATAATAGAATAAAATGATTTTTTCAGGAAGAATTTAGAAACCAAATAAAATAAAATGATTTTTTCAGGGAGAATTTAGAAAACAAATAAAAAACAAAAAAGGCTTTCTATGGCCCACTGAGTGAAAGATGACGCACACAGGAGTCAGGAGTGGCACACAAGCCCAGAGGCCAATATTTATCTCCCACTGATTGATGTAGTGATTTTTTCAGGTAGATTTTGGAACCCAAATCAAGCTAAAAAAATAATAGGCTTTCTATGGCCCACAATTGGAGAGAGAGAGAGAGATGGCACACCCAGGAGTCAAGACTGGCACACAAGCAGAAAGGGCAATATTAATCTCCCACTGATTTGTTTTTTTTTGTTTTTTCAGGGAGACTTTAGGAAAAAAAAATAATAGAATAAAATGATTTTTTCAGGAAGAATTTAGAAACCAAATAAAATAAAATGATTTTTTCAGGGAGAATTTAGAAAACAAATAAAACAAAAAAAGGCTTTCTATGGCCCACTGAGTGAGAGATGACGCACACAGGAGTCAGGAGTGGCACACAAGCCCAGAGGCCAATATTTATCTCCCACTGATTGATGTAGTGATTTTTTCAGGTAGATTTTGGAACCCAAATCAAGCTAAAAAAATAATAGGCTTTCTATGGCCCACAATTGGAGAGAGAGAGAGAGATGGCACACCCAGGAGTCAAGACTGGCACACAAGCAGAAAGGGCAATATTAATCTCCCACTGATTTGTTTTTTGTTTTTTTTTCAGGGAGACTTTAGGAAAAAAAATAATAGAATAAAATGATTTTTTCAGGAAGAATTTAGAAACCAAATAAAATAAAATGATTTTTTCAGGGAGAATTTAGAAAACAAATAAAACAAAAAAAGGCTTTCTATGGCCCACTGAGTGAGAGATGACGCACACAGGAGTTAGGAGTGGCACACAAGCCCAGAGGCCAATATTTATCTCCCACTGATTGATGTAGTGATTTTTTCAGGTAGATTTTGGAACCCAAATCAAGCTAAAAAAATAATAGGCTTTCTATGGCCCACAATTGGAGAGAGAGAGAGAGATGGCACACCCAGGAGTCAAGACTGGCACACAAGCAGAAAGGGCAATATTAATCTCCCACTGATTTGTTTTTTTTTGTTTTTTTCAGGGAGACTTTAGGAAAAAAAATAATAGAATAAAATGATTTTTTCAGGAAGAATTTAGAAACCAAATAAAATAAAATGATTTTTTCAGGGAGAATTTAGAAAACAAATAAAAAACAAAAAAGGCTTTCTATGGCCCACTGAGTGAGAGATGACGCACACAGGAGTCAGGAGTGGCACACAAGCCCAGAGGCCAATATTTATCTCCCACTGATTGATGTAGTGATTTTTTCAGGTAGATTTTGGAACCCAAATCAAGCTAAAAAAATAATAGGCTTTCTATGGCCCACAATTGGAGAGAGAGAGAGAGATGGCACACCCAGGAGTCAAGACTGGCACACAAGCAGAAAGGGCAATATTAATCTCCCACTGATTTGTTTTTTGTTTTTTTTTCAGGGAGACTTTAGGAAAAAAAATAGTAGAATAAAATGATTTTTTCAGGAAGAATTTAGAAACCAAATAAAATAAAATGATTTTTTCAGGGAGAATTTAGAAAACAAATAAAACAAAAAAAGGCTTTCTATGGCCCACTGAGTGAGAGATGACGCACACAGGAGTCAGGAGTGGCACACAAGCCCAGAGGCCAATATTTATCTCCCACTGATTGATGTAGTGATTTTTTCAGGTAGATTTTGGAACCCAAATCAAGCTAAAAAAATAATAGGCTTTCTATGGCCCACAATTGGAGAGAGAGAGAGAGATGGCACACCCAGGAGTCAAGACTGGCACACAAGCAGAAAGGGCAATATTAATCTCCCACTGATTTGTTTTTTTTTGTTTTTTTTCAGGGAGACTTTAGGAAAAAAAAATAATAGAATAAAATGATTTTTTCAGGAAGAATTTAGAAACCAAATAAAATAAAATGATTTTTTCAGGGAGAATTTAGAAAACAAATAAAACAAAAAAAGGCTTTCTATGGCCCACTGAGTGAGAGATGACGCACACAGGAGTCAGGAGTGGCACACAAGCCCAGAGGCCAATATTTATCTCCCACTTTTTTTTTTGTTCCAGGGAAAATTTATAAACCCAATAAAAAAAATAATAAATAGGCTTTCTATGGCCCACTATCTGAGAGAGAGAGAGAGAGATGGCACGCTTAGGACTGGCACACAAGCCCAAAGGCCAATATTAATCTCCCTTTTTTTTTTCAGGGAGAATTTATAAAACCAAAAAAAATAAAAAATAAATAGGCTTTCTATGGCCCACTATCTGAGAGAGAGAGATGGCACGCTCAGGACTGGCACACAAGCCCAAAGGCCAATATTAATCTCCCACTGATTGATTTATTGATTTTTTCAGGTAGAATTTAGAACCCAAATAAAGCAAAAAAATAAATAGGCTTTCTATGGCCCACTATTTGTGAGAGAGATGGCACACTCAGGACTGGCACACAAGCCCACAGGCCAATATTAATCTCCCACTTTTTTTTTTGTTCCAGGGAAAATTTATAAACCCCCCAAAAAAAATAATAAATAGGCTTTCTATGGCCCACTATCTGAGAGAGAGAGATGGCACGCTTAGGACTGGCACACAAGCCCAAAGGCCAATATTAATCTCCCACTGATTGATTTATTGATTTTTTCAGGTAGAATTTAGAACCCAAATAAAGCAAAAAAAAAAAAAATGGGCATTCTATGGCCCACTGAGTGAGTGATGATGCACACAGGAGTCAGGAGTGGCACACAAGCCCTGAGGCCAATATTTTTCTCCCACTGATTGATGTAGTGATTTTTTCAGGTAGATTTTAGAACCAAAATCAAGCAAAAAAATTAATAGGCTTTCCATGGCCCACTGAGTGAGAGATGGCACACACAGGAGTCAAGAGTGGCACACAAGCCCTGAAGCCAATATTTTTCTCCCACTGATTGATGTAGTGATTTTTTCAGGTAGATTTTATAACCCAAATCAGGCAAAAAAATAAATAGGCTTTCTATGGCCCACTGAGTGAGAGATGGCACACACAGGGATGGCACTCTAGCAGAAATGTCAATCTTAATCTCCCACAAAAAAAAAAAAAAAAAAAAAAGGAACTGTCCTTCAATTACTATCTCCCTGCAGTAATCTCAGCCAGGTATGGCAGGCAGCAATAAGGAGTGGACTGATGCACAAATTAAATAAAAAGTGTGTACAAACAAACAAGATAGCTGTGCAGAAAGGAAGGAGCAAGAGGATTTGTGCTTTGAAAAAAGCAGTTGGTTTGCACAGCGGCGTACACACAGCAATGCAGCTATCAGGGAGCCTTCTAGGGCAGCCCAATGAGCTACAGCGCTGAAGGGGGAAAAAAAAAAAATGTAGCTTCCACTGTCCCTGCACACCGAAGGTGGTGTTGGGCAGTGGAAATCGCTACAGCACAAGCGGTTTGGTGGTTAATGGACCCTGCCTAACGCTATCCCTGCTTCTGACGAAGCGGCAGCAACCTCTCCCTAAGCTCAGATCAGCAGCAGTAACATGGCGGTCGGCGGGAACTCCCCTTTATAGCCCCTGTGACGCCGCAGACAGCAAGCCAATCACTGCAATGCCCTTCTCTAAGATGGTGGGGACCAGGACCTATGTCATCACGCTGCCCACACTCTGCGTTTACCTTCATTGGCTGAGAAATGGCGCTTTTCGCGTCATTGAAACGCGACTTTGGCGCGAAAGTCGCGTACCGCATGGCCGACCCCGCACAGGGGTCGGATCGGGTTTCATGAAACCCGACTTTGCCAAAAGTCGGCGACTTTTGAAAATGAACGACCCGTTTCGCTCAACCCTATTCACCAGTGCTTTTTTTCTTTCTCAGGATGTACCAAACTGTAGATTTTGCCACTCCTAGTATTGTAGCAATTTATCGGATGGGTTTTTTCTGTTTTCGCAGCTTAAGGATGGCTTGTTTCACCTGCATGGAGAGCTCCTTTGACCGCATGTTTACTTCACAGCAAAACCTTCCAAATGCAATCACCACACCTCAAATCAACTCCAGGCCTTTTATCTGCTTAATTGAGTACGACATAACGAAGGGATTGCCCACACCTGTCCATGAAATAGCCTTGGAGTCAATTGTCCAATTACTTTTGGTCCCTTTAAAAACAGGGTGGCACATGTTAAGGAGCTGAAACTCCTAAACCATTCATCCAATTTTAATGTGGATACCCTCAAATGAAAGCTGAAAGTCTGAACTTCAACTGCATCTGAATTGTTTTGTTTAAAATTCATTGTGGTAATGTCTATAACCAAAATTAGAAAATGCTGTCTCTGTCCAAATATATATGGACGTAACCGTGTAAGCACAATGTTTCCCTGCAACAATGTCCCAGCACCTGTGGTTTAACTAGAGTCCGAAGGACCGATGCAAAAATTGGACATGTTTGTCAGATTCTGATATAATTCTGGTATAACATCTCCATCCTGGTATAATGTCCTCCATTCTGATATAATGTCCCCCATGCAAATATAATGTTCTCATTCTGATATAATGTCTTCTATCTTGGTAAAAATGTCTCCCATCCTGGTATACTGTCTCCATTCTGGTATAATGCCCCTATCCTGGTTTAATGACCCCATCTTGTTAAAAAGTAACTTCATCCTGATATAATGCCCTCTATCCTGATATAATGCCCCCATCCTGGTATAATGTCCCTATTATCATATAATGTCCACCATTCTGGTGTAATATCCCCATATTGGTAAAAATGTCCCCCATGCTGATGTAATTCTGGTATAACGTCTTCTTCCTGGTAGAATGTCCTCCTTTCTGATATAATGTCCCACATGCAGGTATAATGTTACCATCCTGATATAATATCCCCAATCCTGATATAATATCCCCTATCCTGGTATAATGTCCCCCATCCTGGTATATTATCCCCCATCCTGGTATAATGTCCCCCATCCTGGTATAATATCCCCCATCCTGGTATAATGTCCCCCATCCTGGTATAATATCCCCCATCCAGGTATAATGTCCCCCATCCTGGTATAATATCCTTCATCCTGGTATAATGTCCCCCATCTTGGTATAATGTCCCCCGTCCTGGTATAATATCCCCCATCCTGGTATAATATCCCCCATCCTGGTATAATGTCCCCCATCCTGGTATAATATCCCCCATCCAGGTATAATGTCCCCCATCCTGGTATAATGTCCCCCATCCTGGTATAATATCCCCCATCCTGGTATAATGTCCCCTGTCCTGGTATAATATCCCCCATCCTGGTATAATATCCCCCATCCTGGTATAATATCCCAATTTTAAAAAGAAACAAATGATTCTAGTCACCTTCCCCCACTCCCACGTCGTATGACATCCTATCCTCTTCTGTAGCCGGCAGCTGATTTCGTCTGCTGCCGGTCTTTAATTGGTCGGCGGCATGTATTGTAACACAGGAAACCAGTGGGTCTCATTTAGGTGAAATTGGCGTCGGTGGGCCACCCTCCCACACAGGCCCGGTTGTGGTCGCACCCTCTGAGACCGCAGTCGTTACGTCTCTGCCTAGCATACACTTCTACATACAGTATATATGTCCATGTAGATCGGTGGGCGTCCAACCATTGGACTGTTTCCTTCAGTGCCTTAGACTTAGATGAGCAGCAAGCTACATCGTCAGCCATCACTCCATCTCCTCCTATCTGTAGTGCTGTGGCTGTGGAGAGATTGTGATCCTCCGTTTTTTGAGCCTTGGAAATCTCAGAGGTGTGAAACTCTCGAAAGTATCATTTAATTGGTTTGTGATAGATGCTTCTGGCTGGAATATCTCTTTAAAGGGGATATCTGAGACTTAAAAATAGGCATGTGGTTGCTAACAGAGGCAACTACCTGCCTGTTGTACCCAGCGCTGATCATTGACCGCTCCTGCCAGAGATTCAGCTACTTCCTGTCAGCAAAGCAGCAGTTTCTCTTCCTGCTGACAGGGCGGGACTACTGGCGTCATGCTGATTGACAGACCACTTCCCCGAATTAGGCAGCGGAAGTCGGCTGTCAATCAGCATGACGCCAGTAGTCCCGTCCTGTCAACAGGAAGATAAACTGCTGCTTTGTTGACTGGAAGTAACTGAATCTCTGGCAGGAGCGGTCAATGACCAGCGCCAGGTAAAACAGGCAGGTAGCTGCCTCTGTTAGCAACCACATGCCTTTTTTTAAAGTCCCATATATCCCCTTTAAGTTCAGTGCTTGCTGTGCTTTACTCCTTGGCAGTGAGCTCCCCCTAGTGGCTGCTGCAGACAGCCAGAATTTTATCCTATGAGGTAGGTGAGTGGTTGTAAGAGAAGCAGCCGATTTGGAGCTCGGACCGTTATATAAATTCTGGAGGGGGAAGATGACAATTTTACCATCCCCCTATAAAAACACAGTGTTTGCCCATATTCAGTCTCCTTTACTTGAACTTCACATCCTTTTCCCCATACATACATGTACATGGCCACTTTCACATTTTAGTTGTCTGTACACAAAAGTTAAAACTTATTACTTTCCTGTATATTTTAGCATTTAAAAAAAAAATAGAGTTTTCTGTCTGTCACAATGACACGGTCTCAACCCCACACCTGAAAAAGGAGTTTTCTTCCCAAAGCTGCAGAACAGGTCTGTATAAACCCCTCCTCACCGCCCCTATGTATATACCTGACCCTACCGCCTGCTCAGATGGACTCGCGTGGGTGAGAAAGCAGACACTACCTGTGCAGTGCGTAATATCGATCTATTATCTCTCTATCTATTACCTATCTATTATCTCTCTATCTATTATCCATCTATCTATCTATTTATCCATCTATTATCTATTTATCTATTATCTATCATCCATCTATCTGTCATCTGTCTATCATCTATCTATTATCTCTTTATCTATCTATTATCTATATATTATTTATCTATTATCTATCTATCTATCTATCTATCTATTTATCATCTATCTGTCTATTATCTATCATTTATCTATCTATCTATTTATCCATCTATTATCTATTTATCTATTATCTATCTATCTATCTATCTATCTATCTATCTATCTATCTATCTATCTATTATCTATCATTTATCTATCTATCTATTTATCCATCTATTATCTATTTATCTATTATCTATTATCTATCATCCATCTATCTGTCATCTGTCTATCATCTATCTATTATCTCTTTATCTATCTATTATCTATCTATTATTTATCTTTTATCTATCTATCTATCTATTTATCATCTATCTATCTATTTATCATCTATCTATCTATCTATTTATCATCTATCTGTCTATTATCTATCATTTATCTATCTATCTATCTGTCACCTGTCTATCATCTATCTATTATCTCTTTATCTATCTATCATCTATCTATTATCTATCTATCTATTATCTATCTATTATCTATCTATTATCTATCTATCTATCTATTATCTATCTATCTATCTATTATCTATCTGTCATCTGTCTATCATCTATCTATTATCTCGTTATCTATCTATTATCTATCTATCATCTATCTATCTATCTATCTATCATCTATCTATTATCTATATATTATCTATCTATCTATTATCTATCTATCTATTATCTATCTATTATCTATCTATCTATCTATCTACCTATCATCTATCTATCATCTATCTATTATCTATCTATCTATCTATTATATATCTATTATCTATCTATCTATCTATCTATTATCTATCTAGTATCTATCTATCTATCTATCTATCATCTGTCTATCATCTATCTATTATCTCTTTATCTATCATCTATCTGTTTGCCTGTCTACTGTATCTATCATCCCTCTCATATCTGTGTAGGATATAGGATAAGTTGATGACATCTGAGTTGTGTATGGTTGAGCTCTTCTTCGTTCATTGTCTATGGGACCACCAGGAATAGAGGAGAGCTATGTGCATCTTTCTTTTGTCCCATAGACAATGAATGGAGTGGAGGTGGCGCTTGTGTTCCTCTTCTGCCATTCAAGACGGGGTTCTGCAGAGCCGGTCCTTGGGTTCCACAGCCCCATTCTCAGGAACTGTGGGTGGCCCAGCAGGAAGGCTCCCCGCAGTCACGTACTTATCTCTGGGAGGCACATCTTTAACATTTACCATCCTTTCCTGTTAGGGGTTTGGTGCCACTTCATACAATGTCCCACCACCAGCCCTGGAATTAGGTGATTGCCATAAGTGGTGACAGGGCATGAAGAGGGTGGCACTAATGACTACAGGATGTACAGCTAGTCTGGGGTCTGTAGAAATAAGGGGTCTCATTTGTGCTGTGCATAAATAAAGGGGGTCTGATCTGGAGTCTATAAAATTGAGGGGTCTAGTCTGGGGTCTATATAAATGAGGGTCTGATCTGCCTTGTGTTTGAATGGGGTCATATAAATGGGGATCTGATCATTGGCATGAATGGGGAGTCCAATCAGGGGTCTGTGTAAACATGGGGGGGATCTGAATATCTTTGAAAGGGGATCTTTTCTGGGGCCTCCATAAAGAAGGGTCTTTATAAATGGGGGGTACTGGTCTGGCTGGTGTCCATTTAAAAACAGGTGTTTTAGTCTGTGTTCTCTTTTTAGGGGGACTGATCTGAATATTGTATTTGAATCTGGGGGTGTATATATCAATTTAGAGGTTATGGGGTCCAGTTTGGGGGTGTCTGATCTGTGGTTTGTTGCTTGTATAGGGGGGTCTTTGGCACAGTCTATGTTAGTTTTGGGGGTCAGCATTCTTTTTGGGATGTGATGGAGAGCGTCATCTACTATCGGTGACTCCAATTCTGTACCTTGGGGTGTTTGCCCGATATAAATAGGCGGGGATCCCCCCCCCAATAACTTTCTGAGTTGCTCATAATGTGACCCCTTTTGTGTGACACTTTAAAAGTCGTCTGTGTCTTGAGTACGGATGGAGGGGGGTGAGGAAAGGGTTAAATAGCTGCCATATATATTAATGCAGCCTTTAGCTGGGCCGGTTAGACCTGAAATCCTATTACATTGTTTTCATGCTAAATCGAGCACAAAAGAAAGGATTAAATCATTATAAAAAAACACCGATCTCGATAATTCCATGAAATGATAGACTGGAGCTAAAGTCTTACAAAGGCCTGATCCTCGACAGGTAGAAATGACTGTATAAACCTGACACCCCATACCCCACCGGAGTGTGAGAAATGGCGCGGAGCAGGGACAGGCACAAGCTGCCCAAAGGGGCACAAAATGCTCTATTCATCATACAAACCATATTCAAGTTAGATAGATATATTTACATTTTTGCTTCATTTCTTTTAATTTCCCATTGTATACAGTAGTGCTTGGAAGTTTGTGAACCCTTCGAAATTTTCCATATTTTAACATAAATTTGACCTAAAACTACACAGGCAGATACAGAAAAAAAAACTGGGTAAAAATACTAGACTTTGTCAATTTTTAAATTAGGAAAATGATTCAATATCATATGTCTGTGAGTGAGAAAAGTATGTGAACCTTTGCTCTCAGTATCTGGCGTGACCTCCTCGTTGTTAGGACTGGCGGAACGCACCAAGACAGATGATAAAGGTGCGTTCGCAGTCCGGGGTCCACCGTGCAGGTGGAGACCTGCTGCTAGTAATTGGCAGTCAATATGGCGGTACACTAAAGTATACACGCGTGGGTTAAACCTCACCCAGCGTGAAGAAAGCGATCCTGTTAACTCACAGGACCGCAGTACCGCACTAGAGTGCGAGCAAGTGGTCAGCGGACTTAACCCCAGAAGGGATTGAAGCCCGATTAGACCCTTGCTGGCGTAACACCGCAACTGGGTGTGTAGAGAACCTTAGGACAAATATGTGCACAAGAGTGCGAGCGATGCCGCACTAACGGACGCCACTAACCACCCAGACTCGGGTATGGAAAGCGCAAGGCAAGCGCACGGCGCCGTACTGGCAGGCACAGCTATAGGACGCTGAGATGTGTGTATCGTGTAGATGGCAAGTCGGGCGCTAGATAGCTACCATCATCCGCGAACAGTCAACAACACTAGGGAGGGATATTTAGGAGCTTTCATCCTTCGACATACATCCATCTACACACACACATAATAACAAGACAATACTAGCGCATGGCCGTGCGGTCATGCGCAGTTTATATAGGAGCAGCACAGGAAGTGGCCACAGCACTTTTGCCCTTCTAGGACCTGCCAAGAGGACCAATGGAATGTGCTGCAGAGCCTGAGCACATGACCCTCGATCTCCAACGGGAGACCTTACGCTGGGCATGCTCAGTACATGCAGACAAGGACTTAGTCCCAGAGAAGTCCGCTCGCTGCTGACCAGTACTGACTTTAATGGCAGAGACTGGAGAAGCAGCACTAACTCTCTGAACAGAGTGAGAATGAGCAAGACGCTGGGACCGACGTCCTTGCTGAGCAGGCTCCACTGCGGCTGGACAAGAATGGGAGACCGCAGCGGAAGTGGCTCGAGATTCCCCCAGTGCAGAAGCGGGAACTCGACCCCTAACATTACCCCCCCTCCTAGGGCCCCCCCCTCCTTGGGCCTCGCTACGTTCAAAGGCAGCAATGAGCTGCGGAGCCCGAATGTGCTCCACAGGCTCCCAGGTTCTATCCTCTGGACCATGACCCTTCCAATCCACCAAATAAAATTTTTTGCCACGTACCACCTTGCTTCCCACAATAGCATTCACCTCAAATTCATCCGTGGATGAACCCGATGTCCCAGCAGATGACTCAGAAAACCGAGACAAGCGAACGGGCTTTAAGAGGGAAACGTGAAAGGTATCG
Source organism: Ranitomeya imitator (assembly GCF_032444005.1). Lineage (NCBI taxonomy): Eukaryota > Metazoa > Chordata > Amphibia > Anura > Dendrobatidae > Ranitomeya > Ranitomeya imitator. The sequence continues at coordinate 39,122,805 of NC_091284.1, forward strand.
GTGATACCAAGGCGTGGAGGAATGGCCAAACGGTAAACCACAGGGTTGACCTGTTCCAGAACTTTAAACGGGCCAATGTAGCGAGGAGCAAACTTAGTGGACTCAACTCGCAGCCTGATGTTACGGGCGGAGAGCCACACTAAGTCGCCGGGAGCAAAGACCGGAGCGGGGCGCCGGTGTGTATCAGCCGAAACCCTCATTCTCTCCTTGGAGGCCCGGATAGCATCCTGTGTGCGGTCCCAGATGTCACGTGCCTCCACCGCCCAGTCTGCCACCCTAGAATCGGTGGAGGACACGGGCATGGGCACAGGGACACGCGGATGCTGGCCGTAATTAAGGAGAAAAGGAGTTTGACCAGTGGAATCGGCTACGGCGTTGTTCAGGGCAAATTCCGCCCAAGGTAGCAAAGATGCCCAGTCATCCTGCCTAGCAGAGACGAAATGTCGCAAATATGTCACCAGAGTCTGGTTGGTTCTCTCCACCAACCCATTCGTCTCGGGATGGTAAGCAGAGGAGAGGTTTAACTCTATGCTGAGTAAACGGCAGAGCTCTCTCCAAAACCGAGATGCGAACTGGGGACCCCGATCGCTGACAATTTTATCAGGCATACCATGCAAACGGAAAACGTGTTTAACGAACAACACCGCCAAGGCCCGTGCTGAGGGTAACCGAGGAAGCGGCACCAAATGCACCATCTTAGAGAAATGGTCAGTGACAACCCAAATAATGGAGCAGCCACGCGACTTGGGTAGACCCACCACAAAGTCCATTCCGACCATCTCCCAGGGCCTGTCTGCCACCGGTAGAGGGTAAAGCAACCCAGCAGGCCGTTGCCGAGGAGACCGATTCTGAGCGCAAGAAACGCACGCCTGAATGTAGTCCCTGACATCTCGGGCCATATGCGGCCACCAGTATGTTCTCGCCAAAAGCTCTGATGTCCTCTTGGTCCCAAAATGCCCCCCCACTCTGGAGGAGTGAGCCCAAGAGAGAACCTCCGGTCGCAAGTTAGCTGGCACGAAAGTCTTGCCCGGGGGCACAGACTCTAGCGAAACCGGAGCTACAGTTCTCAGGCTCTCAGAAGGGACAATAAGCCGAGGCTCCTCCTCCTCCTCCTCAGATGACACTACGGAGCGGGAGAGAGCGTCGGCACGAACGTTCTTCTCCCCGGAGAGAAAATGGAGAGTAAAATGGAACCGGGAGAAGAACAGGGACCATCTAGCCTGGCGAGAATTCAGCCGCTGGGCCGTCTGTATATACACCAAGTTCTTGTGGTCAGTGAAGACTTGGAAGGGAAAGCGAGCTCCCTCCAAGAGGTGTCTCCACTCTGAAAAAGCCAACTTCATGGCTAGCAACTCCCTGTCCCCGATGGAATAATTCCTCTCCGCTGGTGTGAAGGTCTTGGAGAAGAAGAAGCAAGGATGCTTCCGACCTTGAGCATCCTTTTGGAAAAGGACTGCTCCAGCACCAACGGATGAGGCATCCACCTCCAAGATGAATGGTTTATCTACATCGGGGCGATGTAGGATGGGAGCGCTAGCGAAGTGTGACTTAATCGAGAGAAAGGCCTTGGAGACCTCCTCTGACCACAACTTGGGATTTGCTCCCTTCTTGGTGAGGGCGACCAAGGGAGCTACCAAAGTTGAGAAGTGTGGAATGAACTGGCGATAATAATTAATGAACCCCATAAAGCGCTGCACCGCTTTAAGAGAATGGGGTTCCTGCCAGTCCATTACAGCCTGTAGCTTGGCAGGATCCATAGCCAAACCCTGGGCAGAAATGATATATCCAAGGAAAGGCAAGGACTCCTGCTCAAACACACACTTCTCCAACTTAGCGTAGAGGGAGTTTGCCCGTAAGAGGTCGAAGACTTTGCGAACATCTCTCCGATGGGAGTCTATATCTGGAGAGTAGATGAGAATGTCATCCAGATAGACTACGACCGAGGTGGTGAGCATATCCCGAAAGATGTCGTTCACAAAGTCTTGGAAAACGGCTGGGGCATTACAGAGCCCAAAGGGCATCACTAGATATTCATAGTGCCCATCCCTGGTGTTAAAAGCCGTCTTCCATTCATCCCCCTCACGGATGCGAATCAGGTTGTAAGCACCCCGCAGATCTAACTTTGTAAATACCTTTGCTCCCCGTAGCCTATCAAAGAGCTCAGATATCAGGGGTAATGGGTACTTGTTCTTAACGGTAATGGCGTTAAGACCCCTGTAGTCGATGCATGGACGTAAGTCTCCAGTCTTCTTCTGTACGAAGAAGAACCCAGCCCCTGCCGGTGACACTGACTTCCTAATGAATCCTCTTGCCAGATTCTCCTGAATATACTGGGACATTGCCTCCGTCTCCGGGAGAGATAACGGGTAGACTCGACCCCGGGGAGGCTCAGCACCAGGCAAGAGGTCAATAGGACAGTCATAGGGGCGGTGAGGCGGAAGAGTCTCCGCAGCTCTTTTGGAGAACACGTCTGCATGGGACCAATAGTGCTTGGGGAGAGAGGAAAGATCTGCGGGTACCTGTGTAGTAGCAACCTGAACGCACTCCCTCTGACATCTACCCTCACAGGATTTACTCCATCCCAAAATTCTCCCAGAGGACCACTCAATATGAGGAGAATGGTAGCGAAGCCATGGCATCCCCAACAGGACCTCATCAATTCCCTCAGGAATGACTAATAGGGAGATTATCTCCTGATGTGATGGAGACACAGATAGGGTGAAAGGAATGGTTTGGTGGGTAATCTGTGAAGGTAGTGTTGACCCATTTACCACTCGAACGGTCACTGGCTGGGCGAGCATCACCAAGGGTATTGCGTGACGCTGGGCAAAGGCGGAGGACATAAAGTTACCCTCTGCCCCAGAGTCCAAGCATAGCTCGACCGTGAGAGTGGATGGGCCTATGGTAATTGTCCCCTTGAAGGACAACTTTGAGGCAAACGTCGCCGTGTCTAGTGTACCTCCTCCAACTGCCACTAGACGCTGACGTTTCCCCGACCGCTGAGGACTCTTGGAGGCAAGACGTCCTGACTGCTGGCAAACATGACGAACCTCATGTGCACGAGCGGAGTGAGACTTGGATCCCGCTCGTGTCACCTCCAAGGTCTCATGTGACTCAGATGCCTGGACTGGAGATTTCAAAGGTTTGGCGAAGGTAGGAGCCAGCCAAAACCTCTGCCTACACTGGGCTCGTTCCAACCTCCGCTCGTTAAAACGGAGGTCTATACGAGTAGAAATAGATATTAACTCCTCCAGTGTGGCAGGAATCTCCCTAGTGGCCAGAGCGTCCTTAACATGGTCAGCCAGGCCCCTCCAGAATATGGGGATAAGGGCTTTATCCGACCACTCCAGCTCGGAAGCTAAAGTACGGAATCGGACGGAAAAATGGCTGACCAAGGACTCACCCTGAGTTAATGCCAGTAGTTGGAGCGCTGTATCATGGGTGAGTTGAGGTCCTAGAAAGACCTTTTTCAGCGTGCCCAGAAACAACGGAGCACTCTGCACCACATGATCATCACGCTCCCACAGCGGCGTAGCCCACTCCAACGCCCTGCCCGACAACAGCGAGACAATAAATCCCACCTTAGCCCGCTCTGTAGGAAAACGTGCAGCCAGGAGCTCGAGATGGATAGAGCACTGGCTCACGAATCCACGACAATGTTTGCTCTCTCCAGCAAACTTGTCAGGTAGTGGGAGACGGGATAAAGTCGGAGCAGGGGTGGCAGTGGACAAACTGGCTGCGGCTACACTTGCAGCCTGCACAGCTACAGCAGTGACATCCACAGCTGAGGTTGTACGCTCAAGAGCCGCCAACCTTCCCTCCAGCTGCTGGATGTACCGCTGTAAACGCTGGTCGTCCGCCATTTTACTAGCCAGACCCTGGCGCTAGTATTCTGTTAGGACTGGCGGAACGCACCAAGACAGATGATAAAGGTGCGTTCGCAGTCCGGGGTCCACCGTGCAGGTGGAGACCTGCTGCTAGTAATTGGCAGACAATATGGCGGTACACTAAAGTATACACGCGTGGGTTAAACCTCACCCAGCGTGAAGAAAGCGATCCTGTTAACTCACAGGACCGCAGTACCGCACTAGAGCGCGAGCAAGTGGTCAGCGGACTTAACCCCAGAAGGGATTGAAGCCCGATTAGACCCTTGCTGGCGTAACACCGCAACTGGGTGTGTAGAGAACCTTAGGACAAATATGTGCACAAGAGTGCGAGCGATGCCGCACTAACGGACGCCACTAACCACCCAGACTCGGGTATGGAAAGCGCAAGGCAAGCGCACGGCGCCGTACTGGCAGGCACAGCTATAGGACGCTGAGATGTGTGTATCGTGTAGATGGCAAGTCGGGCGCTAGATAGCTACCATCATCCGCGAACAGTCAACAACACTAGGGAGGGATATTTAGGAGCTTTCATCCTTCGACATACATCCATCTACACACACACATAATAACAAGACAATACTAGCGCATGGCCGTGCAGTCATGCGCAGTTTATATAGGAGCAGCACAGGAAGTGGCCACAGCACTTTTGCCCTTCTAGGACCTGCCAAGAGGACCAATGGAATGTGCTGCAGAGCCTGAGCACATGACCCTCGATCTCCAACGGGAGACCTTACGCTGGGCATGCTCAGTACATGCAGACAAGGACTTAGTCCCAGAGAAGTCCGCTCGCTGCTGACCAGTACTGACTTTAATGGCAGAGACTGGAGAAGCAGCACTAACTCTCTGAACAGAGTGAGAATGAGCAAGACGCTGGGACCGACGTCCTTGCTGAGCAGGCTCCACTGCGGCTGGACAAGAATGGGAGACCGCAGCGGAAGTGGCTCGAGATTCCCCCAGTGCAGAAGCGGGAACTCGACCCCTAACACTCGTCCACCTAAACCAGTGGTCCCCAACTCCAGGCCTCGAGGGCCGCCAACAGTGCAGGTTTTCAGGATTTCCTTAGTATTGCACAGGGGTTGAAATCATCACCTGTGCAGATGATCACATTACCACCGATGCAATACTAAAGAAATCCTGAAAACCTGCACTGTTGGCGGCCCTCGAGGCCTGGAGTTGGGGACCCCTGACCTAAACGTTCCCGGTAATTGTTGATTAGACCGGCACATTGGCTTGGAGGAATTTTATCCCTTTCCTCTCTTCAAAACAGCTTTATCGCTGTTATGTTGTTGGTGGCTTTTCTCCCGTGACCTGCTCGCTTCTGTTCCTTCCACATCATTTCTATAGGATTAAGGTCAGAATTTTTAACTTGGCAATTTCCAAACTTCACCTTTATTCTTCTTTAACCATGGTTTTGTAGAACGACTCGTATGCTTTGAGTTGTTATCTTGCTGTTTGACCCACGTTCTCTTTAGATTCAGCTCATGGACAAATTAAGAATAATTGAGAATTCATTGTTCCATTAATGATGGTAGCTGTCCTGGTCCAGATGTAGCAAAACAGGCCTAAGTTGTGCACATGATCTTTAGCAAACTGTAGACAGGCAGCAGTGTTTCTGTTTTGAGAGTCGTGGCTTTCTCTTTGCAATCCTGCCATGCTCGTGCAGCGCCCCAGGGTCCTGGTCATTGCAGTAAATGTCATTCTTCCACCAGGGGGAGTGAAGTTATGTCTGAAGGCAATAAAGGAGATCACCCTACCAGGTATCACAAACCACACAACACACTTCACACTCCAGGCCACCAGGGGGAGCCATGCTTCTATCTATTAGGGCACTCCTCACAATTAGGTAAAACTGGGAGTCTGGACAGAAAGTTAGGCAGATGCAGACTGAAGCTGAAGCTGGCTGGAGTGAGAGAGAGCCAGATGCAGACTGAGGTCTGTGGAGAACAAGGGTTCACGGAGCTGCGCCTGCCCCACGTGCGGCAGTATCCAAAGAAAGGACACGAAGGGAATTGCGTTGCTGAGAGTGAGAAACAAAGTCATAGCACAAGGAGAGGAATCCAGAGGGAGTTCTGCCCTGCAATAGGCTGCCTCCCTCTGAGGCGCAGAAGCCGGTAGCCAGAACACCGAGGGAGTAAGGATCTCTATGCTTTACTTCAGAGACTGGCAGGACAGTTAATTCCACGTTGGCTGCCCGACCTTATACCCAGGAGGCACGGTGGCAACTTGTGGGGGCTGGGGTGTTGTAGGGTCCCTGTAAAACGCCTCAGGCCATCAGTCATACGGGTTTGTCCTATCCTATCCATCAGGGGGACAGAGAGAAAGAGACTTAACATCTACAATAGTTGTGAGGACCTCACCGAGAAGCTCAGCAGGGAGGAACTACAACACTCAGGCGCTAGAGGAAGGCTACTGATTTCCACCTGGATGAGGGGACTCTGGATTTGCCTTCAGACCGGCCGGACTCTGCCTGCCCTGTGATCCGGTACTCTGGACTGTGGACACTGAAGCCTCCAGTAAAGGTAAAGAGCCTGCAATCTTGTGTCCTCGTTCTTTACTGCGCCTCACAATATCCATCATCGACATTCTGGGAAGCCCTGGGGACATGCTTCACCTGTGGGAAGGTATACCATCTAGCTGCCATAACATCACCCCAGCGGACTCCTAAGCAGCGTCGGTCACCCTGACCGAATACCACAGGTGGCGTCACGAACATTTCCCCTTTAAAGACCTTTCCCCCATTTATTTATGGACATCCCCTAGGGCCACGGACCAGGTCAGCCACCGTGACATCCCCCTTGAGAACCGAAGGGCCCGGCTCCGAGTACCCCATTGCCCAAAGGGGGCGATCCAACTTGGCGTCACGAACAGGATCTACTTAAGCCTGAAAATCAGGTCATGTGCGCCCAATAACTGTGCCAGAATTGTATTTGAACTGTTTCTGCTGAAAGACTGTGTATTGCCATTTACCGCCAAAATTCCCGCCAAAACCGCCGCCATTACAGTGCCACGAGGAGCGCAGGAGAAGAAGAAGAAGGGCCAACATGGGAGGAGACTACCACCCCCTGCGACTACTGCTACGAGATGACGACGAGCCCAGCACCCAAGGAGCTCCACCCCCAGAAAATGGGGGAGCAGCGTGCGTGTGTTGCCGAAGACCCAGGAGCAGAGATGGCAACCAGCGGGTACCTGAGCAACAACGAAGTGACCCAGAACTGTCTTAAATCACTGGAGGTGAACCTGAACTCGCCTCTGCTGGAGGATCCGGACCTCCTGGAGTCGCCGGCGGAGGAGCCGAGCCACTGACCCCCGGGCACAGAGCCGACAGCAGTGAAGAAATGGAAGTCGGAGCTGTGCCGGAAGATCACACTGGAAGAGTCGTGGTCCGGGCAGCAGCAGACTCCAGCGTCCTCATCAGCGGAGCGGATCGACATCGGTGGAACCACATCAGATGCAGGCACCGAAAACGCCCCTTCCCCACCGACCGATCCTGCTCTAGCGACCGCTCTTCCTCCAGCTACTGATTCCGCTGCAGTGACCGCTCCTCGCGTAGACTGTGACCAAACACCGGCCGTCGCTCCAGCTCCGGCGACTCCCAGCACCATTGATGAGACACCATTCCCGTGCCTAGCGACCGAGGGCATGCCGCTATGCGTGGGCCCTGAAAGAGTGATCTTTCACTGGGACGCCCCAAGAGAGGGAGTGAATGGGTCCTATGTCGCAATCCTCACCTGGGAGGAGTATAAACAATGCTTACTCTCGTACTGGGGAGACTGGAGGGAGAAGGAGCAGAATGTCCAATGTAAAATGCAGACTCATAAAACCAAACGCTGTAATAGGAGCCCAGCGAAGCGGGGGATAGTTGTAGCCTTCCACCCGAGGAGGGGTTGGGGCTTCATTCAGGAATCGGGACTGCAGACAGAGGTCTATGTAAACAGCCGCAATGTGGAATCCCATCCCCGGGGAAGTCATCCTGACCGAAATTTGTGTCGAGGGGATCACGTGGCATACACCCGCCACTGGAGTGAAAAAGGCTGGTACGCCAAGAACGTTAAACGATGTGAACCTGCAGTAGCGCCATCTGCTGCCACCACTAAAACTCATGACATTAACCCCCTAGTCCCTGAACTAGCGGGTCCTCAAACCAAAATCACTACTACTGTGTGCATCATTTCTACCACTGAACCTGCCCTTGTGGCCAATGCTAAAGCTGACTCTCGTACCCAGACAAATAATGACTTCACCACACTTGAGAGACAAACCAATGGCGACGACACAGCATCAGATGAGAACTCGGGTACCAACCTTCCCAGGCCAGGAAGTGTTCCTTACCAACTGATGCCTTGCAACCTACTATTAAAGAACACTGAAAAGAATGTAAACAGTTCTTATTAACATCGCCTTTCCTTTCCTGCCTTTGAACCTGTCCAGGGTTATGCCTTAAAGGGGTCCTCAGTTATAGGAGGATTCCAAGTTTGGCACCTGTTCTTGCACAAGTTGTTTTATACCAAAGGACTGCAGAATCATGAACTGTGCCTTATCACAAACTGCTTGTAAATAGTTTGCACCTTCTTAAAGGTGCTTTCTACTGGTTTTACAAAGGAGGCTTTTACAGAGACTGCCTCTTAACAGAAACTGCTGTTAATTTTGCTGTAAAAATAACTTTGCCTTACAGACCTGAAGAAAAACCCGTTGGTGTGGCAGAATTTCCGGGTCAGGATTACACGTCTTGTAGTCCACCCAAGACCAATGTTTGGGGGTTCGTCACGGGTCCCTCGCATCACGTCACCTTTGTTGCTAAAACTGACTTGAATATTGATGGTGTGATTGTTTGCACTACCTCAGAAGAAACGTTGTTCCATCTACAAACGCTGGACACCCGATTAGAAGACCTGACATTGGATGTACAAGCCCAAGTTGCAGCTCCTGCGCCGTGCCTACTCTACCTGCGACTTACGCTCCTGGAAAGGAACCCGTCTTGTCTGATCCACCACGGTGCCATGGGGATCCGTACCTGACACAGGGTTTCTTCAATTATTTTCATGCCTGAAAGATGTGAGTACAATTGAATGCAGGGACCTGACATGTTACATTTTCTCTGAGTCGGCTATCAGCTTGACAGCTGGCTTAGAAAACAGACAAATCCCACTCCTTGGGGCGTCAAAGTGTAGCCACCTCTGACCATTGCGTCAGGCATCACGAGTCACCGCCCGGGGTGGATGCCTTTCTCCACTAGATATGCCCCAAGTGAAATAAAAGATAAAAAAAAAATGAAAAAATGTAAAAACCTACATGAAACATAAAAGCCTGATTTAAGTGAATGCTAATTTTCTGCATTCCTCATAGTGTATTCTTGTTTCCTTACTGAGCAATGTCTCTGAGAAAAATGAATATAAGTGAAGGACTGGCCCTTTAGGTAAGATACTAAATCACAGGATTAGACATAATTAGGTTGTGACTATCTTGTCTATGAATAACTGGATTCCCACCTTACTAGAGAGATTGTCTTCTACTCGGACAACCCCTTCTGATTCCCTATGTTTTCCTCATTAAAATAATAACACATAGGCCACGTTCACACCTTCAGTATTTGGTCAGTATTTTACATCAGTATTTGTAAGCCAAAGCCAGAAGTGGGTGAAAAATGCCCAACTGGTGACGTGTTTCTATTATAATTTTCCACTGAATGTTTTTTGTCTTACAAATACTGATGTAAAATACTGACCAAATACTGACCATGTGAACGTGGCCTTATACTCGCCTCTGGTGCCGGCGGTGTCGGCCAATCAGCGGTGGCATTATTTTCCCCTCCTTTGGACAAATGAGGATATCCTGAAAAAGTGAGAGCTTCTGCTGCTCTCTCTTTTCTTCCCGAAGTCAAGTACCTCAGTAAGTAAGAAAGGAGAGTGAAACCACCTCCGATTTGCCACAGGGATTGTGTGACATAACAATGTCACGTGAGCCCTGGGACAGTCAGTGCTGAAGTTTTCTTATTTTATTGGCCAGGAAACAAAGGCATTCATAAGGGTTTGTCAGAGTAGTGGACAGTCCTTCTAAAGGCTTATTCCCAAGTCAGCCTTTCGTCCTTTCGTTGTCAAGACGGGAACGGCTGCTTCTAGGTCTTGGTCATCAGAGGCGCTACTCCCATAGAAATGAGTAGGGTTCAGCCTTGCAAAGTAAAAGAGTTCTGTAAACACTGTAGTGCGGATGCACGCGGCTGTTTTTGCAGTCCTGCCTCTGCTGGCTGGCACCTTGACGCATGTTCATGTATTGCAATGAGGTCCAAGGTCCTACAAATAAAGATGAAATCCTTTTAGTTATTCACCTCTGCAAACTCTGAGGCATATTCAGAATGAAATACACTCTCTATAAATTTTCCTGATAAAGAATGAAGGAGATTGACTGAAAAACTTGCTGTGGACTGTATTCACAGCTGCCAGAAGTAGAAGAAGACTGGTTGGGGAACTTACTGAGGACAATTTTTAAAACTGACAAGAGAGGTAAGGAGATAGATTGGATGAATAACTGAAGGCTATATTTTTGTCCGACAGTGGAGCAAAAAGGCTGTCTGAAGAACTTACCGAATGCTATATTTAAAGATGCCAAAGGTGGAAGGAAAGTGGCTGGGAAATTACTAAGAAGAGTAATCGTGGGCTATATTTATGGCTGATTGGAGAAAGGAGACTAACTAAAGAACTTACTACACTTATGGCTATATTTACAGCTGCCGGAGGAGGAAGCAGAGTGGCAGGGAACTTACTGGGCACTATATTTTCAGCTACCATAGATATAAGGAGAATGTCGTGTAAATTGATTGGGAACTATATTAATGGCTGACAGAGGTGGATGGAGCCTGACTGTAGAACTTAATGTGGACTATAGTTACAGCTGCGAGAGGTAGAAGACAGGCTGGGTAACTTACTGGGAATGGTTTTAACAGCTGACAACACAGAGGTATGTCGACTGACTGCATGACTGACTGAGGATTATAGTTACAGCTGCCAGAGGTGGAAGGAGACTGGTCTGAAATTTGCTTTGTGCTATATCTACAGCTGCAGTAGAGATAAAGGAGACTCATTGGGAAACTAACTGTGGACCATATTTACAGCTGCCACAAGACAGACTAACCAGGCAAGTGCTGGAGATAATATTTATGACTGAGAGAGGGCAAAAGAGACTGACTGAAGAATTTACTTAGGACTACATTTACAGCTACTAGAAGGAGAAGGAAACCTGGTTTGTGTGCAGATAACATCTGATTGTTGGGGTCCTGCTATGTTGTAATAGTGTGTTCAGGTCCTGGAGATATACCAGATTTATATGACATAATAAACTTTCCTTCTTGCTCCAGGTTGTGCTATGGATGCTAGAATGGAGCATATCGGAAGACAAATCTTGGGGGCAAGCTCCGCACCAGTTACATCAAGCAACTTTACATCCTTGAGCAGCTCAACCAAAGATCAGACCGTGGAACAGATTCACTCTGGATGGTTTGTCATTGTGGTCATTGGATTTTTTGCCTTCATTATCACTGCTTCATTGGTAGTTAACCAGCTGCATGCTGAACCGTCGGAACAAGACGCCATCAATGATTTTATTGAAACAGAATGCCAGAAAAACAAATCCATCAAATCCCCGATAGTGACTTCTCAATGTTACGAGAACGAGGCCTACACTGATTCGTATACAAGCAGTGAAAGTGAACTGTTTAAGGAACTTGTGAAAAATGCAGAAAAGACAAGAAAAGACGAGAAAAAATCAACAGCCAATCACGACGCAGTTATATGTATTTCAACAGTCTCCTAATTTTTCACATACGCATGGCGGACAGTGTACGCTATATTCAGTAACATTTCCAACAAGTGAATAGTGAATAGATATATGTGTCAAAATGCAAATTATTATTAAGCCTTTTGAGTGTCCTCTTGGACTTGTCAGCAGGTTAACATTGGCAGCCAGTTTTTGGTCTTATTTTATTCCTGCTGTTCCCCTTAGTATTCTTTTTCTTAAATCTGCCATACAGTTCTAGAGATATGGGCCTTTTTATTTAGTGTAAATTTTTATGGTCTATACCAAGGGGCATGATTCACAGGGTCATAACGCAGACTGGGCTGTATTTGCCACTAGGCACTGGAGGTCCAGTGCCTAGGGCGGCAGGTCTAAGAGGGCGGCACCAGTCAGTGCACACTGTGGCATAGGAGAACAGAGCAGCACCACTCAGGAGAGAAGAAACTCCCCTGCTGGCCACAAGAAATCACACTGGTGCCACCCTCTGATGGGACACACTGTAAGTAGAAAACTTACATTGTGGAAAAGAGCTTGTCCTTTTGAGTTAGGTGTTGGGGGGGGGGGTGGAGAAAGTTTGCAGAAAGGTTCCCGGAGAAGGGGGAGAATTATGCACTTGGATGGCTGACAAACTGCCCAGGTGACCCGATGCAGCAGAGGAACCTTGGCTGCTGTATTGTAAACAGGTAAGAGGATGCAGAGGCACAGAGGACATGGACTCAGTGGTTATAATGACCAGGATATTATTTATTAACTCTTTACACAATTCATAGCTCAAGTCAAAATACAAAGGAATAACAATTTCACATTAACAACTGTTCAGACTATATGGTGCTATCATTACACTCTCTCAGTTGCCAGTTTGGTTCTAATCCAGGCCTTAGAAACCAACAAACCCGGTGCTACTGCACAGAGACGTGCGACACTGGTATCCTATTCGTTGGATTACTGTCACTAAAACATCTAGACACTGACGCTCAGACTCCCTAAACGTTATACAACCAGATTAACCGTCTGTTGTCATTTACAGTCTCAGGGAAGATAAACTCACGCTCCAATGTACTTATACAATCGGGCCTTCGCTCACACGATCAGGTCTCTGCTCATACTATCGGGCCATCGCTCACACGATCGGGGCAACGTCTGAAGGGAGCAACTTGGGCCCACCAGAGAAATATTTAGACCCTTTGCTCAGACACTCATATTTAAGTCACATGCTGTCCATTTCCTTGTGATCCTCCTTGAGATGGTTCTACTCCTTCATTGGAGTCCAGCTGTGATTATTTAAACTGATAGGACATGATTCGGAAAGGCGCACACCTGTCTATATAAGACCTCACAGCTCACAGTGCATGTCAGACCAAATGAGAATCATGAGGTCAAAGGAACTGGCCAAGGAGCTCAGAGACAGAATTGTGGCAAGGCACAGATCTGGCCAAGGTTACAACAGAATTTCTGCAGTACACAAGGTTCCTAAGAGCACAGTGGCCTCCATAATCCTTAAATGGAAGTTTGGGACCACCAGAAGTCTTCCTAGACCTGGCCATGCAGCCAAACTGAGCAATCGTGGGAGAAGAGCCTTGGTGAGAGAGGTAAAGAAGAACCCCAAGATCACTGTGGCTGGGCTCCAGAGATGCAGTAGGGAGATGGGAGGAAGTTCCACAAAGTCAACTATCACTGTATCCCTCCACCAGTCAGGTCTTTATGGCAGAGTGGCCCGATGTAAGCCTCTCCTCAGTGCAAAACATATGAAAGCCCGCATAGAGTTTGCTAAAAAAAACACATGAAGGACTCCCAGACTATGGAAAATAAGATTCTCTCGTCTGATGAGATGAAGATAGACCTTTTTGGTGATAATTCTCAGCGGTATGTGTGGAGAAAACAAGGCACTGCATATCACCTCCCCAATACAATCCCAACAGTGAGACATGGTGGAGGCAGCATCATGCTATGGGAGTGTTTTTCAGCTGCAGGGACAGGACAACTGGTTGCCATTGAATGAAACATGAATGTGGCCAAGTACAGAGATATCCTGGATGAAAACCTCTTCCAGAGTGCTCTGGACCTCAGACTTGGCCGAAGGTTCACCTTCCAACAAGACAATGACCCCAAGAACACAGCTAAAATAACAAAGAAGTGGCTTCAGAACATCTCTGTGACCATTCTTGACCAGCCCAGCCAGAGCCCTGACCTAAACCCAACTGATCATCTCTGGAGAGACCTGAAAATGGCGTCCACCAACGTCCACCATCCAACCTGACGGAACTGGAGAGGATCTGCAAGGAAGAATGGCAGAGGATCCCCAAATCCAGGGGTGAAAAACTTGTTGCATCATTCCCAAGAAGACTCATGGCTGTACTAGCTCAAAAGGGGCTTCTACTCAATACTGAGCAAAGGGGCTGAAGACTTATGACCATGGGATATTTCAGTTTTTCTTATTTCATAAATTTGCAAAAATGTCTACATTTCTGTTCTTTTTCAGTCATGATGGGTTGCAGAGTGTACATTAATGAGAAAAAAATGAACTTTTTTGAATTTACCAAATGGCTGCAATGAAACAAAGAGTGAAGTGAACAATTTAAAGGGATCTGAATACTGTCTGTACCCACTGTAGATGTAGCACAATGCCAAAGATTTCATTTACTTCTTACATTACATGAGTGCTATCTATAGTAAATTCTACAACTGGTCAGAAACCGGACAGTATAGTCCTCTATACAGTATTATGGGAACCACATAGTGCTCCATACAGAATAATGAGCCCCATATAATTCTCCATACAGTATGAGCCCCATATAATGCTCCAAACAGTATAATGAGCCTCATATAATGCTCCATAAAGTATTATGACACGCATATATTGCTCCATACATTATGAGTCCCATATGATGTTCCATGAGTATAGTATGAGTAATGGGCCCAAAATAATGCTTCATAGAATATAGGATGGGCCCCATAGAATATAATGAGACACATTTTGCTCCATACAGTAAATAATAAGCCCCATATATTGCTCCATACAGTATAATGAGCCCTGTATAAAGCGCCATACTGTATAATGGGCCCCATATAATGATCCATAAAGAATAATGAGCCCCAAATATTGCTCCATACAGTATAATGAGCCCCATATATTGCTCCATACAGTATAATGAGCCCCATATAATGTTCCAAACAGAATAATGGGCCCCATTTAATGCTCCATGCAAACATAATGAGCCCCATATATTGCTCCATACAGTATAATGAGCCCTGTATAAAGCGCCATACTGTGTGATGGGCCCCATATAATGATCCATAAAGAATAATGAGCCCCATATATTGCTCCATACAGTATAATGGGCCCCATATAATGTTCCATACAGTAAAGGATGGGCCCCATAGAATATAATGAGCCACACATTTTGCTCCATACAGAATAATAAGCCCCATATATTGCTCCATATAGTATATAATAAGCCCCATATATTGCTTCATACAGTAATGTGAGACACATATATTGCTCCATACTGTATAATGAACTTCATATATTGTTCCATACATAATGAGTCCCATATAATGTTCCATACAGTATATGATGGGCTCCATATAATGCTCCAGTATATAATGGGCCCATAATGAGCCCCATATATTGTCACCCGCGCTCCACCACCACTGCTCGCCAAACGGGCCCCCCTGACTCACGGGCCCCATAGCAGCTGTGTGCTGTGCTGCTAGGATGTGCAGCGCTAGCAAAACCACTACTTAGGAGCACAAAAAAATGTATTCAGAGAGTTAGGCTCGGTTCACACTAGGCGTTTTTGCTGTGGCTTTTTATGTCTTTTTTTTAATGCAAATTTTCACCTGTGTTTTAAAGTATCAGCCAAGCCTATGAGATTTCAGGAATCCCATGCTCACATTGTGTTTCTGTCATCAGGATTGTGTGCTTTATATGTTTTTTTTTTGCACAATAGAGCAAGTCACTTCAGCGTTTTTTACACAGGGAACTGAATGTGTTGTGAAAAAAAAAAACAATGAAAAAATGCATCAAAAGCAGCTATCAGGTTTTGGTGCGCTTTTT
The DNA here is from genome assembly GCF_032444005.1 of Ranitomeya imitator. Taxonomy (NCBI): domain Eukaryota; kingdom Metazoa; phylum Chordata; class Amphibia; order Anura; family Dendrobatidae; genus Ranitomeya; species Ranitomeya imitator. The sequence continues at coordinate 39,138,534 of NC_091284.1, forward strand.
GTGTCAAAGCCTGATTCTATAGAATAGGACTTTTTTTCAACACTAAACTTTATCTGCATGCACAAGAGACAAATCTAGCATGCCAAAACTGCAGCAAAAAACGCACAAAAAATGCTAGAAAAAAGACAATGAAAGCATGCTTTTTTTCTGCAGCTTCTTTCCTACCAAGAGGTCATATTTTGCTGCAGGAAAAAAAACGCTGAAAAAACGCCTAGTGTGAACGTACCCTAAAAGCCGCTCTGCCCCTCAACCATGATCTTATATTGATTAAATGTTGTAAGATCAAACCTGGAAAAAAGCTCAAGAAATGTGAATATTTTAGGAAGTAAGTGGCTGCCACCTAGTGGCCAGAATGTTTTTTTTTTTAGGACTTAATGTGTTTCTTGGTCTTTTACAGCAAGGTTCCTCAACACTAGTCTCCAAGGGATCAGATTTCAGGATTTCCATGGAAGTGCTCAGTTGATCACTGCAAAGTTAGCTGTGGATTCAGAAGGTATGGGATTTATAAAGACAGTGCCTTCTCTTCCTGCTGGATCCACTTCTGACTTTCCTTAAAGGGGTTGTCCGGGCTTACAGCTCAAGCCTGCAGTGACTCCATGTGCAGAGTTGTGAATCCTCACTACATCAGGATTCTCCGATGCTGGTGACCGCAAAAATGCAATTTGTATACTTCTGGCCACATTCCGACTAGACGTTTCCAGCCTTGCTCAATTCACTTGTATTGAGCGAGGCTGCGCACAGCTAGTCGGCATGTGACCGCATGTATGTAAATTGCGTTTTTGTGGTCATGCGCCTCCACAGGAGAATCCTGACAGAGCGCAGTGTGTGCGATGTGAGAATTCACAAGTCTGTAGTCACACAGACTGCAAACTTGAGCCCCGAGCCTGGACAACCCCTTTAAGCCTGAGACCATATAATGACTTTGGTTTTGAAAAATTTGGCACTTAAATGTTGTTGTCAATCTTCTCCTATTTCTTGACTAGTAAAAATCCCAGCCTGCACTCGCATACCTCACCTGCTCCCCAAAAAAAATGCAATAAAAAGCTATCAAAAGATATTAGGTAGCGCAAAATGGCAATAGATAGCAGTACAATAAAAGAAATAATAATTTTTTTTTAAAGTTTTTTTTTTTCTCCTGGAGGGATTATTTATTTAGCCATTTAATCCAACATCGACTAGTTTGCAACGCTTTCCATCAGGATGATCCATTTCAAAGCAGTAACACGCACTTTATTTAAAACCTGAAAAAAAAGATACTAAAAACACTAAAAAAACCCTCAGCAAGTGGGTTTTACAATAATAATAAATGATAAGAGCCTTCCAAGTGATTTATTAGTCATTTTTCAGACGTTATTTGGAGCGAACCGGCTACAAAATAATCCTCAAAAAAATTCCACCTGCGAGTAGCCTAAAGCCGGCATTTAAAACAAGCTTTTAGAAGAAAAAAAAAAGCATGTGTGAACAAGGCCGATAATAAGAGGAAACCTGCTCCTCCTGGAGCATTATGGGGGCTACGAGCTGGAGCCAGGGTGTAAGTAGGCCGGGTGGGGCGAGTCCCCGCCAAGCAGATAGCTCTGTGCCATGAGCAGGGGAGGATGGAGTCACGCGTATTAGGAAGGAGGCTCCATTTTACACCTTCTCTTACTAGTCTTAGACGAAAAATACTAGAAATTCTAATACTGAGCCTTATCTGCAGAGAGTCGCTGTTGTTCACCCTGTCTGTTGCTGCCGCCGCCGTGGCATCAGCGAGTCCAGATCAGGTGCGGTTTATCATCATCAGTATTTCATTTCTGTGTTGGATTCTAAAATTTCTTCTTGTAATACCCTGTTCACACGGTCAGTATTTTACCTCAGTATTTTACCTCAGTATTTGTAGCCAAAACCAGGAGTGGGTGATAAATCCAGAAGTGGTGCATATGTTTCTATTATACTTTCCCTCCGATTGTTCCACTCCTGGTTTTGGCTTCCAAATACTGAGGTAAAATACTGACTGAATACTGACCTTGGCTTGTCCTTATATGTCAAATGTTCTATTAGGGTACGTTCACACTAGGTGGTGTTCCGTTTTTTTTTTTCTCTGCAGCAAAACCTGATCTCTTGTCAGGAAAGAAGCTGCAGAAAAAAAAGCAGGTTTTGCTTCTTTTTGCTGCGATTTTGGCATGCTAGATTTGTATCTTAAGTGCAAAAAAAAAAAAGTCCTATTCTGTACTACAGGTTTAGGCACAAAAATGCAGCAAAACCTGATGCTTGCGTTTTTTTTTTTGCGTCAATGGGTGAAACCATGAAAGAAGTGACATGCTAAAAAACCAATGTGTGTGCATGAGATTTTGGAAATGACATAGCTGGTAATGTAAAACACAGATGAAAATTTGCATATAAAAAGCATAAATTACCCTTAATTTCTATCATAGTTGTCTCCGGAAAACTACTGGAGTTGGCGTTGCGCTGAGTTTGTTTTGTTTTTCTGGTCTTGGTTCTAATGTAATTTTGGGGAGAAATTTTTAAGGTGGATTTTTCAAATTTTATCATGGGGTCTAAGAATTCCTAGTTAAGGTAAGTTCACACAGCGTTTTTGAAGCCAATCTTCTCCCTTAAGAAGAAGAAAAGAAAAAAAAAAAAAAGCTTCAAGTACTTGATTAACTCTCCCTATTCATTTCTATGGCAAATCCATTTTTGCTGATCAAACGAGGATTTCTTTGTGGGTGTTTTTTTTTTTTAATTCTTTTCCTAAAGAGGTTTTGAAAAATGCTTTGTGGATGGAAAAAAAAACAAAAGAAACCCTCAATTGATCCTGATACAATCCGTACCAATCAACAACAGCAAAAAAGGGAAATATATAAAAAAAAAAACCCTCAATTGATCCTGATACAATCCGTACCAATCAACAACAGCAAAAAAGGGAAATAAATAAAAAAAAAAACCCTCAATTGATCCTGATACAATCCGTACCAATCAACAACAGCAAAAAAGGGAAATAAATAAAAAAAAAAACCCTCAATTGATCCTGATACAATCCCAAAATAATAGCCTATGTGTAAGGCACTTCCAAATTACAACAAATATCAAATAATAGAACCACAGCGGAAGCTTAATGCCAATAAAAACACTGAATTTTATTAATAGTACACTTAAAATTCAAATAGAGTCCAATAACAATCAGTGGGGATACATGAGACAGAATTATACTGTCTGCTGAAGAGAATACATCTACAATACCTAACATAGATCAAATGATCCCAAATAATATCACAGGAGACCCAATGCAGAAAAGGCATAAATAGTACATGAAGTATGTCTATATAAGGACCATACGTGTGTCATAATACGAAACAATGCCTATAAAAAATGGGCCAGACCCATGTAATGTCTGCAAGAGCAAGCACTAATACACTATGTCAAGGGTGCAAAGGGTTAAATAGAGTATATCATGGCCGACAAAACTAGCCTGACACATGAGGTATATAGACCCTGAGGATCCCAAAAATGGTATGGCTGTATCTATACATATATAAACCATAAAGTGCATACAGTGCTAAGGTGCAAAGGCATAGGGGAAGGTAGAGATGTATTCACCTGTAACAGCAAGCCAGTAGATGGACCCCGACGCGCGTTTCGCGGTTAAGCTTCGTCCAGGGGGATAGTCTCCTAAAGAGGCTTTGAAAAATGCTTTGTGGATGGAAAAAAAAACAAAAGAAACCCTCAATTGATCCTGATACAATCCGTACCAATCAACAACAGCAAAAAAGGGAAATAAATAAAAAAAAAAACCCTCAATTGATCCTGATACAATCCGTACCAATCAACAACAGCAAAAAAGGGAAATAAATAAAAAAAAAAAACCCTCAATTGATCCTGATACAATCCGTACCAATCAACAACAGCAAAAAAGGGAAGGGAAGCTTCAGGAAGTGAAATCTCCCAAAACCCTCTAAACCACTTCAGGTAATGGTCTTTTTTTTTTTGCTGAGTTTTTATTCTCCTGCTGAACTTTATACTTGAAAAATTGTCCGTTTTTCTCTGCCTCAAAAATCTGTGTGAATAAATCCTTATACCCCACTGTGGTAGAAAATGTGTGATGTGATTTTATGCCTAAATAATCGATGCTCACCTCGGCTCCTCCAAAGTCTGCAAACGTAACCCCTTCTGATAATAATAATTTATGGTAAGAGTCATTCCCGTGAGCCGCCATATTATTACAGCGCAGAAGCGGCAGGACAGTCATCCGGAATTAATGGGCGCAATCATAGTTGATGTCGAGCCTTGCTGTTTAACCCATTAACTGCTGCCATACCCATTTAATTTTCATCTGGCCACATTAAAGGGAACCTGTCACCCCGTTTTTTGAGATTGAGCTATAAATACTGTTAAATAGGGCCTGCGCTGTGCGTTACTATAGTGTATGTAGTGTACCCTGATTCCCCATGTATGCTGAGAAATACATTACCAAAGTCGCCGTTTTCGCCTGTCAATCAGGCTGGTCTGGTCAGGTGGGCGTGTTCACAGCGCTCTTTTCTTCCCCAGCTTTCCGTTGGTGGCGTAGTGGTGTGCGCATGTCCAGAGTTCCGACTTCCCTGCGCCCACGTGAAGACACAGCGCGCGATCTGCGCTGTAATCCCTTGCATCGGTGGGGGCGGCCATCTTCCTGGGGCCGCGCGTGCGCAGATGGAGTGCTCTGCTGCACGGGGCTTCAGGAAAATGGCCGCGGGATGCCGCGCGTGCGCATTAGAGATCACGGCGGCCATTTTCCCAAAGCCGAGATGCAAACTCGGCTTTGGGAAAATGGCCGCCGCGATCTCTAATGCGCATGCGCGGCATCCCGCGGCCATTTTCCTGAAGCCCCGTGCAGCAGAGCACTCCATCTGCGCACGCGCGGCCCCAGGAAGATGGCCGCCCCCACCGATGCAAGGGATTACAGCGCAGATCGCGCGCTGTGTCTTCACGTGGGCGCAGGGAAGTCGGAACTCTGGACATGCGCACACCACTACGCCACCAACGGAAAGCTGGGGAAGAAAAGAGCGCTGTGAACACGCCCACCTGACCAGACCAGCCTGATTGACAGGCGAAAACGGCGACTTTGGTAATGTATTTCTCAGCATACATGGGGAATCAGGGTACACTACATACACTATAGTAACACACAGCGCAGGCCCTATTTAACAGTATTTATAGCTCAATCTCAAAAAACGGGGGTGACAGGTTCCCTTTAAGAAAAGCTTAGAAAGTGATGGACAACCCCTTGAAGGCTGTGTTCACATGACTACTTAACCTTTTTTTATTTTCCTTTTCATTCATAGGAGCAGAACATCGGAAAACAGCTGGGGACGGATTTATCATCGAACGCACAGCAGAGTCCAACTGTCCCCACTGACTATAATGACCTTCGTCAACTTTCTGTTCAGGTATCCATCACATTTCAAAGAAACGTTTTGTTCCTATCATCCCACACTCATTGCCGCCTGCTCGGCGCTCCGCTCTGCCGTGGGGGGCATATTGCTTTTTCTTTACTGTACATATTTTTCACTGTAACCGAGGCATCTCTAAGAGCCCCAGTTACAGGGAAAACATCCAACGATAAGACACTGGCAGAGCTGATCTAAGAAAGCTAGGACACAGCACCCCTGTGTCAAGCAGAGACTCAGCGATCATGTCATCGCTGAGTCCGATTGATGCCTGAAGCATCTATTTAGCACACAGAGATTATTGAGCAATCTGTGCTTGCAAGAAAGAAGACAGAAGCGGTTTATTACCACTGTCTTCTCAGGGGACCCTCAATGCTGCGCAGTGTGAGCTCATGAAGTCAATGCTCACACTGCGCAGCGCTAAACTGATAAGGGCAGGGTGGGAAATTTGGCCCTCCGCTAGAGACAGAGACCCAAATCCATCTGGGACTCTCCTACTGCTGGATCTGGGATGGTTGGGATCTATGGGGTTACCATACACTAGTCATGAGCTAATGGATTGCTTTTTAATGTAACACACACATGGAAATATAAGTCACACTAAAAGTGTGTAGTGCAGCACCCCCAGGGGCTGTGGGTTGCTCGGATCCGGGCCCTTCTTCTGTACTCAGTGGGGATGTCACGGTGGCTGTCCCGGTCCGTGGCCCTAGGGGAGCGTCCGCTGTAAATTGTGGGGGGAAAGGTCTTTAAAGGGATAATGTTCGTGACGCCACCTGTGGTATTCGGACCGACGCTGCTTAGGGGTCCGCTGGGGTGATGTTATGGCAGCTAGATGGTATACCTTCCCACAGGTGAAGTATGTCCCCAGGGCTTCCCAGAGTGTAGATGGTGGATGGTGTAAGGCGCAGTGAATAACGAGGACACAAGGTTGCAGTCTCTTTGCCTTTACTGAAGGCTTCAGCTTCCACAGTCCAGGGTAGGGACCACGGGATAGGAAGAGTCCAGCCGATCTGAAGGCAAATCTAGAGTCCCCCTATCCAGGTGGAATTCAATAACCTTCCACTAGCACCTGGGCGTTGTAGTACCTCCCTGCTGAGCAACTCGGTAAGGTCCTCACAACTATTGTAGATGTTAAGTCTCTTCTCTCTATCCCCCTGACGGATAGGACAAACCTGTATGACTGGTGGCCTGAGGCTTTTTATAGGGACCCTAGAGATGCCCCGGCCCCCACAAGTTGCCACTCTGCCTCCTGGGTATATGGTCGGGCAGTCAACGTGGAATCAACTGTCCTGCCAGTCTCTGAAGTAACGGCAAAGAGATCCTTACTCCCTCGGTGTTCTGGCTACCGGTAGTGCGCGTCAGAAGGAGGCAGCCTGCTTCTAGCTGGTCTCCCACTGATGTTCCTCTCCTGTTGCTATGACTTCGTTGCTCACTCACTGCAACACAATTCCTCTCGTGTCCTTTCTTAGGTTGCTGCCGCATGGGATGCAGGCGCAGCTCCGTGTACCTTCGTCTTCCACAGACCGCAGTCTGGAGCTGGCTGGAACCCACTCCAACCAGCCTCTGCCAAACTCGGTCGGGACTCACTGACTATCTCCTACTCCCTCCTGTCAGCTTCTGTCTAACTTCCTAACTAACCCACCAGTTTTACCTAAGTGTGAGGAATGCCCTAATAGATAGAAGCATGGCTCCCCCTGGCGGACTGGAGTGTGAAGTGTGTTTTGTGGTTGTGATACCTGGACAGAAGATCTCCTTCATTGCCTTCAGACATAACATCACTCCCCCTGGTGGAAGAATAACATTACTGCAACGACCAGGACTCTGGGGCGCTGCGTAGCAGTTCCCTACAATCTGATCACTCAGTGTCTGGCATCTCAAACCCTCACCAATCAACCTTTATCTCTGCTGGAAGGTTCTGTAGTTTGGAACAGGCCCGAGTCCTTCTCCATGTATTGGCTCTCTGGTCTGCCTAATAGAGAGGGGTCTTGAGTAGAGTTGAGCGAATTTGTTAGGATTTGGTTGTTGAACCTGAATTGGCCATATTGGTATGCTATTCGTGCCAAATGTATGTTTGATCAGTTCGGAAATTTGGTAAATTCTACTTCCATTGACTCTAATGACGTTCGGCTTTGGTCGACGAATATTGCAAAAACAATATTCGATGCCGATAGTATTCGGAACCGAATCCAAACAAATTCGCACAACTTTAGTCTTGAGATGAGGACTCCATCTAGGATACTCAATGTTCTAAAACATATTTATTTTCTGCTTTTACAGGACTATATAAAATTTGGCTACAAACAAATCGAATGGTCAAATGGAACGGCTATGCATTCTGCGACTGTGAAATGTCTTGTTCAGAAGTCCAATGAGACCTTTGGTGACTATCGATTCACCCTGTCCGTTGGAGATGGGATCTACATCTTTGGGTTCATTGGCGTTCTCATCGTATTGAAATCTCTCTTGACGAAAATTACTATGGTGGAAAACAAGCCTGAAGACAGTGAATATGTCATGTCCACGTGTTCAACGCATGCTACGTACAATATTACCCTTCAGAAACGCACAAACAATAACAACGTCCTGATGACACCACCGAACTCACCGTGCATGGTCCAAACACTAAGTCCTCCCATCACAAGCACTCCTGTTTCTTATAGCGGGACTCAATCTTATCCATTGTCTAATTTTGCTGGTGGACGTCTTTACTATGGAGAAAGGTGTCTATTCTCCAGCCCAGATGGCAGCACAAAATCCCTGGTGTAGTCCAAAAAACTCACAACAAGAGAATACGCAATTATCGGTGTATGCCCACATCTATGTCACAAGTTTTATTGATTATCACAAGCAGGAACACAATTTTGACATGTTTTGCATTCTTATAAAAAGTCGCACAAAATATTTATAGCATTAAAAGGGAAAACTAAGGAATATATGGGGAATTGGTAGACAGGCATGTACACTTATTATACCTTGATGTTTGTGTGTTCACGATCCATTCCCCTGAGGGAACTACGGGAATGGCCACCTCTCCATTAATCCAGAAATGGGTAACGAGACCGGCAATTCTCAGCCGTTTGACTTATTGAATATACTTATTAGGGTATGTGCACATTGAGTATCTGGAGTGTAAAAATGCCTGAAGAACAACTCAAAAAACTTTTTTGAAAGAATCTTCTTATTCATGTCTTTTATGAAACCATTTTACTGTTCATATATTGACTGTTTAGAGCTTTTTTTACCACTTCAGGTTTTGAAAAACACTTGGAAGAAAAAGTTCATATACAAGTGCTTCTCACAAACTTAGAATATCATCAAAAAGTTAATTTATTTCAGTTCTTCAATACAAAAAGTGAAACTCATATATTATATAGAGTCATTACAAACAGTCTATTTTGTGTTTGTTTCTGTTACTGTTACATAGTTACATAGTTATTAAGGTTGAAGGAAGACTATATGTCCATCTAGTTCAACCCATAGCCTAACCTAACATGCCCTAACATGTTGATCCAGAGGAAGGCAAAAAAAACCCATGTGGCAAAGAGTAAGCTCCACATTGGGGAAAAAAATTCCTTCCCGACTCCACATACGACAATCAGACTAGTTCCCTGGATCAACGCCCTATCAAGGAATCTAGTGTATATACCCTGTAACATTATACTTCTCCAGAAAGGTATCCAGTCCCCTCTTAAAATGTTGATGATTTTGGCTTACAGCCAATGAAAACCCTAAAGTCATTATCTCAGTAAATTAGAATACTTTATAACACCAGCCTGAAAAACGATTTTAAAATCCGAAATGTTGGCCTACTGAAATGTATGTTCAGTAAATGCATTCAATACTTGGTCGGGCTCCTTTTGCATCAATTACTGCATCAATGCGGCGTGGGATGGAGGCGATCAGACTGTGGCACTGCTGAGGGGTTATGGAAGCCCAGGTTGCTTTGATGGCAGCCTTAAGCTCGTCTGCATTGTTGGGTCTGGTGACCTCTCATCATCATCTTGAAATAGGTCACTCTGTGTGTAATGACTCTATATAATATAGGAGTTTCACTTTTTGTATTGAAGAACTGAAATAAATTAACTTTTTGATGATATTCTAATTTTGTGAGAAGCACCTGTATTTCATTTCTTTGCATCTGCTCCTGATGGAATCTGCTCCAAATTAGGTCCATTCAATAGCGTGAAGAAAAAAAACATTTTTAGGATGAAGAAAAAAAAATCTTTTAAAACAGCTTCAGGAATAGAAAAACTTCCCCAAAAGGAATTGCTTCCTCCAGAGATTTCCACTAGAAAACACATAATTTTTGACTGGTTACAAAAAAAAAAATGCAATGGAAAAAATACGAGTAGTGTTTGGCGCAGAAATGCTGCAGAAAATCTGCAATATCAAAAACTCACCAAATACTCTTTGTGGGAACATGGACACAAAATTTGCAAGTATTAGTTGTTTTTCATAGCATTTTTTATATTTTAATACAGATATTTATTTTCTGCAATTTTATAAACCATTTTCCACTACTTTAATGTCCATGACCTACAAGTATCTTTAGGGAAGGTCAGACGGCCGTATAACTCGGACGGGGAATGCAATGCAATGAATGGACGGGCTGGCGGCTTTACTGACCCGAGTGGGACAACATGTATTTCTACACGGCTGTCACGCTAGGGGAGAGCCGGCGACCAGTCTGAATGTTAAGTTGCGATCCCCGTCCGAATTTATACGGCCGTCTTACTCTTCTCTTGGGATAAATTATCAATATTAGATCGTCGGGGATCTGGCAGCCCCACCGATTAGCTATTTTTCAGCTTTTAGATTCTGGTCCATGGCAGCCCTAAAAGACGTTTCATTAGGGTATATGTGCTTCTTAAAGGGGTTCTCTGAGAATTTATCCATGATGGCTGCTGTCACCCATTGCAGGCAACAACCCTTCCTAGGCACGCAAGCGCTGCTTGAGACAGGTGTCTCTGAGCTACTGTATAGTAGACCAAGTCCTGAGGAACAGCAGTTTGACCATATTTGCTCACTCAGCCATTACAGATTACAAGAAAACACGGACAGAGGGGAAAAAGAAAGCCCGCTCTGCTCGGCGAGTCAATTTACAGCACAGAAGAACGAGCAGAATAAGTTTTGCTTGTTTACGATTCTGCTCCTCGGTACTTGCTCCACTACACAGTAGCTCATAGACACCTATATCGAGCAGTGTTTCTCAAGGTTGCAACCATTCCATTGTGAGCCTAGGAAGGGTTCCAGCCTTAAATAGGTGAAAGCGCCCATCTTGGATTACTTCTTGGAGAACCCCTTTTATAATCTTGACACTTCTTACTCCGTTGAACTTATGCTCAAGACTGACAGATTCAAAAATGCTCGTCTTAATGAGTTTCTCCCTATGTATGGACTTTTCAATATTTAACAGGAGACGTTTGAGGGATCCTGTCACTGGATTCATGCTACCCAACCCACGCGGTTAGCAAGAATTTGACTCTGGCTGCGTAATTGCAGCCTGTTATATTTTACTCTGAAATGCTAACAAGGCTACTCACTTGACAGCGATCTGAGTTATCACAGGAACCATTTCTATTTAAAGTCCTTCTGGTTTATTTCAGTCCTCATAAACCACATTGCAGGAAAACTTAAATACAGCCTATGTCCAACATAAAGTAAAACATACAGTAAACCATTCATATAATAGTGTGGGTTCACCTGCTTGGCTTAGAGTCCAACTTATTAGTCCTTTTGCAAAGCCACACAATCCCAGAGGTCTATACACCTACATAGACCGCATCATGTGTCAGATAAACAGGTCACATTATACAATGTGTACCACACCCAGGGGTGGAGATATGGTGAACAGCCATCTGCCCTAACTCTTCAGCTGCTCACAATTAGAGCTGGACCTCCGATGGTCGATGTGTATTAGAACATTACTCAAGGATTATATCACAGAGGACATGCACCTCTGTGATACATATCCTCATCCACGATGTGTCTGGAAAGCACCTTATATACCTCCCCCCTCTTCCATGTGGCTTGGCACCTTCTACCACTAGACACAGGATTCTCAGGAGAGCATTGGCATTACCATGTGACTTCCCGGCTCTATATGCCACATGGAAGTGGAAATCCTGCAGGGCTAAGAACCAGGGGGTAACACAAACATTTTTCCCTTTTTTTTTCTCTCTAATCTACTTGAGTGGGGCATGTCGTAACACTAATTTAATTTTTTTGCCCTAAGAGATAGTATCACAATGTGTCCATCGCCCACTTTATGGCTAAGCGTTCACTTTCTGTAAAATAAGTTTTCTCACGTGGACAGTTTCCTACTCGGGTAGAGAATAGGATGCTCCTCTCTGTGTAACTCCTGAGGAAGGAGTCGCATATAGGTAACCGGTAGTGATGAGCGAGTATACTCATTGCTCGGGTTTTCCACAGCACGCTTGGGTGGTCTCTGGGTATTTGTGACTGCTAGTTTTAGTTTTCTTCGCCTCAGCTGCATAATTTGTGGCTACTGGACAGCTTGATTACATGTGGGGATTCCCTTGCAACCAGGCAACCCCCACATGTACTCAGGCTGGCTAGTAGCCGTAAATCAATTAGCTGTGTCAACGAAAACACAGATACTCGGAGATCACCCCAGCAATGAGTATACTCGCTCATCACTAGTAACCGGCAATAAATGTGTTGTGCTGTATAAAGCAGTCAGTATAAATTAATATATGATATTACACACTTATTTGAATTCACGTCTCTAAATCAATAGACTATTTATAAAAATAGGAACAATCTCACCATATTTTGCAGTAGTCATGCATACACTATGCGTCCAGCAGCCAACCAACCTTACAGCTGCAAATTTTCATAGTAAACATACTTTGAAAAGCTAGTCGGAGACAATATTTCTCCATTGAGGCAATTTCCCAGCTGGCTTCTGCACACCACTCCAATTTACTGATAGGTCTTTCCCTGTCAGTCAGTGGGACCACGTTAAGCTATATTGTTTTAATTTTTTTATTTATTTATTTTTTTACATTTTTTATTAGATTCCCTGGGGGTTTTGAACCTGCCATCGCTTGTACAATATTGCAGTGTATTGTAAAACTGCTGTTCTCCTATGAAGCCCCACCAGAGGCTGCGTACAAACATGGCAGACATAGGTTCCTTCAGTAGGCCCCTGGGTGCCATGACAACATTTTGCAGTTTTATTGTGGGGGGAATAATGGGCATTTCTGTGATTGCTGACCCTCCTACTCATCCTTTTCAGAACAGGTGGTCTTTCCTGCCCCTTTCTCATAAGGTGGAAGCCCCTTTGCAGAAGAAGCCCTATGGAGATTCCCACTACTCATGAGGAAGAAAGATGGGGCATTTAATATTGCCATAGCAGACTTGAACAATAATCACTCATCAATGCCCCCAGTACCTGGAGAACTTTACTAATTGTAGACCCCACTATTACGCTATTATTTCCATGTGGTGTTTACTTATACCAATATACAGTATATATAATTGTACGTATACTGAGATTTATCGAAACTGATGCAGGGAAAAGCAGAACAGTTGCCTATAGCAACCAATCGAGTTGTTTCTTTCATTTTCAAAATGGCCTCTAAGAAATAAGAGCTGAAACGTGATTGGCTGTTTCCTTCACACCAGTTTTCATAAATGTCCACCATGTTTTGTCCTCCCCTTCATTTCTATCGTGACTTGCAAAAAAACGTTTCTAATCTTTTTAGAGGCTATTCTCGACCAGTTTCTTCCTGAGAAAAATTGTACATTTTATATTAAAGATTAAAGCATTTTTAAGGTGACAGGGTTTCATGTTTGTCCTCGGTGTGTGATAAGAAATCCATTAGAGACGAAAAACAAGTAATGAACAAAGCCAGGTGATAAAATATTAAGGTCACGTTGTGTGGCTTTCTGCCAATCCAGTACAACAAGCAAATTTGTAGATTGCGGATCCCAAGCCATAGTGCTTGATTTCCTTTACAGCCTTTCTTTCATGGGATAATATAAATCGCACATTCCACCTAAACGTGTGGGGGGTTTTTGTTGAGTTTTTCGAGGGAAAAATGTGCAAAAACTCCAGGTTTTTGTGGAGTATTTTGGAAAGTTTCCGCTTACCGTAGTTTCCTCTCCAAAAACTCATTTGGATATGTGCACACAATGTCTTTAACCCCTTTACCCCCAAGGGTGGTTTGCACGTTAATGACCGGGCCAATTTTTACAATTCTGACCACTGTCCCTTTATGAGGTTATAACTCTGGAACGCTTCAATGGATCCTGGTGATTCTGACATTGTTTTCTCGTGACATATTGTACTTCATGACAATGGTAAAAATTATTTGATAGTACCTGCGTTTATTTGTGAAAAAAACGGAAATTTGGCGAAAATTATGAAAATTTCGCAATTTTCCAACTTTGAATTTTTATGCAATTAAATCACAGAGATATGTCACACAAAATACTTAATAAGTAACATTTTCCACATGTCTACTTTACATCAGCACAATTTTGGAACCAAAATTTTTTTTTGTTAGGGATTTATAAGGGTTAAAAGTTGACCAGCAATTTCTCATTTCTACAACACCATTTTATTTTAGGGACCACATCTCATTTGAAGTCATTTTGAGGGGTCTATATGATAGAAAATACCCAAGTGTGACACCATTCTAAAAACTACACCCCTCAAGGTGCTCAAAACCATATTCAAGAAGTTTATTAACCCTTCTGGTGCTTCACAGGAATTTTTTGAATGTTTAAATAAAAATGAACATTTAACTTTTTTTCACAAAAAATTTAATTCAGCTCCAATTTGTTTTATTTTACCAAGGGTAACAGGAGAAAATGGACCCCAAACATTGTTGTACAATTTGTCCTGAGTATGCCAATACCCCACATGTGGGGGTAAACCACTGTTTGGGCGCATGGCAGAGCTCGGAAGCGAAGGAGTGCCATTTGACTTTTCAATGCAAAATTGACTGGAATTGAGATGGGACGCCATGTTTCGTTTGGAGAGCCCCTGATGTGCCTAAACATTGAAACCCCCCACAAGTGACACCATTTTGGAAAGTAGACCCCCTAAGGAACTTATCTAGAGGTGTGGTGAGCACTTTGACCCAACAAGTGCTTCACAGAAGTTTATAATGTAGAACCGTAAAAATAAAAAATCATATTTTTTCACAAAAATTATCTTTTCGCCCCCAATTTTTTATTTTCCCAAGGGTAAGAGAAGAAATTGGACCCCAAAAGTTGTTGTACAATTTGTCCTGAGTACGCTGATAGCCCATATGTGGGGGTAAACCACTGTTTGGGCGGATGGGAGAGCTCGGAAGGGAAGGAGCGCCGTTTGACTTTTCAATGCAAAATTGACAGGAATTGAGATGGGACGCCATGTTGCGTTTGGAGAGCCACTGATGTGCCTAAACATTGAAACCCCCCACAAGTGACACCATTTTGGAAAGTAGACCCCCTAAGGAACTTATCTAGAGGTGTGGTGAGCACTTTGACCCAACAAGTGCTTCACAGAAGTTTATAATGTAGAACCGTAAAAATAAAAAATCATATTTTTTCACAAAAATTATCTTTTCGCCCCCAATTTTTTATTTTCCCAAGGGTAAGAGAAGAAATTGGACCCCAAAAGTTGTTGTACAATTTGTCCTGAGTACGCTGATACCCCATATGTGGGGGTAAACCACTGTTTGGGTGGATGGGAGAGCTCGGAAGGGAAGGAGCGCCGTTTGACTTTTCAAAGCAAAATTGACAGGAATTGAGATGGGACGCCATGTTGCGTTTGAAGAGCCACTGATGTGCCTAAACATTGAAACCCCCCACAAATGACACCATTTTGGAAAGTAGACCCCCTAAGGAACTTATCTAGAGGTGTGGTGAGCACTTTGACCCACCAAGTGCTTCACAGAAGTTTATAATGCAGAGCCGTAAAAATAAAACAAAATATTTTTCCCACAAAAATTATTTTTTTAGCCCCCAGTTTTGTATTTTCCTGAGGGTAACAGGAGAAATTGGACCCCAAAATTTGTTGCCCAATTTGTCCTGAGTGCGATGATACACCATATGTGGGGGGAACCACTGTTTGGGCACATGGGAGGGCTCAGAAGGGAAGGAGTGCCATTTGAATGCAGACTTAGATGGAATGGTCTGCAGGTGTCACATTGCGTTTGCAGAGCCCCTAATGTACCTAAACAGTAGAAACCCCCCACAAGTGACACCATTTTGGAAAGTAGACCCCCTTAGGAACTTATCTAGATGTGTGCTGAGCGCTTTGACCCACCAAGGGCTTCACAGAAGTTTATAATGGAGAGCCGTAAAAATAAAACAAAAATTTTTTCCCACAAAAATTATTTTTTAGCCTCCAGTTTTGTATTTTCCCGAGGGTAACAGGAGAAATTCGACCCCACAATTTGTTGTCCAATTTGTCCTGAGTGCGCTGATACCCTATATGTGGGGGGGAACCACTGTTTGGGCGCATGGGAGGGCTCGGAAGGGAAGGAGATCCATTTGGAATGAGGACTTAGATGGAATGGTCTGCAGGTGTCACATTGCATTTGCAGAGCCCCTAATGTACCTAAACAGTAGAAACCTCCCACAAGTGACACCATTTTGAAAACTAGACCCCCTAAGGAACTCATCTAGATGTGTTGTGATAGCTTTGAACCCCCAAGTGTTTCACTACAGTTTGTAACGCAGAGCCGTGAAAATTAAAAAAAAAAATCTTTCCCCCCAAAATTATTTTTTAGCCCCCAGTTTTGTATTTTCCCGAGGGTAAGAGGAGAAATTCGACCCCAAAAGTTGTTGTCCAATTTGTCCTGAGTACGCTGATACCCCGTATGTTGGGGGAAACCAACGTTTGAGCGCATGGCAGAGCTCGGAAGGGAAGGAGCGCCATTTGGAATGCAGACTTAGATGGAATGGTCTGCAGACGTCACATTGCGTTTGCAGAACCCCTAATGTACCTAAACAGTAGAAACCCCCCACAAGTGACCCCATATTGGAAACTAGACCCCCCAGGGAACTAATCTAGATGTGTTGTGAGAACTTTGAACCCCCAAGTGTTTCACTACAGTTTATAACGCAGAGCCGTGAAAATAAAAAATCTTTTTTTTTCCCACAAAAAATGTTTTAGCCCCGAGTTTTATATTTTCCCAAGGGTAGCAGGAGAAATTGGACCCCAAAAGTTGTTGTCCTATTTGTCCTGAGTACGCTGATACCCCATATGTTGGGGTAAACCCCTGTTTGGGCACACGGGAGAGCTCGGAAGGGAAGAAGCACTGTTTTACTTTTTCAACGCAGAATTGGCTGGAATTGAGATCGGACGCCATGTCGCGTTTGGAGAGCCCCTGATGTGCCTAAACAGTGGAAACCCCCCAATTATAACTGAAACCCTAATCCAAACACATCCCTAACCCTAATCCCAACAGTAACCCTAACCACACCTCTAACCCTGACACACCCCTAACCCTAATCCCAACCCTATTCCCAACCGTAAATGTAATCTAAACCCTAACTGTAACTTTAGCCCCAACCCAAACTGTAGCCCTAGCCCTAACCCTAACCCTAGCCCTAACCCTAGCCCTAACCCTAGCCCTAGCCCTAACCCTAGCCCTAACCCTAGCCCTAACCCTAGCCCTAACCCTAACCCTAGCCCTAACCCTAGCCCTAACCCTAGCCCTAACCCTAGCCCTAACCCTAACCCTAGCCCTAACCCTAGCCCTAACCCTAGCCCTAACCCTAACCCTAGCCCTAACCCTAGCCCTAACCCTAGCCCTAACCCTAACTCTAACCCTAGCCCTAATGGGAAAATGGAAATAAATACATTTTTTTAATTTTTCCCTAACTAAGGGGGTGATGAAGGGGGGTTTGATTTACTTTTATAGCGGGTTTTTTAGCGGATTTTTATGATTGGCAGCCGTCACACACTGAAAGACGCTTTTTATTGCAAAAAATATTTTTTGCGTTACCACATTTTGAGAGCTATAATTTTTCTATATTTTGGTCCACAGAGTCATGTGAGGTCTTGTTTTTTGCGGGACGAGTTGATGTTTTTATTGGTAACATTTTCGGGCACGTGACATTTTTTGATCGCTTTTTAGTCCGATTTTTGTGAGGCAGAATGACCAAAAACCAGCTATTCATGAATTTCTTTTGGGGGAGGCGTTTATACCGTTCCGCGTTTGGTAAAATTGATGAAGCAGTTTTATTCTTCGGGTCAGTACGATTACAGCGACACCTCATTTATATAATTTTTTTATGTTTTGGCGCTTTTATACGATAAAAACTATTTTATAGAAAAAATAATTATTTTTGCATCGCTTTATTCTCAGGACTATAACTTTTTTAATTTTTTGCTGATGATGCTGTATGGCAGCTCGTTTTTTGCGGGACAAGATGACGTTTTCAGCGGTACCTTGGTTATTTATATTTGTCTTTTTGATCGCGTGTTATTCCACTTTTTGTTCGGCGGTATGATAATAAAGCGTTGTTTTTTGCCTCGTTTTTTTTTTTTTTTTCTTACGGTGTTTACTGAAGGGGTTAACTAGTGGGCCAGTTTTATAGGTCGGGCCGTTACGGACGCGGCGATACTAAATATGTGTACTTTTATTGTTTTTTTTTATTTATTTAGATAAAGAAATGTATTTATGGGAATAATATTTTTTTTTTTTTTTCATTATTTTGGAATATTTTTTTTTATTTTTTTTTACACATTTGAAATTTTTTTTTTTTACTTTTTTACTTTGTCCCAGGGGGGGACATCACAGATCAGTGATCTGACAGTTTGCACAGCACTCTGTCAGATCACTGATCTGATAGGAGTGCAGGCTGCTTCACAGTGCCTGCTCTGAGCAGGCTCTGTGAAGCCACCTCCCTCCCTGCAGGACCCGGATCCGCGGCCATCTTGGATCCGGGGCTGGAGGGAGCAGGGAGGGAGGTGAGACCCTCGCAGCAACGCGATCACATCGCGTTGCTGCGGGGGGCTCAGGGAAGCCCGCAGGGAGCCCCCTCCCTGCGCGGTGCTTCCCTGCACCGCCGGCACATCGCGATCATCTTTGATCGCGGTGTGCCGGGGGTTAATGTGCCGGGGGCGGTCCGTGACCGCTCCTGGCACATAGTGCCGGATGTCAGCTGCGATAAACAGCTGACACCCGGCCGCGATCGGCGGCGCTCCCCCCGTGAGCGCTGCCGATCGCATATGACGTACTATTGCGTCCTTGGGAAGTAAAGCCCACCCCACATGGACGCAATAGTACGTCTAATGGCAGAAAGGGGTTAATCCAACGGCTGAGTCTTCTTTTGCAAAGCCGTTCAGAAAAAAAAAGTGTTTTTTTCCCTGAAGCGTTTTTGCAGCTGATTCACTGCTCAATTCTTTTACCTATATCTTCTATTAAAGAGAAGCCCCTCGAAAATTAAACATATTACCACTTTTAACGGCTCCAGGGTTGCCAAACAGTTAAAAGAATTTATATAAACTGGAACATGTTGTTTTGATATTGGTGTGTATTATGTCCATTTTATGCAGCAATTATTTGCCACTTTTTTTTAGGCAGAATCCACCTGAAAAGTTGACGTGCACCCATACCCTAAGTGTATGTTTCCACGTGCAGGAAACGCTGCGTGTTTGACGCTGCATAGAGACGCAGCATCAAACACGCAGCGTCCAGATGTTACAGCATAGTGGAGGGGATTTAATGAAATCCCGTCTCCACTATGCGTGGTAACACGCATGCGGCGTCCCTGCGACTCCGGACATGCGGCGCGTCTTTTAAGATCGCAGCATGTCCGTATACCTTGCGGCGACGCTGCGTCGCCGCAAGGTATAACACAGGGCCCTATGCATGGGGTGCGATGGTCCCAGATGTGTGCAATGAACACATCCAGCATCATCGCGTCCCAGAAGGGGGCGGAGCTTAGCGCAGAGCGGGTTTGCTGCTCCGACGAAACCGGCGGCCATCCTGATCGTGGACACATACCCTTAGGGTATGTGTCCACGTTCAGGCTTGCTTCAGGCTTTGGTCAGGATTTTATGCAGGTAAAATCCTGACCAAAACTGCACCTGAGGTCACTGGCAGGTCACCTGCGGTCTACTTGCGTGTTTTGCTCATTGTAACGACATGCTGCGTTCTGAAAAGACGCACCGCATGTGCGTTTTCGCGGCTATGCCGCATGCGTTTTTTCCTGCATAGTGGAGACGCGATTTCATGAAATCCCCTCTACCATGCTGTAACATCTGGACGCTGCGTTTTTGACGCTGCGGCTTAACGCAGCGTCAAAAACGCAGCGTTTCCTGAACGTGGAAACATACCCTAAGCGTATGTTCACACAATTTTTTCTACTGGATTTTGAAATGCATTCTGCTCTAAAATCCACATGAAAAACTGCTTCAAATCCTCTTTAAATTGTTTTCCTTATGATATAAATGGGGAAACGCGCTCCTAGCGCAAATGATTATTTTATTTTTCATGTGATGCAATAAGTCAATTTTTGAGGTGTTTCTGCTTGATGTTAAAATGCTCCAAGTTTGACTATTGAATTAATTTGAGAAAAACATAAAACAGCCTGTAAAAACTCCTCCAAAAAAAGCACCGAAACACTTAGGCTATGTGCAAACGCTGCGGATTACTCTGCAGATTTTTCCGGACATTTTTAGTGCAAAAAGTCTTAAATTATTCAAGAGGTCTCACATTTGTTTGAATAAAGCGGCAAATTAAAAATCGCAGAATCCTTACTCCGTCAGGATGCGCTAAAAAATGCAACGTTTGGAAGAAGTCACATTTCTTGAATCTGTCTAAAAAATATGTGGATAAGCGAAGATGTTGAGGGAAAATAGTAAAAACGCAAAAAAAAAAATCTTTAGAAATGACACAAACCTTACAGAGAATGAATTCACTAAAAAGATACAAGTTACTCCAAAAACTGGAGAAACAGTGATCAATTGGGTCCTTAATTTTTTAAAACATATTTTATGTAAAATTTTCAACCATAAATGTTATATTTAAACAAGAGGTTTTTTTTTTTTTTTTTTTTTTTTAAAAAGCTTAAAATCAAGTCCTTTTTTTTGTTTGTTTTGACACTTTGTGGTGTATTACGTGTTCATTTGTTTAATAGTCAACTTTGGAGAATTGGCTCTGAAATCCATGCAAATAATCTTGTGGATTTCAACCTTCTACATCAAAGTGTGTAAAAATCCACAGAAAGAATTGACATCCTGTGGATTTTAAATTCTACACCGCAGGTCAGAAAATCTCCGATGTGTGAAATTTGCTAAAATCAAATCTGCTTTTCTGGTAAACTTGCTGTTTTTACATGACAAAATCGGCACAGAAAATCTGCATCTAATGCACTACGTATCGGAAGATCTCCACGGATCTCTTTAGGCTGTGACTACTCGTAGATTTTTGTGGTACACAGAGGCAGATTGAGAGTGGTTGTGGCCACAAATGGGCGCTTTTGGTCGAGTTTGGGGGTGCTATTTAAGGTAGTCTAGGGGTGGGATTAAAGCTTACCTGAATTGCCAGCACTAATTTTTGTAGTTATGCCCTTGTGAATGTACCAAATGTGTGCATATAGCAGGTGTGAACTGCACCATGGTTGTCTACCATGATAAAAGATTCTCCCCAAAAGATTTAACCTCTGCTCCATTCATTGTCTATGGGACTGTTGGTGATAGTGGAGCACCCTACTTGACTTTCTCCCTCAGTCCCGTAGAAAATGAATGGATCATGCCCACCTCTGCTCAATTCATGGCATTCAGTTCCTGGTCGCAGAGCCCCATTTTCGGGATCGCTGGATGTCGTAGAGCAGGGGTCCCCAACTCCAGGCCTCGAGGGCCGCCAACAGTGCAGGTTTTCAGGATTTCTTTAGTATTGCATCGGTGGTAATGTGATCATCTGCACAGGTGATGATTCCAACCCCTGTGCAATACTAAGGAAATCCTGAAAACCTGCACTGTTCGCGGCCCTCGAGGCCTGGAGTTGGGGACCTCTGTCGTAGAGGTTCGTATCAGTAAGTTATCACATTTCCCATTTATGGGGTATAACTTTCTATCTTAGGAATAACCCTTTAAGCTATAGAAAAGCACCATATTGCCCTATAGAAGCAATGCTATCTCCATAATGTGGTATGTGATGGTATCTGATTCCACAAAATTCTATTTCAGCCATAAATTCAGCAGCATACATGAGCCGTATTAAGGGGGCACTCAATACAAGACTAATAATGTAAGTAAAAATAGGCAAGAGATGAGAATCCGATGAGTCTCAAGGTGGTCAGCCCAGATCGCTTTCTCCTGGCTCATCGGCCCTATGATGATACCGGGGCAGGATATGACTTAGCTCCTGGATTTTCCAGGACCGTTGTCTTCGTCTCATGGAAATCATTGGCGATGTATGTACTGTATGGATCCTGGTCATCCAGGTATTTATGTCTTTTGGAGCGGGTGGTGCTCACCAAGATGGCCACAATGATGAAGGAGAAAATCCCAATCATCACCATAAGGTACAGGATGACGTAGTCGAAATCCTCAGCCTTGAGCTTGGCCTGCAGTTTATCATCTTCCGTGGTCTTGTTCTTGTTCCAGATGTCCATGTAATCCTGCAAGACTTTTTTAATAGCATTTTCCAGTGCCTGCGTTAGGTTGGCGGACATGACGAGCGATCCTGTAATACGAGACATAATCGTTAATACATAGTGTAATTATAGGCACTGTCTTTACACGGATATGACGATAAGCCGGTGTGATGGACCTAGCTACATGGATTCATCACATGGTCGGCGGCCCGCCCTATTTAAAGGTCCCAAGCATACTCAGTATCATCTCCCCTTGAAAAAGCTAGTACATCCGAGGGCGAAACGCGCGTCGGGGTTTGTGCTGGTGGATCCCACCCGGTGTCTTCTGTCCTGGTGCCTCGCATTGGTAAGTGCTGCTCTGTAAACTTGTCATTTAACGCCGTCTGGCATTCCTTACTCACTGGCATTGTTACACATGGACTCTTAGCAGCACGTCCCTACTATAATTATGCATGTTGGCTTCATGGACAGTGCACACCGGGGGACACCCATTCGTTTTTAATCATCCTTGAGCACTTTATTTGATATTGTCTTCTGTATACTGTCTGCACTTTATGATTATGATATGTAATTTAATAAAGTATGATGACTTTTTGATTACCTATATGCTCCAAGTGTACTCCTTGTCTATGGTGCTTATGGAGTTGGTTCTTTGGTTGGTGGGGGGTTGTTTTGCACTATCTAGTGCTTTAATCTCCCCCTTGTATCTAAAATGTTGCCTGGTCTTGTTATCAATAGTGTACATATAGGCACTGTCTTTCCACGAATATGACGATAAGCCGGTGTGATGGACATAAAGGGACCATAATGGTAGGGGACAATGGAACCATATTCTGCTCATAAGTGGTCCCATGCAACCACCAAAAAAAGTCAACCAGAACCAGACTTTCAAATTACATTACAGGCAGTAAAATGTAGATTGCTACGTGTACAATTAAATGAGATATTTACAGAAAAATGTAACATTCGAACGATACAGATAGATACATAGATATTTAGAAAGGAGAAGCAGCCCCGTGCCAATAGTGTGGTCGACTTCGACGGTCAATCCCTCCACTTGTAGGTACAAAAACATGGCCGCACTGAAAATTTCAAGTGAAAAGTAGCAAGGGTTAAAGTAAACGTGAAGACATACATATGCATGTGTAAGCAGGCAATTCTGGGGATCTACTTCTCAAGTCCTGCTGTCTCAGCCATTATTGCAGGAACCAAATACTCATCTGTACAGCGACACAACCTCTCCATTCCAAGCTGCTCCACTACTCAAACACTGAAACACCGAGGGGTCAATGTAGTAGCACATGACAGACATAGGGGGCTTGTCTCATCATTTTAGGGTCTTTAAGTTACTTTTCTTTTTTTAATCTTGTGGAATTCGTTGATTTTTTTTTTTGCACAAAATTCTATAAAAAGGTTCATGAGTTTTGTGCAAAATGAAAACTGTTACTTTTTGCTATCTTTTACCTATTTTACACCTTATTAGAGGAAATGCTCACATGTTCCGAAGTTCCGCTTAAAACGACCTTATTTTCAAGAAAGTTCTATTCGTGCATTAAATCACTCCAGGGGAGAGGAACTGGAGTTTATTTGCATAAAATTTTTGCAACTTTTTAAAATGGATGAATCAGCTGGGAAAGTCTAGAGGCAAAAACTACACCTACTAATGGTGGACTTAAAAAAATCAGGCAAAGTAAAATAGATGGAAAAAAAGGCAAAGTAAAAGAAGAATTTGTCACAAAAAAAACAGGAAAAAAAGAGAAAAAAATAGCCAAAAAAAGGAAAAAATGTAACATTGAAACGGGATCAAAAACTTTATGTAATCCCAATATTTGGGGTGTCGCATCATTGTGGAATGTTTTAGTTACACAGATAAGGAAAGGTTCAATGTGGAACTGAAATGCTGCACAAAGATATGGTTGAATAAAGTACCTTTACTGTTTTACACGTGGAAATTGAAGAGTGCAGGTGCCAAACTGCTTTTTAGGCAGATATATAAAAAGATAGAGACAGATATGACAAACAATAGAGAAATAGATCATTATTGTATCGACTAAATCATTCTACTCTATGCGTCACACTTACTGCGTATAGCTGGGGTGTCAGTTTTTCTCTATGCCAGCCATAACCATATTTCCGCCAGTCACACTCTGGGCTGCACTTTATATATCGGTCAGCTTTATCTTATCTCTGTGTGAATACAAACATAAGCCTGCGACCATAGCCTCAATTTTTCACAGTATCCGACAGTGCGTTCTGTACAGTGGATAGCAAAAGGTTATGTCCTTGCAGTTACTATTTGGCTGCCGTCACACTTGCAGTATTTGGTCAGTATTTTACATCAGTATTTGTAAGCCAAAACCGGGAGTGGGTGATAAATGCAGAAGTGGTAACGTGTTTCTATTATATTTTTCCTCTAATTGTTCCACTCCTGGTTTTTGGCAACAAATACTGATATTAAAATACTGACCAAATACTGCTAGTGTGACCGCAGCCTTTGGAGGCTGGACTTTTGCAATTTTTCCATTTAAAAAAAAAATCACAACAAATAAATGCATGCTCAGGATAAGCCAAGTGTGCACAGTGCCATTCATATTGCCCATATCCATTAAATGGTATAGGTTTAGAGACTAGATCTGAGTAATCCTGTCAGGGCGGAGTGGGATATTGGCGCTCCCCATTAGTGATAAGGTTTATCTGAGCATGCTCGGGTGCAAACAGAGTGTCCTCAGCGTGCTAGAAAAATATGTTCGAGACCCCCCGGCTGCATGTCTCACGACTATTCGACAATTTTTGTATAAAAGTTTATGGAATTGTTCAATACTTCTGTACACATGTGAAAACTTCAATCATTTGTTCTGTTACACTTCTTCTTGCAAAGGAAGGAGCTGCCTCTGTCACTTGGTCATCCAGATGCTCCTCCTCAGCATATCAGTGACACAGGAAGTAGCTAGCTTCTCTTCCGATTTGAAATAGATGGCTGGATGGATAGTTGGATAGATAGAGACATGATAGATTTTACTATATGTACAGTTAAGTCTATATATATTTGGACAGAGAAAACATTTTTCTAACTTTGGTTATAGACATTACTACAATGAATTTTAAACAAAACAATTCAGATGCAGTTGAAGTTCAGACTTTCGGCTTTCATTTGAGGGGATCCACATTAAAATTGGATGAAGGGTTTCGGAGTTTCAGCTCCTTAACATGTGCCACCCTGTTTTTAAAGGGACCAAAAGTAATTAGACAAATTATATAATTTTAAATAAAATGTTCATTTTTAGTACTAGGCTGAAAACCCTTTGTTGGCAATGGCTGCCTGAAGTCTTTTACTCATGGACATCACCAGACGCTGTGTTTCCCCCTTTTTGATGCTCTGCCAGGCCTTCACTGCAGTGGTTTTCAGTTGCTGTTTGTTTCTGGGCCTTTCCCTCTGATGTTTAGTCTTTAACAAGTGAAATGCTGCTCAGTTGGGTTGAGATCAGGTGACTGACTTGGCCATTCAAGAATATTCCACTTCTTTGCTTTAATAAACTCCTGGGTTGCTTTGGCTTTATGTTTTGGGTCATTGTCCATCTGTAGGATGAAACGACGACCAATCAGTTTGGCTGCATTTGGCTGGATCTGAGCACACAGTATGGCGGCTCTGAAGACCTCAGAATTCATTCGACTGCTTCTGTCTTGTGTCACATCATTAATAAACACTAGTGACCCAGTGCCACTGGCAGCCATGCATGCCCGCGCCATCACACTGCCTCCGACCGTGTGTTACAGATGATGTGGTATGCTTTGGATCATGAGCTGTACCACGCCTTCGCCATACTTTCCTCTTTCCATCATTCTGGTAGAGGTTGATCTTGGTTTCATCTGTCCAAAGAATGTTCTTCCAGAACTGTGCTGGCTTTTTTAGATGTTTTTTATCTTTTTATTCTTGATGCTTATGAGTGCAGTGAACCCTCTGTAGTTACTTTCATGCAGTCTTCTCTTTATGGTAGATTTGGATATTGATACACCGACCTCCTGGAGAGTGTTGGTCACTTGGTCGGCTGTTGTGAAGGGGTTTCTCTTCACCATGGAGATTATTCTGTGATCATCCACCACTGTTGTCTTCCGCAGGCGCCCAGGTCTTTTTGCATTGATGAGTTCCCCAGTGCTTTCTTTCTTTCTCAGGATGTACCAAACTGTAGATTTTGCCACTCCTAATATTGTAGCAATTTCTCGGATGGGTTTTTTCTGTTTTCGCAGCTTAATGATGGCTTGTTTCACCTGCATGGAGAGCTCCTTTGACGGCATGTTTACTTCACAGCAAAACCTTCCAAATGCAGCACCACACCTCAAATCAACTCCAGGCCTTTTATCTGCTTAATTGAGAATGACATAACGAAGGGAGTGCCCACACCTGTCCATGAAATAGCCTTGGAGTCAATTGTCCAATTACTTTTGGTCCCTAAACAGGGTGGCACATGTTAAGGAGCTGAAACTCCTAAACCCTTCATCCAATTTTAATGTCGATACCCTTAAATGAAAGCTGAAAGTCTGAACTTCAACTGCATCTGAATTGTTTTGTTTAAAAATCATTGTGGTAATGTCTATAACCAAAATTAGAAAATGTTGTCTCTGTCCAAATATATATGGACTTAACTGTAATTGCAAAGTTTCATTCTCTGTTGTTTTGTTTTTGTTTAGTTTTTTTTTTAGCTGGTCTGTAACAGAATGCAAACTGAGAACCTGCAGTGTGAAAAGCAAAAACTGTAACAGTGAATCTTCTTTATAAATGCAGTATATTGCATTCGTTTGTAAAAATATACCAGAACATTCTAAGTGAAAAAAAAAAAATCCCCATAAAGTTACTTAAAAATAATGATGCAAAAACAATAAAAAAAAATCATAGTCCTTAACGCATTTCTAAATAAATGTCACTAAACAATATATAACATAGTCATGTGGTAGCATTGTATTGTAGCAGCCTGAAGGGAGGTAAGAACATTTCTAAAACAATCCACAGTGAGGAGATTGGAACAAAACAAAATCCTCTAAACTGCATGCTCGCAAACGCCAGAAGCCTGACAAACAAGATGGAAGAACTAGAAGCAGA
Organism: Ranitomeya imitator; assembly: GCF_032444005.1. NCBI lineage: Eukaryota > Metazoa > Chordata > Amphibia > Anura > Dendrobatidae > Ranitomeya > Ranitomeya imitator. The sequence goes on from NC_091284.1 coordinate 39,165,603, forward strand.
AATATCTACAGGTAACTTTGACATAGTGGGAATAACCGAGACATGGTTAGATGAAAGCTATGACTGGGCAGTTAACTTACAGGGTTACAGTCTGTTTAGAAAGGATCGTAAAAATCGGAGAGGAGGAGGGGTTTGTCTCTATGTAAAGTCTTGTCTAAAGTCCACTTTAAGGGAGGATATTAGCGAAGGGAATGAGGATGTCGAGTCCATATGGGTTGAAATTCATGGAGGGAAAAATGGTAACAAAATTCTCATTGGGGTCTGTTACAAACCCCCAAATATAACAGAAAGCATGGAAAGTCTACTTCTAAAGCAGATAGATGAAGCTGCAACCCATAATGAGGTCCTGGTTATGGGGGACTTTAACTACCCGGATATTAACTGGGAAACAGAAACCTGTGAAACCCATAAAGGCAACAGGTTTCTGCTAATAACCAAGAAAAATTATCTTTCACAATTGGTGCAGAATCCAACCAGAGGAGCAGCACTTTTAGACCTAATACTATCTAATAGACCTGACAGAATAACAAATCTGCAGGTGGTTGGGCATTTAGGAAATAGCGACCACAATATTGTGCAGTTTCACCTGTCTTTCACTAGGGGGACTTGTCAGGGAGTCACAAAAACATTGAACTTTAGGAAGGCAAAGTTTGACCAGCTTAGAGATGCCCTTAATCTGGTAGACTGGGACAATATCCTCAGAAATAAGAATACAGATAATAAATGGGAAATGTTTAAGAACATCCTAAATAGGCAGTGTAAGCGGTTTATACCTTGTGGGAATAAAAGGACTAGAAATAGGAAAAACCCAATGTGGCTAAACAAAGAAGTAAGACAGGCAATTAACAGTAAAAAGAAAGCATTTGCACTACTAAAGCAGGATGGCACCATTGAAGCTCTAAAAAACTATAGGGAGAAAAATACTTTATCTAAAAAACTAATTAAAGCTGCCAAAAAGGAAACAGAGAAGCACATTGCTAAGGAGAGTAAAACTAATCCCAAACTGTTCTTCAACTATATCAATAGTAAAAGAATAAAAACTGAAAATGTAGGCCCCTTAAAAAATAGTGAGGAAAGAATGGTTGTAGATGACGAGGAAAAAGCTAACATATTAAACACCTTCTTCTCCACGGTATTCACGGTGGAAAATGAAATGCTAGGTGAAATCCCAAGAAACAATGAAAACCCTATATTAAGGGTCACCAATCTAACCCAAGAAGAGGTGCGAAACCGGCTAAATAAGATTAAAATAGATAAATCTCCGGGTCCGGATGGCATACACCCACGAGTACTAAGAGAACTAAGTAATGTAATAGATAAACCATTATTTCTTATTTTTAGTGACTCTATAGCGACAGGGTCTGTTCCGCAGGACTGGCGCATAGCAAATGTGGTGCCAATATTCAAAAAGGGCTCTAAAAGTGAACCTGGAAATTATAGGCCAGTAAGTCTAACCTCTATTGTTGGTAAAATATTTGAAGGGTTTCTGAGGGATGTTATTCTGGATTATCTCAATGAGAATAACTGTTTAACTCCATATCAGCATGGGTTTATGAGAAATCGCTCCTGTCAAACCAATCTAATCAGTTTTTATGAAGAGGTAAGCTATAGACTGGACCACGGTGAGTCATTGGACGTGGTATATCTCGATTTTTCCAAAGCGTTTGATACCGTGCCGCACAAGAGGTTGGTACACAAAATGAGAATGCTTGGTCTGGGGGAAAATGTGTGTAAATGGGTTAGTAACTGGCTTAGTGATAGAAAGCAGAGGGTGGTTATAAATGGTATACTCTCTAACTGGGTCGCTGTGACCAGTGGGGTACCGCAGGGGTCAGTATTGGGACCTGTTCTCTTCAACATATTCATTAATGATCTGGTAGAAGGTTTACACAGTAAAATATCGATATTTGCAGATGATACAAAACTATGTAAAGCAGTTAATACAAGAGAAGATAGTATTCTGCTACAGATGGATCTGGATAAGTTGGAAACTTGGGCTGAAAGGTGGCAGATGAGGTTTAACAATGATAAATGTAAGGTTATACACATGGGAAGAGGGAATCAATATCACCATTACACACTGAACGGGAAACCACTGGGTAAATCTGACAGGGAGAAGGACTTGGGGATCCTAGTTAATGATAAACTTACCTGGAGCAGCCAGTGCCAGGCAGCAGCTGCCAAGGCAAACAGGATCATGGGGTGCATTAAAAGAGGTCTGGATACACATGATGAGAGCATTATACTGCCTCTGTACAAATCCCTAGTTAGACCGCACATGGAGTACTGTGTCCAGTTTTGGGCACCGGTGCTATGGAAGGATATAATGGAACTAGAGAGAGTACAAAGGAGGGCAACAAAATTAATAAAGGGGATGGGAGAACTACAATACCCAGATAGATTAGCGAAATTAGGATTATTTAGTCTAGAAAAAAGACGACTGAGGGGCGATCTAATAACCATGTATAAGTATATAAGGGGACAATACAAATATCTCGCTGAGGATCTGTTTATACCAAGGAAGGTGACGGGCACAAGGGGGCATTCTTTGCGTCTGGAGGAGAGAAGGTTTTTCCACCAACATAGAAGAGGATTCTTTACTGTTAGGGCAGTGAGAATCTGGAATTGCTTGCCTGAGGAGGTGGTGATGGCGAACTCAGTCGAGGGGTTCAAGAGAGGCCTGGATGTCTTCCTGGAGCAGAACAATATTGTATCATACAATTATTAGGTTCTGTAGAAGGACGTAGATCTGGGTATTTATTATGATGGAATATAGGCTGAACTGGATGGACAAATGTCTTTTTTTGGCCTTACTAACTATGTTACTATGTTACTATGTTACAAAAAAGAGAGCAGTTCATTTATGTTGATCAATAAATGGAATAAATATAAATAAAAATAGCACAGGGCTCGCTCACATAAGCGAATAAATCTGACGAGTGCAATCCGATAAAAATAGGATTGCATTCGGACCATTGTTATTCAATGATTCAGTGCTCATCTGTGATTTTTTTTATAAGCTCGGATCCGATTGTGATTGGACTGATAAAAAATTGTAGAATGCTGTGAGTGGATGCGAATCTTGGATTGCAATCGACAATGGAAGTCAATAAGTGAGAGAAAAAAAATGGACCGTGCATGTGCTGTGCGATTTTTATGCATCCATCTAATAGGAAACCTGACATTTCATCAGCCAAGTACAGTAAATTCACAGCCCCAACCATCTGAATAGAATAGATATATAGATAGAATAAAAGAAAAATATGGTGTGTGGTCCCCATATTTTTCTAAACCAGCTGAAGGAAAGCTGACAGCTGGGGGCAGATATTTATAGTCTGGGAAGGGGGTAATAAACATGGAGCTTCCCAGGCTATTAATATCAGCTCACAGCTGTCTACTTAGCCTTTACTAGTTATTAACAAAGGAGAGAACCCCAAAAAAAGATGTGGGGTCCCCCCTATTATTAATAATTAAAAAAAGGCTACGCAGAGAGCTGCAGGTTGATATTAATAGCCTGGGAAGAGGCCATGGATATTTGTCCCCTCTCAGACTAAGAACATCAGCCCTCAGTCAAATGGGCTAGTCCCAGAGCTGCTATGAGATTTTGCCTGTTATGGCATACCACCAGGCCGGGCTTGAGGTTCAGTGGCACCAACAACTCATCTGTCTGCTGTTTGATGCCTGTCTACAACCCCTGTGCTGTGTGGGATTTGCCCCCCCAAATAGATGAGATTCAGAACAGCCTGCTGTCATTTCCCCATGGCTGTGCTGAAGTTGGTGGTGCAGGTCTTATTGTGACTTAATGAGGAGGCATTGGAGGAAGCGGAGTAGGAGGAGGAGGCAAACTGGGCAAAGAAATGTCAACGAATCCTCGATGGTGGTAGGACATGTGCTAGAACACCTTCCTTGCTTGAAACAGTGCCATGCCAGGGAGCTCATTTCAGCTGGCTTTGGTTTGCTAATTTCTTTGGCGTGGTGGGTAGTATCAGTCAATGTACTGGCTAGGGCCCGGTCGCTGTGCTTTTGCTCCCACTTTTGCTGTGCTGCTGGAACAGTGTGACCATGTCCTTTTCCTTCGAACTGTGGATGTCATTAGGATGGCCTTCGTTCCATGTGGGGTCTAGGACCTCTTCATCCCTGCATCACTTTCCACACACTCCTCACCCCTGCCCTCCTTGCCAGTCTGCACATTGCTGGAAGGCATAGTAGTTGGCACCTGTGTTTCGTCATCCTCTGAGAAATGCTGCTGTGGTCCGCTGACCTTGTGTACTAACCCTCCCATGTACTCATCCATCAACATAACAAATAGTTGGACATAAGTGCAACTCAGTTTCTTCCATTTCTGGGGCAGGGCCAGGTGGATGTGCCACGGAACCATCGCCAGCAGAGTCATCGAAAAGAAGAAGAGACTGCTGCATGACATTAGGCTGCGGACTTCTTGGCTGATTTGCAAGGAGGTGAGGTGGAAGAAAGATGCCCATGGTCCGCAGGTGCCAACTCTGCGCTTTCTGCAGAGGACCGGATTTAAGACAAAGGAACTGGAGGCACTCTTACCATCCAATCTAACACCGCCTCAACATGTTCTGGCCACACTATTCGTTGCAGTGGTATTCGAGCCTACAAAATTACGCAGAATGTCCAGTTGCCTGCGTGCACCTGAGGAAGGTGTTGCACTTGGACATGTAACAGACACAGATCGACCACATCCTCTCCCTGCTGCAGCAACACCATCACCACCAACAGCACCATGAGCACGTTCACGTCCCCTATTTGATGCGCTCATGATTTTCCCCCTAAAAACATCCTCCCAGTAGAGAAGCGGTTGGATTAGGGCACACTGCACCAGTCTGTTATGGTAGTATGCATCAAGCTGTATAACGGGCACATTACACCATGCTGTATTCCGGGCATGTTACACCATCCTTTATTATGTACACGCTACACCAGGCTGTATTACAGGTAAGCTGCACCAGGCTGCATACCTCCCAACTTTTGAAGAAGGGAAAGAGGGGCAAAGTTTACAAATTTTAGGCCATGCCTCTGACCACACCCATTTCACAATTAGTCACACCCATATCCACACCTCAACCACACACATTTAGCACTGCTGATCACACTGCTTCATAAACAATAATTATAAACAAAAAATATATGGTCACACAGTGCTCCATACTGTATAATGGCCACACATGATGCTCCATACTGTATAATGACCACACATAGTGCTCCATACTGTATAATGGCCACACACAGTGCTCCATACTGTATAATGGCCACACATGATGCTCAATACTGTATAATGGCCACACATGATGCTCAATACTGTATAATGGCCACACAGTGCTCCATACTGTATAATGGCCCCACATGATGCTGCGTACAGTATAATGGCCCCATATGATGCTGCGTACAGTATAATGGGCCCACATGATGCTGCATACTGTATAATGACCTCACATGATGGTTTGTACAGTATAATGGCCCCACATCATGCTGCGTACAGTATAATTGCCTCACATGATGCTTTGTACAGTATAATGGCCCCACATGATGCTGCGTATAGCATAATTGCCTCACATGATGCTCCATACAGTATAATGACCCCACATGATACTGGGTACAGTATAATGGACCCACGTGATGCTGGGTACAGTATAATGGACCCACATGATACTGCGTATAGTATAATGGCCACACATGGTTACCCCACCCACATCATTGCCCTCACACCCCCATCATTGCCTTCTCCATCACTACACACACACACACACCCCTTTCAACGCGCTCCCTCGCAGCAGCCGGCAGCTTCCACTCCCGCAGCTCTGAATTATGTCATCCAGCCGCGCCGCTGACTGCTCACGTTGCTGCAGCTCCGGTACGCCACTGATAAAGACTCCTCTCCATGTCTCCTGTGCCAGTCAGTGTCCGAACGAGGAGCAATATCTGCTCCGATCCGACGCAGCTAGCATCAGCTCCGTACACCTCGTACACACGGGACTCTGCTCCGTACACCTTGTACACACGCGGTTCCACTCCATACACCTCGTACACATGTGGCTGCGCTCCGTACACCTCATACACAAGTGGCTGGGCTCCGTACACCTCGTACACACGCGGCTCTGCTCTGTATACCTTGTACACACATGACTCCGCTCCATACACCTTGCACACGCGGCTCCACTCCGTACACCTCGTACACACACGGCTCCACTCCATACACCTTATACACATGTGGCTCCGCTCTGTACACCTCGTACACTCCCGGCTGTGACCGCAGGGCAGACTGTCAAAATCGGGACTGCCCCGCTAGATCCAGTATGGTTGGGAGGTGTGATTAGGGCACTCTCCTCAAGGCTGTGACGACACACTGCACCAGTCTGTATTACGGACATGTTACACCATGCTATGTTCCGGACACACTGCACCAGGCCGTATTACAGACACATTGCACCAGGCTGTTAGGGGACTCTCCTCAAGGCTGTGAGGACACACTGCACTAGGCTCTTATGGGACTGTAAACCAGGCTGTTAGGGCACCAGGCATTAGAATAGTGGCACAACATATGATCCGGCCTTTATACAGGCCGGGTCATGTGGTGCACCAGCCAATACTTGGCATGGCTGTGATTGGGCCGGAAGTGCCCACAGCCTTAGAGCTTGTTGTTTGACTGCACTCCAGCCTTTTAACAAGCTTATTTGACTAGTGAACCCAAACAGTAACATGGATTTCCATTTGGAAATCCATGTTCGGGGTTCGGTAACAGACATTAGGTGGCCGGTACGAACTTCGAACTTTACCGTTTGGGTTCACTCATCCCTAGTCAGTAACTACATAAAGTGCTTACCTATAGTGGCTGTCTGCTGCATAGACAAGGGAGAAGACCCCTGACACCCATTTTGCGGTACCTTTTTCAAAAGGAGGTGCTGACAATGCTCACTGACCATCATAATATATGGTAGATAATTAGGTCGCAGAGTCAAGTGCGTACGCGTGCTGCTGCATACCCTGGAAGTATACATTTCATTTCCGGCATTCATGGATGGCGTGCGTCACTGAGAAATCTCCAACTGACATCACAGACCAGTGCCGGACTGGGACTAAAATTCAGCCCTGGCATTTGAAGTCACACAGGCCCACTTGTCACATGGTGACTGTATAATATCTTTGTAGACTTGTAGGTTACAAGAAGTGAGGGGAGTGTAACACGACTATACAACATATAATTACAGCTGTATCCAGCATTACAGCTCAGTCGTATTGCTTTTAGTTGCAGTACCAAGAAAAGCCGCTACTTTACCTACATAACTGGATCTCGTAGATAATTAAGGGATGAGATGACCAAAGGCTATGGAACCTCATTCTGATGCTCGATAAAATTTGCCTACAGCCGCTTTTGGTTCCATTGCGCAGCACGAGACCCGGTGACTCTGAAGAGCGGTGACATCAGTAACGTCACTGCTCTTCAGATGTTCCGGGTCTTGCGCAGAGCTTGGCGACTGTGAAGAGCGGTATTGTTACTACCGTCACCGCTCTTCAGAGTCGCTGGGTCTCGCCAGGTCTGGGCTAGTAGTGGGGGTGTCTGATAGACACCTTTCCATTACTTACACCAGGGATTGATAGCAGCTGACGTTACGCAGCTGACATCAACCCTAAAAATCATTACACATACCAGAATTAAATGCTTTGGCGGCTGGGAAAAGCAGTAGAGTTAGTGCTATTCCCAGGTGCCGGGTACTAACTACAACTGTCATCATCCTTGCCTCATCTCCCTGCGAAGCATTTATGCTGTATTTACATGCACTGATCTCAGGCCGCTAAACGAGTGTGACAATACTGAAGTCGTTCGCTTGTTTTCCGGCCTCTTTACACCAACTGAGAAAGAATGATAGGGACAGAACAATCACAATAAGATCAATCTGTCCCCATACAGTATTATGTTATCAGCAGCACATCTACAGTTTACACCGGCGAGGTGCTGCTGAGAACAAGGATTTCTGTTCTCACATAAACAATCCAATCAATCGATGAATAGGCAGCATTTTGCTTGTTTAGTGTAATACACCCAATAGTCCTCCATATGTTATAATGTGCACCTCAGTCCTCCATATAGTATAATACACTCCTCAGTCCTCCATATAGTATAATACACTCCTCAGTCCTCCATATAGTATAATACACTCCTCAGTCCTCCATATAGTATAATACACTCCTCAGTCCTCCAAATAGTATAATACACTTCTCAGTCCTCCATATAGTATAATACACTCCTCAGTCCTCCATATAGTATAATACACTCCTCAGTCCTCCATATAGTATAATACACTCCTCAGTCCTCCATATAGTATAATACACTCCTCAGTCCTCCATATAGTATAATACACTCCTCAGTTCTTCATATAGTATAATACACTCCTCAGTCCTCCATATAGTCCTCAGTCCTCCATATAGTATAATACACTCCTCACAGTCCTCCATATAGTATAATACACTCCTCATAGTCCTCCATAAATTAAAATACACTGCTCAGTCCTCCATATAGTATAATACACTCCTCAATCCTCCATATAGTATAATGTACTGCCACAGTCCTCCAAATAGTATAATACACTCCTCATAGTGCTCCATATAGTATGATGCACGCCATTGTCATCCATGTAGTACAATTCACTTCCCATAGTATAATGCACCCCATAGTTCTTCATATAGTATAAGGTATTCCCCATATTCCTCGATACAGTATAATGCAGCCCACATATAGTATAATGATGCCACCCCAGAGTATAATGCAGCCACCCCACAGAATATATTGTAGCCCCCTGAGTATAATGTAATCCCCCAGAGAATATAATGCAGCCCCTCATATAGTAAAATGCAGCCCATGCATATATATGGTAGCCCCCTCATAGAGCATAATGCAGCCCCTATAGAATATAATGTAGCCCCTCTATAGAATACAATGCAGCTCTCCTCATATAGTATAATGCAGCTTCCCATAGAATATAATGTAGCCCCCTCATAGAGTATGATGCAATCACCCCTCATAGAATATAATACAGCCCCCCATAGAATATAATGTAGCCCCCAGAGAATATAATACAGCCAGCCCCCATAAAATGCAATAAAGCCCCCCCAATAGAATGTAATACAGCACAGCCCCCATAGAATGTAATGGAGCCAGCCCCCATAGAATGTAATTCAGCCAGCCCCCATAGAATGTAATGCAGCACAGCCCCCATAGAATGTAATGCAGCCAGCCCCCATAGAATGTAAGGCAGCACAGCCCCCATAGAATGTAATACAGCACAGCCCCCATAGAATGTAATGCAGCACAGCCCCCATAGAATGTAATGCAGCCAGTCCCCATAGAATGTAATGCAGCACAGCCCCCATAGAATGTAATGCAGCCAGCCCCCATAGAATGTAATGCAGCCAGCCCCATAGAATGTAATGCAGCCAGCCCCCATAGAATGTAATGCAGCACAGCCCCCATAGAATGTAATGCAGCCAGTCCCCATAGAATGTAATGCAGCACAGCCCCCATAGAATGTAATGCAGCCAGCCCCCATAGAATGTAATGCAGCCAGCCCCATAGAATGTAATGCAGCCAGCCCCCATAGAATGTAATGCAGCCAGCCCCCATAGAATGTAATAAAGCCCCCCAAGCGGCCAAAAAGCTTTAATTCTGGAGTTTCTTTTGTTTTTCTCATTATGCCATTTACCGATCAGATTAATTTTTTTTTATATTTTGATAGATCTGACATTTCTGAATTTACCAAATTTCTATATTTTATTTTCCACAGTGTCCCAACTTTTTTAGAATCGGTCGTATAACCATGATATAACCTTCAGGGGTGCAGGTGATCTTCCACTTCTTTACCATGCCTTGACAAGTAAAAATATCCATTAAAAATAATGGATATTTTGAAATTTTTAATAAAAAGAGATGAAAATAATTTAAAAGTCCCATATGAGATGAACAATATGTAAGGAAAACAAAACAAGCAAATGTAAGCAAAGGTAGCGTTATAAATCATAAAAAAATACATTTATTATAATAAATAGTTTGGATTAAAAAAAAATCTCAGACCGGACATAACATGGACAGTAGTTCATAAAGGAACTTTAGCTGTGGTACAATTTTTTTCATATAAAATTTATAAATTTACTTTATATATACAAAGAAAGTACAAGTCATCTTAGAAAAAAGGTCTCATGTACCAATATTAACTTTAAAAAAAAACAACCTTCTAGTCCTCAAGGCCAAAATTGTGTGGATTTTCAAGGGGTTCAAGACACTGCAGTCACGTTGTCTATTCCGTTGTCTTATTTTCATGGATCAGACATTTCGCACCTTGGAAAATCACTGGTCTTGTTACTCCAGAGTCCGCCATGTTGCAGTTATTGAAGTGTTGTTCATCCAGTTGGTCATACGACCTTGACCTGATGGCAATAACTAATACTGAGACTATAAAAAAGGAAAATATGGCTATAAAAACCATCACAAAAGTGACCGCCCCAACCGTGTCTTCCTGGTTACTATCTGTAATCTTTTCTCGCTGGCTGAAATTCTTATGTAGTTCCTGAACAGCCTTGAGAAGCAAAGACTTAACAAAGTTCTCCAGCGAGGATGTCATGTTCCCGGGTTGTGACATTCTAGGGAAAAACTTTAGAAAGATAAAAATAGCATTGTTTATAAACAATTCACTATGTTCAATTAGTAAGTGGGAGGGACTTAAAACAAGTCTGTGCATTATGGAGAAGCAGTCTAGTGTAAAGCAAATAGGAAGTCAAGTGAATACACCACTGTCACGAAGGTGTCACATCTCCCTGGAAGACCTGGAATTAGACAGTCACGCCGGGTAATGAATTGCAGGTCTTCTTCCCATATTTAATGGATTTAGTTTCCTCTGGTGCTGAAGAGGTTAACGACTTTTTCTATGTTGGTCAGAAATATGAAGCTCTATTTCAGCTGCTTCTGATATGGTCATTACCTCTTCCTATGAAACCTGGTCAGACCTTCTTGTCCCTGTCGGTGAAAGAGTTGTCTTCCTGTGCTGCGTGCTAAAGCTAAGTGGTTGGAGTGGAGTTGTTGCAGTAGTGATCTGCGGTTTGATGTACTACATGTGTGTTTATATCCTGGTCCCTTTTCCCATTTAGTTTATTCCTCCCTGTCCCTATCCTCCTCCCTATTGTTGGTTAGTGCTTTTGTATAATAGAGGTTTTCTGTTATCCCTGTTTTGTCTTGTGTCTTGGTTAACTTACATTTCTGTCCCATGCCTCATGGGGTGGTGGAGGGGACAGATAAGGGTTTAACAGGAGCATAGTACGGATGGAGACTCAGGCCCCTCTACCTTCAAGAGTACCCCCTGGACAGAGATAGTAAGGGTCTCAATTCCAGGGGCAGTTTGAGGCCCCCTTCATTACCGAAGACCATGACAGTTTGACAGCCACCCAATGAAGTATCCGAATACTCATGAAGTTGAGCTGTCAGATAAATGAAAATATCCACCGAATGTGCCATGCATATCTAATAGAGAACCCATTACCCGTGTTTCAACCGGTATGTGCATGTGTGATGCCACCTCTCTATTCGGTGCTCTCCTTATCTGTTGTATATGTCCAAAATATGGAACACCCCCAAAACACCTGGAACTGATCATTAACAACAAGGGAGTTATTTTTCCAGCTACTCCCATGCCAGTTCTAAGTATTATTTCTCGTGCAAACAGGCTTGAGTACAACAATTCTTACGAGTGAGGACTTATTGCAGAAAAGAAAAAGAAAGAGCAGCCATGATGGGTTTAGACTGGATTTAAAGGGAACCTGTCACCTGAATTTGGCGGGACAGGTTTGCGGTCATATGGGCGGGGTTTTCGGGTGTTTGATTCACCCTTTCCTTACCCGCTGGCTGCATGCTGGCCGCAATATTGGGTTGAAGTTCATGCTGTGTCCTCCGAAGTACACGCCTGCGCAATTCAGGTGACAGGTTCCCTTTAATTGATCAGATTGCAAACCCTGTTTATAATTTGTGCTCATTTAATGACAATCGAGGTTATACTAAAGGAGTATTCCCCAAAAACTCAATCAGCTGTAGCAGAAAAAGATCACACTAATAACAATATAGTCAGGGAGAACAAAAGTCCATACAGTTAAGGCGTTGATCACATTATCATTTTCTAAGTAGGAGCAGAACAAAAAAAGATTCTGCACCTATGACATCATTGGCAACATACACTTTTCATTATAATGGGGCATGTTAAGTTTCTACCCTGTTGCGCCATTCCATCCTGTTGTGCTGTAAGCCTCCAACACAGGTATGAGCAGATCTCTAAAGGGGTTGTTCAGCCTTAGGCTACAAGTCTGTAGTCACCTTATATGGCACCCATGGGGTCCAGTCACCACAGAGGTACTGCACCTCATCCAGAGGTGTGGTATCCCACTCTCAGGTAAGAAGGGAGCACTACCCAGGACTCTAACACTCGCACCCAACACACACCAGTTCAGTCAGGGCACCTGGGTGTACCCTTAGGGAGGAAGGCTTCATCCCAGGCTGGATAAGACTGGGTGGTGGGAGTGGGTGGGGTAGGTAGGACAAAGGGGAGAAGCTTAAAAAAGCAGGAAGGAATGAGTGCAGAGAGGAGTCTGTGAGGAGAAGTGGAGCTCAGCTGGTCTGCAGCTCCTAACAGTCTGAAGAGAGAAGTATGAGAGAGTGACAAAAAGAAGCTTCCAGGAGGACAGAAGGGGTCCTAGGGGCACGGGAAGTGCAGAAGCCACCCGTGGGGCCCGTATCCATGCCGACTGTAGTCGCGTTGAGGGGCCAGGTTGAAGTCAGGGGACCGGCCCCAACTTAGTGGAAATCTGCAAATTCAGCTAAGAAACCATAGGCTGTGGCTTTTGCAAGAGTAACAGTGACAACCACCCATAATTCGTCAAAAAGGCAGCCGTATAGAATCCAGGGGACTCATAGGAAGTCACCCGACCAGGTTCGTGGATGATGGCTTGGGACACTGTGGGTAAGGCGCTAGGCAGGAGAAGTGGAAGCCAATGTAGTGACACGGCTGGAAAAAGGCATAAGAAAGGAGTCCTGGAAAGGTGCATCCCAATTTACCTGGGAGTTTGCTGGACCACTGACCCGGCTGGCGTTTATGGACTGGAGAACTTTGAGTAAAAGTGGAAACTGTACCTTACTGTCTTGAGTTGTTCCTACAACACCTGCCCAGCGTAACCACCACCAGCATAACACTTAATCCTACAATTGCCCTGGGGCTAGTTCTACCTGTGGAGAGCTACACCATCTTTACTGCGCTACCATCACCCCAGAGGATCTGACTGCAGCGTTGGCTATTGGAAATAATTTTCCTGGGTTATTACTTATCATCAACCAGTTTTCTCATAAATCCATTGAAAGTCGGGTTGGTACTGGATAGGGATCATTCTGAGGACTTTAAAGCTTTACAAAGCTTTTAGGGTTCTCCGATTACTACAGTAGGTTTATCAAGAACTTTTCGGTAGTGGCCAAAGTTCTGATATACGAGGGATGGACTTTTTTAAATGGTCCAGTTCAGCCAGTGAGGCATTTGATACTTTAAAGAAATGCTTTGCTTCTGCACCGATTCTTATACAGCTTGACGTCACTCAAATATTCATTGTAGATGTTGCCGCATTAGAAGTGGAGTTTGAGGCTGTATTGTCACAGGGTATGTCTCCAAGTAAATGGCGTCCATTGTGCATACTTTTCAAAGAAACTGTTGATTAGTATTACATTGGTAATAGGGAACTCTTGGCAATAAAGCAGGCTTTTGAAGAGTGGACAGGAAAGATGGTTATTGTTTTTCACCAGTTTCAACTTCTTTGTGACGTATAGCCCGGAGGATAAGAACATTGGAGAGGATGCCTTATCTCGTTGTTTGAGGAGAATGTAATTGTTCCTATATTATAGAAAGGGGTAGTTATTGTCACTATATGTTCTGATCTGAAGAGGGAGGTCGGAGAGGCTCACGGGGACACTCCTGTTGCCTGTCTTACAGGTAGACTGTTTGTTCCTGTGAACCTCCATCTTAACATTTTAAGTGAACATCATGATTTGGTCTTGGCCTGACATCATGGTAGTAAAGCCGCCCCAGATCTTCTTACTCGTCGATTTTGATGGTCTGGGGTGCACCAGGATGTTTGGGAGTGTTTAGCTGCCTGCAGTACTTGAGCGCATTTGAAGACCCCACATACTCTTCAGCCTTTAGTGATTCCATGAAGACCTTGGACTCATTTCATCATTGATCTTCCTGCATCGGCAGGTAATACTGTAATATTGGTGATGGTCAGAGGCGGGCTGGGCCGGGTGGCAAAAGGGCAAGTGCCCCCCGGGCCTGTCTCCTCAGCAGCAGATGCGGGCCGCCCAGCTTCCTGCCGCCTAGAAGATGGCTTTTGGCAGTTCACTGTGCTACTTTAATCCTGTAAGTGGTGGCCGTCCGTCCCTGAATTGTAGACACGCCCACACTGCACACTGTGCGGCCGTGTGTTCTGATCTCTCACCTCGCGCGCTGGCCGGGATGCTTCCTCGTGGAGGACTGGAGAGCAGTCTGAGTCAGAAGAGATCTGCAGGGGTCAGGAGGAGATCAAGGACCCGGCCGAATCCTGCGTCTTGTGTCTGCAGTCCCTCTGAGGCACAGTGAGTGTGAAGATTTATTGCACCCATTTGAACTTTCATGCAGCACAGGTCACTATCAGTGGAGTTTTCGGCTCCAGCGTCACCCGTTCAAGCTGCAGCAATAACTCCCAGTCAGGGTCAGACACAAGTATACAGTCATCCTGACTGCTCCTGAGCCTGGCTCCAGGACACCATATATCAGATATAATTCCATCCATTATAATGTGAGGTCCAGGTATAATCAGTGCATATAACACTGTAGGCATGTGCACATACTGTAGTATCTTATATATAATTGTCTAAGGCTACTTTCACACTAGCGTTTTCTGCAATCCGTCACTGCGTCGTTTTGCAGAAAAAACGCATCCTGCAAAAGTGCTTGCAGGATGCGTTTTTTCCCCATAGACTTGTATTGACGACGCATTTGCGATGGATTGCCACACGTTGCATCCGTCGAGCGACGGATGCGTCGTGCTTCTGCGGACCGTCGGGAGCAAAAAACGCTACATGTAACGTTTTTTGCTCCTGACGGATCGCTTTATCCGACCGCACATGCGCGGCCAGAACTCCGCCCCCACCTCCCCGCACCTTACAATGGGGCAGCGGATGCGCCGGAGAAATGCATCCGCTGCCTCCATTGTGCAATGCGCTAAACGCTAGCGTCGCTAGTGTGAAAGAAGCCTAAGGGTCACTTCCGTCTGTCTGTCCTTCTGTCACGAACGTGCGCCGTTACCGCTGCTATTAACCCTGTGTGTCCCCAACTATTTACTATTGATGCTGCCTATGCAGCATCAATAGTAAAAATAGGTCATGTTAAAAATAATTAAAAAAAAAAAAAAACCTGCTATACTCCCCCTCCGCCGCCTTTCTCGGTCATGTGACCGCGACGTCATCATAGGTCCTGCTCACACCAGCCCTGGGACGGGACCACAAGCTGCCGCTTGCAATGGAGCGGTCCCGGGAGCGAGGAGAGGAGCGAGAAAGGTGGCGGAGGGTGAGTATAGCAGGACTTCAACGGGCTATAGGTCAGTATATGTTTATTTTGGGTTTTTTTTAAGTCTCTATACTACGTGGCTCTGTGCTGGCCAATATACTACGTAACTGGGCAATATACTACGTGGCTCTGCTATATACTATGTGGTTGGGCAATATACTACGTGGCTCTGCTATATACTATGTGGCTGGGCAATATACCGTACTACGTGGGTTGTGCTATATACTATGTGGCTGGGCAATACGTGGCTGGGCAATATACTACGTGGCTGGGCAATATACTACGTGGCTGAGCAATATACTACGTGACTGGGCAATATATTAAGTGGCTGGGCAATATACTACGTGGCTGGGCAATATACTACGTGGCTGGGCAATATACTACGTGACTGGGCAATATACTACGT
The DNA here is from genome assembly GCF_032444005.1 of Ranitomeya imitator. Taxonomy (NCBI): domain Eukaryota; kingdom Metazoa; phylum Chordata; class Amphibia; order Anura; family Dendrobatidae; genus Ranitomeya; species Ranitomeya imitator. The sequence goes on from NC_091284.1 coordinate 39,181,647, forward strand.
GGCTGGGCAATATACTACGTGGCTGGGCAATATACTACGTGTCTGGGCAATATACGTGACTGGGCAATATACTACGTGGACATGCATATTCTAGAATACCCGATGCGTTAGAATCCGGCCACCATCTAGTATGATATAATTATTATATTTTAATATGAATTGTAATTAATATGTTAATAATAATATTGAGCAGAATTCACTTCAGTCTTTTGGTTTGGCCTCCATGATAGTCGTGGTGTGTCATGTGGCCCCTCTGAAAAATTATTCGCCCATACTATGTGCAGAGACATATGATGGTATGTACAGGATAATACGTGGCTAATGTAATGTCTGATGTCTGTATGTCACATAGCAGTCATATATTGTCCTGTACAGTATACTTTATGTAATATACTGTGTGCATAAACATCTGATGTTATATGCTGGATAAAGTGCGAATAGTATAATATATCATGTCTGTACTCATAGTACAATATACAAGTAACATATTATCCAGCACATACCATCTGTTGCCTGTAATCCTCCTATTAACGCTTTTTCCCCTAGTTCCCATGTACATGTTAGAGCAGTGTCAGTGTGTTACTGTACTCACCTAGCGCCGTGTTCTCCGGTATCCAGCATCGCTCGGCTTCTCCTCTGAGTGACGTCTTCACTCTTCAGACCCCGGCTCCCACTATGCTTTATGTTACCTGGACGTCTCTTTACAATGTAAGTCTATGGATCCTCATTGTGAGCCTCATTCTCACGCTCCATAGACTTCTATTGTAAAAGCCACCTATGTGTCACATAGAGCCCAGCGTGACCTGGAGAGTCTGAACAGCCGTCAGGTGACGTAGAACAGGAGTGGAGCAACTCTAGACACAGGAGAAGACTGCGATTAGTGAGTATATTACCACACTGACACGCTGCAATCAGTGAGTATATTACCACACTGACACGCTGCAGTCAGTGAGTATATTACCACACTGACACGCTGCAATCAGTGAGTATATTACCACACTGACACGCTGCAATCAGTGAGTATATTACCACACTGACACGCTGCAATCAGTGAGTATATTACCACACTGACACGCTGCAGTCAGTGAGTATATTACCACACTGACACGCTGCAATCAGTGAGTATATTACCACACTGACACGCTGCAGTCAGTGAGTATATTACCACACTGACACTCTGCAATCAGTGAGTATATTACCACACTGACACGCTGCAATCAGTGAGTATATTACCACACTGACACGCTGCAGTCAGTGAGTATATTACCACACTGACATCCTGCAATCACTGAGTATATTACCACACTGACACGCTGCAGTCAGTGAGTATATTACCACACTGACATCCTGCAATCAGTGAGTATATTACCACACTGACACGCTGCAATCAGTGAGTATATTACCACACTGACACGCTGCAATCAGTGAGTATATTACCACACTGACACGCTGCAATCAGTGAGTATATTACCACACTGACACGCTGCAATCAGTGAGTATATTACCACACTGACATCCTGCAATCACTGAGTATATTACCACACTGACACGCTGCTATCAGTGAGTATATTACCACACTGACATCCTGCAATCACTGAGTATATTACCACACTGACACGCTGCTATCAGTGAGTATATTACCACACTGACATCCTGCAATCACTGAGTATATTACCACACTGACACGCTGCAGTCAGTGAGTATATTACCACACTGACATCCTGCAATCACTGAGTATATTACCACACTGACACGCTGCTATCAGTGAGTATATTACCACACTGACATCCTGCAATCACTGAGTATATTACCACACTGACACGCTGCAGTCAGTGAGTATATTACCACACTGACACGCTGCTATCAGTGAGTATATTACCACACTGACATCCTGCAATCACTGAGTATATTACCACACTGACACGCTGCAGTCAGTGAGTATATTACCACACTGACATCCTGCAATCACTGAGTATATTACCACACTGACACGCTGCCATCAGTGAGTATATTACCACACTGACACCCTGTAATCAGTGAGTATATTACCACACTGACACGCTGCAGTCAGTGAGTATATTACCACACTGACATCCTGCAATCACTGAGTATATTACCACACTGACACGCTGCTATCAGTGAGTATATTACCACACTGACACGCTGCTATCAGTGAGTATATTACCACACTGACACGCTGCTATCAGTGAGTATATTACCACACTGACACGCTGCAATCACTGAGTATATTACCACACTGACACGCTGCCATCAGTGAGTATATTACCACACTGACACGCTGCTATCAGTGAGTATATTACCACACTGACACGCTGCAGTCAGTGAGTATATTACCACACTGACACTCTGCAATCAGTGAGTATATTACCACACTGACACGCTGCTATCAGTGAGTATATTACCACACTGACACGCTGCAATCAGTAGTATACTAACACACTGACACTCTGCAATCAGTGAGTATATTACCACACTGACACGCTGCAGTCAGTGAGTATATTACCACACTGACACGCTGCTATCAGTGAGTATATTACCACACTGACACGCTGCTATCAGTGAGTATATTACCACACTGACACGCTGCAATCAGTAGTATACTAACACACTGACACTCTGCAATCAGTGAGTATATTACCACACTGACACGCTGCAGTCAGTGAGTATATTACCACACTGACACGCTGCTATCAGTGAGTATATTACCACACTGACACGCTGCTATCAGTGAGTATATTACCACACTGACACGCTGCTATCAGTGAGTATATTACCACACTGACACGCTGCTATCAGTGAGTATATTACCACACTGACACGCTGCAATCAGTAGTATACTAACACACTGACACTCTGCAATCAGTGAGTATACTAACACACTGAAACTAAACTAAACTCTACACAGGTTTGGAGAAACCAAGTTAATGGCGGCTTCTTTAGCTGGACTGTTGTCTGTTTCACAATGGAGGTGAGTATATTTGAATTAGTTCTATGAGGACAATAAGAAATTGCCAAGCCTCACACTCTTTTTTCCAACACTGATTTCTGGACTCAAGACAAATTTCTGCAGTCAGTCTGTGTGTTACGGCAGCTTACTGAATCGTGATAGAGCGCTGCGCACACACTGTCACGATTCCTCTGTGTTCCCAGCGTAGTGATTGCAAGTATGAGTTTGCATAGTTATAGTCACGTGTCAACTTGGACCAGTTTTAGACAAAGCAGGGCCCTGGGCAAAAGTTTAAAGTGGGTCCCCAAATGCTAACATATTGCACCATCAGATAGAAACATTCCAGATGTATTTACTTGCGCTCAGTTCAGGCCGCTAAACGAGTGTGATCGACAATATTGAAGTCATTCGACAATTGTTTCCCAGCCTCCTTAGGGTATGTGCACACGTTCAGTAGCTGGCTGCACTTTGGACACTGCAGATGTCCGCTCCGTCCAAAGCGCTCCTCACTATTGAATGCAGGGGAATCCACATGTGTTCATTGAACCGTGCGGAATCACAACGGCCTATACATTGCACTGGTGATATGTATCTTGCAGAGCCTCGCGTCTCCTCAAGATAAATAGACATGCTGCAGTCTCGAGAGACGCACTACATGTCGGTCTCGGCGGGTGATCCACGGGCATCTGTGCACGCATAGTGGGCATGGGATTTCCACTGTGCTGTAACATCAGGACGTTGCGGATTAGACGCTGAACAACTACACAGCGTCCAACCCGCAGTTTTTACTGATCTTGGGAACATACCCTTACTTCGGCTGAGGAAGAATGATGGGTACAGATAGTCCTCGATACAGTATGATGCAGGTCCCATGTAGTAGATATAGTAGAATGCACTCTCCATGGTTCTTGATAGAGTATAATGCAGCCCCCTCACAGTATAATGCAGCCCCCTCACAGTATAATGCAGCCCCCAACACAGTATAATACAGTCCCCCCATACACAGTATAATGTAGCCCCCCACACAAACAGTATAGTGCAGTCCCCTGTCAGAGTATAATGCAGCCCCCCACATACACAGTATAGTGCAGTCCCCCCACACAGTATAGTGCAGCAGGCACACACACAGTATAATGCAGCAGACAGTAAAATGATGCACACACAGTATAATGCAGCAAACACACACAGTATAATGCAGCAGACACACAGTATAATGCAGCAAACACACAAACATAGTACAGTCCTCCCACACAGTATAGTGCAGTAGCCACACAGTATAGTGCAGTCCCCCCACACAGTATAGTGCAGCAGACACACACATTATAGTGCAGTCCTCCCACACACAGTATAATGCAGCAGACACACACTCCCACACTATAATGTACACACAGTATAATGCAGCAAACACACCGTATATTGCAGTCCACCCACACAGTATAGTGCAGCAGACACTCATACACACACTATAATGCACACATGCAGTATAATGCAGCAGACACACACAGCATAGTGCAGTCCCTCCACACAGTACAGTAGTGCAGCAGACACACAGTATAATGCAGTATCATGCACACACTATAATGTACACACACAGTGTAATGCTGCAAACACATTGTATAAAGCAGCAGACACACACAGTATAGTGCAGTCCCCCCTACACAGCATAGTCTAGCAGACACACACAGTATAATGCAGCAGATACACACATTATAGTGCAGTCATCCCACACACAGTACAATGGAGCAGACACACACATACTCACACACTATAATGCACACACAGTATAATGCAGCAAACACAGTATAATGCAGCAGACACACAGTATAGTGCAGTCCCCCCCACACACAGTATAGTGCAGCAGACACACACAGTATAATGCAGCAGACACTCATACACACACAATAATGCACACACAGTATAATGCAGCAGACACACAGTATTCTGCAGCAGACACACACACACTATAATGCACACACAATACAGGGCGTCTTAGCGTCTCATCAGCTCTACTGCTGGCACACTGAGTCAGAGGCAGAGGGGGAGTAATGGGAGAGGTAGTGTCACCTGACGCACTATCATCCATCACTGCTTTCAACTGTATCAGCCGATAAGTGGAAGACACTGAGCTCCTCTTACTCGGACCCCTGGAGGAGCGGGGGCCCTAGGCAGCCAACTGGTCTGCATGCCCCTAACGCCGGCCCTGGTGTCGACTAGAGTCTCAGACATCTCTCAGAGTAGCTGACTGATAGAAGTGGATGAGAATTTAGTTGGCATTTCACCACAAGTATCCCATCATTATTCCAGCATTATCTTTTTATTACCTTGTTACCTCTACTCTCTTTATGAATAAGCCATAGGTAAACACAGTAAGGATGGGCTGCAGCCGGTAATGGGCCACTACTGTGTGCTTGCCCCCCAGGCCAAAATTTGCCAGCCAGCCCCTGGTGATGGTGGACAGATTCAGTAAGATTACTTATTTCATTGCGCCACCCGCTTTACTTAATGCCAAGACTTTGGAACAAATTTTTATTATAGAAATTGTGAAATTACATTGGGATTCCATCTGATATTGTTTCCGACCGAGGGGTGCAACTAAATTCCAAATTTTGGATAGCATTTTTTGCTCACTTTGGGGTTCATCTTTCATTTTCTTCCGCCTTTCATCCACAGTTTAATGGCTAAACTGAGCGTGTGAACCAGAATCTTGAGAAATATCTTAGGTGTTTTGTGTCCAAGAATCAGGCGGATTGGGTTTCTTATTTATCTCTGGCTGAGTTCGCTGTGAATAACCGTCGTCATGAATCTACTGGCAAGTCCCTGTTCTTCGGAACATACAAATTGCATCCTCAATTCTGCTCCTTCAATAGTATTCGTTCTTCAGGAGTACCTAACGAGGAACATTTTTCTTCATCTATTACATCAATGTGGCAAAGTGTTCTTGATAATTTGAAGAAGATGGGGTCCAAATATAACAGTATGGCTGATAGGAGACGTTTGGTGGGTCTGGCATTGCTAGGGTTAATCAGTTCAGTTTATCTCCTGGAGCTCTCCATCATGGATTGCCTCAGGTGTTCGGTGTTGGATATTCCCCTCTGGTATATATGATTGTAACTGGTATTTTGGAATTGCCAGTGATAGTTCATTTTGTCTGGTTTGGAGTTGGAGTTGTTTGGTGTTTGGAGTTGGCATTTGGAGAGTTGGTGTGGTGATTTCTGCGTGGTTTGTTTGCATGATCATCCTCATACTCTCATATTTGCTTTCACCTACCTTACCCTCCCCTATGTTCCACTCTGTAGTTTGTATGATTGCAGTTTTCATTTATCCCTGTTTGTCTTCCCTTGTCTGACTGGTTTGTGTAATCCTATACTCTTCGGCTTCACACCATCCTGGGTGGGGTAGTGAACAAATAAGGGTAAGTCAGAAGCATAGAAAGGTACGTGACCCCAGTTTCTTCACCTTCCTTGGTAATCAAGGGTACAGGGATAGACTAGAGCATTCCTAGCGTTAGGGATATGTAAGGAGCCCCTTTTCCCTACTACTGCAACAGTAGCGTGACAGTAAGTATGCAAATCACATACTTGCGGTCACGACTGCCTGCTCCTGGCGCCAGAGAATCCTTACAGCACACAGTGCTCACACTGTGAGGATTTACAAGTTTGAAGTCGCAAAGAGTGAACTACAGACTTGTACCCCAACGCTGGACAACCCCTTTAACCAATTTTATCCAGCAATGTTGATCTAGAGAAAACAAATAAAAGCCCATGATACAGAAGTTGATTGCCCTAAATTTATAGGAGAAAAACGTTTCCCAGTCGTAAATATCATAAAAATCCCTGCATCCAAAGCCCATATCCAGTCTTCTAATACCCATAACTTGTAATATTATAAGTTTAAAAATAGGCATCACTGCATTTTAAACTTAAAGGGAACATGTCAGCTATTACTTTAAAAAAAAGCTATTTACCCATAGTTATACTGGTAATCTGCAGGTAATTATTGTTGTTACCATGTTTTGCTGTGTTTGTCAATGGAAGATTGGCTAAAGGGAAAATATGAAGCTATATCCTCTCTGCAGCCGCTTGTTTCCAGTCATCGGGGCGATGCAGGGAGCATTTACAGTCACTGTTCACTTCACAGTGAGCATGGCTGTAATCACTCCCCGTGCACCTTGACTGACAGCCACACATGTGCTGCACACACGCTGCAAATCAGGCTGTCAATCAAAGTGCACGGGGAGTGATTACAGTTCATTGCATAGAGAATCGTGACTGTGAGGGTATGTGCACACGTTCAGGATTTCTTGCAGAAATTTCCTGACAAAAAACGGACATTTCTGCCAGAAATCCGCATGCATTTTCTTTCGCGTTTTTTACGCTTTTTTTCGCATTTTTTCAGAGCTTTCCCAATGCATTAAATAGCTGGAAAAACGCGAAAAATCTGCAAAATTAATTAACATTCTGCTTTTTTTTACAGCGATGCGTTTTTTTCCTGCGAAAAACGCACCACATGCACAAAAATTGCGGAATGCATTCTAAAAGATAGGATGCATATGTATGTGTTTTTTATGCGTTTTTATCGCGTTTTTATAGCGAAAAAATGAGAAAAATCCTGAACGTGTGCACATACCGTAAATGTTTCCTAAGTCGCCCTGATAACTGGAAGCGAGCGGCTGCAGGGAAAATAAAGCTGAAATGTTTTTTGCCCAATGGGGTAAGGCATTCAAAGGAGGACAGTGTGAGATTAAAGACAAAAATTCAACGGAAATATTGACACCTATGCACGTTGCAAATTGCTTGGTATTATACATTTACTATGTGTTATGGTGGTTATAACTAGTGATGGGCGAGCATGCCCGGCACTACTCAATACTCGATTGAGCCTTTGGGAGCTCGAGTGCTAGGTTTCCTGTAATAAGCTCATTTGAATCTTAGCCACACACACAGCGGGAAGCGCAGGGACTTCTCTATCAGCCAGACGTTTTGTGAGCTTGCTCTCATCTACATCAATCAATCATATGTACACGGCCCTCTCCAGAGACCCAGCCACAGCAGCACAGAGGATGTAAGGAGAGCCTGCCACAGCAGCACAAAGGATATCAGGAGAGCCTGCCAACCACAGTAGCACAGGGGATGTCAGGAAAGTGTCTGTTATGATCCAGGCCGGGGTTTTGTCTTGTTTCTCCTTTCCCAGCCTGGTCATGTCAGGGGTTAACTCTCCCTGCCTTGTTCCTGAGTCTGGTCTGCTATATCTCTGTGCTGCAACCTGTGTGCTGTGCCTGTCCTGCTGCGTTCATCTGACCCATGTCTGTTGACCTTCCACCTACCCGTCCTTGCTCCTTATTTCCCTGTGTGTTTGGATTCCCCGGTATTTGATTTTAGCTTGGCTCTGACCTGATTCTGTCTTTCCCTTCTAATATCCCTGCTACTGACCGGTACTGACCTTTTGCTCTCGTCTAAGGCTTCTTTCACACTTGCGTCGGTACGGGTCCGTTGCTAAGCGTCGGCGTGACGTACTGATGCACGTTGTGAAAATTTGGCACCACATGGGCAGCGGATGCAGTTTTTCAACACATCCACTGCCCATTCTGACGTCCAGGGAGGAGAGGGCGGAGTTCCGGCCGCCGCAACGTATGGCCATATGTCGCGATCCGTCTGCAATACAAGTCTATGGGAAAAAATGCATCCTGCGGGCACATTTGCAGGATCCGTTTTTTCCCCAAAACTACGCATTGCAACGGATTCAAAACGACGCAAGTGTGAAAGTAGCCTAACTCTGTGCCTTGGTTTTCCCTTTGGTACTGCGTTATCCTCTGGTATCGACTCAGCTCTCTGACTATTCTGCTGCCACCTAGTGGTAGCTTCGCTGAATTACTGTAGGTCTGCTTCATAGCAGGATATTCAGCTCACTCTCCACTCTGTTGCCATCTAGTGGAGTTTGTGTTACTCTGCATTAACCTTCAGTATTACAGTGTGACAGTGTCATTCTCTCTCTCTGTTTCTCTCTCGTATATAGGGAGTAATCTGGAAATCAGCTTTAGAAGCGCTGGGAAGAGCCAGCAGGGGCAGAGCCGGACTAGTCTGGTCTCCAGCTATGGTCTCCGGCTGGATCTTCAAAGTTTATTTTCTATGAAAAATCAAAGAGCAATCAGTGCAGTCAGGCTCTGATTCCTGCTGCTCACAGTTTGGGCAGCATAAATAAAATAACAGGTTCCCTTTAAATGCATGTATTTTAGGCTAAAAATAATTTTTTCATTTTTTTTATTAAATATTGCATCCTTTGGTTTTTAAGGCTGATCCTTCTCATAGGGAATTTGCAACTCTTTTTCGTCTTTTTTCTGAGCTCCTCTCTGATTTATGATCACATAAAAAAAGAGTTGAACTCTATTGTAATAATAAATCAGATGAGAGAAGATGAGTAAAAAGACAGATAAAAGAGTTACAAACTCCCCATCAGAACGAGTTCACTGACGGATTTTTCGTCAACTCACTGTCAGCAGCAGACAATGATCACTCAGAGGAAATGAAACTCAAATGGTGCAAAATATTTAGGAAACCCAATTGCAAAAATAACTTGTAGCCCAAAATACATGCAATTACTTTAAAAAAAATGAGACCGAAGGTGTCGATATCCTTTAAAGCATTACTCTAGGTATTAGACTATCACTACTATATATTGCTTTGTCACGCAACATCGGCTCTTTCAATGACTTTTCCGTGACCTGGAAGATTTACAAAAGAAGCGCAGTCGTTTGGCACACTCACTTATATCACAGTCGTGTTTTTACATAGGACTGCAGATCATTATATTGCTTGGTACACATACACGGCAGTCTTAAGAGTCAAATAATAGTTCGGCCACATCTGTAAGTAGGACAATATTCACATGTAAGAGATGCGAGGCCACTTCTGCTTTTTGACATATTTTGTGCCCCCGTCAGACCTGTTCCATTCCTCGTCTTTCCTCGTATCATCACTTACCCCGCTCTGGAGTCTTTTCTCTCTGTGCCCGCAGCTCAGTGTGGAAATGTAGGTGTCTGAACAGTATTTAGATGCCAAGGAACAAAGGAATTTCCAGGATTACATCTAATCCTTGCATCACACAGGCTAATCCCACACTTGATACCGTTTAAATAAGATGTTGGGACAAAGCGTCGCTGCATTTCACGGCTCCGGGGAGCGTCTTAAGTGCAGACATTAGATCAATAATGGCGAGCATCGGCTTCTAAATGTTATGTCAGTGGAAAGATTGCTCAAAGGGCTCTTTAGCCAGCTGAGGTGTAAGCTAGGGGTTCAGGTCAGGGGGAGAGACACAGACGTGTGGGTAACCTGATTTCCTCTGGTGCTCCCCAGAGGCGTAGCTAGAGCTTTTGCTGCCCGGGGCTGTTCCCGAGTTTGGTGCAAATCCGCCCCCCCTCACCCCCCCCCGGCTCAATAAACACAAAGGTTACCAAAAATAGTTTTCCTGTTTTGTAGAACTTACCATTAGGCCCAGTTTGTCACCCCCACATGCCAAACCTGTAACTTTTCTTAATGACAATGAATGATATGGTTGCCCATAATCATCACTGTGTCATAACATCATAGGTGCACTCCATTGGTCTAACCGCTTAGGTACAGCGGACCATGTAGGTTGCAGCATCTGACAGGTTGAATGACTGGTGATGGGGGGACGCCTTTGCGCCTATGCCACCTGTGTGCTGTGCATATGCTATGCACAATACGCTAAATGTATAGGCGCCAGGGGGGTAAATCCCCAATTGTAATGCAAATTTTCACTCAGTGCTTACCTGACCGCGCTCCTGCTCTCTCCACGCAGCTGAAGCGTGCACTCGCCGGCGACTGACAATGACGTCAGACGCCGGCGACATGCACGCTGGGACTGACGTCAGCTGCCAGCCTCAGATTGGCTGGCGGCTGTTAACTATTGACGTGCGAGCGCGGGCCCGCACGTCAATAGCGTTAAACAGCTGCAGCCAGGGTCGGACTGGGGTGTCTGGGGCCCACCAGAGGAATGGACTCTAGGGGCCCACCCTACAGCTATATGCAAATATCTGTCATTATAGTGGAGCATCGGCTGTAAAACACCGGCGGCTGCTGCACATCTACCGTGTGCCCCAATAACTGGGATGTATAATTACAGTAGTTTACATTAATGGGGTTCTTGGTTAAAACAAGTTATCACTGATCCATGGGCTTCACAGGATAGGTGATCGCTTTGGTACGACCATTACAAACTGCACCGATCGGACGAATGGGGAAGTTTTATCCCTGACAGGACACTTTTATCACTATTTTAAAATGCAGCGGCCGGTGGGATTTCTGACCGCAGCTCCATTCATTCTTTTTGGGGCTTCCAGAAAAAAACAAGTGCAGCCACTGAGGGAATGAATGGATCAGTGATCTAGTCGGACATGCCACTCCAGTCTAATGGGGATAAAAAGTTCCACATTTTGCTGAATGGGGCCAAGCAGTCAGACCCCCACCAATCAATACGTTATCACTTATCCTGTGGAGAGGTGATTACTTTTGTCCACAGGAAACCCCCTGTAAGTGCATCTCCGCCGCTGTATACAAAGCATTAAAACTAATGGAAATAAAGAATCTTCTCCTAATTAATATCAGAGAGAACAAATGACCGCCATACACAACACAATCCACTATACCAAGACCAATAATATCACATACAGGAAGAAACACCACCACACCATGACCAGACCACATAGTGACCGAATAATACTACATACAAGGGACAAATACCGCCACACCATGAACAGATCACATATTACCACCACTTGGTGACCAAATAGCACATGCAATGGACAAATACCACAACACCATTTCCAGACCACATATTACCACCACATAGTGACTGAATACTACAATACTGATCAGTAATAAAAAATAAAAAAAAACAATACTATCACCATAAGTGCCAGTATTCACAGGAGATCTGTACTTAGTATGCAGTGTCTGTGTACAGGTAATACAGAGATCACTGGTGGTATTATACACAGGAGCTCTGTATATAATGTATAGGTAATACAGTGATCACTGGTGACATTGTACACAGGACCGCTGTATATAGTATACAGTGTATAGTGTCAGTGTATAGGTAACACTGACTCACCAGTGACGTCTCTAGGTGAAGTCCTTCATCTTTCATCCAGCACAGACCGCCATCATTTCTTCCAGCCAGGACTCGTTTCTGCAGGAAATAACACAGTTATCTCGAGCTCCGCTTGCAGAACACATAACTTAATTTTTAACAACTTCTACATTACACCACATGAAGAAAAAAAGGCGACAGTGTCACTCTGCACAGTAACAGGACCGCCCCCCCATTTAAAACAGTATACTCAAAAAATAAAATAAATACATCACTGCAGTAATAATATCCCTTAATTAGCTCCTATGGTAATAATATTCCCCATCCTGGCCCCGTTTATCTCATTCCTGGCTCCAGCCATATGTTCTCGCATCCTGCCCTCATGAGTATCCATTCTACCCCATATGATCTCCCCATACTGCCACCTCTGTCTCCATCGTATCCATCCTGCCCCATGATCCAATCCTGCCCCATGTCATTCATTCTGACCCGTGTCTCCAATCATGCCCCGTATCTACATTCTGCCCATGCCTCCAGTCCTGCCCCCAGTGTGTCCAGCAATCTGCCCCAGTGTGTCCAGCATATTACCCCTAGTGTGTCCAGCATATTACCCCCAGTGTGTCCAGCAACCTGCCCCAGTATGTCCAGCATATTGCCCCAGTGTCCAGCAATCTGCCCCAGTGTGTCCAGCATTTCCCCCAGACAGTGTGTCCAGCAACCTGCCCCAGTATGTCCAGCATATTGCCCCAGTGTCCAGCAATCTGCCCCAGTGTGTCCAGCATTGCCCCCAGACAGTGTGTCCAGCAACCTGCCCCAGTATGTCCAGCATATTGCCCCAGTGTCCAGCAATCTGCCCCAGTGTGTCCAGCAATCTGCCCCAGTGTGTCCAGCATATTACCCCCAGTGTGCCAGCATATTACCCCCAGTGTGTCCAGCAATCTGCCCCAGTGTGTCCAGCATATTACCCCCAGTGTGTCCAGCATATTACCCCCAGTGTGTCCAGCAATCTGCCCCAGTATGTCCAGCACTGCCCCCAGTGTGTCCAGCAATCTGCCCCAGTATGTCCAATTGTCCAGCATTGCCAACAGTGTGTCCAGCAATCTGCCCCAGTGTCCAGCATTGCCCCAGTGTGTCCAGCAATCTGCCCCAGGGTCTCCAGCATTGCCCCAGTGTGTCCAGCATTGCCCCCAGTGTGTCCTGCAATCTGCCCCAGTGTCCAGCATTGCCCCAGTGTGTCCAGCAATCTGTCCCAGTGTCCAGCATTGCCCCAGTGTGTCCAGAAATCTGCCCCAGGGTCTCCAGAATTGCCCCCAGTGTGTCCAGCAATCTGCCCCAGTGTGCCCAGCAATCTGCCCCAGGGTCTCCAGCATTGCCCCAGTGTGTCCAGCATTGCCCCCAGCATGTCCAGCAATCTGCCCCAGTGTCCAGCATTGCCCCAGTGTCCAGAAATCTGCCCCAGTGTGTCCAGAAATCTGCCCCAGTGTGTCCAGAAATCTGCCCCAGTGTGTCCAGAAATCTGCTCCAGTGTGTCCAGAAATCTGCTCCAGTATGTCCAGCATTGCCCCCAGACAGACAGAGTCAGACATAAACAAAAAAAAAAAGAAGTAAAATCCTCACCTCTCCCGTTCCCAGCGCAGGTCCGGTGCACTCAGCGTCTCTCCGGCTCTGCAACGCTCAGGACAGAGAGGCTGAGCGGCGCGCACAGTGATGACGTCATCACGCCCTCTGCCCTGAGACGTCGCAGAGTCAGAGGGTGCTGAAGACGCTGCAGCTGCCGCAGGAACCAGGAGAGGTGAGTATTAGAACGGGGGCCCGAAGATTTAAAGGGCCCACGTCTCTTTTTTTTTTTCTTTTTCCTCCTGCAGCACCGGCCTCCCCCGCATTGTGCCGCCTGGGGCGGCCCGCCCCCCCGCGCCCCCCTTCCTACGCCACTGGTGCTCCCTAATTGTGGGCATAGGGGAACCTCAGTAATGAAAATAAATCTACACAAAGACCAACACTGATATTACCGCCATATGGTGACATATAGTGGTAGATACCAGTCCTGCAGAACATACAGGAGATTACAGTACAGTTACAGATAGAGGCTTACAGCTGACGTTCTTTCTTTCGGAGTCGTTCACTTTTCCTATCTTTTCCTTCTGGCCCAGACTGACATGACAACTTCTCCAGCCACGACTCGGCTACAGAGAATACAACGAAGACATACATGACTTACATACATTTCCAGCACCAATCCCCAACAACCTGCACAAACTCCTCATCCTGCTGATACCCCAATACTGAGCCGCTGCTGCCGTATGTGTCCCTATTACTGCACCTGATACCCCAATACTGAGCCGCTGCTGCCGTATGTGTCCCTATTACTGCACCTGATACCCCAATACTGAGCCGCTACTGCCGTATGTGTCCCTATTACTGCACCTGATACCCCAATGCTGAGCCGCTGGTGCCGTATGTGTCCCTATTACTGCACCTGATATTCCAATACTGAGCCGCTGCTGCCGTATGTGTCCCTATTATTGCACCTGATATCCCAATACTGAGCCGCTGCTGCCGTATGTGTCCCTATTACTGCCCCTGATACCCCAATACTGAGCCGCTGCTGCTGTATGTGACCCTATTACTGCACCTGATACCCAATACTGAGCCGCTGCTGCCGTATGTGACCCTATTACTGCACCTGATACCCCAATACTGAGCCGCTGCTGCCCTATGTGTCCCTATTACTGCACCTGATACCCCAATACTGAGCCGCTACTGCCGTATGTGTCCCTATTACTGCACCTGATACCCCAATACTGAGCCACTGCTGCCGTATGTGTCCCTATTACTGCCCCTGATACCCCAATACTGAGCCGCTGCTGCCGTATGTGTCCCTATTACTGCACCTGATATTCCAATACTGAGCCGCTGCTGCCGTATGTGTCCCTATTACTACACCTGATACCCCAATACTGAGCCGCTGCTGCCGTATGTGTCCCTATTACTGCACCTGATACCCCAATACTGAGCCGCTGCTGCCGTAGGTGACCCTATTACTGCACCTGATACCCAATACTGAGCCGCTGCTGCCGTAGGTGACCCTATTACTGCACCTGATATCCCAATACTGAGCCGCTGCTGCCGTATGTGTCCCTATTACTGCCCCTGATATCCCAATACTGAGCCTCTGCGGCCGTATGTGTCCCTATTACTGCACCTGATACCCCAATACTGAGCCTCTGCGGCCGTATGTGTCCCTATTACTGCACCTGATACCCCAATACTGAGCCGCTGCTGCCGTATGTCCCTATTACTGCACCTGATACCCCAATACTGAGCCACTGCTGCCGTATGTGTCCCTATTACTGCACCTGATATCCCAATACTGAGCCGCTGCTGCCGTATGTGTCCCTATTACTGCACCTGATACCCCAATACTGAGCCGCTGCTGCCGTATGTGTCCCTATTACTGCACCTGATACCCCGATACTGAGCTGCTGCCGTATGTGTCCCTATTACTGCACCTGATACCCCAATACTGAGCCGCTGCTGCCGTATGTGTCCCTATTACTGCACCTGATACCCCAATACTGAGCCGCTGCTGCCGTAGGTGACCCTATTACTGCACCTGATATCCCAATACTGAGCCGCTGCTGCCGTATGTGTCCCTATTACTGCACCTGATACCCCAATACTGAGCCGCTGCTGCCGTATGTGTCCCTATTACTGCACCTGATACCCCGATACTGAGCTGCTGCCGTATGTGTCCCTATTACTGCACCTGATACCCCAATACTGAGCCGCTGCTGCCGTATGTGTCCCTATTACTGCACCTGATACCCCAATACTGAGCCGCTGCTGCCGTAGGTGACCCTATTACTGCACCTGATACCCAATACTGAGCCGCTGCTGCCGTAGGTGACCCTATTACTGCACCTGATATCCCAATACTGAGCCGCTGCTGCCGTATGTGTCCCTATTACTGCCCCTGATATCCCAATACTGAGCCTCTGCAGCCGTATGTGTCCCTATTACTGCACCTGATATCCCAATACTGAGCCTCTGCAGCCGTATGTGTCCCTATTACTGCACCTGATACCCCAATACTGAGCCTCTGCGGCCGTATGTGTCCCTATTACTGCACCTGATACCCCAATACTGAGCCTCTGCGGCCGTATGTGTCCCTATTACTGCACCTGATACCCCAATACTGAGCCGCTGCTGCCGTATGTCCCTATTACTGCACCTGATACCCCAATACTGAGCCACTGCTGCCGTATGTGTCCCTATTACTGCACCTGATATCCCAATACTGAGCCGCTGCTGCCGTATGTGTCCCTATTACTGCCCCTGATACCCCAATACTGAGCCGCTGCTGCCGTATGTGTCACTATTACTGCCACTGATACCCCAATACTGAGCTGCTGCTGCCGTATGTGTCACTATTACTGCCACTGATACCCCAATACTGAGCCGCTGCTGCCGTATGTGTCCCTATTACTGCCCCTGATACCCCAATACTGAGCCTCTGCCGTATGTATCCCTATTACTGCACCTGACACCCCAATACTGAGCCACTGCTGCCGTATGTGTCCCTATTACTGCACCTGATACCCAATACTGAGCCGCTGCTGCCGTATGTGTCCCTATTACTGCACCTGATACCCCAATACTGAGCCGCTGCTGCCGTATGTGTCCCTATTACTGCCCCTGATACCCCAATACTGAGCCTCTGCTGCCGTATGTGTCCCTATTACTGCCCCTGATACCCCAATACTGAGCCGCTGCTGCCGTATGTGACCCTAATACTGCCCCTGATACCCCAATACTGAGCCGCTGCTGCCGTATGTGTTATGGCTGGCAATCAGGCAACACAGCGTGCAGTAATCAGCGCACATACAGAGATCTGGCAATAACCAAAAACAATAGGACGAGCTCTGAGACGTGGAATCTCTGTAGACTGCAGTACCTGATCTATCCTCACACAACTATAAGCAGCAGTGGATTGCGCCTATAACTACCTATGCAACTCGGCACTGCCTGAGGAGCTGACTAGCCTGAAGATAGAAATACAAGCCTGACTTACCTCAGAGAAATACCCCAAAGGAATAGGCAGCCCCCCACATATAATGACTGTTAGCAAGATGAAAAGACAAACGTAGGAATGAAATAGATTCAGCAAAGTGAGGCCCGATATTCTAGACAGAGCGAGGATAGCAAAGAGAACTATGCAGTCTACAAAAAACCCTAAAACGAAAACCACGCAAAGGGGCAAAAAGACCCACCGTGCCGAACTAACAGCACGGCGGTGCACCCCTTTGCTTCTCAGAGCTTCCAGCAAAAGTTAATAGCAAGCTGGACAGAAAAAACAGAAAACAAACTAGAAGCACTTATCTAGCAGAGCAGCAGGCCCAAGGAAAGATGCAGTAGCTCAGATCCAACACTGGAACATTGACAAGGAGCAAGGAAGACAGACTCAGGTGGAGCTAAATAGCAAGGCAGCCAACGATCTCACCAAAACACCTGAGGGAGGAAGCCCAGAGACTGCAATACCACTTGTGACCACAGAAGTGAACTCAGCCACAGAATTCACAACAGTACCCCCCCCTTGAGGAGGGGTCACCGAACCCTCACCAGAACCCCCAGGCCGACCAGGATGAGCCACATGAAAGGCACGAACAAGATCTGGGGCATGGACATCAGAGGCAAAAACCCAGGAATTATCTTCCTGAGCATAACCCTTCCATTTGACCAGATACTGGAGTTTCCGTCTAGAGACACGAGAATCCAAAATCTTCTCCACAATATACTCCAATTCCCCCTCCACCAAAACAGGGGCAGGAGGCTCCACAGATGGAACCATAGGTGCCACGTATCTCCTCAACAACGACCTATGGAATACATTATGTATGGAAAAGGAGTCTGGGAGGGTCAGACGAAAAGACACCGGATTGAGAATCTCAGAAATCCTATACGGACCAATAAAACGAGGTTTAAATTTAGGAGAGGAAACCTTCATAGGAATATGACGAGAAGATAACCAAACCAGATCCCCAACACGAAGTCGGGGTCCCACACGGCGTCTGCGATTAGTGAAAAGCTGAGCCTTCTCCTGGGACAAGGTCAAATTGTCCACCACCTGAGTCCAGATCTGCTGCAACCTGTCCACCACAGAATCCACACCAGGACAGTCCGAAGACTCAACCTGTCCTGAAGAGAAACGAGGATGGAACCCAGAATTGCAGAAAAATGGAGAGACCAAGGTAGCCGAGCTGGCCCGATTATTAAGGGCGAACTCAGCCAACGGCAAAAATGACACCCAATCATCCTGGTCAGCGGAAACAAAACATCTCAGATATGTTTCCAAGGTCTGATTGGTTCGTTCGGTCTGGCCATTAGTCTGAGGATGGAAGGCCGAGGAGAAAGATAGGTCAATGCCCATCCTACCACAAAAGGCTCGCCAGAACCTCGAGACAAACTGGGAACCTCTGTCAGAAACAATATTCTCAGGAATGCCATGTAAACGAACCACATGCTGGAAGAACAAAGGCACCAAATCAGAGGAGGAAGGCAATTTAACCAAGGGCACCAGATGGACCATTTTAGAAAAGCGATCACAGACCACCCAAATGACCGACATTTTTTGAGAAACGGGAAGGTCAGAAATGAAATCCATCGAAATATGTGTCCAAGGCCTCTTCGGGACCGGCAAGGGCAAAAGCAACCCACTGGCACGTGAACAGCAGGGCTTAGCCCTAGCACAAATTCCACAGGACTGCACAAAAGCACGCACATCCCGTGACAGAGATGGCCACCAGAAGGATCTAGCAACCAACTCCCTGGTACCAAAGATTCCTGGATGACCGGCCAGCACCGAACAATGAAGTTCAGAGATAACTTTACTAGTCCACCTATCAGGGACGAACAGTTTCTCGGCCGGACAACGATCAGGTTTATTAGCCTGAAATTTCTGCAACACTCTCCGCAAATCAGGGGAGATGGCAGACACAATGACTCCTTCCTTGAGGATACTCGCCGGCTCAGATAACCCCGGAGAGTCGGGCACAAAACTCCTAGACAGAGCATCCGCCTTCACATTTTTAGAGCCCGGAAGGTACGAAATCACAAAATCAAAACGAGCAAAAAATAACGACCAACGGGCCTGTCTAGGATTCAAGCGCTTGGCAGACTCAAGATAAGTAAGGTTCTTATGATCAGTCAAAACCACCACGCGATGCTTAGCACCCTCAAGCCAATGACGCCACTCCTCGAATGCCCACTTCATGGCCAGCAACTCTCGGTTGCCCACATCATAATTACGCTCAGCAGCAGAAAATTTCCTGGAAAAGAAAGCACATGGTTTGAACACTGAGCAACCAGAACCTCTCTGTGACAAAACCGCCCCTGCACCAATCTCAGAAGCATCAACCTCGACCTGGAACGGAAGAGAAACATCAGGTTGACACAACACAGGGGCACAGCAAAAACGACGCTTCAACTCCTGAAAAGCTTCCACGGCAGCAGAAGACCAATTAACCAAATCAGCACCCTTCTTGGTCAAATCGGTCAATGGTCTGGCAATGCTAGAAAAATTACAGATGAAGCGACGATAAAAATTAGCAAAGCCCAGGAATTTCTGCAGACTTTTTAGAGATGTCGGCTGAGTCCAATCCTGGATGGCCTGAACCTTAACCGGATCCATCTCGATAGTAGAAGGGGAAAAGATGAACCCCAAAAATGAAACTTTCTGCACACCGAAGAGACACTTTGATCCCTTCACGAACAAGGAATTAGCACGCAGTACCTGGAAAACCATTCTGACTTGCTTCACATGAGACTCCCAATCATCTGAGAAGATCAAAATGTCATCCAAGTAAACAATCAAGAATTTATCCAGATACTCACGGAAAATGTCATGCATAAAAGACTGAAAAACAGATGGAGCATTGGCAAGTCCGAACGGCATCACCAGATACTCAAAATGACCCTCGGGCGTATTAAATGCCGTTTTCCATTCATCTCCCTGCCTGATTCTCACCAGATTATACGCACCACGAAGATCTATCTTGGTGAACCAACTAGCCCCCTTAATCCGAGCAAACAAGTCAGAAATCAATGGCAAGGGATACTGAAACTTAACAGTGATCTTATTAAGAAGGCGGTAATCAATACACGGTCTTAGCGAACCATCCTTCTTGGCTACAAAAAAGAACCCTGCTCCCAATGGTGACGACGATGGGCGAATATGTCCCTTCTCCAGGGACTCCTTCACATAACTGCGCATAGCGGTGTGTTCAGGTACGGACAAATTAAATAAACGACCCTTAGGGAATTTACTACCAGGAATCAAATCGATAGCACAATCACAATTCCTATGCGGAGGTAGGGCATCAGACTTGGACTCTTCAAATACATCCTGAAAGTCCGACAAGAACTCTGGGATGTCAGAAGGAATGGATGACGAAATAGACAAAAATGGAACATCACCATGTACTCCCTGACAACCCCAGCTGGTTACCGACATAGAGTTCCAATCCAATACTGGATTATGGGTTTGTAGCCATGGCAACCCCAACACGACCACATCATGCAAATTATGCAGTACCAGAAAGCGAATAACTTCCTGATGTGCAGGAGCCATGCACATGGTCAGCTGGGCCCAGTACTGAGGCTTATTCTTGGCCAAAGGTGTAGCATCAATTCCTCTCAACGGAATAGGACACCGCAAAGGCTCCAAGAAAAATCCACAACGTTTAGCATAATCCAAATCCATCAGATTCAGGGCAGCGCCTGAATCCACAAACGCCATGACAGAATACGATGACAAAGAGCACATTAAGGTAATGGACAAAAGGAATTTGGACTGTACAGTACCAATAACGGCAGAGCTATCGAACCGCCTAGTGCGTTTAGGACAATTAGAAATAGCATGAGTAGAATCACCACAATAGAAACACAGTCTGTTCAGACGTCTGTGTTCTTGCCGTTCTACTTTAGTCATAGTCCTGTCGCACTGCATAGGCTCAGGTTTACTCTCAGACAATACCGCCAGATGGTGCACAGATTTACGCTCGCGCAAGCGACGACCGATCTGAATGGCCAAGGACATAGACTCATTCAAACCAGCAGGCATAGGAAATCCCACCATTACATCCTTAAGAGCTTCAGAGAGACCCTTTCTGAACAAAGCCGCTAGTGCAGATTCATTCCACAGAGTGAGTACTGACCACTTTCTAAATTTCTGACAATATACTTCTACATCATCCTGACCCTGGCATAAAGCCAGCAGATTTTTCTCAGCCTGATCCACTGAATTAGGCTCATCGTAAAGCAATCCCAGCGCCTGGAAAAATGCATCAACATTACTCAATGCAGAATCTCCTGGTGCAAGAGAAAACGCCCAGTCCTGTGGGTCGCCGCGCAAAAAAGAAATAATAATCAAAACCTGTTGAATAGGATTACCAGAAGAATGAGGTTTCAAGGCCAAAAATAGCTTACAATTATTTCTGAAGCTCAGGAACTTAGTTCTGTCACCAAAAAACAAATCAGGAATCGGAATTCTTGGTTCTAGCATCGATTTCTGATCAATAGTATCTTGAATCTTTTGTACATTTACAACGAGATTATCCATTGAGGAGCACAGAGCCTGAATATCCATGTCCACAGCTGTGTCCTGAAGCACTCTAATGTCTAGGGGAAAAAAAAGACTGAAGACAGAGCTAAGAAAAAAAAATGATGTCAGGATTTCTTTTTTCCCTCTATTGGGAATCATTGGTGTGGCTCCTTGTACTGTTATGGCTGGCAATCAGGCAACACAGCGTGCAGTAATCAGCGCACATACAGAGATCTGGCAATAACCAAAAACAATAGGACGAGCTCTGAGACGTGGAATCTCTGTAGACTGCAGTACCTGATCTATCCTCACACAACTATAAGCAGCAGTGGATTGCGCCTATAACTACCTATGCAACTCGGCACTGCCTGAGGAGCTGACTAGCCTGAAGATAGAAATACAAGCCTGACTTACCTCAGAGAAATACCCCAAAGGAATAGGCAGCCCCCCACATATAATGACTGTTAGCAAGATGAAAAGACAAACGTAGGAATGAAATAGATTCAGCAAAGTGAGGCCCGATATTCTAGACAGAGCGAGGATAGCAAAGAGAACTATGCAGTCTACAAAAAACCCTAAAACGAAAACCACGCAAAGGGGCAAAAAGACCCACCGTGCCGAACTAACAGCACGGCGGTGCACCCCTTTGCTTCTCAGAGCTTCCAGCAAAAGTTAATAGCAAGCTGGACAGAAAAAACAGAAAACAAACTAGAAGCACTTATCTAGCAGAGCAGCAGGCCCAAGGAAAGATGCAGTAGCTCAGATCCAACACTGGAACATTGACAAGGAGCAAGGAAGACAGACTCAGGTGGAGCTAAATAGCAAGGCAGCCAACGAGCTCACCAAAACACCTGAGGGAGGAAGCCCAGAGACTGCAATACCACTTGTGACCACAGAAGTGAACTCAGCCACAGAATTCACAACACGTATGTGTCCCTATTACTGCACCTGATACCCCAATACTGAGCCGCTGCTGCCGTATGTGTCCCTATTACTGCCCCTGATACCACAATACTGAGCCTCCGCTGCCATATGTGTCCCTCTTACTGCACCTGATACCCCAATACTGAGCCGCTGTGTTATGATCTGGTGGTTAGAACAAATAGTGGACCTGATAGTTAGAGCACCAGAAAAGACCTGATAGCACATTAATACAGGACAAGCTCTGGGAAGTGGAACCTCTGCTGACCGCAATCCCTAATCCTATCACGTACACTAGAAATAGCCGTGGAGCACTCCTATCATGACCTAGGCGCCTCGTCACAGCCTCAGAACTAGCTAGCCCTAGAGATAGGAAAAATAAGCCTATCTTGCCTCAGAGAAAATTCCCCAAAGGAAAAGGCAGCCCCCCACATATATTGACTGTGAGTAAGATGAAATCACAAACACAGAGATGAAATAGATTTAGCAAAGAGAGGCCCGACTTACTAAACAGACAGAAGATAGGAAAGGTCACTTTGCAGTCAGCACAAAACCCTAAAAAAGCCACACAGAGAGTGCAGGGAAAAATACTTTCCGCACCGACTAACGGAGCGGAGGCGCCCCTCTGCGTCCCAGAGCTTCCAGCAAGCAAGGCAAAATTCACATAAGCATGCTGGACAGAAAAAATAGCAAACAAGAAAAAAGCAAAGCGAAACTTAGCTTCAGCTGGAGAAAACAGGTAACCAGGAAGATCCAGGAGCGAACTAGACTAATGCTACAACATTGACAGCTGGCATCGGACAAGGATCCAAGTGGAGTTAAATAGAGCAGCCCACTAACGAATTAGCCTCGTCACCTGTGGAAGGAAACTCAGAAACACCCACAGGCATCAGAGAAAGTCCATGGACAGAACCAGCCATGACCACAGGAGGGAGCCCGAAAACAGAATTCACAACACCGCTGCTGCCGTATGTGTCCCTATTACTGCCCCTGATACTACAATACTGAGCCTCCGCTACCATATGTGTCGCTATTATTGCCACTGATACCCCAATACTGAGCTGCTGCTTTATGTGACCCTATTACTGCACCTGATACCCCAATACTGAGCCTCTGCTGCCGTATGTGTCCCTAATACTGCCCCTGATACCACAATACTGAGCCTCCGCTGCCGTATGTGTCCCTATTACTGCACCTGATACCCCAATACTGAGCCGCTGCTGCCGTATGTGACCCTATTACTGCACCTGATACCCCAATACTGAGCCGCTGCTGCCGTATGTGACCCTATTACTGCCACTGATACCCCAATACTGAGCTGCTGCCGTATGTGACCCTATTACTGCACCTGATACCCCAATACTGAGCATCTGCTGCCGTATGTGTCCCTATTACTGCACCTGATACCCCAATACTGAGCTGCTGCCGTATGTGACCCTATTATTGCCACTGATACCCCAATACTGAGCTGCTGCCGTATGTGACCCTATTACTGCACCTGATACCCCAATACTGAGCATCTGCTGCCGTATGTGTCCCTATTACTGCACCTGATACCCCAATACTGAGTTGCTGCCGTATGTGTCCCTATTACTGCACCTGATACCCCAATACTGAGCCGCTGCTGCCGTATGTGTCCCTATTACTGCACCTGATACCCCAATACTGAGCCGCTGCTGCCGTATGTGTCCCTATTACTGCACCTGATACCCCAATACTGAGCCTCTGCCGTATGTGTCCCTATTACTGCATCTGATACCCCAATACTGAGCCGCTGCTGCCGTATGTGACCCTATTACTGCACCTGATACCCCAATACTGAGCTGCTGCTGCGTATGTGTCCCTATTACTGCACCTGCTGTGTGGCAGAATAACAGCGCTCCTCTTATTGCCCCACATAATAATGCCACTACTGTGCCGTCACATAGTAAAATGTCTCCTGGATGGTAGAATTGCCCCCTAGAAAATATTTATGGCATGCCCTGTGCAAGTGCCCTAGCAAACAGTGTTTATATTTTGCCCTAGAAAGTAATAATGTCCCATATGAACCTTTGATGATCACAGTACTCTGAATGCTCCTTTAACTATAATGCTTCTAAGTACCCACTAAACATTTAATAAAGTCCCCTGAGTCACCCAATGAATAGCTCATCTATACACAGAATGATGGGCACACTGCTCCTCTGTATACACTATGATGGGCCCACAACTCCCCTATACATAGTATAATGCCCCACAGCTCCTCTATACCCATTATGGTGGGCCCACAGATCCACTATACACAGTATAGTTCCCTCACAACTCCTCTATACACAATATGGTGGGCCTACAGCTCCTCTATACACAGTATGGTGGGCCACAGCTCAATTACACACAGTATAATACCCCCACAGCTCCTCTATACACAGTATGGTAGGCCTACAGCTCCCTTATACACAGTATGATGGACACACTACTCTCCTGTACACAGTATGATGGGATCACAGCTCCACTATATACAGTATATTGTCCCCACAGCTCCTCTATACACAATATTGTGGGCCCACAGCTCCCCTATACACAGTATAATGCCCCCCACAGCTCCTCTATACACAATATTGTAGGCCCACAGCTCCCCTATACACAGTATAATGCCCCAACAGCTCCTCTATACAGAATATGATGGGCTTATAGCTCCTCTATACACCTTATAATGCCCCCACAGCTCCTCGATACACAGTATGGTGGGCCTACAGCTCCTCTATACACGGTGACCCCACAGCTCCTGTATGCACAGTATTATGGGCCTACAGCTCCCCTATATTCTGTATAATGCCCCAACAGTGCCTCTATACACAGTATGGTGGGCCGACAGCTCCCCTACACACAGTATAATTCCCCCACAGCTCCTCTATACACAATATGGTGGGCTTACAGCTCATCTATACGTAGTAAACAGTATAATGCCTCCATAGCTACTCGATACACAGTATGGTGGGCCCACAGCTTCCCTATACATAGTATTTTTTCTGAATAGCTTATCAAAAAATTACAGGCAGCATTATTACAGACACATTGGAAAACAATAATAAATTACCGTATTTTTCGCTTTGTAAGACGCTCCGGATTATAAGACGCACCCCAAATTTTGAGGAGAAAAATAGGAAAAAACTATTTTTTAATAAATTGGTGGGGCGTCTTATAATCCATGCGTCTTATTACTTACCAGGGGTTGTGGTTGTGGTGGATCAGGGTCCCAGGCTCGTTGCCGGAGGCAGGAGTGGAGCATTGCTGCAGGCTGGGATGAGGGGGTCTGCAGGGGGCTCCTGTGCTGCAGGGGGGCTCCTGTGCTGCAGGCTGGGATGAGGGGTCTGCAGGGGGCTCCTTTGCTGCAGGCTGGGATGAGGGGTCTGCAGGGGGCTCCTTTGCTGCAGGCTGGGATGAGGGGTCTGCAGGGGGCTCCTGTGCTGTAGGGCTGTCTCCGGTGCTGCGGGGGGCTCTGGCGACATTTTGTGAAAGACCAGAGCCCCCCGGCAGTTCTTCCATGCGTTCCAGTATGACTAATTCCGGGAAAATGGCCGCCGGAATCTCGAGAGATGAGATCTCAGCGCTGAAATCTCATCTCCCGAGATTCCGGCGGCCATTTTCCCGGAGTCAGTCATACTGGAACTAACTCCGGGAAAATGGCCGCCGGAATCTCGAGAGATGAGATCTCAGCGCTGAAATCTCATCTCCCGAGATTCCGGCGGCCATTTTCCCGGAATTAGTCATACTGGAACGCATGGAAGAACTGCCGGGGGGCTCTGGTCTTTCACAATATGTCGCCAGAGCCCCCCGCAGCACCGGAGCCTTCAGCATCACCCGGGGCAGCAGCGGACAACCCCGGCAGTGGCGGCGGACGACAGCGGCGGCAGGCTGTAGCGGCGGCGGACACCCCCTCCTCCCAGCCTGTAATGGTAAGCGGTATATCCGCTTTGTTAGACGCACCCACATTTCCCCCCCAAATTTGGGGGAAATAAAGTGCGTCTTACAAAGCGGAAAATACGGTATTATGTTTATCAGTGCTAGATGTCCACATCCTACAATCCTAATATGAATACATCAGCTAGAGTCACTGTAAACTGAAAATAATCATAACACAGGTTTGATACAGTAAAATTGTATGCAAAAGTAAAATATCTAAAAAATTCCATCACGTACAGTTTTTTCACAACACTGACTCCATAGGCTTTTTCTTGCACCATACATTGACCCCTTTGCGTGACCTTTGGTGGATGATTTTGGTGTCATTAGATTGGTTTGAAACTAATTAACACTTTGCTGTGATTGGCTGTAGTGGGCACAGAAGGTTTTCTTAACTCAGCTTCCATAGCTTTCATTTTATCTCCACAGTATAAGAAATTAAAGGGAACCTGTCACCCCCAAAATCGCGGGTGAGGTAAGCCCACCAACATCGGGGGCTTATGTACAGCATTCTGTAATGCTGTATATAAGCCCCCAATGTGTCCTAAAAGATGAGAAAAAGACGATAGATTATACTCACCTAGGTAGGGGTGTTCCCGCTTTTGGTCCGGGTCCGGCGCCTCCCATCTTCATCAGATGACGTCCTCTTCTGGTCTTCACGCTGCAGCTCCAGAGCAGGTGTACTTTGTCTGCCCTGTTGAGGGCAGAGCAAAGTACTGCAGTGCGCAGGCGCCAGGCCTCTCTGACCTTTCTCGGCGCCTGCACACTGCAGTACTTTGCTCTGCCCTCAACAGGGCAGACAAAGTACACCTGCGCTGGAGCTGCAGCATGAAGACCAGAAGAGGACGTCATCTGATGAAGATGGGAGGCGCCGGACCCGGACCAACAGCGGGAACGCCCCTGGGTGAGTATAATCTAACGTCTTTTTCTCATCTTTTAGGATACATCGGGGGTTTATCTACAGCATTACAGAATGCTGTAGATAAGCCCCCGATGCCGGTGGGCTTACCTCACCCGCGATTTTGGGGGTGACAGGTTCCCTTTAAAGCTTTTTTTTGGACCTTCCTAATAGTTTTGCAGAATATTTAGGCTCTAGACTGAAGGAAAAGTACTTGCTAGCTCCTGGTACCTGTTTTTCATGGTACAGAACCAGAGAAAAGGAATTCCTTCTATACTTTCCTCAAGACGGTGCTCTAGTGTATAGAAGTGATGTCCCTGGGCTAATGGAAAATTTTAAGATTGAGGACAATTTAAGGGAGTGGAGACTCTTTATTGATTCATCAAAAAAAGTCTGAAAGTTGTGCTGCTGCACAATGGCAGCAAGTATGCTTCAGTGCCTGTAGGGCATTCTCTGCATTTTAAGGAAAGCTATGAGAATTTAAACTTTATTTTCAAGGAACCTAACTACAAGGATCAAGGATTTGGTAATCTGAAAGTTCTCTCTTTGCTTCTTGGGCAGCAAGGAGGATACATAAAGTACCTATGCTTTTTGTGTAAATGGGACAGTCGGGATAGGACTCATCACTGGAG
Organism: Ranitomeya imitator; assembly: GCF_032444005.1. Taxonomy (NCBI): domain Eukaryota; kingdom Metazoa; phylum Chordata; class Amphibia; order Anura; family Dendrobatidae; genus Ranitomeya; species Ranitomeya imitator. Next base: position 39,209,711 of record NC_091284.1, read on the forward strand.
CCAAAAAATTTGGCCAACGAGAATATCTTTGCAACCTGGACTCAAGAACATAGTTACGTAACGTTTAGTTGATCCCACTAACGTTCTCCTGCCACCACCCCACATTAAGCTTGGAGTGATGAAGCAGTTTGTGAAAGCTCTATTGAAAAAAAGGAGAAACTTTTAAGTACCAAGTTTCAGGGACTGTCTGATGCAAAACGGAAGGAAGTAATTTTTGTGGGTCTGGATATTCAGAAAACTCATGAAGGACGATGTGATCAAAACAAAAGTAAAAGCTGTTTAGAAAAGGGCTTGGGATTCTTTTAAAGGAGTTGTGAATAAATTTCTAGGTAACAACAAAGATCCAAAATTGAAGTCCATCGTGGAGAACATGCTGAAATGTTTCCAAGCCTTGGGTTGCCTGATGAATTCGAAGTTACATTTTTTTGCATTCCCATTTTGAATACTTCCCTGAAAACATTGGTTTTGTTAGCGAAGAGCAAGGAGAAAATTTTCATCAGGGTATCAAGCAGATGGAACGAGGATACCACGGTAGGTGGAACGTGAACATCATTGGGGTCTACTGTTGGATGCTTCACGAGGGAAGATCCGCAGGCTTGCTGTAAGAGAAATGGTATCATGAGAACCTTTGAAGAAAAAAAGGAAAAGGCGCAAGAATAAATTTCCAATAAAGTTTCAGAATTAATATTCAATACATTTCTATATATAATATTGTGTACATTTTTGGCTACAGTAAAGATTTTTCTTGTTCATCTCACTTGTACGTAATTTCACTCACATTTTGTGTAAAATCCATAAGTGATGGTTAGAAATAGAAGTGTTTTTTTCTAAATCAGGGAATAAGAAAACATAAGAATTAGTCATTGGATTTGAAACAGTTGTCATATGCCCAAATTTTGCATACCTGTGTAATTATAGTCAAAATGTATCTGTATAAGTTTCTACAACTATGAAAAAAATAACGTAAGCCTTAAAAGATTATTTGCGAACAGGGTAATAAAGTGCACTATTTTTACGGACTGTTCTGGAATTTCTGGACGATTTGATTCCAAGCACCAAAGGGTCCTGGCAGTACTTCAAGTCTCTGCGTAGACTGCATGGTGGAGGAGGATGTGATGGCTCCTTGCTTCTCCGTTATGTTCAGAAATATCTGTGTCCAGAGAAGATAGACACATCTGAAGTCAGGACATTCCCTTAACCTCCAGCAAGACAGTAGGACAGCTCCCGAAATTCAGGACAGTTCCGCTGGATCCAGAACGGTGGCCGGTCTGTGCGTTGCTATTTGTGCCCGTAGAGTGACGCATGAATTTTTAGCGTTTTTTTCTGCGAAAGGAGTCCGGTTTTGATCAGGAAAATTCTGCAAACATTCTGCAACGTGGGCACATAGCCTTATAGCCCTAAACAATCACAAAATAATAATTTGAGGCGTGGGGGGGGTGGTTGGTTTCTGACACCTTCTCTTTAATATATAGTATAACTATTCCAAAGGCTATTCTCCCAATATTGCACATGAGAGCCTTGAGATGATTGGTTGTTATTTTTGGTGACTGAAGGCGGTTTTATAAAATATCGATCATTATAGAGATGGGATTTACGATGTCATTTAAAGGTATGCACCATGCTGACATATATGTGCAAACACAGAGCACTCCACATTCCACTTCATTAAAGTACATAGGAGGGCACTTTGGTTCTTCTAGTACATCAAATGGCAGTGTGTGCGTCATTCCGACCCATGCTTATTGTAAAGGTACATCGTGGCTTCCTAAAATGATGTCTAACCTTTAGTGACCTTCCTTTTTTTGCAACTGCCTATTAGTCGATAAGGGGATGATTCAGGTAATGCACATCCTATATTTGCCAATACAGTATCTGTCTGCTACCAAGCCAACAAGGCACCGAGGATCAGACAATACTATGGATGTGAGCGCTCTACCTACCACTTTTACAGCTTTTATTTACGTAGGAGCATAATGAGTGGCACTATTAATAGGGATACTGTTGCTAGCACTTGAAAAAAGGATATTTCTCTGCCATAATCCCTTACAGCAGTGAGTTCAGAATATATAAAGTTTTGGTCTCATTAAAACACAAGGATAATGCTCATAGTGATGTGACAGTACATGGAAAATATACAGTGATGTCACAGTGCAGGAATAGTGCACACAGTGATGTTACATTTCAGTGGTTCATTTATAATGCATACAATAATGACACAGGACGTAGCAATAGATAACTTTGGTGAGTGGAGATTGTCCCTTGGATGCGCCCACCCCGACGCGCGTTGCAGTGTCTGTGCATCCAAGGGATAATCTCCACGCACTAAAGTTATCTATGTGAGGACTTATTCATTATTTATTTTAGTAGCATAGTAACATAGTTTTTAAGGCTGAAGGAAGACTTTAAGTCCATCTAGTTCAACACATATCCTAACCTAACATGCCCTAACATGTTGATCTAGAACAAGGCAAAAAAAAACATTGCACCCATTTATTTTCATTTAATTTATTGCATCATGCCTACTACATAAGTGACCTCGTATATACCATTGATCACTCTACCTCCAGCACGGGGCACTTTATCTTCCTTTTTTCTTTCCTCCATATACCTGCATATATTTAACATCCATCTGGAGGAGATGAGACTCTCCTTCAGGCCCTGGGGTCCATATTCATGTAAAAAAAAGAATAAAAATAAAAAATATGGGATATACTTACCCTCTGACGGCCCGCGGCTCTCAGCGGTGCAAGCAGCTGCCTCCGTTCCTAAGGATGTATTGAGCGAAGGACCTTCGATGACGCGTGACCGTGACATCATCAAAGGTCCTTCGCTCAATGCATCCTTAGGAACGGAGGCCGCCGCTTGCACCACTGAGAGCCGCGGGCCGTCGGAGGGTAAGTATATCCCATATTTTATATTTTTATTCTTTTTTTTACATGAATATGGATCCCAAGGCCTGAAGGAGAGTCTCCTCTTCTCCGGACCCTGGGAACCATCCGCACCGCGCACGCCATCTAAGATGACTGGGCGTATAAGATGACCCCCATCTTATACGACGAGTATATCCCAAACTCCATATTTTATATGGATAAGTTGGGGGTCGTCTTATACGCCCAGTCGTCTTATACACCAGAAAATACAGTACCTAAGCAGTATCTAGTCAGTAATTATATGTACATATACTGATACTATGTTTGCAATTTTGCGCCATAGGCACTTTATAATTTATTTTGTTGCTGCTAGTTATAGTCATCACATTGTTGTTTGTCTCTTGCGGTGTGTCCGTTTTCCTCTCTGGTGTTTTCCCCCATCCCTCCCTCACTTGATTTGTTATTTGTGTAATAAAAATAAAATACCTTTTTTAACATCATCTTTTGGACTTTTGCATTCGGTGTTTTCCTCTGTTTTCTGTTCATTTTTACCGATATGTCCGATATTTCTGTCCATCGGTTACACATATGGCACTGATATAATATTTTCTTTTACAATATTCATGGCCATTTATTTTATTTTATGTGTACAGTACTGTGAGGGACGAGAGAGAGAGAGAGACTCATATTGCACGACTCGTTTAAAGGGTTGATTGTGACTTGTAGGATCGCTACTTCCAACAGGTGGCGCTATAGAGTTTAAAGGGACTCTGTCACCTGAATTTGGAGGGAACAATCTTCAGCCATAGGGGCGGGGTTTTCGGGTGTTTGATTCACCCTTTCCTTACCCGCCGGCTGCATGCTGGCTGCAATATTGGATTGAAGTTCATTCTCTGTCCTCCGTAGTACACACCTGCACAAGGCAATCTTGCACAGCGCAGGCGTGTACTATGGAGGACAGAGAATGAACTTCAATCCAATATTGCAGCCAGCATGTAGCCGGCGGGTAAGGAAAGGGTGAATCAAACACCCGAAAACCCCGCCCCTATGGCTGAAGATTGTTCCCTCCAAATTCAGGTGACAGAGTCCCTTTAAGTCCTCTTTTTCTCAGAAGAGGCAATTTGCACATTTTGGATTTATTAATTCAGGCCCAATATACTATCCAGAGATCTTCCTCCACTCCAAAAGTGGCTCCCCACCCTTGGGATAAGTACACAATTCCCAAAAGAACAGAACTTTACCATATGACCAGAGAATTAGACGCCACGTGTTAATGAAGGCAGGGTGGCTCATATCAAGGGGAAAGTGTAGACACTTACACACCGAGATGAATTATGAGAACACCATGACTCTCAGGGTTAAGCCCAATATATGACCAGAACCCTGGGAGCCTTCCGCATGCACCCCTGTGTCTCATATTTCTCTAGCTGTCCCGGATACCAAGCTGTCGAGACTGACCCTCCAGAACCTCTTAGCTGACCCAAGTCTGGACTCTTCATAGTATTCCAACCCCAACGAAACCGTTGAGATGTCAGTCGTCCCATTTGGACCTCCCACTAGGAAATTATGACCCAACCTAGATATTGGGAATTATTTCAGCTAGGAGGTCAAGGGAGGGAATTCAGTCCAACCCGGGGGGAGGGGGGTGGCAAATATGGGAGGGGCGAGCTAGGGGTTAAAAGCTACCAACATACCCTTAAGCTGGAGTCACACATAACGACATCGTTAACGATATCGTTGCAACGTCACGCTTTTGGTGACGTAGCAACGATCCCGCTAACGATCTCGTTATGTGTGACAGCGACCAACGATCAGGCCCCTGCTGGGAGATCGTTGGCCATTGGGGAATGATCAGGACCATTTTTTGGTCGCTGATCACCCGCTGTCATCGCTGGATCGGCGTTCACTTGTAACCAGGGTAAATATCGGGTTACTAAGCGCAGGGCCGCGCTTAGTAACCCAATATTTACCCTGGTTACCATTGTAAAAGTTGAAAAAAAAACAGTACATACTCACATTCTGATGTCTGTCATATGTCACGTCCCCTGGCGTCCACAGGGTTAAAACTGCTTTCGGCAGGAGCGCTGCTAATGCACGCGCTGCTGCCGAGAGCTTCCCTGCACTGACTGCGTCAGCACCGGCCGTAAAGCAGAGCACACGCTGTCACGGCCGGCACTGACACAGTGCAGGGAAGCTCTCGGCAGCAGCGCGTGCATTAGCAGCGCTCTTGCCAAAAGCAGTTTTAACCCTGTGGACGCCGGCGGGGGATGTGACAGACATCAGAATGTGAGTATGTACTGTTTTTATTTTTTTACTTTTACAATGGTAACCAGGGTAAATATCGAGTTACTAAGCGCAGCCCTGCACTTAGTAACTCGATGTTTACCCTGGTTACCCGGGTGCTGCAGGGGGACTTCGGCATCGTTGAAGACAGTTTCAACGATGCCGAAGTCGTTCCCCTGATCGTTGGTCGCTGGAGAGAGCTGTCTGTGTGACAGCTCCCCAGCGACCACACAACGACTTACCAACGATCACGGCCAGGTCGTATCGCTGGTCGTGATCGTTGGTAAGTCGTTTAGTGTGACTAAAGCTTTAGTCTTTGTCATTGTTCTGCCATGGAAGCCACATCACGTCACGTGTGGAGACGGACCAGAAACTAAGAAGGTGCCTGTGGATACGAGAGCTTCCCTTCATGCACAAGTGATAAGAAATGGTAACGTGACACAACAGCTAACAGCTATCCTCGACCTGTACTCTACTTATATCTGTACTTCTGGCTGTAATATCTGTATATTACTCTGTATATATTTGTAGTATCTGGTGCGCCTTTCGACAATTAAAATATCAATTAAGTTTGGGCTGCTCTTTTATCTCGAAACCCGATTTCCCACGTCTGTGAGTCCGGCTAGTACTTATATGCTACCCGAACTTGGTTTCTGACCTGATATAAGATTGTTAACGTAGCGGGCTTATATCTAACGAGGAACTGGTGGCAGCATACCGTTCTGGTGTTATTGAGGGATCCTGGCAGTGACAGATCAGAGGTTTATGTATATATTCCCGGCCTGGGATTGGTGAAATATATACAGCCCTTACTGCAGAGTGCCCCTATAACTAGTACGTGACAGGGCAGCCTCTCCGGCGACTACTTATCCTAGGTGCAGTTCCTTCACTGACCTGAGGGTAAGGGGGGCACCAGAGAGCTGTGACTGTGTAAGCTCTGTCACAGATTGGTGACGGCTGGGGGATATCCATATCCCCCGGCTCTCCTCTCGTGTGTTTTTCCTTACAAGTACCTTTGAGGTTTTCCTGTTATCATGGTTCATAAGGGCAGACTGTGTGGCAGTGTTATAGCCCATTAAAAGCGGACAGTGTGGCGGTTATAATTCATAAGGGCAAACAATGTATAAGTCATGTCCCATAAGAGACTTATTTAGGGCATGGTATGGACAGACATTTTTATGCAAAGGGCATTTTCATAACACTTATTTTCAAGGGCATGGCGTTGATATTTGCTGCAGAAAAGGAGAAGATACAAGTCTGCAGAGATTAGCTTTGGATGTGAAAACTTAAATTCATCATGGCACAAGATGGAGATGAAAAGAAAAAGACAACAACTATCAGAGAAAATGTCACCTATAATATACCTGGATGTAAATGTTTATTTGTGATATTGATTAGGTCTCATCAATACTGTGGTAACTGTATGAATCACAGTCTGATAATGACCCATAACAACTCCCAGATTCTCCTTACCATTGTTAAGGACATATTGGGAGTTGTAGGTCCATGCGATACAATTGTACATGGGGCTGACTTGACAATGAAATTGATCACTGTACTGAGCTTGGTTCTTGTTTTCAAGTACCCATGGTGGTTCTGGTGATGCATTCATGAACTGAAGGTGGTTCTTGTGATGCATTTATGTACTGATTCGGGTTTTGGTGATGTATTCAAGTGCTGATTGCGGTCCTGGTTCCATATGAATGTACTGATACTGGATCTGGTGATGTATACAAAAAAAGGTTGCACTCTATCGTGCCAAAGCATGTCGAATATGAAATACATGAAATATGAATAGCAAAATGGCTTTTTGAACATTAAGAAAAATACTTATGAGACGCTTTGCACAGAATTTGGCCAAATAGTGTGAGCCCATCAACCATCGTCAAGGTGGCCTCATTAATCTGATGGGTCCCTGACCTCCCTGTCGAAATGTGAACACTTACCGAAGGCTAATGTCTGTATGCTTGGGTGAATGTGGACACCTCTCTCAGTAAAGCCTACATATGGGTTGGCCAGAACCATGTGTGATTAGATGTAATTGAAAACCACATAGTGATGGGAGGAGTGCGCAGTCAGTAAGACTAACATAGAAATGACAGAAAAATGACTAGCACATCCAAACTAGTGTGAATAGGTGTGGAGCGCCCCCAAACGCAGGGCCGCGGGTTACTCGGTACCGGTCCTCTGCTGGCTCAGTTCTGGGGATGTTACGGTGGCTGGACCCGGTCTGTGACCCTGCTAAGGGGCGTCCAATGAAAGGTGATGCGAGTCTGTCAAGGTTTTGTGACGCCACCTGTGGTATTCGGTTAGGGTGACCGACGCTGCTTGGGGCCCACTGGGGTGATGTGATGGCAGCTAGATGGTAAACCTTCCCACAGGTGAAGTATGTCCCCAGGGCTTCCCAGTAAGGTGGATTATGATGGTGTGGGGTGCAGACAATAACGAGGAAACAGGGTTGCAGTCTCTTTACCTCTTTACTGAAGATTTCAGGATCCTCAATCCAGAGCACAGTTAACAGGGCTGTCTGAGACCGGCCAGTCCGAAGGCACATCCAGAGTTCTCTTTGCAGGTGGAAATCAGTGCCTACCATTAGCGCCTGTGTGTTGCAGTGCTTCCTTGCTGAGCATTCGGGATAGTCCTCACAACTTCTATTCTCGTTCTTTCTAAATCGTTCCAGTTCTTTCTAGTTCTCCGTCCCCCAGGTATGTTATGGCTAGGACGCACCCGTTTGATGGGTAGGCTCGGAGCTCTTCCGGGACCCTAGAGATGCCCCTCTCCACGCGTTGCCCCCTATGTCTGCTAAGGTGATGTAAGGTAGACAGCCAACCTATAATTAACTGTCCTGCGGAGTTTGAAGTAAGGCATAGAGTCAGTTACTTCCTCGGTGTTCCGGCCACCGACTACGCGCCTCAGTAGGAAGTTGCCATTCTCGGGGCACGACTCCTACTGGCTCTCCTTTGTGCTCAATCTCGTTTCTCACTGTTCCACAATATCCTTCGCTTCGTGTCTCTTTCTTAGGATACCGCCACAAGGTAGTGCAGGCGCGGTTCTGTAACGTTCTGTTCTGATCGCTAGGAACCTGCCAGTTTCCCACACCTGACAGGGACCCCCCTAAATCTTCTCCCTGCAACACCCCCTGCCACAGGATGTTGCCTGAATCCAACCCAGTCAGCTTCTGACTAACTTCCTATCCAACCCCTAGTTTTACCAGTGTGAGGAGTGGCCTAATAAATAAAACCTCTTTCTTCCCCTAGTGGCCGGAGTGTGAAGTGTAATGTGTGCTGGTGATACCTAGTCAGAAGAACTCCTTTAGTGCCATCAGACGTACCATCACTCCCCTTAGTGGCAGAGCGACGTTACTGCAACGACCAGATCTCTGGGGCGCTGCACTCCCCCCCCCTAGGTTAAATCCAGTACTCCTGGACTGGGAAGAAGAACAACAATACATGTTTGCAAAAGACATACAAAATTTTGGAATGCTTGAAACAAGTAATTAGAACAATGCTTCCCTTTATGGGAGGTGAAGACACTTGAACATTACAAACAAAAACAAGGTTAAATATTTTAAATAACATTCTGACTATAAATAACTTCTGGTACCCTGCCGGGTATTCTACCAAGTGCAAATTCTGAACAATAATTTAACTTTTCCTTTAAGGGCGTATAGGCTGAACCCACTAAAGGCTTACTGCAAAGTACTATACGACAAACTCAACTTTTTCTTTTCTTTCTGACTTCACCAATGCAGGACCGCCTAGCTCCTTGGCTGGGCCTACTGTCATTGTCTTTCCATCAGCAACCAACTATCGTTCTATGGTTCTCAGGAGGACTCTCTCTCTAACCCCTATGGGTTCACTTTCAACTCTTCCTGTCCTCAATCTCTAGTAACATTATCAACAATTTCTAAATCTCAACATTATTACAATTCTAACTTTCCTAAGGCAACATTTTTACTTTAGTGCAACATGTGAACATTCCCTTTAAGAGGGAACCAAGTCTCTTTGAGGTAGTGCAGATTCTCTCTGTCTGCAAGTCCGTTGAAAGCAAGACCTTCTGTGCTGTATTCAAAACAGTCTCTTCACAAAGTCTTCTTTCTGTGTAAAACCAGTAGAGGGCGCCTTTAATAAGGTGCGAACTATATACAAAACAGTTTTGGAATCATTCACTGTCCATGATCCGGCAGTCTTTTAGAACACTGACGAACAAACAAACAAGAGGAAGAGGGATCCCGGGTAAACAAAGGGATCCCTTTAAGAGTTAACCCTGGACGGGTTTAAGCAGCAAAAGAGCAGGGAACAGTTAACTATGTACATTTGTCAGGTTTCTGAGGTTTATTGCTTTGACGTGGGTGGTTGTAGCTCCGCAGGCAGCAGTGGTCGCGGCCACCCACCCGGGTACTTGTGGGTACTCGGTGTGGTCACAGGAGATCCTGGACTCCAGACAGGGGTCTGGGTGGCGATTGTTCTGAACCTCGCAACAGCCGGGGTACTAACCACTCCTGAGGCTGGGCTTTCCGCCACCACAGTAGTAGTGGTGTCCACGGTGCAGGTGGTGGTCTTAACGATGGTGCATGTGGGGGTCACCACCGTAGTTTTGGTGATGGTAGTTGTCCAGTCACAAGGGGGCACCCTTGCTACGGGGGACGGCTTCTCCGATGCTTTGTCTGACGATGTCATGGGGACTGGCCGCTTGTGCACATTCAGGGCGAACCACCCTCTTTCCTCAAAGTGCCGAGTATAGGTGACCTCGTCCCCCGGGTAGAGATCCCGGTCCGGGTGTCCTTCTTTAAGATGGGACTACACATCCCTCCGGTTGATGAAGACCTCTGAATACAGGTCCGGCTCCTTGATGAAGCCCCATCCCCCACGGAGCTTGAAATCCACAACGGTGCCCTGCCTGCGTGGGGCCTGGTGGGTGGTGCAGTCCTTGCGGGCCCGGTCCTTCACCGCGAGGTCCCGCCGGTAGTGGGCCTCTCGTCCGGCCTGATATCTCCTCTCCTGCTCCTCCCACTGCCGATCCAGCTGGGCCTGATAGTCTTCCCAGCTGAGGGCCTCCACCATCTCCCCTTCCTGCGTCTTCACCCCGGGGAACCCCATGAAGTTAGATCCCGGGTTCACCCAGCGGCATACAGTGCGCTCTGCATAGACCTCGCCTGGCATGGTGATCGGCGAGATCGGGGCCTTTAGGAAATGTTCCATGCCCGTGGCCCGGTCCCAGTGTGGAAGGCACTGGTGGGTGTGGGGCCCAGGGGAAGGGGGTGCCGCGACGAGGCCTATCAGCAGGTCCTCCGCCTGCGGAACGGGGTCGGCAGACTCACCGGCCGATGCGGCTTCCTCCATTGCAGCCGGCTCCGGTGACAGCAAAGAATCCGATGTCGGGGGTTCCTCCACCGGTGCCTCCTGGCACGAGGCCTTGGTCTCCAGCCACCACTGGAGAAGCTGCTCCATGAGATCCTCCATCTCGCCCTGCAGGAGACCGGTCCCAGCTGTGGAGATCTGGCTGCGGTGCTCGTCCGGGTAGCTGGGGGAGCCCTCTGCTTCAACCCCGCATTCTGGGTCTGAGCGACTGTCCATGGCGTCCTCCACGTGGGTCACTTCCTGGTCTCTTTCCCGCTCTCTCCTTCGTGGGCGGTTCCGTTTTCTTTGTCTCTGCCCTCCATTGAGAATCAGGAGGCGGATCTCAGCCGCTGACGGACACGTCCTCAAGGTACAGAAATATTTAGACTGGGCGGTCATTGTCGTTCGCGCTCTGCAGCTTGTACAGACCCACTTCCACACCCTTCTTCTTCTCCTGCGCTCCTCGTGGCGCTGTAATGGCGGTGGTTTTGGCGGGAATCTGGCGGCAGTCAGCAATACACAGTCCTTGCAATAAATCACGGTTCAAGCACAACTCAATCACAGTTCCAAGGCACACATGACCTGATTCTTCAGGCTTAAGTACAATCCTGTTCGTGATGCCAAGTTGGAGCGCCCCCAAACGCAGGGCCGCGGGTTACTCGGTACCGGTCCTCTGCTGGCTCAGTTCTGGGGATGTCACGGTGGCTGGACCCGGTCCGTGACCCTGCTAAGGGGCGTCCAATGAAAGGTGATGCGAGTCTGTCAAGGTTTTGTGACGCCACCTGTGGAATTCGGTCAGGGTGACCGACGCTGCTTGGGGTCCACTGGGGTGATGTGATGGCAGCTAGATGGTAAACCTTCCCACAGGTGAAGTATGTCCCCAGGGCTTCCCAGTAAGGTGGATGATGATGGTGTGAGGTGCAGACAATAACGAGGACACAGGGTTGCAGTCTCTTTACCTCTTTACTGAAGACTTCAGGATCTTCAATCCAGTGCACAGTTAACAGGGCTGTCTGAGACCGGCCGGTCCGAAGGCACATCCAGAGTTCTCTTTGCAGGTGGAAATCAGTGCCTACCATTAGTGTCTTCCCTGCTGAGCATTCGGGATAGTCCTCACAACTTCTATTCTCGTTCTTTCTAAATCGTTCCAGTTCTTTCTAGTTCTCCGTCCCCCAGGTATGTTATGGCTAGGACGCACCCGTTTGACGGGTAGGCTCGGAGCTCTTCCGGGACCCTAGAGATGCCCCTCTCCACGCGTTGCCCCCTATGTCTGCTTAGGTGAAGTAAGGTAGACTGCCAACCTATAATTAACTGTCCTGCGGAGTTTGAAGTAAGGCATAGAGTCAGTTACTTTCTCGGTGTTCCGGCCACCGGCTACGCGCCTCAGTAGGAAGTTGCCGTTCTCGGGGCACGACTCCTACTGGCTCTCCTTTGTGCTCGATCTCGTTTCTCACTGTTCCACAATATCCTTCGCTTCGTGTCTCTTTCTTAGGATACCGCCACAAGGTAGTGCAGGCGCGGTTCTGTAACGTTCTGTTCTGGTCGCTAGGTACCTGCCAGGTTCCCACGCCTGACGGGGACCCCCTGAATCTTCTCCCTGCAACACCCACTGCCACGGGATGTTGCCTGAATCCAACCCAGTCAGCTTCTGACTAACTTCCTATCCAACCCCTAGTTTTACCAGTGTGAGGAGTGGCCTAATAAATAAAACCTTTTTCTCCCCCTAGTGGCCGGAGTGTGAAGCGTAATGTGTGCTGGTGATACCTGGTCAGAAGAACTCCTTTAGTGCCATCAGACATACCATCACTCCCCTTAGTGGCAGAGTGACGTTACTGCAATGACCAGATCTCTGGGGCGCTGAAGGTGCATACCAGGAGCAGCTACCTCCATATACAATATACAAAAAAAAGTTGCACTCTATTGTGCCAAAGCATGTCGAATATGAAATACATGAAATATGAATAGCAAAATGGCTTTTTGAACATTAGGTGCAACCTTTTTTTGTATATTGTGTATGGAGGTAGCCAGTGGCGTAACTACAAAGTTATGGGCCCCGGTGCGAACTTTCAAATGGGGCCCCCCCCGCCAAAATATTTTTCACCCAAATCCACATCCTGCCCATGCTCCTGCCCCATCCGACTCCGCACTCTGCCCCATCCGACTCCGCACTCTGCCCCATCCGACTCCGCACTCTGCCCCATCAGACTCCGCACTCTGCCCCATCCGACTCCTCACTCTGCCCCATCCGACTCCTCACTCTGCCCCATCCGACTCCTCACTCTGCCCCATCCGACTCCTCACTCTGCCCCATCCGACTCCTCACTCTGCCCCATCCGACTCCTCACTCTGCCCCATCCGACTCCGCACTCTGCCCCATCCGACTCCGCATTCTGCCCTATCCGACTCCCCACTCTGCCCCATCCGACTCCGCACTCTGCCCCATCCGACTCCACACTCTGCCCCATCCGACTCCTCATTCTGCCCCATCCGACTCCTCACTCTGCCCCATCCGACTCCTCACTCTGCCCCATCTGACTCTGCACTCTGCCCCATCCGTCTCCGCATTCTGCCCCATCCGTCTCCCCATTCTGCCCCATCCGTCTCCGCATTCTGCCCCATCCGTCTCCGCATTCTGCCCCATCCGTCTCCGCATTCTGCCCCATCCGTCTCCTCACTCTGCCCCATCCGACTCCTCACTCTGCCCCATCCGACTCCTCACTTTGCCCCATCCGACTCCTCACTCTGCCCCATCCGACTCCTCACTCTGCCCCATCCGACTCCGCACTCTGCCCCATCCGTCTCCGCACTCTGCCCCATCCGACTCCTCACTCTGCCCCATCCGACTCCGCACTCTGCCCCATCCGACTCCACACTCTGCCCCATCCGACTCCACACTCTGCCCCATCCGACTCCTCATTCTGCCCCATCCGACTCCTCACTCTGCCCCATCCGACTCCTCACTCTGCCCCATCCTACTCCGCACTCTGCCCCATCCGACTCCGCACTCTGCCCCATCCGACTCCTCACTCTGCCCCATCCGACTCCTCACTCTGCCCCATCCGACTCCTCACTCTGCCCCATCCGACTCCTCACTCTGCCCCATCCGACTCCTCACTCTGCCCCATCCGACTCCGCACTCTGCCCCATCCGTCTCCGCACTCTGCCCCATCCGTCTCCGCATTCTGCCCCATCCGTCTCCGCATTCTGCCCCATCCGTCTCCGCATTCTGCCCCATCCGTCTCCCCATTCTGCCCCATCCGTCTCCGCATTCTGCCCCATCCGTCTCCACATTCTGCCCCATCCGTCTCCACATTCTGCCCCTGTCTCCACATCTCACCAGAACAGCAGGAACCGGAAATCTGCTGCTGGTTGATACCAGAGAACAAGAGCTGCACACAACCAGGACTGAGCTGAGCTGCTGAGAGCTGAAGGACCTGTGGTGACGTCATCGTCATGTGATCAGGAGGCGGAGCTGATAAATGGTGAAAGCCCTATGATAGTGATGACGTCACCACAGGATCTTCAGCTCTTCCTTTCAGATCAGGCGTCGGCTGCTGATCTGATGTGTGCGCCCGGCAGGTCAGGTGGAGGGCCGGTCTGTCTGTTGCCGTGCGGGAGGAATCACCTGCACGGCAACAGTTTTTAACTTTTTGCTGGTGTCGGCGTGCATCTGACCTGCCGGGGCCCCTGACTTCCCCCGGGCCCGGTCGCAGTGGCGACTGCTGCGACCGTGGTAGTTACGCCACTGGAGGTAGCTGCTCCTGGTATGCACCTATTCACACTAGTTTGGATGTGCCAGTCGTTTTTCTGTCCTTTCTATGTTAGCTTACTGCCTGAGCACACTTGGTTCCGGCCAACCCATATATGTAGGCTTTACTGAGAGAGGTGTCCACATTCACCCATGCATACATACATTAGCCTTAGGTAAGTGTTCACATTTGGATAGGGAGCTCAGGGACCCATCAGATTAATGAGGCCACCTTGACGATGGTTGATGGGCTCACACTATTTGGCCAAATTCTGTGCAAAGCGTCTCATAAATATTTTTCCTAATGTCACATACTAATAGTGGTTCTGGTGACATAGTCATGTACTAATGATTGCTCTGGTGTTCTATTTATGTACTGATGATGATTTTGGGTTCGTATGAATACATCACCAGAATGATCAGAAATACATGAATAGATTTCACAGTGCAGAGATAATACACACAGTTATGACACAGTACAGGAATAACAAACACAGTGATGCCACAGTACAGGGATAAAAAATAATGTGACACACTATAGGAATAGTAAACACAGTGATGTCACAGTATAGAGATAATAAAGAGATAATAAACAGTGATGTCACAGTACAGGGAAAACATACACTGTGTTGTCATAGTATAAGGCTGTTATAGTTGGATCGCCCCCACGTAAGGGCAATGGGGTACTTGGTACCGGGTCCTTCAGTTCCCTCAGCGAGGATGTCACGGTGGCCCGACCCGGACCGTGGCCCTATGAGGGGCGCCCAATAAAAGGCAGAGTTCGTAGATAAAGGTAGTGTTCATGACGCCACCTGTGGTATTCGGTCAGAGTGACCGACGCTGCTTAGGGGTCCGCTGGGGTGATGGAATGGCAGCTAGATGGTATACCTTCCCACAGGTGAAGTATATCCCCAGGGCTTCCCAGAAATGTAGATGGTGATGGTGGACGGTGCAAGGTGCGGTAAATAACGAGGACACAATGGGTGCAGTCTCTTTACCTTTACTGAAGGCTTCAGCATCCACAGTCCAGAGTGCCGGATGACAGGGTAGACAGAGTCCGGCCGGTCTGATGGCAATTCCAGAGTCCCCTTATCCAGGTGGAAATCAGTAGCCTTCCCCTTGCGCACAGTAACGTAGTAGGTCCTTACTTGCATTAGCTCCCATAAGGCACTGTTGTTACTTCTCTCTCTCTGTCCCCCAGATGGATAGGACAAACCCGTATGACGGTGGTGGCCTGAGGCTATTTTATAGGGACCCTAGTGTCCCCCCTCCTCCGCGTTGCCACCTTGTCTGCTTAGGTGTTTAGGTCGGACAGCCAACTTGGAATCGACTACCCTGCCGGTCTCTGAAGTAAAGCGTAGAGTCTATTACTTCCTCGGTGTTCCGGCCACCAGATCTGCGCTTCAGGTGGAGGCAGCCTGCTTCTAGCTGGTCTCCCACTGATGTTTCACTGCTGTTGCTATGACTTCTGTGCTCACTCACTACGGCACACTTCCCTTCTTGTCCTTTCTTAGGAGGCTGCCGCATGGGTTGCAGGCGCAGCTCCGTGTCCTTCTTTCCTACTGAGCTGCTGATGTTCTTTCCTTTTTCCTCTGTCTGCCTGACAGGAATTCCCTGGGCCGAGTCCACTCTGCTTCTCTCCCTCCTCCTTCTCCTGACTCCAACTCCCTAACTTCCTCCTCAACCCACCAGTTTTACCATGATGTGAGGAGTGGCCTAGTACATAGAACCCTTAGCTCCCCCTGGTGGCCGGCGTGTGAAGTGTGTGTGTGGCTGTGATACCTGGCAGGGTGAACTCCTTTGGTGCCATCAGACGTAACATCGCTCCCCCTGGTGGAAGAACGACATTACTGCAACAACCAGGACTCTGGGGCGCTGCATAGTGATTTCACAGTATAGTACAGGGATAATACACACAGTGATGTCAAAGTAAAGAGATAATACACGCAGTGATGTCACAACGCACGGATGATTAACACATTGATGTCACAATAAAGGGATAACAAATACAGTGATATCACAGCACAGGGCCAAACACAATAATAGTGCAGGAATAATAAACAGCGATGTCACAGTACAGGTATAACCAATGTGAGACATGTAATGACTGACAGACTGCTCTCCTGATCTACATGTCTCACACTGGTAATGACCCCTGTCATTTATAATCAGCTGTGGGGCAGATTGTCGGGTAGATCTATGTCCGGCCCATGGATCTGAACAGCTCATTTACATATTTAGAAATAAACGTGGATTTCTCTGGTCTAAGACATCAGATCAGAGATATCAAGGCATCATTTCATTCAGCTTCCTATGACCTCGGACACACAGTGATGTCACAGTACAGGGATAATACACATAGTGATGTCACAGTACAGGGATAATACACACAGTGACGTCACAGTACAGGGATAATACACATAGTGATGTCACAGTACAGGGATAATACACACAGTGATGTCACAATACAAAGATAATGCACACAGTGATGACACAGTGCAGGGATAATACACACAGTGATGTCACCGTACAGGGATAATACACACAGTGATGTCACAGTGCAGAGATAATACATACAGTGATTTCACAGTGCAGAGATAATACACACAGTGATGTCATAGTACAGGTATAATACACAAAGTGATGTCACAGTACAGGGATAATACACACAGTGATGTCACAGTACAGGGATGATACACACAGTGATGTCACAGTACAGAGATAATACACGCAGTGATGTCATAGTACAGGTATAATACACAAAGTGATGTCACAGTACAGGGATGATACAGTGATGTCACAGTACAGGGATAATACACACAGTGATGTCACAGTACAGGGATAATACACACAGTGATGTCACAGTACAGAGATAATACACACAGTGATGTCATAGTACAGGTATAATACACAAAGTGATGTCACAGTACAGGGATAATACACACAGTGATGTCACAGTACAGGGATAATACACACAGTGATGTCATAGTACAGGTATAATACACAAAGTGATGTCACAGTACAGGGATAATACACACAGTGATGTCACAATACAGGGATGATACACACAGTGATGTCACAGTACAGAGACGATACACACTGTCACAGAGCAGAGATAATACTAATAGTGATGTCACAGTACAGAGATAATACACACAGTGATGTCACAGTACAGGGATAATACACAGTGATGTCACAGAACAGAGATAATACACAGTGATGTCACAGTACAGGGATAATACACACAGTGATGACACAGTACAGAGATAATACACACAGTGATGTCACAGTACAGAGATAATACACACAGTGATGTCACAGTACAGGGATAATACACACAGTGATGACACAGTACAGAGATAATACACACAGTGATGTCACAGTACAGGGATAATACACACAGTGATGTCACAGTACAGGGATAATACATAGTGATGTCACAGTACAGGGATAATACACACAGTGATGTCACAGTACAGGGATAATACACACAGTGATGTCACAGTACAGAGATAATACACACAGTGATGTCACAGTACAGAGATAATACACACAGTGATGTCACAGTACAGGGATAATACACACAGTGATGACACAGTACAGAGATAATACACACAGTGATGTCACAGTACAGGGATAATACACACAGTGATGTCACAGTACAGGGATAATACATAGTGATGTCACAGTACAGGGATAATACACATAGTGCTGTCACAGTACAGGGATAATAGACACAGTGATGTCACAGTACAGGGATGTTATACACAGTGATGTCACAATACAAAGATAATGCACACAGTGATGACACAGTGCAGGGATAATACACACAGTGATGTTACAGTACAGGGATAATACACAGTGATGTCACAGTACAGGGATAATACACACAGTGATGTCACAGTACAGAGATAATACACACAGTGATGTCACAGTACAGCGATAATATGCACAGTGATGTCACAGTACAGAAATCGTCTACTCAGTGATGTTACAGTACATGACTCCACATCGTGTACGAGAACAGTATCACTAAATGTCCATGGAGATGTATGAAAGCTGTAAGGATTTATGTGATTCTGAATGTGTCCATGAAACCTTTGTGTCATATGATGGGCAATGTGGCCGCCATTACATAGGAGGGGGCACTGTGCCAGTGTTTGTATGGGAGAGGACACTGTAGCTAATACTATTATAGAGGTGTCCACTGTGGTTGTCACTATGACATGCAGGGAAAAAAATATTCAGAAAAAAATTGTCAGTTTTTGAGAATATATATTCCATAGGCATACAGTGACGCATCAGACTCCACAAAGTATTCTGTTTCTTCAAGGTAGGCAGTTGGAAATGAATGATATAATAGACTGTAGAACTGCAAGTGCACACTAGGTGGCACCATAGAGATATATATTCCATTCTACTGGAAAGCTGTATAATATTATATATAATTATGCAATTACCTGGCTATGTCATCTCATGTATAGCTTTCTAGTTGAAAGGAATCTGTCAGAAAGATCAGCCCTCCTAATCCGTCTATATGGGCATGTAGGTAATAGAAAGTTGTATAAAATGATTCCTTGATATCTGCGATCTCATATTCTATTCCCAAGAAATCCACTTTTTTCTTAATATATGTAAATGAGCTTTGAAGATCTATGGCCTGGACATAGATCTCCCTGAGAATCTACTTCCAGAGATGATTTTGTATGAAAGAAGGTGTTACGAATGTGAGACATGTAATGACTGACAGTCTGCTCTCCTGATCTACATGTCTCACACTGGTAATGACCCCTGTCATCTATAATAAGCTCTGGAGGCAGATTCTCGGGGAGATCTATGTCCGACCCATAGATCTGAACAGCTCTTTTACATATTTAGAAAAAAACGTGGATTTCTCTGGTCTAAGACATCGGATTGCAGATATCGAAGTCTCATTTTATTCAGCTTCCTATGACCTAAGTGCCCATATAGACGGCACAGGAGGATTGACCCTACTGACAGATTTTCCCATGTCAGACATTTATGGCATATTCACAGGATATACCAAATAATGTCTGATTGATACTGATCCCACCTCTGGTGCTTCTATCTATTTCAATAAATAAACCGGGTCTTGTGTTGTTTCAATGGAGAGATGGCCGCACATGTGGGGCTCTCTGCATTCACTTCTATGTAAGCTGTGAATACAGCCAAGCACACTGGCTCGGCCTCCGTTCTCCCAAAGCTGAGATCACCATTCACGTTTATGGTTTTGAATTTTTTGGATGCCGCACTCATTATCTCACAGACATTTGTCTTATGTCCTTTTTATCCTTTCACTTTTTCCCCACATATACATACTGCAGCATTTCCGCTGTTTTTTAGCATCCACACAGGTCTCTCTCCTGTGGCTGGCAGCGGAGTGCGCTTGTGCTTGCCGGCTGAACCGGGTTGCCGCGGTAACGTGTCCCGCAGTGTCATCCTTCTAACCCTCCTTCCTTCTGACGCGACGGAGGTGGGCAGGAGTGGATGACATGGGACGCCGGACCCGCCGCTTCCGGTACCATGCATGGCAAATGCAAGCGCCATACCTCCCGCTGTATCTAACAGCCGGCCCCCTCACACCATCACAACTACGATCCCCCAGGAAGAAGCGACAAGCGAAACGCGCGTCGGGGTCATTCTCTCCTCACAATCCTCACACTGCAGGTAAAACAACATGATGTTACCGTTCATCTAGCACTTGGCACTTGCAATATGGCACTAGTCACGCTTAGTTTCTATGGGATATTTACTTTTAAACTCTGACATTTGGACATGTTTACTTATTATGCATTTGGACTTTACTCTGTATACTGTCACCTTCAGAAGTTGAACTATTTCTAATTCCCAGCCTGCTGTTGTATTTATATACATCCACACTATCGGACATTTTTTACCTATTTGAGATTTATTTGTCCCTACGATTTTAGTTTGGGTGTTGTCATTACTTTTTGTGGATTGTTCGGAGTTCACTCTGCCTTGTTAAATCCCTCATTTATATTAATATCATTGATTTTATTAATTATGAATAAACTTTGTTGAGTTTTACTTTTTGGTCTTGTACTTCCCCTTTTTTTGGGTTATCTTATTTTTGGAAGTGTACCGATTCACTCCCCCTTCTTGGTCTTTAATTTTGGGTATTTACTGTGTACTGTTGTTCTTCTTTTCCCAGTCCGGGAGTACTGGATTTAAAGGGGGGGGGGGTGTGGTGCTCCAGGGTCCTGGTCGTCACAGTAGCATTGCTTTCCTCACGAGGAGAGTGATGTTACGTTTGGAAGCGGTTAAGGATATCTTTTATCAGGTAGCCACCACACACACAACATGTTCACACTCCAGGCCACAAGGGGGAGCTTTTGATCCTATTCCTAGGTTACTCCCCTATATATATTGTGGTTTGGAGGGAAAGGGAGATTAGATTGTCAGAGAGAAGAGTGCAGACCGACATAGAGTATTAAAAGGTCTGAAGGGGCCGTGAAGTCTGAAGTACTACAGCTCCTGTAAAGAGACATACAGAAAGCCGAGCATTGTTCAGTGAGCATGAAGGAGAGTGTAGCACAGGAGAGTAACATCAGGGGAGACTAGCTAAGAACAGGCTGCCTCCTTCTGAGGTGCAGATAACCGGTAGCCGGACCACTGAGGTTGTAAGGAACTCTACGACTTACATCAGAGCTGAACTGCAAGTTACCTGTCCGCCACACACACCTGAGACACAGTAACACATAGAGCCCGGGGCAAGCTAGAGTCCCTGTAAAAAGGCTCGAGTTACCTGTTATACAGGAATTGTCCTATCCTATATGGGGGACAGAGAGAAGAACTGTGAGGATCTTATTTGAAGCCATAGGCAGTAAGGGACTACAATACCACCGCGCTAGAGGAAGGCTTTTAACTCCACCTGGTAAAGGGGACTCTGGATTTGCTTCCAAGCCGGCCGGACCCTGCCTGCCCTGTGATCTGGTACCCTGGACTGTGGCTGCCTGAAGTCTTCAGTAAACCAGGTAAAGAGACTGCAAACCTGTGTCCTCGTTCTTTACTGCACCATTCACCATCTTCCATCTACACACCGGGAGCCCTGGGGATACACTTCACCTGTGGGAAGTTATACCATCTACCTGCCATAACATCACCCCAGAGGACCCCTTAAAGCAGCGTCGGTCCCCACTGGCCGAACACCACAGGTGGCGTCACGAAAATAAAATCTATTCACCAAATCCCTTTTAAAGACTTTCCCCTTTTACATGGGCGCCCAGGGCCACGGACAGGGTCGCCACCGTGACATCCCCCTGTGAACACCCCATGACCCGGTACCGGGTACCTCACAGTCCTGGCGGGGACTCACATACAAGCTAGGGTGCCAACCTCCACAGCATGGCAGGGACACCTTGTAGGGTATAGATAGGGTGAGGTAGGCATTGGTCCATTTGTGTGCTAGGCATAAGACGCCTTTTTTCTGCTGGGATACACGGACTTGATCTGAATTAGAGAGCTGAGAGTTCCCTTTAATCATTTATCAGTCATTAAAGAGGTTGTCCACAACTTTTACATAGATGACCTATACTTATGATAGGTCATCAATGTCTGATCAGCCTGGATCCAAGACCCGGCAACCCCAGCCGATCAGCTATTATCAGTGGCAGTGGCCGCCGGCTGGAAGTGCTCAGTTGCCAAGCTGCTCTGACTGCTTGTAGTGGCCACGGCTTGGAACAGCACATTCGCCTCCTATTTATACACTTGTGTAGCACCCTGCGGAGACCACTACAAGCAGACGGAGCAGCTCGGCAACTGAGCACTTCCAGCCGGTGGCCCCACTGTTGGCTGATTGTCGGAGAGTGCCGGGTGTAAAATCTCGGCCAATCAGACATTGATGACCTATACTAAGGATAGGTCATTAATGTAAAAGTAGTAGATAATGTCTTTAATGGCATAACCTGCGGATCTTCCCACCATAGTGTGCTAACTTTTATGGTCAGGGACCTCTCTCCTGTAGAATATCAGCTCTTATATGCAGGGTCTTCTCTCCTGTAGAGTGTCAGCTCTTATATGCAGGTTCTTCTCTCCTGTAGAGTGTCAGCTCTTATGGTCAGGGACCTCTCTCCTGTAGAATATCAGCTCTTATATGCAGGGTCTTCTCTCCTGTAGAGTGTCAGCTCTTATATGCAGGTTCTTCTCTCCTGTAGAGTGTCAGCTCTTATGTGCAGGGTCCTCTCTCCTGTAGAGTATCAGCTCTTATGTGCAGGGTCCTCTCTCCTGTAGTGTCAGCTCTTATGTGCAGGGTCCTCTCTCCTGTAGAGTGTCAGCTCTTATGTGCAGGGTCCTCTCTCCTGTAGAATATCAGCTCTTATGTGCAGGGTCCTCTCTCCTTTAGAGTGTCAGCTCTTATGTGCAGGGTCCTCTCTCTTGTAGAGAGTCAGCTCTTATGTGCAGGGTCTTCTCTCCTGTAGAGTATCAGCTCTTATGTGCAGGGTCCTCTCTCCTGTAGAGTGTCAGTGCAGCACCCCAGAGACCTGGTCGTTGCAGTATGGCGCTCTGCCGCTAAGGGGAGCAGCGGTACGTCTGATGGCACTAAGGAGTTCTCCTGACCAGGTATCACCAGAACACATTACACTTCACACTCCGGCCACTAGGGGGAGAAAAAGGCTTTATTTATTGGGCCACTCCTCACACTGGTAAAACTAGGGGCTGGGGAGGAAGTTAGTCAGAAGCTGACTGGGTTGGATTCAGGCAACATCCCGTGGCAGGGGGTGTTGCAGGGAGAAGGCACAGGGGGGCCCCTGTCAGGCGTGGGAACCTGGCAGGTGCCTAGCGAACAGAACAGAACGTGACGGAACCACGCCTGCACACCCTGCGGCGGTATCCTAAGAAAGAGACACGAAGGGAAGGATATTGTGGAACCGTGTAAACGAGATCAAGCACAAAGGAGAGCCAGTAAGAGTCGTGCCGAGAGAGAGAAAGGCAACATCTTACTGAGGTGCGTAGTTGGTGGCCGGAACACCGTAGGAGTAACTGACTTCAGGCCTTACTTCAAACTCCGCTGGACAGTCAGTCATAGGTTGGCTGTCTACCTTCTACACCTACGAAGACATAGGGGGCAACATTGGGAGAGGGGCGTCTCTAGGGTCCCGGAAGACCTCCAAGCCTTCCCGTCATACGGGTGGCGTCCTAGTCATAACATACCTGGGGGACGTTAGAAACTAGTAACATCTGGAACCAAAGAACGAGAGACAGCTGTAGAGAACGAATGAACAAGAACAGCAGTTGTGAGGACTATTCCGATTGCTCAGCAGGATAGGACTACAACACACCGTCGCTAGTGGTAGGCAACGATTTCCATCTGTGAAGGAAACTCTGGATGTGCCCATCGGACCGGCCGGTCTCTGATAGCCCTGTTAAACGTACTCTGGATAGAGGATCTTGAAGCCTTCAGTAAAGAGGTAAAGAGACTGCAACCTTGTGTCCTCATTATTGACTGTACCTCACACCATCACCATCCACCTTACTGGGAAGCCCTGGGGACATACTTCACCTGTGGGAAGGTATACCATCCAGCTGCCATTCCATCACCCCAGTGGACCCCATAGCAGCGTCGGTCACCCTGACCGAACACCACAGGTGGCGTCACGAACCCCTGACAGACTGCAATACTACTTTCATTGGACGCCCCTTAGCAGGGTCGCGGACCGGGTCTAGCCACCGTGACAGCCTCAGAACCGAACCAGAGAGAGGCCCGGTACTGAAATGCGTGGCCCTGTGTCTGGGGGCGCTCCAACTTGGCGTCACGAACAGGATCCTACTTAAGCCTGAGAAGCAGGTCATGTGTGCCTTGGAACTGTGATTGAAACGTGTTGGACTGTGATTTATTGCAAAGACTGTGTGCTGCTATCTGCCGCAAGATTCCTGCCAAAACTGCCGCCATTATAGTGCCACGAGGAGCGCAGGAGAAGAAGGGCGTGGAAGTGGGCGTGAGTAAGCTGGAGAGCGCGAAAGATAATGGCCGCCCAGATTAAGTATTGCTGTATCCTGAGGGCGGGTCCGTCAGCCGCTGAGGTTCGCCTTCTCATCCTCTATGGAGGGTGGGGATAGTGGGGACGGAGCCGCCCCCGAAAAAGAGCCCGGGAAGAAGATACAGAGGAGGGGACAAAGATGGCGACTTCCAGGCCACCGCATGGAGACGACCCGGCCAGGCGCAAGCCTGCATCACCCGCAGCGACCCCGGAGTCAACGCCGCTGCAGAGATCGACCGCTGTGGAGTTGCCTGAGGGAAAACCCGGCGGACGGATGTCTGATGGCTGGGTGGCCGCAGCTGAGGCTTGGTGGCTGGCACACTGCTTGGAGGCCCGCGCTTGGGTGAGTTCCCGGTTGGGCCACCCGACGGCGATCCGTCTCTCCCCCGTGTCCTCTCCTCTACCCACTCCGGCTGCGTCAGGTCCTTGCACCTGACCAGGGAGTCGCGCCCCGCAGGAGTCAGACTTGAGAATCCTGCCGGTGACGGAACACCAGCGACGCCTAGTGGCGGCATGGAGGAAACAGCCTCGACCTGTGACCATGATAAACCTCACCGAAGAGGAGAAAGTCCCGCCGTCGCAGTGGGGAGTGGTGGTCTTCTACAACCCCAAGGAAGAGAGGGGGGTCATCCAGGAGATCGGAGAGCCCTTGCAGGTCCGTGTCGATCGGAGAGAGGTGGAGCCCCGCTATGGAACGGGTGAGGAGAACCGTGACCTGAGGCCTGGGGATGCTGTGACTTATACTCGGTGGCGGAGGGAGACTGGCTGGGTGGCCAGGGGTGTCCAGCGATGCGCGGCCCTACAGGTTGCAGATGAGGTTCCAGAGGGGGAAGCCCCTGCTGCGAACTACCAGGAGAACCAGGCCGCACGCGTTACTGTGGATCCCACCCGTGCAGAATGGAGAGTGTTATGACCTGGTGGTTAGGAGCACCAGGAAAGACCTGATAGTTAAACCTCAAACAGGACAAGCTCTGGGATGTGGGAGCTCTGCTGACCGCAATCCCTAATCCTATCACACACACTAGAAATAGCCGTGGAGCGCTCCTGACGCTCCCTAGGCGCCTCGTCACAGCCTAAGAACTAGCTAGCCCTAGAGATAGAAAATAAGCCTACCTTGCCTCAGAGAAATTCCCCAAAGGAAAAGGCAGCCCCCCACATATATTAACTGTGAGTTAAGATGAAAGTCACAAACACAGAAATGAAAACAGGTTTTAGCACAGGGAGGCCAGACTAACTAAATAGACAGAGGATAGGAAAGGTATCTTTGCGGTCAGCACAAAAACTACAAAAGACCACGCAGAGTGTGCAAAAAGACCCCTGCACCGACTCACGGTGCGGAGGCGCCACCCTGCATCCCAGAGCTTCCAGCTAGCAAGACAAAATAATGAAAGCAAGCTGGACTAGAAAACCATGAACAGAAAATAACAAACGGGGACTTAGCTTCTTGCAGGAAGAGACAGGTCTCAGAAAGATCCAAGAGCGAACTGAAGCAATGCAGAAACATTGACAGCTGGCATGGAGTAACGATCTAAGTGGAGTTAAATAGAGCAGCAAACCAAAGGATAAACCCCGTCACCTGTGTAAGGAACCTCAGAAGCAGCAGCTCCATTCACAGCCACCAGAGGGAGCCCACGGACAGAACTCACCGAAGTACCATTCACGACCACAGGAGGGAGCTCGACAACAGAATTCACAACAGGAGAGGAGTGGTCTGTGAGGTAAGACCACAACCTTCTCAGAAGTAAACCTTGGAGACCTGAAAGATGTACATAGTTAACTGTTTCCTGCTGTTGCTGCTACTTTAAACCCGTCCAGGGTTAACTCCTAGGGATCCCTTTGTTTACCCAGGATCCCTAATGTTTTCTATTTCTTTTCTACGTTTGCACAAGTTACCACTGTTTAAAGACTGCCGGATCATGGACGGTGAATGAATCCAAAACTGTTTTTGTATATAGTTTGCACCTTCTTAAAGGTGCTCCCTACTGGTTTTACAAGCGAGAGAAGACTTTGCGAAGATGATGCTTCCAGATATGACGCAGAAGGTCTTGCTTTCGGTGGACTGGCAGAGAGAGAATCTGCACTAGAGACTTGGGTCCCTCTTAAAGGGAATGATGACATGATGGCTTTAGTAAAAGTTGAACGTTAATAATGTTAAAATTTAGAAAGTTTTGATAATGTTAATAAAGATTGAGGACAGGAAAGCTTGAAGTGAACCCATAGGGGTTAGAGAGAAAGTCCTCTTGAGAGCTGTAGAAAGATGGTCGGCACAATGGCATTAGGCTCAGCCAAGGAGCTAGGCGGTCCTGCATTGGTGAAGTTGGAACGGAAAGAGAGTTGAAATGTTGTAATAGTATTTTAGGGTAGGCCTTTAGTGGGTTCAGCGTATACGCCTTTAAAGGAAAAGTTAACTTATTGTTCAGAGTTTGCACTTAGTAGAATACCCGGCTGGGTACTGAGAGTTATTTATAGTCAAAAATGTTATTTAAAAATATTTAATCTTGTTTTTGTTTGTAACGTTCAAGTGTCCTTACCTCCCATAAAGGGAAGCACCTTTTCTATTTACTTGTTCTAAGCATTCCAAAAATTTGTATGTCTTTTGCTGTATTATATTGTTGTTCTTCTTCCAGGAGTACTGGGGGGAGTGCAGCGCCCCAGAGACCTGGTCGTTGCAGTATGGCGCTCTGCCGCTAAGGGGAGCAGCGGTACGTCTGATGGCACTAAGGAGTTCTCCTGACCAGGTATCACCAGAACACATTACACTTCACACTCCGGCCACTAGGGGGAGAAAAAGGCTTTATTTATTGGGCCACTCCTCACACTGGTAAAACTAGGGGTTGGATAGGAAGTTAGTCAGAAGCTGACTGGGTTGGATTCAGGCAACATCCCGTGGCAGGGGGTGTTGCAGTGAGAAGGCACAGGGGCCCCCTGTCAGGTGTGGGAACCTGGCAGGTGCCTAGCGAACAGAACAGAACGTGATGGAACCGTGCCTGCACACCCTGCGGCAGTATCCTAAGAAAGAGACACGAAGGGAAGGATATTGTGGATCCATGTAAACGAGATCAAGCACAAAGGAGAGCCAGTAAGAGTCGTGCCGAGAGAGAAAGGCAACATCTTACTGAGGCGCGTAGTCGGTGTCCGGAACACCGTAGGAGTAACTGACTTCAGGCCTTAATTCAAACTCCGCTGGACAGTCAGTCATAGGTTGGCTGTCTACCTTCTACACCTACGAAGACATAGGGGGCAACATTGGGAGAGGGGTGTCTCTAGGGTCCCAGAAGACCTCCAAGCCTTCCCATCATACGGGTGGCGTCCTAGCCATAACATACCTGGGGGACGTTAGAAACTAGTAACATCTGGAACCAAAGAACGAGAGAGAGCTGTAGAGAACGAACGAACAAGAACAGCAGTTCTGAGGACTATTCCGAATGCTCAGCAGGATAGGACTACAACACACCGTCGCTAGTGGTAGGCAACGATTTCCATCTGTGAAGGAAACTCTGGATGTGCCCATCGGACCGGCCGGTCTCTGATAGCCCTGTTAAACGTACTCTGGATAGAGGATCTTGAAGCCTTCAGTAAAGAGGTAAAGAGACTGCAACCTTGTGTCCTCATTATTGACTGTACCTCACACCATCACCATCTACACTACTGGGAAGCCCTGGGGATATACTTCACCTGTGGGAAGGTATACCATCCAGCTGCCATTCCATCACCCCAGTGGACCCCACAGCAACGTCGGTCACCCTGACCGAACACCACAGGTGGCGTCACGAACCCCTGACAGACTGCAATACTACTTTCATTGGATGCCCCTTAGCAGGGTCGCGGACCGGGTCTAGCCACCGTGACAGCCTCAGAACTGAACCAGAGAGAGGCCCGGTACCGAAACGCGTGGCCCTGTGTCTGGGGGCGCTCCATCAGTTCTTATGTGCAGGGTCCTCTCTCCTGTAGAGTGTCAGCTCTTATGGGCAGGGTCTTCTCTCCTGTAGAGTATCAGCACTTATGTGCAGGGTCCTCTCCCCTGTAGAGTGCCAGCTCTTATTTGCAGGGTCATCTCTCCTGTAGAGTATCAGCTCTTATGGGCAGGGTCCTCTCTCCTGTAGAGTGTCAGCTCTTATGTGCAGGGTTCTCTCTCCTGTAGAGTGTCAGCTCTTATGTGCAGGATCCCCTCTCCTCTAGAGTGTCAGCTCTTATGTGCAGGGTCCTCTCTCCTGTAGAGTGTCAGCTCTTATGTGCAGGGTCCTCTCTCCTGTAGAGTGTCAGCTCTTATGTGCAGGGTCCTCTCTCCTGTAGAGTGTCAGCTTTCATGTGCAGGGTCCTCTCTCCTGTAGAGTGTCAGCTCTTATGTGCAGGATCCTCTCTCCTGTAGAGTGTCAGCTCTTATGTGCAGGGTCCTCTCTCCTGTAGAGTGTCAGCTCTTATGTGCAGGGTCCTCTCTCCTGTAGAGTGTCAGCTCTTATGTGCAGGGCCCTCTCTCCTGTAGAGTATCAGCTCTTATGGGCAGGGTCCTCTCTCCTGTAGAGTGTAAGCTCTTATGTGCAGGGTTCTATCTCCTGTAGAGTGTCAGCTCTTATGTGCAGGGTCCTCTCTCCTGTAGAGTGTCAGCTCTTATGTGCAGGGTCCTCTCTCCTGTAGAGTGTCAGCTCTTATGTGCAGGGTCCTCTCTCCTGTAGAGTGTCAGCTCTTATGTGCAGGGTCCTCTCTCCTGTAGAGTGTCAGCTCTTATGTGCAGGGTCCTCTCTCCTGTAGAGTGTCAGCTTTCATGTGCAGGGTCCTCTCTCCTGTAGAGTGTCAGCTCTTATGTGCAGGATCCTCTCTCCTGTAGAGTGTCAGCTCTTATGTGCAGGGTCCTCTCTCCTGTAGAGTGTCAGCTCTTATGTGCAGGGTCCTCTCTCCTGTAGAGTGTCAGCTCTTATGTGCAGGGCCCTCTCTCCTGTAGAGTATCAGCTCTTATGGGCAGGGTCCTCTCTCCTGTAGAGTGTAAGCTCTTATGTGCAGGGTTCTATCTCCTGTAGAGTGTCAGCTCTTATGTGCAGGGTCCTCTCTCCTGTAGAGTGTCAGCTCTTATGTGCAGGGTCCTCTCTCCTGTAGAGTGTCAGCTCTTATGTGCAGGGTCCTCTCTCCTGTAGAGTGTCAGCTCTTATATGCAGGGTCCTTTCTCCTGTAGAGTGTCAGGTCTTATGTGCAGGGTCCTCTCTCCTGTAGAGTGTCAGTTCCTATGTGCAGGGTTCTTTCTCCTGAAGAGTGTCAGCTCTTATGTGCAGGGTCCTCTCTCCTGTAGAGTGTCAGCTCTTATATGCAGGGTCCTTTCTCCTGTAGAGTGTCAGGTCTTATGTGCAGGGTCCTCTCTCCTGTAGAGTGTCAGTTCTTATGTGCAGGGTTCTTTCTCCGGAAGAGTGTCAGCTCTTATGTGCAGGGTCCTCTCTCCTGTAGAGTGTCAGCTCTTATGTGCAGGGTCCTTTCTCCGGAAGAGTGTCAGCTCTTATGTGCAGGGTCCTCTCTCCTGTAGAGTGTAAGATTCCAGAATAGTTGAGCTTAAGGACATACTTTAACTATAGTGTGTAGAGCCCCCCCTGGTGGCTGCAGGAGACATTTCTTTCCCTTTTGTATAATAATAACACTAGATGGTGGCCTGATTCTAACGCATCGGGTATTCTAGAATATGCATGTTCACATAGTATATTGCCCAGCCACATAGTATATTGCGCAGCCACATAGTATATTGACCAGTCACGTAGTATATTGCCCGGCCACGTAGTATATTGCCCAGTCACGTAGTATATTGCCCAGTCATGTAGTATATTGCCCAGCCACGTAGTATATTGCCCAGTCACGTAGTATATTGCCCAGTCACGTAGTATATTGCCCAGCCACGTAGTATATTGCCCAGTCACGTAGTATATTGCCCAGTCACGTAGTATATTGCCCAGTCACGTAGTATATTGTCCAGCCACGTAGTATATTGCCCAGCCACGTAGTATATTGCCCAGTCACGTAGTATATTGCCCAGTCACGTAGTATATTGTCCAGCCACGTAGTATATTGCCCAGTCACGTAGTATATTGACCAGCCACGTAGTATATTGCCCAGTCACGTAGTATATTGCCCAGCCACGTAGTAAATTGCCCAGCCATGTAGTATATTGCCCAGCCATGTAGTATATTGCCCAGCCACGTAGTATATTGCCCAGCCCACGTAGTATATTGCCCAGCCCACGTAGTATATTGTCCAGCCACGTAGTATATTGCAGGGTGACAGAGTATACAGCACAGAGCCACGTAGTATATTGCCCAGCCACATAGTATATTGCCCAGTCACGTAGTATATTGCCCAGCCACGTAGTATATTGCCCAGTCACGTAGTATATTGCCCAGCCACGTAGTATATTGTCTAGCCACATAGTATATTGCCCAGCCACGTAGTATATTGCCTAGCCACATAGTATATTGCCCAGCCACGTAGTATATTGTCTAGCCACGCATTATATTGCCCAGCCACGTAGTATATTGCAGGGCGACGGAGTATACAGCACAGAGCCACGTAGTATATTGCACAGACACGTAGTATATTGCCCAGTCACGTAGTATATTGCACAGCGACGGAGTATACAGCACAGAGCCACGTAGTATATTGCCCAGCACAGAGTCACGTAGTATAGAGACTTAAAATAAAAAATAAGCATATACTCACCTTCCGAAGGCCCGTTGAAGTCCTGCTATACTCACCATCCACCGACTTTCCCGCTCCTCACGACGCTTCGGTGACCGCTCCATTGCAAGAGGCAGCTTCCGGTCCCAGGACTGGTATGAGCGCAGGACCTGTGATGACGTCGCGGTCACATGACCGTGACTTCATGGTAGGTCCTTGTCGCATACAATCCTTGCCACCGGAACCTGCCACTTGCATGGAGCGGTCACCGGAGCGTCGCGAGGGGCGGGGAAAGGCGGCGGATGGTGAGTATAGCAGGTTTTTTTTTTTTTTTATTATTTTTAACATGACATATTTTTACTATTGATGCTGCATAGGCAGCATCAATAGTAAATAGTTGGGGACACACAGGGTTAATGGCTGCCATTAACACTGTGTGAGCGGTGACTGGAGGGGATTATGGAGCGGGCGCCGGGCACTGACTAATCGGACTGTGCCCGTCACTGATTGGTCGCGGCAGCCATGACAGGCAGCTGCCGAGACCAATCAGCGACGCGGGATTTCCGTTACGGAAGTTGAGGACAGAAAGACGGAAGTACCCCTTAGATAATTATATATATAGATGTTCTGCAGAGGGTGAAGGTGAACTCTAGCCATTCTATTACCAGTTGGGCTGTTATTATTACTGTTATATTGTTTTAATTGTCTATTCATTTTCTGCAATGCATTTTGTGTGCTGTGTGCCTGCTGAGACATGATAATGCTGCACCAGTTTAAGAGTTAAAGTATTTTGCACCTGGAGCTGAGAAATACTGGGAGGAAAGTGTGTAACAGATAGAAGTTACTTAGGGGCTGATTTCCTTTCATTCTTTGTCAGTTGTAGAGTGCTTATTTCAGCTGCAGAGAGCCTGTGTCAGTTGCAGAGGGCTTATGTCAGTTGCAGAGGGACAGAGCAGACTGGAGCGAACCACCCCACCCCCTCCCACAGGCGGCGTACGAGGAAGCCGTCATGACGGGGTTTGGAGCCAGGAATAGGGGAGGCGGGGCGGTTTCTATATGGGGGAGGGAATTCATGGGGGAAAGGGGCTATAGCATTGGTGGGGGGTGGAACTTGTCACTTCCCGCTCAGGAGGCCGTTGAGCAGGACGCCTACACTCACCCGGGATGGATTCTGTGGCGCAAGTGCTGTCCCAGCTGCGGGCGGCAGCGGTAACCCAACCCCCCCGGCTGGTTGGAGGCTCAGGTGGCTGGCATCTTGGGCGGTGGTAGCGGGGATCCCTCGGCGGGCGGTTCCAGCGAGCGGCGGTCCTGGCGAGTTAGGTCTCCTGAGCGCCTATCCCCCGACTTGCCCCAGGCGTCTCAGCGGCGGACCCTCCAAACCGCGTGCCTGCTTGCAAATGCCCAAGTAGGCCGCGGTCTGGGAGGAATCCGCCAGCCGCACTGGGGCCTGCGGCGGCAGTCAGGCCTTCTCCCCCCTCGCTTCGGGGGGCAGGGCCTGTATGCGCCAGATCCACCATCGTTCAGCATGTCGCGGCGGGCCGCCGCGGTGATGACCACGCCGGGTGGCCTGCCACTTCCATCGGCACGAGACAGCGGGGGAGTATTCCCGAGGCAGCGGCAGGCAGCACCCCGGATTCGGCGAGGCTTCTTGGCCCGGCTAGGGATCCCATTTCCCTTCTTCTACCTGCGACTGGGTCAGCTCCCTATCGATCGGCAGGACCGGTCGGCAGCGGTACGGACAGTGGGCCTGGGTTCGGGGCTCCATCACACCAGGCTGCACCTGTGGCTGATGGCTTTATGACAGCGAGCTCTGCGGTGGCCGGGATGGCGGTATCTGTCAGGAGGCGAACTTCAAATCCAGGAGGACCTAAGGACGGCATCGGGGTCAAAAGACGGCTGGACGACCACAGCATCTGCGGCTGGGGAATCACAGCTCCCCTGCAGCCTGGTGAGAATCATTCTGTGTCTCGTTTGTTGCCTGCGTTTTCGATGCCTACATCAGTTACTTTAGATCGGGCTGGGGGGTCCGCAGACCGGGATGAGGGAGTTGGTGTGCGGGCTGATGTGAGTTGTGAAGGGGTGGGGGAGCTTTTGTCGGGTGTTCGTGAGCTGTTGTCACGATTGGGCGGTGTTAGGTCAGGACCGTCCCCTTTGTCAGCCTGGGTGGGTTCTTCTGATGTGGGGCTTGAGTTGTCGGGTGGCGGTTCTGTGGTGCGGGACAGGTCGGCCGAGCCGGTATCTGTATCCATACAGACTGAGAAGGAGAAGGAAGGGGGCATTCGCTTAGATGATAAGGCACGTGGTGGGGTGTATGTCTGTTTTGAGGGGCAGTTAGGGGCGCATTTAAAAGAGGAAGTTCGGGAAAAGATTTGGAAAGATGAGTGCGTGGAGATTTTTTCGCTGTTGCCATTGGAGAAATGTAATTTGGATAAGAGCAAGAAGGAAGATAGTAAGAAGGAGGATGAGGAAAAATGGAGATTGCGCCTTATTCCTCAGACTTTTGTGAATTGGCTTCAGGCATTTGCGATCTTGGTGAGTGTTATTGGTGAGAAGGCCCCTGAGAATTGCTCCGCCTTGTTTTGCTACATGGATTCTATAGGAGAGGCGCATAGGGCCTATGGGGCCAAGCATGGTTGTGGTATGATGAACAGTTTAATCAAAGGAAGGCGGTTCGTCCTGCAATCCGGTGGGACCAGAAGGACATAGGGTTGTGGTTGCGTGTTATGGCGCCAACGAAGTTTGGTCATTCCTTTCAAAGCGGGGCCGGAGCTTCCGGCCATGCTGCTTCGCAAGGTAGTTCCTCAGGGACCGGGGGTCAGTCATGACAATCCGGAGGTCAAAAACATGGCGTGTGCTGGCAGTTCAACGAGGGCCAGTGTAAATTTGGAACAACTTGTAAGTTCAAGCACTTGAGCTCGCACTGCAATGGTTCTTCCCATGAAGCGTCCAGATGCTTTAAGAAAAAAGGGAAGCCAGATGGTAATCCCAAAGGGGGTGACGCCAGTGAGGTTGGATGCGAAGGCCCCCTATCTAAATAGGTTCCCTGATAGGGAGAGGGTGGAGCTGCTGCGGGCGGGTTTTAGTGATGGTTTCTGCATACCCGCTCCGGCTTTCGTTATACCTCAGAGTTTGAAAAACCTTAGATCGGCTGAGTTACATGCATCGATTGTGTCAGAGAAATTGAGTAAAGAGGTTGTTTGTAGGATGTCTGGACCTTTTCCCATTCCTCCTTTGGACGACTTGGTCATGTCGCCTTTGGGTGTGGATCCAAAGAAAAGAGCCTAACAAGTTTAGGCTTATTCACCATTTATCTTAACTGAAAGGGAGGTCTGTGAATGATGGGATCGACCCAGAGCTTTGTTCTGTGGTTTATACGTGGTTTGATGAGGCAGCTAGGTGGGTGCATAGTTGTGGCAGGGGGGCATTGTTGGCTAAGACCGATATTGAGTCTGCCTTCCGTTTATTGCCGGTTCATCCTGATAGCGTGAGGTTGTTAGGCTGTTATTGGGACGGCGGGTTTTATGTTGACAGATGTTTGCCGATGGGCTGCTTGTTGTCTTGCGCTTATTTTGAGGCCTTTAGTTCCTTTCTTGGATGGGCAGTACGGGATGTGTCCGGTTTGGATTCGGTGATTCATTACTTGGATGATTTCCTGTGCATAGGGCCGGATCAGTCTTAGGCTATGTGCACATGTTCAGGATTTCGTGCAGAAAATTCCTGAGAAAAACCTGAAATTTTCTGCAAGAAATCGGCAAGAAATCTACATGCGTTTTTTCCGCGTTTTTGATGCGTTTTTTTCCAGACATTTCCCAATGCATTTTATAGTGGGAAATCCGAAAAAAAAACCGCAAAATTAATGAACATGCTGTGTTTTTTAACGCGATGCGTTTTTTTTCACGGGAAAAAAACGCATCATGTGCTCAAAACATGCGGAATTCATTCTAAATGATGGGATGCTTATTGTATGCTGTTTTTTTGCGGTTTTATAGCATTTTTGTCGCGAAAAAACGCGAAAAATCAGCAACGTGTGCACACAGCCTTAATGTTGTGAGGTCCTTTTGAGGACGGTTGTTGAAAAACTGAGGGTCCGTGTACGAGTTTATCCTTCTTAGGCATTGTTATTGATTCAGTGAAATGGGAGTTTAGGTTGCCTGTCGACAAGGTGCTTGGTTTGAGGAGCGAGGTGGCCCGGGCCAGGCGCTTGAAGAAATTGCCGTTGCGTGAAGTTCAGTCGCCCCTTGGGAAACTAAATTTGGCGTGCAGGATTATCCCAATGGGGAGAGTTTTTTCACACAGGTTGGCTAGTGCTACAGCTGGGGTTAGCGTCCCTCATCATTTTACTCGTTTATCGGCTGAACACAAGGCCAATTTGGAAGTTTGGGACCGTTTTTTGGCTTGTTACAACGGGTGTTCTTTGTTAATGGAAGAAGTGGTGGGTAATGCTGACCTGGATCTCTTTACTGACGCGTTGAGCGGTATTGGTTTTGGGGCCTTTTTTGGGGGCCGATGGTGTGCCACTAGATGGCCGGAAGAATGGTTTGCAAACGGGTTGATGAAGAAAATTACTCTGCTGGAGATTTTCCCGATTTTTGGTTTGGTGGCGGTGCATCTATGGAGCCAAGATTTCCGAAACAAAAGGGTTTGTTTTAATTGTGATAATATGGCTGTTGTATGTGCTATTAACAGTTTGACGACATCCTCGCCCCCAGTTATTAGAGTTCTTCGTCAGCTGGTTCTGTCTTGCTTGCCTATTAATGCGTATGTTACGGCGTCTCATGTGCCCGGTGTTCAAAATTGCATTGCCGACTCTTTGTCTCGTTTTCAGTGGGAGCGTTTTCAGTTGCTGGCTCCGGATGCCGAGGAGATGGGGCTGGAATGCCCGGCGGAGCTTTGGAGCGCGGTGTCCGGTCTGCGGAACCTTTAATTCAGGCATCATTGGCTCCTAGTACGTGGTCGGCTTATCGGTCGGTATGGAGTTCCTGGGAGACTTGGTTGGCGTCGTGCGGGGTTTCCAATACGGGCCATGATCAAGTGTGGGCCTTGTTGTTATAGTTGAGACATGGGGCTGATCATGGATGGTCAACGGCGAAGGTTGACAGGCTAATAGCGGCTTTGGCGTTTGGTTTTCGGCTTCGGGGTCTTCAGGATTTGACAAAGTCTTTCTTGGTGAAGCAAGCGGCGAAGGGGTTGAGAAGAGCAAGTAGCTGAGGTGATCGTAGTTGCTCAGTTTTTTTTGGGATGATGGAGCTTTTAGGCGCTCAGTTGGCTGACATCTGCGTTTCCAGTTTCGAAGCTGCCCTCTTTCGCCTAGCTTTTTCCCCTGCATTTTTTGGAGCTTTGAGAGTTGGGGAGCTCGTGTCTCCTACTACCGTTTGACAAGGGGGGCTTTGGGCTGGGGACGTCTTCGTTACCGGGGGGTATTTGCAATTTTGGATTCGGCGGTCTAAGACGGATCAGGCGGGATGGGGTAAAAAGGTGGTATTGGGCGCTGTTGTTGGCGGGTTTTTGAAAGTTTTCAACCGCGTAGAGATGGGCATTTGTTGCGTTACGAGGATGGGTCTTTTCTTTCCAGATACCAATTTGTGGCGGTTTTTTGGCAAGCGTTGGTGGCCATTGTTGTAGACTCTTCCAGGTTTGCCTCTCATTCCTTTCGGATTGGGGCTGCTACAGAGGCAGCGCTGGGCGGTTTGGCTCCTGCAGTGATAAAGAGGATAGGTCGGTGGGGGTCTGGCCGTTATCAGCGTTATGTTAGGCCTTGTGAGGTGTTTGCTTATCGGTTGACAGGTCTGTTTTTGTCTGCATGCATTTTAAGTTGTTTATATTTTTCCAGGTTCAACCTCGCTGTTGGTTTGGATTGTCGGCCACTCCTACGTTTATTGGGGCGCGAAGCACACAGACGTCCGACAGGATGGAAGACAGCTCGGTTTTTCCAGGGACGTGGCCGTTATCAGGTGGTTTGGTTTTCGGGGCTTAGGCTGGAATAGAGTCATGCAGGACGTGCAGAATGGAGTTCGTTTGGACAGGCTGCCTGATATCTTGGTGTTGCATGTTGGGGGAAACGATTTGGGAGTTCACCCTTGTCGTGAGTTGATTTGAGATATCAAGCATGACTTACTCAGATTATGGGTTTCCTTTCGGGAGATGTCCATAGTGTGGTCGGATATTGTTCCGCGGAAGTCTTGGTCGGTGGCCAAGATTAATAAGGCCCACATCAAGGGGAATCAGGCAGTGTCTGGTTTTGTTGTTCGGAATGGGGGTCTGGCAGTTCGTCATTTTGAGTTGGAACATGGGGGTGACGAATTTCTTCTGGGTGATGGTGTCCATTTGAACGCCGTGGGCATTGATTTGTGGGCCCTGGGGTTGCAGAATGGAATTAAAAGAGCCATAGCGGTTAAGGGTGATGGGGTCTCGGGTACTTTAGGGGGTCAAGAACTCTCGTTGTGGCGGTGGGAGGGGTCCTTGGAGTTGGTGCTAAATTGGCCTGGGGGATACGTCGGGATCTGGATTCTTCAGTTGGTATAAGTTTTGGTTTCGGGTCTGGTGATATGGGGGAATCTTGGCAACGGTGGGCCAGATTCCTAAGTTGGAAGTGGACAATGGTAACCCTCCGGGGGATTTTGGTGCTCTCGAGCCAGTGGGGTAACGGCTGAGAGTAAACTATGTTTGGTTTTCCTGTCCACTAGTTTATACTATGCGCATATCTTTTCTTCTACTTTTTTGGTTCATATACTTTGTTATATGCACGTGGTTGATCCCTGTGATATAATCTTGCGCGGTGCCCGCTACTTCTCTGTTTTTGCTACATATTAGTTTATACTATGGTTACCACCAGATTTTTAGCTTCAAGGACCCCTTCCCAGCTTATTTTACTGTTATATGTTTTGTTTGTTTATAATAAAGGCCGCTGTGGCCAATTATTATCCAATTTGGGAGTCATTGTCGTTATTTGGTTTGGGGAAAGGGTCGGAGACCCATGGGAGGGTACTTATTACCTGTATATCGACATGTCATGTGTCAGTTGCACGGGGTCTGTGTCAGTTGGAGTGGGCTTTTGTCAGTTGCAGAGGGTCAGATGTCAGTTGCAGAGAGCCTGTGTCATTTGCAGAGGGACTGTGTCAGTTGGAGTGGGCTTGTGTCAGTTGCAGAGGGCCTGTGTCAGGTATAGAGTGCCTGTGTCAGATGCAGAGGGCCTGTGTCAGGTGCAGAGGGCCTGTGTCAGTTGTAGAGGGCCTGTGTCAGTTGCAGAGGGCCTGTGTCAGGTATAGAGTGCCTGTGTCAGATGCAGAGGGCCTGTGCCAGTTGTACAGGGCCTGTGCCAGTTGTAGAGGGCCTGTGTCAGTTGCAGAGGGCCTGTGTCAGGTATAGAGGGCCTGTGTCAGGTATAGAGTGCCTGTGTCAGATGCAGAGGGCCTGTGTCAGATGCAGAGGGCCTGTGTCAGATGCAGAGGGCCTGTGTCAGTTGGAGTGGGCTTGTGACAGTTGCAGAGGGCCTGTATCAGGTATAGAGTGCCTGTGTCAGGTATAGAGTGCCTGTGTCAGGTGCAGAGGGCCTGTGTCAGGTGCAGAGGGCCTGTGCCAGTTGTAGAGGGCCTGTGTCAGTTGCAGAGGGCCTGTGTCAGGTATAGAGTGTCTGTGTCAGTTGCAGAGGGCCTGTGTCAGGTATAGAGGGCCTATGTCAGGTGCAGAGAGCCTGTGCCCGTTGTAGAGGGCCTATGTCAGATGCAGAGGGCCTGTGTCAGATATAGAGGGCCTGTGTCAGTTGCAGAGGGCCTGTGTCAGATGCAGAGGGCCTGTGTCAGGTATAGAGGGCCTGTGTCAGATGCAGAGGGCCTGTGTCAGGTATAGAGTGCCTGTGTCAGATGCAGAGGGCCTGTGTCAGGTATAGAGGGCCTGTGTCAGTTGTAGAGTGCCTGTGTCAGATGCAGAGGGCCTGTGTCAGGTATAGAGGGCCTGTGTCAGATGCAGAGGGCCTGTGTCAGGTATAGAGTGCCTGTGTCAGA
This sequence comes from Ranitomeya imitator, assembly GCF_032444005.1. Taxonomy (NCBI): domain Eukaryota; kingdom Metazoa; phylum Chordata; class Amphibia; order Anura; family Dendrobatidae; genus Ranitomeya; species Ranitomeya imitator. Next base: position 39,248,618 of record NC_091284.1, read on the forward strand.
TGCAGAGGGCCTGTGTCAGGTATAGAGGGCCTGTGTCAGTTGTAGAGGGCCTGTGTCAGATTCAGAGGACCTGTGTCAGTTGTAGAGGGCCTGTGTCAGGTGCAGGTGGCCTGTGCCAGTTGTGGAGGTCATTTGTCAGTTGCAGAGGGCCTGTGTCAGGTATAGAGGGCCTGTGTCAGTTGTAGAGGGCCTGTGTCAGATGCAGAGGGCCTGTATCAGGTATAGAGGGCCTGTGTCAGGTATAGAGGGCCTGTGTCAGTTGCAGAGGGCCTGTGTCAGTTGCAGATGGACTGTGTAAGATGCAGAGGGCCTGTGTCAGGTGCAGGGGGCCTGTGTCAGTTGCAGGGGGCCTGTGTAGTGAGCTAGAGCCATGTTACTGAGTATTGGTTAATAGATGAATAGTGGAAACATCTTGAACTGCGTGCTTCTGCAGGTTACAGAGGATAGATTGCCTCTGTGACTCTCTGGAAATGGACACACGTAATGGAGAGGAAGAAACCGCCCTGATAGAAAGTGTGCCCCTGAAAAGAGATTGGAGCTAGTGGATGAGGGCTAGTGCATGCTGTCTGAAGTAGCTGTAAAAGCCAAAGTCCAAGTAAGAAGTGCAGAGAGAGAGTGCAAATGTGTTCTGCCAGGATAGTGCAGCCTGTCAGTGACAGAGCAGATAGCTGCACCTGGAGAGGCGTGGGGGCCAAAGACAGATGGAAGAGTTTAGTGATCTAGGAAGGTGCCATCTGGTTGTGCAAGTGGCGCTGTAAGGATGAGGGCATGTAATAGTATGCAGGTACTGAGTATGTCACCACGGAACAGACAGACCAACAGTTGAGGGGTTTAATAACAGTAATAAGGTTCTCCTTGCAGGGAGGAAGCAATGGAAAATAACTGGCAATAAAATAGTGCAAAAAATGGGAGTCAAACAGTGTAACAGAATTAAGCAGGATTTTCTTGAAAAAAGAACACTTATCAGTCTGATGAGGACTTGCTTGAAGGGTCGTCTTCTCCAACGAAAAACAGACTTTGTCGTTCCTCTGTTGTCCGTGGGCTGAGTAGTCTCTAGGAGCCTGCTGCTTGGGGTTTCGGGAGTTAATGTGATATGCACAAGTTCTGAGTCTTTAGCCTTTACAGCACAGCAGGAATCAGGGGCTCTGCACTGTTAAGTCTCTGTACCAGGAATCACAGTCTCTGTACTGATACCGAGGGCACCAGGGGGTCGCAGTCTCTATATGGGCCAATGTCTCTACATGGGTCTCAAAGCGCCCCTCACCAGTCACCTCAGAGTCCGCTTTCAGGTACTCACAAGATGCAGTCTTTCTGGGCAATCTCCCTGTACTTGTCCTCTGACCGGGAGATTTCTCTCTCTCCAGGAGCGCAGCTGCACCCTGCTCTGATCTGATCTCTGCTCACGCTGCTCTGTCTCTTGCGTGCGTGCCTTTCCCGCCCTCTGCCTGGCTTTCTTCCTGTCCCAGTCCCTAAGTCTGTCCCCTCGGGAACCTGCAGCACAGCTCAATGGTTCCAGGCACAGAGCCGAGAAGGTAACCGCCCCCAGACTCTCATTGTGCTTCACCTCCTTACAGGCACATTCAGGAGGGGCAGTGAGAGGACATGAGCCTAAAGGGCAGAAAGTGGCTGATGCAGAGAGTAGTCTCAAAAACTGCTGTGAGAGTAAGGGCGCATTCAGACATCTATCAAATCAGACCAAGATTGGTCTGAAAATCACGGACTGGCCAGCAAGTTTCCTGACCCGAGCATGACAGCTGCATAGAAATATATGAAAAGCTGTCATGCTCGGGTCCATGCATTGCAGTCCGATCTGCACTGATGTCGTACAGCGTACTAGGTCTCTCTGGAGCGTGCGACGATTGATTGCCTGGAATAGGTTGGGTGTGATGCCCGGTGACAAAGCGAGCTCAAGAACTCCAGGAAAAGTGGAGACACCATGATCTGCATGTCTTGGGAAACTTTTTGTGCAACATTAAAAGTCCAAGTACCTCCATGTTGGATGAATGTAGATTAATCTACATGTAATTGTACCGATCGTTGGGTCTGTAATTGCTCAGCACAGAACATAACGTACCCAAAGACTTCCAGTCGCCCCCTATTTCCATGGGCTAAGCGTTCAGTTGTGAGGGTCTAGTAGTAACTAGGATCTGTATATCCTCGCTAACAGGCGGTATATTAGGTGCATACAGTCCTTAATGGCCAGGTTTTACTGCACTGTGTGAGTGATGTTGCAATTTCCACCAAGTTTTTCTGTACGGGAACTTTATGGTGCCTCAAACCGAAAAACAACAAAAATTCACATGTTAACGATTAGGCTGATCCTTTGCAGTAATGAGCAGATTCTGGCTGTGGTCGTCCACCTGAGATGGATTAATCATCCTGAGATCTTGTATATATTTTATATTTTCATTTCTGGGGAACCTGGATGGTGTCAGTCGAAGTTCATAAAAAAAAAGTAATTTAATTTTACTGTGGGCGAGCAACACCTACTTCATCATTCTGCTGTGCGGACGGAGCCCGGCATACACGTGCCTGATGTAGTCTGGCTTGGCAGTATGTCACCTAATTCCTTGCCATCTGCTCAGTTTCATCAACTGCTCCATGGCTGATGTCAATGAGGCTGAAATATTTGTTTCTTACCAGTGTAATAGTATGCAGGTACTGAAGTGTGTCACCACGGAACAGACAGACCAACAGTTGAGGGGTTTAATAACAGGAATCAGGTTCTCCTCGCAGGGAGGAAGCAGTAGAATATAACTAGCAATAAAACAGTGCAAAAATATGGGAGTCAAACAGTGTAACAGAAGTAAGCGGGATTTCTTGAGAAAAGAACACTTATCAGTCTGATGAGGACTGGCTTGAAGGGTCGTCTTCTCCAACGTAGGCGCCAAGAAACAGCGGCACTTGTCGTCCCTCTGTTGTCCGTGGGCTGAGTAGTCTCTAGGAGCCTGCTGCTTGGGGTTTCGGGAGTTAATGTGATATGGACAGGCTCTGAGTCTTTAGCTTTTTCAGCACAGCCTATCTTGGGAAAACAATGGTCAGTCTATTATTAAGTCTCTCACCAGGAATCAGGGGCTCTGCACTAATACCGTGGGTACCAGGGGTCACAGTCTCTCTACTGATACCGCGGGTACCAGGGGGTCGCAGTCTCTGCACGGGCCAATGTCTCTACATGGGTCTCAAAGCGCCCCTCTCCAGTTACAGCAGAGTCCGCTTTCATGTACTCACAAGATGCAGTCTTTCTGGGCAGTCTCCCTGTATTTGTCCTCTGACCGGGAGCTCTCTCTCTCTCCCGGAGCGCAGCTGCACCCTGCTCTGACCGCTGCTCACGCTGCTCTGTTCCATGCGTGCACGCCTTTCCCGCTCTCTGCCCGGCTTCCTTCCTGTCCCAGTCTCTAAGTCTGCCCCCGGGGAACCTGTAGCACAGCTCAATGGTTCCAGGCTCAGAGCCGAGAAGGTAACCGCCCCCAGACTCTTCTTGTGCTTCACCTCCTTACACCAGCAAAGAGACCGTTTTATGTAATCCAGAGAGATCTTCGGTCTGTATGGACCTAATCCGCTCTGGGGATGAAGTTTATTATTTGTTTTTTTTCTGCTTTTTTTTTATTTCTGCTACAGAAAACAGAATATTGTTTTTATTGGTGCTTTCTTTTTACTCTGTTTTTTTATACTGTTTATGTGCGTGGCGCTTTTTTTCGAACAGAAAAACCTCAAGAATTGATCTTTTTTTCACTCTGAAAAAACACCCATAGTGAATCATATATTTTCCAGTTAAAATACACAAGGTTATTGTATGAAATTTTTACATTGATATTAGAGCGAATTATATTCCAAAATCTACAAGAAAAAAAGACTTAAAATGCTCTTTGAATAAACTTCCTATTAATTTCAATGATAAAACACCCCTATAGGGCACATGGTGCTGTTTTTTAACTTGCACCTGTCCTAACTGGTCAAAGTCACCGTTACCAATAGGTGTGTGTGCAGCGCCCCAGAGATCTGGTCGTTGCAGTATGACGCTCTGCCACTAAGGGGAGTGATGGTACGTCTGATGGCACTGAAGGAATTCTCCTGACCAGGTATCACCAGAACACATTACACTTCACACTCCGGCCACTAGGGGGAGAAAAAGGCTTTATGTATTGGGCCACTCCTCACACTGGTAAACCTAGGGGTTGGGGAGGAAGTTAGTCAGAAGCTGACTGCGTTGGATTCAGGCAACATCCCGTGGCAGGGGGTGTTGCAGGGAGAAGACACAGGGGGGTCCCTGTCAGGCGTGGGAACCTGGCAGGTGCCTAGCGAACAGAACAGAACGTAACGGAACCGCGCCTGCACTACCTTGCGGCGGTATCCAAGAGAGAGACACGAAGGGAAGGATATTGTGCAACAGTGTAAACGAGATCAAGCACAAAGGAGAACCAGTAGGAGTCATGCCGTGAGACCGAGGCAACATCCTACTGAGGCGCGTAGCCGGTGGCCAAAACACTGTGGGAGTAACTGGCTCTAGGCCTTACTTCGAACTCCGCAGGACAGTTAATTATAGGTTGGCTGTCTACCTTAAATTTCCTAAGAAGACATAGGGGGCAACAGTGGGAGAGGGGCGTCTCTAGGGTCCCGGAAGACCTCCAGGCCTTCCCGTCATACGGGTGCGTCCTAGCCAAAACATACTGGGGGACAAGAAACTAGTAACATCTGGAACTAAAGAAAGAGAGAGAGCTGTAGAGAACGAACGAACGAGAGCAGCAGTTGTGAGGACTATTCCGAATGCTCAGCAGGATAGGACTACAACACAAACAGGCGCTATTGGTAGGCAACGATTTCCATCTGCGAAGGAAACTCTGAAGGTGCCCATCGGACCGGTCGGTCTCTGATAGCCCTGTTAAACGTGCTCTGGATTGCGGATCCTGAAGTCTAGAGTAAAGAGGTAAAGAGACTGCAACCTTGTGTCCTCGTTATTGCCTGCACCTCACACCATCACCATCCATCTTACTGGGAAGCCCTGGGGACATACTTCACCTGTGGGAAGGTATACCATCCGGCTGCCATTCCAACACCCCAGCGGACCCCACAGCAGCGTCGGTCACCCTGACCGAACACCACAGGTGGCGTCACGAACCCCTGACAGACTGCACCACCTTTAGCCACCGTGACAGCCTCAGAACCGAACCAGAGAGGCCCAGTACCGAGAACGCGTCGCCCTGTGTCTGGGAGCGCTCCATGTGTAATGGGAGAACTTACCTGATTTTCCAATGCAGAAACATGAAACCCATTTGATGTTGATATTTCACACTCACACCTGAGCACCAGCATAGGTAGCAGTTCTCTAGAATTCAGAGTCAATATATCGATCACAACGGCACACCTCTTTTCCAGTCCAAAAAATAGAGTAGACCCATGGGAAAACCTTCCTCTGCTAAAGGGATATCCTACCTAGACATTATGGAGTGTCAAGCTGGAAAGCTGGAACTTGGGACTGCTGCTCAACACAAAGAAGACAAAGATATTGACTACTGCCAGGTACAACCGGGACACATGTGAGATGGACGTCGATGAATGGGAAGTTGTAAAGGATTTCAACCTACTTGGATCAATGATCACTCAAGATATATCAACGACCAACGACACTAGACGTCAGTGGGAGAATAGCTATGGGCAAATCAACAATGAAGTCACTGGACAAGGTCATCAAGTCAACGAACATTTCTCTGGTGAAGAAGACATGGTTTGGTCCTTTCTGTGGAAAATACCAATGCGAAACCTGGATGATAAAGAAGCAAAACAGAAGAAGAATCGATGCCTTCGAAATGTGGTGCTGGAGAAAAATGTTATCAATATCATGTATGGCAGAAGAACGAACAAATCAAGCCAGACATGTCATTTGAAGCAAGGATCACCAAGCTACGACTCGCCTACTTTGGGCACATTATAAGAAGAGAGCAATCACTGGAGAAGGACATCATGGTCGGAAGAATAGAAGGAACAAGGCGAAGAGTGAACCAGTAACCCGATGGCTTGATACTAAATAATTAATAGCTGAGAAGACCCTGGTGGACCTATCTAGGCTTACACAAGATCATTCTCCCTACAGATTGTTCATTCATCAAGTTGCCATGGTTTCAGATCAAGCCAAAGACCATTTAGAAAAAAAATCTGAATTCATGACCCACTCTAATTTTTGCCTCTCAGATTCTACACAAGGACTGTGTCACAGATTCCATCATTTCATGGAAAGAATATCTATTTTACCAGATAAAATGACAGACTCTCAATGAGTTCCATCGAGTGCTAGTGGGATATGTCGTAAGACTGATCCAGCATAGTGATGTGATTTCTGTTATCAGCAGAAGCCGCAGCTGTAGTATGAAAATACGTGTGGACTGTGTGAGAATGTTATTTTTTATTATATAACAGGTGTCTAGATAAAAAATTAGACAGACTAACAGTGAGAACAAAGCATACTCACACACAAACACTGGTGCTGCTAATTTTTAGAATGTGTTTAATCTCATCCCAGTGCTGGATGCACAGCTAGACTGCTCAATACTGATATATAATGTCTTCAATGCTGCTTCCGGACATGTAGTATGCAGAGACAGGAGAGCAGGAATCCCTCATGTCTGTGTGTATGCTGTGTGGGAGATATTATCAGGAATAGACTGACTCAGACCCTATTTGTTTTGAATAGAAGCGTTATCTCAGCATGATCTTATCTGGGCAAACCATATTATTATGGAAGGGAGAGGATGTAATATCGATTGTGAATTATTATTATAATTATTATTATTATAGCGCCATTTATTCCATGGCGCTTTACATGTGAGGAGGGGTATACATAATAAAAACAAGTACAATAATCTTGAACAATACAAGTCACAACTGGTACAGGAGGAGAAAGGACCCTGCCCGCGAGGGCTCACAATCTACAAGGGATGGGTGAGGATACAGTATGTGAGGGTAGAGCTGGTCGTGCAGCGGTTTGGTCGATCGTTTACTGCAGGTTGTAGGCTTGTCGGAAGAGGTGGGTCTTCAGGTTCTTTTTGAAGGTTTCAATGGTAGGCGAGAGTCTGATGTGTTGTGGTAGAGAGGTCCAGAGTAGGGGTGATGCACGAGAGAAATCTTGTATACGATTGTGGGAAGAGGAGATAAGAGGGGAGTAGAGAAGGAGATCTTGTGAGGATCGGAGGTTGCGTGTAGGTAAGTACCGGGAGACAAGGTCACAGATGTATGGAGGAGACTGGTTGTGGATGGCTTTCTACGTCATGGTTAGGCTTTTGTACTGGAGTCTCTGGGTAATGGGGAGCCAGTGCAGGGATTGACAGAGGGAAGAGGCCGGGGAATAGCGGGGGGACAGGCGGATTAGTCGGGCAGCAGAGTTTAGAATAGATTGGAGGGGTGCGAGAGTGTTAGAGGGGAGGCCACAGAGCAGGAGGATACAGTAGTCAAGGCAGGAGATGATGAGGGCATGGACTAGGGTTTTAGCAGATTCTTGGTTTAGGAATGTATGGATTCGTGAAATATTTTTAAGTTGAAGGTGGCAGGAAGTGGAAAAGGCTTGGATATGTGGTTTGAAGGAGAGATCAGCATCAAGGATTACCCCAAGACAGCGAGCTTGTGGGAATGGGGAGAGTGGGCAGCCATTTACTGTAATGGATAGGTTGGTTGGGGGGGTCGCGTGAGATGGAGGAAAGATGATGAATTCTGTTTTGTCCATGTTAAGTTTCAGAAATCTAGCGGAGAAGAAGGATGAAATAGTGGACAGATATTGAGGGATTCTGGTTAGTAGGGTTATTATGATATCTGGTCCAGAGATGTAGATCTGTGTGTCATCAGCATAGAGATGATACTGAAAACCGTGAGATTCTATGAGCTGTCCCAGGCCAAAGGTGTAAATGGAGAAGAGCAGGGGCCCTAGGACTGAACCTTGTAGGACGCCGACAGATAGGGGGCGAGGTGAGGAGGTGGTGTGTGAGTGGGAGACGCTGAATGTCCGGTCTGTTATGTATGACGAGATCCAGGATAGGGCGAAGTCTGTGATGCCAAGGGATGAGAGGGAGAGAGAATTCTATGATATTTAACCCATTACGGACATATACCGGCTCCCTGACTTTGATGCAGACTCACATGCTGAGCCTACATCTTTCCCGGCAGATAATGGCTAAATTATTCAGTCATCATCTGCATCTGAGGGGGAGGGGTGTCACTCTATGCGCCCGTCAGTGCTCCCATGATGGAATCGCAAGGCGCCAATGGGTTGTGATGGCAGCCAGGGGTCTGCTGAAGACCCTCTCATATCTGTCATTACTATACTTGTGTGAAAGCTTGCATTTAGCTGGCGTGCAAAGGAGATCGTGAGTATACAAGCACTATGCAATCAGATGATCGCAGCTTCAAGTCCCCTAAGGGCACTATTGAATACAGTAAAAAGTGAAAAAAATGGTTTTAAAAATATAAAAAAAATAAGCAAAATACAAAAGTTCAAATCACCCTCTTTTCCCACCATTTATAAAAACCAAAATACTCATATTTGGTATTGCTGTGTCCGTAAAAGTCTGGTCTATCAAAATATAAAATAAATTAATCCGATCTGAACATCAGCTCAGGGCGTAAAGAATAAGCCACCCCACAGGCTCATATCCTGAAAATTTAAAACATTACGGGTTTCAGAAAATGGCGACAACAGCAAAAAATTGTTTAAAAAATTTCCGAATTTTTTTGTTACCACTTAAATAAATAAAAATTAGACATGTTTGGTATCTATGTAATCATACTGACCTGGAGAATCATATTGCAAGGTTAGTTTAGTTTTACCATAAAGTGATCATGGTAAATTTAAAAAAAAAAAACTATTCTGCAATTGCACTTTGTTTGCAATTTCAACTCAGTTCCCACTTTCCAATGCATCACTTGATATAATAAATGGTGTCATTCAAAAGTACAACATGTCCTGCAAAAAAAAAATGCCATCATATTTCCACATTGATGGAAAAATAAAAAAGTTATAGATCTTTGAAAAAGTGGAGGAAAAAACATAAAAAAAAATAAATTAAAAAAAGAAAGAAAATAAACCAGTCAGGATGGGGTTAATATATATTGATGCGTTATCTGTGATTGTCATCCTGTCTGTGATGATAATGAGACTGCTGGAAAATTAACTGTAAAGATCAGGAAGCTTCTAGTATTAGGCCTAGTGGCCAACGTAAAAATTGCAAGAGTTCTGATTTTATTTATATATTTATTTATAGATGATATGAGTGATATGGAAAATGTAAAAAAAAGTAAGTACAGTAGCTGTGAATATTATTTTAGCTCTGTATGGTTTCAGTATTACATGGCAAAATGTTCTTTATGTGGGGGCGTGGCCTGAATCCTGAGCAGGGAAGACGTGCTGCAGAGCGGCTCCTGCTATCGGGCCACAAATCATCCAGTTAGTGCCTATTGGCGAAGTTCTTCTGGGCCAGAACAGGCACAGGAGTACCGGGGGAAAGGACCGAGACGCTCTCAGGAGACCCACGGTGACCGAAGGACAGAGGGGGCAGCGTTGGAGCTCCGGCCTGCAAGTGCGGGCGCCATCTTGCTGCGCGCCCAGCACATCCCGCAACGCGCGAGTGAGGAGATCGCAGGGGGAGAGAGGACGCCGCGACTGCCACTGCACACCGGGGAGAAGGGCTGCCCGCCCGCTGGGGTCCCCTTGGCGGCCGTTACCGATTGTCGCCATACTCACAATCGGGGCCAACTGTTCAGGTGAGAGCGGAGAGTCTTGAGAGCCCGGTCAGCGGAGTGAGTGGGCGGGGGAGAGGTATGCTGGACACCGCCGAGAGGGGGTGAAGCTGCTGGGTTCCTGAAGGGGGTTGTCTGCAGCCAAAGTCTTGGTGCTGTGCCCAGACAAGGGAGAAACTCTGCTACCATTCCCCACCGTTCCTAGCCGAGCCACCCCCCTCCCCCTCCCGACCTCCCCCCTTCCTCAGCCAAAAGTCTGGAATACAGCAAAACAGAGATGAACTCCTCCAGATAAACTGCTCCTGGGGCCCCGATGCCCACGGCCTTATTATTCTCTCTTCTGCCTGTTCTATACCCTGGCATATCCAGTAACTTTGCACCCAGCCAATAAAACCTGCTTTACAAGCACTAGTTTCTGCCACAGACGGCACACAGACATTGTATCCTGCATCATATATTGTTAAACTGGGATGAGCTTCCCAACAACTAAGATGAGCTAAACCCCAACCTGGCGCGCAGGTGACAGATATAATGGTTAAAACTACTAAAGAGCGCTGCAAAATCTCCGCTACTATCTTACAGCAAGACAAACAAAACAAAATGGAGAAATTTCTGAAACATAAACCCCTTTCAGCTCGTTCAGCACATAAAAATTCTCATTCTAATAGTGCAATGGAGGAACACATAGATGACTCTGATTCTAGTGATGTCTCATCGGAGAGTGATGCTCCACATCTGGATTCTGGAGGAATATCAAAATCATTGCTCAAAAAAGCACTAGCATTAGCGATGAAGCCATTAATAGCAGAGGTCTCGGGCCTTAGAATGGACATACAACAGAATGGCAATAGAGTAGAGACCCTGGAAACTACACAATCTTCCATAATATGCCACTCAAACATCATCAAGGACCATCTAGAGTTTCACAGATCACAATTAAACTCTGCATCCCTGCTCTTAGAAGACCAAGAAAACCGGAGCCGCAGAAAAAACGTTAGAATCAAAGGCATTCCGGAAAGTGTCTCTAACGAAATTCTGGAGAAATCAACCAAAGAAATTTTCACTTTGTTACTTCCACAAGAAAGATGCGACCAGATGATAATCGAAAGAGTACACCGCTCACTCCGGCCCAAACCCAAAGCCTCAGACCCCCCAAGAGATGTGATTTGCGGACTCCTGAGCTATTTGGATTCTTCAGCAATTCTTGAAGCCCTTACTGGAGGTTCTTTGTACAAATAAAATTCTTTACAAGTGCCTATTCCCATTTGGATTGTCCATCCAGGGCGGAGGAAAACAAGTCACGGTACGCCACCCATATGACCTTGCCAAAGTTTGGGACACTTTCCAAATTGAGGCAGTTGAGGTGCCCTCTTGGCTGCCTCTCAATACCTCATTGAACATTCCCCCTAAGCTTCATTCGTTGAAAGACTAAGGGGAGTGGTCTCCGGTCAAGAGACGTTCGTCACCAAAACAGGGGAAATCTGGAGCCAAAAGGAAACCTCCACCCTGAGCTTCTCCGATCTTCCGAAGATTCATTCTGTGTACTCGCTTTCTGCGATCTTTATAGGTCACATGCTACTGTTACCTAGTTATCCCCTGTAGCTATGAGACTAACGTTAATTTGCTCTTTATCATAACCACCTTTCTCTACAGATATCTTAAAAAGGCTTGCTGGTATCACATATAATATGTGTATTTTGTTTTGTTTCACCGGCGCCCACAAGAGACTGTTCCATCTATTATGGAGGATGCTACGTGCCCCAGCCTCTGCAGTGGATGGGATTGGTTTTGTTAATATGTTAACCATTTCCCCCCCAATTGCTTTAATTGTTATAACTGTTATATTTGTTCCTTTGTTTACTTCACCAGTTTGGTACACACGTGTTGCCGCTTCTCTAACTACACTATAGTTAGGCCATGGCAGGTAAAGACCCACAATTAGCTACTATAAAAGTAGCTTCGTATTACGTCAAAGGCATACTCTCTCCAAACAAACGTGGCCAAATCATAAGATTCCTACACGCCAAAAACTCCAGTATCATATTTTTACAGGAAACCCATTATAAAACAGGCCGTACCCCAGACATGTCGCGGTCGCTTTTCCCTACCTGGTATCATAGCACAGGCCAATCAGCGTCTAAAGGTGTGAGTATTGCAATAAAAAAAAAAGTCCCATTCAGCTTACAAGACACCCTATCAGATCCAGAAGGGAGATACGTCATGGTTAAAGGGCTCTTAGCTAACACACAAGTTACCTTTTGCAATCTTTATGCCCCCAATAATAATCAAATCAATTGGGTCTGTGGGGTACTGGATACTCTCAGACTGTTTAAGGAGGGCCTCTTGATAGTGGGAGGGGATCTCAATGTCTCACTTAATCCCTTGTTGGATACCTCATCAGGCAGATCTTCAATTTCACAAAAAGCCCTGAGAAAACTCCATTTGGGCCTCCAATCTTTAAACTTGACCGACCCGTGGAGAATCTTATTTCCTACATCAAAAGATTACACTTTCTTTTCGCCACCTCATAATAGCGACCACAGAATAGATTATCTACTATTCCAATCCTCGCATCTACAACTAGTAAAATCAGCGGACATAGATGTTATTTCCTTGTCTGACCACGCCCCGATCTTTTTGGAAATATTCGTTAGTTCCTTGCCAAAGCCCTCTTTCACTTGGACACTTAACGAAACACTCCTAGACTCCACTTCACATTTGACCAAATTTACGACCATCCTCTGCCTCTTTTTCAAAGAAAACTCCCTCTCTGACCCTTCCACACCAATGTTTTGGGAGAAGCACAAAACTGTTCTAAGAGGAGAATTCATAGCTTTAGGTTCGTTCTTGAAGAAACAGAGGTCGAGGGAGGTTCTTTCTATCCTTCATCAGATAAACTCGGTTGAAAAACTTCATAAAAAATCACAACTTGACCAGGCCCAGAAGGAGCTCACGGCACTCAGATCCTCTCTAAAGGACCTTTTAAATGTTCAATCGGCAAAAATCTACATGAGAAGCCAACAGAGGTTTTATCTACATGGCAATAGAAGTAGCAAACTTATGACTTCTCTTCTGAAAAAGCACAAGGGCCACACCTTTATAACAAATTTGAAATCTCCCAATGGCTCATGTCGTAATTGAGTCAACTGACATTGCTAATGAATTTCAAAATTTTTACGAATGCCTTTACAATATAGATCTGCCTGCTGAAATCAGAGATCCTGGTAAAGCAATATACATCATAGATAGATTCCTGTCTCCTTTAAAACTCCCCTCGCTATCGAGTGATGACTGCTCATCCCTACAAGCGCCAGTCACTTCTGAAGAGGTGATGGATGTTCTTTCATCCATCCCTAACGGGAAATCCCCAGGCCCAGATGGCCTTCCGATAATTTATTATAAAAAACTAATAAAACCATTACTATCGCATCTAGTAGCCCTTTTTAACTCCTTCCTCGCAGGGACCTCCCCACCTCAACAAGCTCTGGAAGCTTTTATTACAATATTACCAAAAGAAGGAAAAGACCCAAAGTTTTGCGGAAGCTTTAGACCAATATCCCTCCTTAATACAGACACAAAGCTATGGGCGAATATTCTAGCAAACAGATTAAGAGATATTCTCCCTAAATTAATACATTCTGACCAAGCAGGGTTTGTCCGAGGGTGAGAAGGCAAGGACAATTCTACCAAAATACTCCAATCTATAATGTACGCTAAAAAACGAGGCATCCCTCTAGCCCTTCTGTCCACAGGTCCTGAAAAAGCATTTGATAGGGTGAGCTGGAGATATATGGAACAAGTGCTACTCAAATTTCCTTTTCCCCTACAATTTATTTCAGCAATTCTCTCTCTATACTCCGCTCCGACAGCAAGGGTCAGGGTGAATGGCACTCTTTCGAATAGTCTAAGGATTTGTAACGGTACTAGACAGGGGTGTCCACTGTCCCCATCTTTATCTGTATTGATTATTGAGACACTAATCCATCAGGCAAAACACACAAATTGAGGGTCTCCGAATAGGTAAATTGGAAATAAAAACATTAGCCTTTGCAGACGATCTACTTTTCGTCGTCATTAACCCAATCAGAGCTTTCCCTGAAATCTTAAACATACTTAACCAGTTTGGCCAACTATCTAACTTTAAAATTAACTATTCTAAGTCAAAAGCCCTCAATGTAACTCTATCAAATTACCAACTAGTTAATGTTCAGAAACTGACCCCCTTTCACTGGTCCACGACCTCCATGAAATATCTAGGAATCTGGATAACTAAAGACCCCGTTGACCTTTTTAAATTTAACTTCTCTCCTTTATTAAAGAAAATAGAAACAATGATGAAATCCTATGACCTCCCCACCTTATCTTCTGTGGGAAGGGGAAATATATTCAAAGCATACCTGATGCCGATTATACTATACAATATGAACATGGTGCCTATCTGCCTTCCGCTTACTTTCTTCAAAAATCTAAGATCTCTGATCCTACGCTTCATGTGGAAAGGTAAAATGACTAGGTTACCTCTTAAGCTTCTCACACTCCCAAATACATATGGAGGCCTAGGAATACCTGACCCTTATAATTATTACAAAGCTATCCACATTAGTAGATGGCTGAGAGTTGTATTGAATTTTGATAAAAACACATCTAACACCATTGATTCAACTTTATTAGGCATTAAAGGCATTCCGTTCTTGTGGTCATATTCAAAACCTCCTGATTCCTTTGGATTAGATTAAATCACTTTGGCCACCCTGCGTCTTAGACGCTCACTTCTTAAAGATCTCCCAATTGAAACATTCCCTTCATCTTTATCTCCCGTGTCAGCTGTCCCGTATTTGGTAGACCCAAATTTTATAGATTCATATAATATATGGTCAACGCTACCCAAAAACTCTCTAGGGAACCTTTATACTAACCGCAATGTTGAGAGAGGTGCCTGGCCTTTGGATGCCCTGTCCAGACCTAAAAATTTTCTCCAGGAACAACATACCACTCGAATCCTCTCGCAATTTAGACGAAAGTATCCAAACAAATCGTCCTGGTCATGGTTAGACCTCATGCTCAAAACATCATTCCCTAGATTTAAAACCATATCAAGACTGTATTCTTACCTTGTTTCCCCTCCTCAAAACTTTAAACCCACCTTCATCTACTCTTGGGAGACTGAACTCAAAATCAAGTTTTCAGATTATCAGGTTTCGAAAATTCTCCATCACGCACGGGGTTTCTCACGTTGCATTCTCCTCCAAGAGAATGCTTACAAGATTTTAACGAGATGGCATATGACACCGGCTAAATTACACCACCTAGGATTAGCGGACTCTGATATGTGTTGGAGATGTGGAGGTCACCAGGGAAACCACATTCACATATTCTGGGAATGCCCACTAATTAAAAGCTTCTGGTCAAATGTTAATCTCATTCTCAAAAAGCTAAACCTGATCCAATCGGACTTGACAGACTGCTTGGTCATGCCCAACAACCAACTTCAAACCCCATAGAATGACCTTTTACCATTGTTGCTCAATGCCGCTAAACATCTAATCACTTTACGTTTGCGGAGTGCGACCCCCCCAACAATAGGGGACTCATTCACTAAAATAGAACACATCTCTAGATTGGAGGAGCTTTCGAGCTGGGAGGTATATAGGCATCACTTGTATTTGAAAACATGGAGACCGTGGAAAACCTTTCAAGAGAACTATCAAGTTTGTTCTTGCCAAAAATTTTCACTTGTATTTTCGGCAACCTATTGCGTTTGAAATTTGCTCATCATTACGAGCATGTGTGTATCCTGGTTTTTGTTCTTATGGTTACCCCTGCTTTTCCCTCACCATCATCCTAAGTCTTCCCTACCTATCCAATTCCCTTTCCCTCTCTATCCTTAACCCTTCCTGATCATACTCTCCCCCCCTCACTTTGAAAGATGTTTTCTGGTTTAATCTTCCAACACTAATACTTTTACTGCGCTTATAAAGCATATATATTTTTGTTGTTTTGTAAATCTTATTTCCTAAATAAAGAATTTAAAAAAAAAATGTTCTTTATGTACGTATAAAAAGAGCATCTTCAAGGTGGAACTGAAGTATGAACATATCAATGTCTCTTTCTATGTGTATTTGTCTTGATTCTTGTTTTCCCGTTTCCCCAGATTTACTCTACTTCTACGTGTCTTATATGCTGAAATAAGCGCAGGTAATCTAGAACGAGTGGTCAGCGGTGTTCCAATTGTTGTATAAGCCTTACGTTGATCAGATCTGTTTCCCATTAAGACGGATTACAATGCGCCAGATGTGCCAGCACCTGCATCCAGTTTACAAGACTTCCTTGGGATAAACAGATGATCTAATTGAAGCTCAAGCCATGTTATTAAGATAATTGATTTTATACTGAGGTGTTGTGTAAATTTTCTGATGGAGAACCTGCAGGGAAACCTCTATATGGAAACCTCTATATGGCCCCATGTTTGGAAATACTTAAAAAAAAAATAGGTTTTGGTCCAAATTTACTGATTTGGCTGATTTCTCCCCATGTAATAAACTTCACCAAGGCTGGTATCAGGAACAGCATTAATATGAAAATACTTTTTCTACCCTGATTCCTGCTATATCAATCTTCAATTTTAACTTGTGAAATAGTACTTCAGATTGGTCTTCTACACACTCTTCTGGTGTCACAGGTCTCAGGATCTGTGAAGTACTGTTAGGCGCGTTCATCCAACTTAGTAGTGAAAAACATGATGTTTCATTACACTATGCTCCCAAGTTTAGCCAGCCAAACCCTTTCAAGTCCACATTCTTACACATTCCACATTCGAGCCCCTCAAATCCCATGTGTGATATATCTGTCATACATGTCTTAAAAGTCAAGCTAGTTTGGGTGAAACAATTATAAAACTAAGCAATCCAATAAAGACTTAGCCAGGTGTGTAACGCAGGATCCTTCTCAAAATTGTTGCTGGATCTGGAGACCCCCAAGACCAACAATCTGACTTATACGACATATTGATGAGTCAATTGTTGGAAAAAGCCATTAGATTTTGCCATTCCAATTTTAGTGTTCCTTGGGGAGAGTGACATGTCAAGCCTGACATGCCATGGTGAGGAGACTTTTAAGCCTTGCAATGCTCCTCTTGGAAATATGCAAATTGTCTCTTCAGACAGTAAGAGGACTAGAACTCTAGCGCCGCCTAATGGAAGTAGCAATCCTAAAAGTCAATATTGAGCCTCTAACAAGTCTTGTCACATGACTAAGGATAAAAGCCAAAACCAGAATCTCAATGTCACGCCGTTAACGGTGATAAAGGGGCAGGACGGCCTAATGGGACCCGCACCTGTCCCTGCCACTATAATGGGGCCCTGACTTTCCCTTATCTCAGGGGTACCTATAATGGTTAGGAGGCCTGAGCTGCCAGCGTATCCCTGTCTCCTGTGCAGGCCCTATCAGTGGCCCCCTCTCCCCCCAAGGGAGGTGGACTGCACCAGTGTATAAATACGACAATTAAACAGGGTATGCAGACAAGGTAACTAAAATCTCAAACTCAACAATTGCTCACACAACCACAGAGGAAACACAGAGATGGGAAGAGAAGGAAAAAACTAGGAAGGAAAACAGGTTTAACATGCAACCAAAACAGCAGACACCAATCTCTGTAAATAAACCTCTAAGCTCCCAATACCACGCTCCTTCCCACTTCAAGTCAGGCAGCAGAACTGATCACTGACAACAGTTGTAGTCAAAGCTGAGTCTATATAGGAGCGGAGATTACAAAAACCAAATCAGCTGAGAGACCAAGCTCTCAGTAACTTCAGTAACAAGGTTTAACTCCTGCACTGCTGGCACAAGACAGCCAGGTCAGAATTCAGGAGAAGAGCTTCTGTTCATCGTGTGCGAACGAGGCCCAGAGCACTGCGGTTCTCTGGGACCTCTATGTCGCGGTAGCCCCGTGACACTCAATTTGCCGACACTGTGATTCAGGGTACTGCCCCTCGTCAGTGCAAAGTGTGAGATCTGGTTTATCTGGGTGAGAGACGTCTGACGGGATCCAAGGAGTAAAGTTTCTCCATGCGTAGAGTGACATGTCAAGCTTGACATCCCAAGATGAGGTGACTTTTAAGCCTTGCAATGCTCCTCTGGGAAATATGTAAATTGTATTTTAAGAGAGGAAGAGAACTAGAACTCTAGCACCACCTATTGGAAGTTTTGGTCCTAAAAGTCAATATTGATCCTCTAACCAGCCTTGCCACATGACTGAAGACCAATAATTTCAACTGTCCAAGACCATATTTTGCGTTGATTTCTCCTACAGCTCTATCATTAGAGATAGAGTGGCATTCCACCTTCAAGGAGTCTTCGGATAGGGCGATGTGTCATGAGAAACCCTGAGCTTGATAAACGCCGAAGGTATGGACCTAAAGAGGACTGAGGATGTGGGATTAGGGAGGGTCCCAAGCGGTAGGTCCAGGGCGTCCATAGTGATAGGACCCAGAGGCCCTGAGCAAATGTAGAGAAATTCATTGAAAAGGGTTGTGGCAACATGCTAGGCTGTGATGAAGTAGGACAAAGCAGGGTGGTATACCGGCCCTGGAGTAGACTGCTGTGAAAGGGCTTCTGGCTGTGAATGAAACGTGCTTACTGGGTTTGACAGATATGAGATACAGCCACCACCTTTCATGGTTGATGTACAGCGACACCCCTAGGTGAGTATAATAAAAGCTAATTTTCTTTTCTTACAGTCCGGGTTGGGGACATACTGTACCATACCTCGCTTTGAGACTGTCTACTCACTATATCCTTTGTAGATAACCCTCATCAAGTTCAGTAAAGTTCCCATGTTTGAATGGAAGTCTCCTTTATTAATCCGTGGAACTCGTGGTCCTAGCCAGCCAATACCATCAGCTACCGGAGGCCTACACATGAAGGAGGCCCTCACAACATTAACACCCAGCTAGAACCTACAATTGTCCGTAACGTGCCAGGGTCTCATAGACATCACACTAGCCTACGGCTACCACCCTGGGCAGCGTTACAGAGCACGTAACCAGGTCTGGAGAACAAGTTCCTTCTCAACATTTTTGGTGAATCCAGTGGTCAGATGCCCTTTCATTTGGGTTATATGACATGTGGGTGAGTTATTTATTGGGAAAGCCCCTTTAAATTTAACTTGTTTTTATATCACTGAACAAATCATGAAAAACTCATTCAATTATGGTTTTTTTGCAGAATCCCAGTTGTTTCCATGAATCATTACCGAGCAAATTATAACAGTAGATATTAAACTGTAATTTGGGGTAAACAAGAAATTGCCTTTCCGAGTTTAAGTCATATGAATTGAGAATAAATTAGAAACTGTTTGAAGGCTCCACATGAGCAAAGACACAAGGTCAGTCATATGTTTCCCTAGAATTATTAGCTGCAGGATTTTATTAATTAACACTCAGTAAGCCGTTCTCCTGGGAAAGATGTGGCATTGATAAATCATGTTTTCCTGGATAATTATAAGACTATTCTGATTAAAGTCATTCAGAGGAAGTTGATGACGTATATAGAGGGTATTATCACTACCGAAGTGTGGATCGATTTACGGAACTCCGGTCCTCCAGCCAGGTCAGGGGTCTCTGGTCGCTGGACAGGAAGCTTGTGAATCTCTTACCTTCTGAGATCACCAATACATATTTTGATTAGCTGGAGTGGTGTAACGTCATCTGTTTGGTTTGGGTTATCAAAATACATGCTGGCAACATGGAAAGATAAGAGATTTTGCGAGCCTCCCATTCAGTGGCCAAAGATTACTGACTTGACTGGTGGACTAGAGTCCAGAAAAATCAGACCACCCATCTCTAGTCATCAATATAAGATTGGTCGCCCAGGAGATATGGTATGATCAGACCATATTCCTGTACGGTCAGACACAGTCATTACATAGTATACGGCAGGGGCACATTTATAAGATTATCTCAGCACAGGAGATTTTATTTAAGCACATCCAATTGTGGAAGTTATTATTATTCCAAGATCTATTGTTTAAAATGAACTTTTGTTCACGGGAAAACCCCTTTAAGAGTGTCTGTGGATCGCCCCCACGTAAGGGCAATGGGGTACTCGGTACCGGATGCTTCAGTTCCCTCAGCGAGGATGTCACAGTGGCCCGACCCGGACCGTGGCTCTATGATGGGCACCCAATAAAAGGCAGAGTTCGCAGATAACGGTAGTGTTCGTGACGCCACCTGTGGTATTCGGTCAGAGTGACCGACGCTGCTCAGGGGTCCGCTGGGGTGATGTTATGGCAGCTGGATGGTATACCTTCCCACAGGGGAAGTATTTCCCCAGGGCTTCCCAGAAGTGTAGATAATGATGGTGGATGATGTAAGGCGCGGCGAATAACGAGGACACAATGGGTGCAGTCTCTTTACCTTTACTGAAGGCTTCAGCATCCACAGTCCAGAGTGCCGGATGACAGGGTAGGCAGGGTCCGGCCGGTCTGATGGCAATTCCAGAGTCCCCTTATCCAGGTGGAAATCAGTAGCCTTCCTTCTAGCGCTCGTGCGTTGTAGTACCCCCCTGCTGAGCAACTCGGTATGGTCCTCACAACTTTTGTGGATGTTATGTCTTTCTCTCTCTCTGTCCCCCAGATGGATAGGACAAACCCGTATGACGATGATGGCCTGAGGCTATTTTATAGGGACCCTAGAGACGCCCCTCCTCCACAATTGCCACCGTGTCTGCTTAGGTGTTTAGGTCGGACAGCCAACTTGGAATTGACTACCCTGCCGGTCTCTGAAGTAAAGTGTAGAGTCTATTACTCCCTCGGTGTTCCGGCCACCGGCCCGCTCTCCAGAAGGAGGCAGGCTCTCTTAGGACAGGACTCCTTCTGGTTTTTGTTCTCCTTTTGCTGTGACTTCGTGGCTCACTCCCTACAACACATTTCCTTTCATGTCCTTTCTTAGGATGCTGCCGCATGGGTTGCAGGCGCAGCTCCATGTACTTTCTGTCATCCTCAGACCGCAGTCTGGATCTGACTGGAGATCACTCCCGCCAGCTCGACCTGGAGACCTTTCCTCGTCGGTCTCCAGCCAGGAACTCCCTAACTTCCTCCTCAACCCACCAGTTTTACCCTAATGTGAGGAGTGGCCTAATAGATAGAAACCTGAGCTCCCCCTGGTGGACTGGCGTGTGAAGTGTGTGTGTGGCTGTGATACCTGGTAAGGTGAACTCCTTTGGTGCCATCAGACGTAACATCACTCCCCCTGGTGGAAGAACGACATTACTGCAACGACCAGGACTCTGGGGCGCTGCACTCCCCCCTGTTGAATCCAGCACTCCGGGGCTGGGAAAATAACACAACAGTTACAGGTTAGCAAAAGACATGCAAAATTTTTTAAATGCTTTAAAACAAATTAATTTAACGGTGCCTCCCCTTTATGGGAGGTGAGAACACTTGAACGTTACAAACAATAACATATTTTACATTGCGCGCGCTACTAAAACAATTATTATCTAACTATGAAATACAATTACCCATACAGGTATTCTATCTATTATCTACTAAGTGCTATCCTACAATAATAAATTAACATTCTCTTCATAAAACCGTTATTGTTCTTTGAGTGCAAAGTTTATTAACCATCTATCTATAGCTCTCCAGAGGACTCACTAACCCCTACGGGTTCACTTTATTGAAATGCAGAACAGGTTTCACCCCCTCTCCGGCTAGACTGTATCTTTCTTCCAACTTCCTTTTGTCCTCAATTTTATTCAAAGTACATCATTACTTAACTACATACGTACTATCACTATGTAAAAACATTATGACTATCTAACTCCTTAAGGCAACATTATCACTCTTTGGCAAGGGGCAACAAATGAACATTCCCTTTAAGAGGGAAAACTCAAGTCTTTTTCCTGAGGTAGTGCAAACAATCAACAAGTCACTTATAAACTTTTAAGGCAATATATGCTTCCACGTCGTCATCAGGAACAGTTTCTTCGCAAAGTCTTCTTCTTGTAAAACCAGTAGAGAGCACCTTTAAGAAGGTGCAAACTATTTACAAGCAAGTTCTAATCATGCACAGTTCATGATTCCACAGTTCTTTAAACAATGATAAAGTTGTGAAACTGGAAACAATAGGGATCCCGGATAAACAAAGGGATCCCTTTAAGGATTAACCCTAAACAGGTTTTGAAGCAGCAACGAAAAGGAACAATTAATTATCTACAGTTTACGGTTTTCCGAGGTTTACTGAAGTTCTGGGGCTAGTACCGGTGGGAGCAGCCCTGCTGGACATCGGCTGCCACTGGGTTTTACGTAGAATGCGTCCGCACTCCGAATAGGGGTCTGTGTACTCACAGTTCTCCTTGCTACGGAGGTCTGAGTGCACATTGAGCACATGGTGACCGGTGCAGGGGTCACCTGTTTGGGTGTGGAGTAGTAGGGCGATGATACTGTGATCTGTAGCTTGTATTTATAAACATGGAGGGCATTCCACCCCTTGTCTCCCCAATGACGAGTGTACCTTACTCGATCACCTGGGTACAGATCCCGGCCTGGGTGTCCCTTAATGAGGTGCGCCTCCACATCTCGCCGATTCACAAAGACTCCAGGGTCGAGGCCGCGCTCCTTTATAAAGCCCCAACCCCCTTGCATACGGAAAGTCACCACGGTCCCATAATACTGGGGGCCCCAGTCCTCCTCGGTCATCTGCCTGGCTCTAGCTTTGGCCTGCAGGTGTTTCTCGCGTTCGGCCTGGCGTCGGAGCTCCTTCTTCCTGGCCCACTCCTTCTCCTGCTGGAGCAGCTGCTGATAGTAATCCTGCTGGGAGATAACCTCAATACTTTCTCCCTCCGGCTGGGCCTCCCCTGGGAACCCGATTAGGTCGGCGGTGGTATGGGTCCATTTGAATGTCATCCACTCTCCCTAGACATTCACTGCCCGCTTGGCGGGCTGCAGCGGGACATCAGAGGTCTTTAAACTTACCCTGGGACTCTCCAACGTTAGTCGGCTACACACCCGGCCGGGTGGTCGAGGTGGGGGCGAATCTACCTACATCAGCAGGGACTCCTCGGCTACCGGGGCAGGGTTGGCGTCGTCACCTGCCTCCGTGGCGTCTCCGGTGCCGGTCTCCTCTGCTGCGGGCTGAGGTTCGGACGGCGGGTTGCTTCACCACTCCTCGCTGGCGGGGACCGCGTGTGGGTACAGGCTCCGGAACTGGTGACATAGCTCCTCCACTTCCGCTCCGAGAGCCTCCTGGTTCGCACGGCCTGGTAGGGCTCCGCTCGGCTCCCATTGGCTGGGACGGGTGCAGGTTTTCTGCCCCTCTTCCGGGTGACCTCCGCTCGCCATGCTGCCAGCCTGGTTCTGCCTCATGGCGTCCAGCGATTCTTGCTCCTCCTCTTCCGGAGGGCGGTTCCTTCTTTGTCCTCCACCATCCCAGACCAGAAGGCGGAACTTTTTCGTTAATGGACATATCTCCCGGACATAGTAGTATCTGTGGGGGACTGGCTCCACTTTCGTGCCGTTCTTCCAGGCTACACCCACGATGACATGCCCCACTCTTCCTGCACGCCACATGGTACTGCAATGGTGGCGGTTTTGGTGGGAATTTTGGCGGTAAATGGCAATACACAGTCCTTAAGCACAAACAGTTCAAATACGATTCTGGCACAGTTTTGAGGCACACATGACCCGATTCTTCAGGCTTAAGTCTATTCTGTTTATGAAGCCAAAGTTGGATCGCCCCCACATAAGGGCAATGGGGTACTCGGTACCGGGTCCTTCAGTTCCCTCAGCGAGGATGTCACGGTGGCCCGACCCTGACCGTGGCCCTATGAGGGGCGCCCAATAAAAGGCAGAGTTCGTAGATAACGGTAGTGTTCGTGACGCCACCTGTGGTATTCGGTCAGAGTGACCGACGCTGCTCAGGGGTCATGTTATGGCAGCTAGATGGTGTACCTTCCCACAGGGGAAGTATTTCCCCAGGGCTTCCCAGAAGTGTAGATGATGATGGTGGATGATGTAAGGCGCGGCGAATAACGAGGACACAATGGGTGCAGTCTCTTTACCTTTACTGAAGGCTTCAGCATCCACAGTCCAGAGTGCCGGATGACAGGGTAGGCAGGGTCCGGCCGGTCTGATGGCAATTCCAGAGTCCCCTTATCCAGGTGGAAATCAGTAGCCTTCCTTCTAGCGCTTGTGCGTTGTAGTATCCCCCTGCTGAGCAACTCGGTAAGGTCCTCACAACTTTTGTGGATGTTATGTCTTTCTCTCTCTCTGTCCCCCGGATGGATAGGACAAACCCGTATGACGGTGATGGCCTGAGGCTATTTTATAGGGACCCTAGAGATGCCCCTCCTCCACAATTGCCACCGTGTCTGCTTAGGTGTTTAGGTCGAACAGCCAACTTGGAATTGACTGCCCTGCCGGTCTCTGAAGTAAAGCGTAGAGTCTATTACTCCCTCAGTGTTCCGGCCACCGGCCCGCGCTCCAGAAGGAGGCAGGCTCTCTTAGGACAGGACTCCTTCTGGTTTTTGTTCTCCTTTTGCTGTGACTTCGTGGCTCACTCCCTACAACACAATTCCTTTCGTGTCCTTTCTTAGGATGCTGCCGCATGGGTTGCAGGCGCAGCTCCGTGTACTTTCTGTCATCCTCAGACCGCAGTCTGGATCTGACTGGAGATCACTCCCGCCAGCTCGACCTGGAGACCTTTCCTTGTCGGTCTCCAGCCAGGAACTCCCTAACTTCCTTCTCAACCCACCAGTTTTACCCTAATGTGAGGAGTGGCCTAATAGATAGAACCCTTAGCTCCCCCTGGTGGACTGGTGTGTGAAGTGTGTGTGTGGCTGTGATACCTGGTAAGGTGAACTCCTTTGGTGCCATTAGACGTAACATCACTCCCCCTGGTGGAAGAACGACATTACTGCAACGACCAGGACTCTGGGGTGCTGCATCTGCAAGTGAACACTGTCATCTGCTAGTTAAATATGATTGAGAAAGTAAATGCAGAAAGAATTGCATCAGCAGAAACTGAAGAGTGAAGGCCATGTTCCCTCGGGGAAGAGATTGGAAAAGACACCAGGTCAAGTGATAGCTGTGGCGCAGTTAGTAATCGTAAAAGGCCCAGGATGGCAGTGAAGGGGAGGAGTTGGCGCCTGAAAATGTAGCAGGACGGTTATGCACTACAGCGAGCTGGCTTATAGCCACCATTATGAGAAACCAGACCTGAGTGAAGACCCGAGAGAGACCACACCCAAGTGAAGATCCGAGGGAGGCCAGACCTGTGTGAAAATCAAAGAGAGACCAGACTCGAGTGAAGATCTGAGAGAGACCAGACCTGAGTGAAAATCAAAGAGACCAGACTCGAGTGAAGATTTGAGAGAGATCAGACCTGAGTGAAAACTCAAGAGAGACCAGAGCAGAGAGAGCTGAGTCAAGTGAGCAGAGTCAGAGCAAAGAGAGACGATTAGGCTGCAGCAGAGGAACGTCTGTGTGAGCCGTTGCTTATAGTGTAGACATACGGTACAAAGCGTGGACCAGGGTGCTACATCAGGGAATGACGCAGCCAGTGTGACAAGTGGGCTGAGTAACTCACCAACCTGGGACTAGCAGGTAGCATCGTCAACTCCCATTAGGACCTGTGTGACGATGTGTGTTACCTAGAGAATGTTGATGGTGACGGGTCTAGTAGTAACAGTGACACTCTTTAATTTGGGGTATTAGGACCAAGACATCACTGACGATAGCAGTTATTTAGTGGTAATAATAGAACAATAGTGTTTAAATTGCATTGTGTCAATATCCCGTCAATCTGAATTACTGTATTCTTTGTTGTAACATAACTCATTCTGATATTGTGCTGAAGGCATTGCTTTTATTGTGATAGCCAAATAAATATGATAGTTGATGGTTCAAGTACTACTGTCTCCTCATTGTATTGTCTGTCCTGTTGCAGCCACGGACCTGTTAACACCTCCATGAGTCGTGACAATGACAGCACTTCACTGCCCCGCTCTCAGGATCAATGGGTCCCCAGCGGTCAGCACCCTGTAGATAGATGGATGATAATTTGCTACGTTGGATCAATCATCAACCCCTATGGATAAAATTATTATGACTAGAATCAAGTGTCCCAGAAATATAATGCGCCAAAGATAGAAAAACATCCTCAGCACTCCTATGTTAGAAACAGAGAGTCGAAATACACCAAGGAATCCACTCGGCATAACCAATTAAAAATAGAAAATTGACAGCACTCACCGACGTTGCAAAAAAAAGTGAAAAGACTGATTAATTCTTTCATATATGTGAAAACACAAGCTTGTATATGTGTCCTAGATATATACTGTGTCACACATTTGCCTTAGATATATTCTGTGCCACCATATATGCCCATAGAGATCTACTATGTAGCCTTTTGATTTTTCCTTGTTTTTTGTGTATTAGTACAACCCCTAGCAAAAATTATGGAATCACCGGCCTTGGAGGATGTTCATTCAGTTGTTTAATTTTGTAGAAAAGAAAGCAGATCACAGACATTGCACAAAACTAAAGTAATTTCTAATGGCAACTGTCTGGCTTTAAGAAACACTAAAAGAAATCAAGAGCAAAAAATGTGGTAGTCAGTAACGGTTACTTTTTTTAACCAAGCATAGGGAAAAACTAACAAAAAAAAAACCCTCCAACACATTACTAATATTTTGTTGCATCACTTCTGGCTTTTATAACATCTTGCAGTCTCTGAGGCCTGGACTTAGGCTGGTTTCACACTTGCGTTTTAAAACGCATGCGTTTTAAAAAATAACGCATGGTGAAAAAACACATGTAAACGCGTGCAAACGCTGCGTTTTTTAGACGCATGCGTTTTTGCATGTGGTGAAAAAAAAAGCGGCGTTTGGAAGCGTTTGCATGCGTTTTTTCATGCGTTTGCGTTTTTTAAACGCATGATGAGAAGTGTGTGACAGCTGCCAATCATCAAAATCAAGTAAAAAACCCACTATAAACAGAAATAGCTAGGGTTAGGGGTAGGGATCCTAACCTTAACTCTAACCCTAAAGGGATCCTAACCCTAACCCTACCCCTAACCCTACCCCTAACCCTAGGGATCCTAACCCTAACCCTACCCCTAACCCTAAAGGGTATCCTAACCCTAACCCTTAGGGTTAGGGGTAGGGTTAGGATCCCTAGGGTTAGGGGTAGGGTTAGGGTTAGGATCCCTTTAGGGTTAGGGTTAGGATCCCTTTAGGGTTAGGGTTAGGATCCCTTTATCACCTTTATGGTGGGGGGTGGCATATCAGTGTGTTTTCTGTTTTTTTCTATAAAAACACATGCGTTTTTAACGCAATCAAACGCATGTGCTTAAAAACGCATGCGTTTACATAGACAGCAACAGGTTTTTTTGCCGCAAAAAAACGCATGCTTTTTTGCGGCAAAAAAACGCCGCTAAAAATTACTACATGTTGCATTTCTGCAACACATGCATAGAAAAGACGCATGCGGCGGCAAAACGCGGCAAAACGCATGCAAAAAAAACGCATGCATTTTTAATGTTAAGTATAGGGGAAAAAGCATGCGTTTTTTTGCGCAAAAAAGCAGTGGCAAAAAACGCAAATGTGAAACCAGCCTTAATGAGTGTCACACAGGACTCTTCATCAATCTGGCTCCAACTTTCTCGGATTGCTGTTGCCAGATCAGCTTTGCAGGTTGGAGTCTTGTCATGGACCATATTCTTCAACTTCCACCAAAGATTTTCAATTGGATTGAGATCCGGACTATTTGCAGCCATGACATTGACCTTATGTGTCTTTTTTCAAGGAATGTTTACACAGTTTTTGCTCTATGGCAGGATGCATTATCATCTTGAAAAATGATTTAATCATCCCCAAATATCCTTTCAATTGATGGGATAAGAAAAATGTCCAAAATATCAACATAAACTTGTGCATTTATTGAAGATGTAATGACAGCCATCTCCCCAGTACCTTTACCTGACATGCAGCCCCATATCATCAATGACTGTGGAAATTTGCATGTTCTCTTCAGGCACCAAACAAAAGTTCCAGCATCAACACCTTGCCCAATGCAGATTCGCGATTCATCACTGAATATGACTTTCATCCAGTCATCCACAGTCCACGATTGTTTTTTCTTAACCCATTGTAACCTTGTTTTTTTCTGTTTAGGTGTTAATGATGGCTTTTGTTTAGCTTTTCTGTATGTAAATCCCATTTTCTTTAGGCGGTTTCTTACAATTCGGTCACAGACGTTGACTCCAGTTTCCACCCATTCGTTCATTTGTTTTGTTGTGCATTTCCTGTTTTGGAGACATATTGCTTTAAGTTTCCGGTCTTGACGCTTTGATATCTTCCTTGGTCTACCAGTATGTTTGCCTTTAACAACCTTCCCATGTTGTTTGCATTTGGTCCAGATTTTAGACACAGCTGACTGTGAACAACCAACATCTTTTGCAACATTGTGTGATGATTTACCCTCTTTTAATGGGAACCTGTCACCTGAATTTGGCGCGACCGGTTTTCGGTCATATGGGCGGAGTTTTCAGGTGTTCGATTCACCCTTTGCTTACCCGCTGGCTGCATGCTGGCCACAATATTGGATTGAAGTTCATTCTCTGTCCTCCATAGTACACGCCTGCGCAAGTCAATTTTTGAAATAGAAGAGGGGGCAATTTACATAAAAGACTATTGCAGAGGGAAGCCTATTGGATTTATTTTTTACAAAGCCCGGAGCCTAAGGGCTTAAATAGGGACTATAATCTTTCAGGTCTCTTTTAATTTGTATTCCTTTTTTAGGATTAGAGTTATGGATATGATTATTTTGCATATTCTGACCTAGAGACAAATGATATGGCTTCTCATTAAAAGTTGGTGGTTATATAGGCATTAATAGATTTTTCATAATCAGTGGTATATATCTAGATGCATTTGTTTATCATGTTATTTATTCATTGCTTTCTTTCATTATTTTTATTTTTGTTCTCTTAGGCGGCCATTTGATTCTTTATTTTACACTATACTTACCTGGTCTGCACGTTCCAGCGTTGAATACTTTGACTCACTGCTAGTGGGGACTTCCGTGCTGAACTATGAGACTCACCGTTCACTTCTGCTCTTCATACAGCGTCCCATAGAGGAGTTCGGACTTCTAGACACTACAGTGACGTACTTCCGGTTGCGCCGACTTTTCCCATGCGTTTTCCCGTGCGTTCAGTCGCTTTCACTGGTGTCACTTCCGGGATTAGGGCTATTTAGTGCGGGCACGATAACGGCTTGACATGCAGACATACCACACGCCGCATTCTGCGGTTAGGCACTCTCAGACCACCGGACACACACGCGGTAAGCCTCTCCTATTCACTAAGCACTCCTGGGTCTTAAAATTTAGCTGGACCGGGGTAATTCTTTTGGTCACTGAATTTTTGGTCTGCACTGAATCCTTTTTTCCGCTGATCCTACTGCTTTATTTTTCTTATAGAACTCCTGACGGAGTCACATATACTTTATAGGTCGGTTTTGCAGTCACTGCATCTAGCGGTAACCTTCTATACATTCTTATGAGGGACATTATAGGATGGGATAGGTCTGAAAAATCGGTTGACTAAAATATATTATTAAAAATATAATACAAATCTAATAAAGATACATTAAATATATTGAGTTTCCCCATCATGATGATTCCTTTATCTTTATTCATGCTTGTGTTATATATCACTGATTATTTGGGTCATAGAAATGAATTTATCTTGGAGCTGTATTAATTGAAATGCAGTAGTTTGCCATTTTGGAGATTAGTGTAAATGTCAGTATAATTTTGATGAGCCACTTATATAGCTGTATCAGGATTGTGAACAATATTGAAATTACTGAAGTCATATTATGTAGGATCCATTATATTTGATGAATTTTGCTGTAACTTTCTGCACTTTATATTTATTATGAATTGTGGATTCATGGTTTTGTTATATTTTTCTTTTGTATCCTAGTCTGATGAAGGTCATATTTGACCGAAACGTTAAATTATTTTGGGATTATAAATAAAATGAAATAATTTCCATGACTTTGGAGTGCCGGATTTTTTTCACCACATGAATATAGGGGTGGCATCCCTTCTCTGAGCACCCGATTTAATAAGGAGTGACGTGATAGATCGTCTAGATGTTACATATCACAGACCTCACATAGTCCTTTAGTTCATCATATACGGCTTTACAAATCCTTCAGTGGTCACACTGGTATCTCTCCAGTCACCGGGTGACTGCACAGTTCAGCAACTGTCCTATGTTAGAGCACACAGTTCTTTTCCCCAAACCAGGGGTTACCTCTTAGGAGCTCCTGCTCCACAGGTTGACTCCACGTCAGTCCAAGGTCCACAACAGGACCGTCCAGGTCGATGGTCTCACAGTGCTTCCAGGACGACTCCACTCCCAGGAGCCTCCAACACTGACCGTCCAGGTCGACGGTCTCACGGTGCTTCCAGGACGACTCCACTCCCAGGAGCCTCCAACACTGACCGTCCAGGACCTACAGCACACAGGCTACTCAGTGCCAAAGCCCAACCATGTGCTATTCAGGAATTCCCAGGATTTCCAACACAGGCTTCCAGGGCCTTGCACTTGGACCATTCAGATCCAAACACAGGAACCATGTGACCCACACCCTGGTCACATTACATACCCGTAACCACTCCCTTGGGTGGGAGTGTGGGTGTGTGTGGCTAGTTTGTCCCGCCCATCTCACATGACTAGCCCTGCCAATCTCCCATTAGAACTTACACATTTACATGTGGGACTACAGGTCCCAGACCACAAAATAACTTTAGACTGACAGCGCAGAGTGTCCTCCTCTGCGACACACATACCTGCCATCTACAATTCTGCCGGACTTTGTCTCATCACAACAATGCCTACAAGTGCATCTTGAAGTGCACACGCAGCGCATCCTGGCTGTAACATTGGTCACTGCACCACACCAGCCAAACATTACATATTTTTGCTGAATTTTTTCACCACCCATTCAAGTAAATTGGTGAAAAACACTGAAAAAAACTGCTAAAAGAAGTGACATGCTCTATGTCCAAAAACCATGCAAAGCACAAAATACTGATGGCAAAAAAAAACCAATGTGTGTGAATGAGATTTCTGAAATCCCATAGGCTTTGCTGGTACTGTGAAATGCAGCTTAAAATTAACATTAAAAAAAAAACGCATTAAAAAAAAGAACAGTAAAAACGCCCAGTGTGAACTTAGCCGAAGTCCTAAAAAATATTGCAGATTTATATTTACTAATAATATTTAATTTCCATATAAGTATTAAAAAAAATACAATACAAAAGGTAGAATCATAACACAAAATGCATTTGGCAACGACTCAATCCGTGGGGTATTTGTTTCCAGCAGAACAGCCAGAACGCTTATTTGTGAGCCGGCGTCTTCCAGCCTCAATTACCAGCATGTTTTATTTGGAAGTAGAATTGTATTTACGTGTAAATTATCTCTCAGGATTTCCTACGAGTATTCTAGAATTTCTACATAATTCCGAGATTAATCCAAAAGTACAGAAGGCCTGGGCCTGTTATTTTATAGAGGTAGAAATGCAAGGTTATAGGGGAAATCGAAATCACTAGTTTGAAGGTTGAATCCTAAAAATATCAATAATAATATACATTTAATGAATTTCTACATTAAAAACTTTTTTTATATCAAACATATATATAAAAATATATATATATTCAAATCAAACCCCAATGCACAAAACAAATCCTGCTATGTGGTGCTTGCGTATATTTCACAGATATTACCGCATATAACACAACGCTAAAATAATACCATCATCCTGCAAATTAACAAAACAAAGCTGACATACAGTGCAAACAAGTTTATCAGATAAAACCGCAACAGTGTGCTTGAACAAAACCATCATAATGCAAGGTACCAAAATAAAGCTAATATATGGTGTGTGTACGTTTCTCAGGTAATACCGTAACACTGTGCTTGAATAATATGATCATAATGCAAGGTACCAAAATAAAACTACCGTAACATATGGTGTGTGCATATGTTTCTCAGGTAATACCGTAATGCTGTGCTTAAATAATATCATCATACCATGAAATACCTAAATAATACCAACACACAGTGCAGGCATATTTTCGTCAGATAATGCCACAGACAGTGCTTAAATATTAACATCAGGCTGGAAAGTACCAAAATAAACTGACATATAGTGTCTGAATATGTTTCTTAGGCTACGTTCACACTAGCGTTGTGCGCCGCTGCGTCGGCGACGCGACGCACAACGCACCGAAAAACGCGTGCAAACGCACGCAAAAACGCTGCGTTTTTCGATGCGTGCGTCGTTTTTTGACGAAAATTGGACGCAAGAAAAATGCAACTTGTTGCGTTTTCTTGGTCCGACGCTAGCGTCAAAAAAGACGCACGTGTCGGAAAACGCAACAAGCAAAAACGCATGCGTCCCCCATGTTAAACATAGGGGCGCATGACGCGTGCGTCGCCGCTGCGTCGCCCGACGCTAGCGCGACGCACACTAGCCGAACGCTAGTGTGAACGTAGCCTCAGATAATACAGCAACACAGTGCTAAAATGCATTTACTTATTTATTTTGCTCGCTTACATAGCGCCATTAATTTTCAGAGCGCTTTATAGACAATCCTACGATAAAGTAACAAAGTATAAATGATATGCAGTGTCTGGATATCTTTCTGATATAATACCACAACACGGGGTTTAAACTATATAGTCCCACAATAAAGTACCAATACAAAATTGACATATAGTGCCTATATACATTTCTCAGATAATACCGTAATACAATGCTTAAATTATACAAAAAATGCCAAAATCAAACTGACATACAGTGCCAACATGTTTCTCAGATATTACCCCAACACAATGCATAGATAGTACTACCATACCATGAAGTACCAAATAGACATACGTTGCTTTTATGTTTCCCAGATGTTATCACAACTAAGTACTAAAATATCACCATCGTACTGCACAGTACCAAACTAATACTAATATACAGTGCCTATACATATTTTCCAGAAAATACTGCAACACAGCTCGTAAATAGTACTGTTATATGTAGCACGATAGTGTAATACAGTGCCCACGTAATTTTTATTTTGGGCAGCCATATGTAGTGAGACAGTTGAGAAAATCTGATTGACCAAGAGGGTTTATTAATTTTTGTGTTCAAGTCAAAGTGTATTGTCCTCTATTTGGAATGACGGGTGAGGTTGGCACGTATTGATTTCTGATAGACCCGCTATTTATGTGTCAGTGATGTGCTCACATTTTGAGGTGTGTCCAGAGTTGAATGCTCTTTTATACCTCTATATTCCAATGGTTCTCAGTCGGACCAACATGGTGGATCATCTTCCAATAGACTGTAGCGTGGTAGCCGTTGGTGAGATATTAGTCTTTCACGCCCTGGCACCCTATTTGAAGATGAGGGTCCTTGCTGGGTGTGTGGACTTTGTCTATGGGGCACTGCGCCCTTTTCCGTCCTGGTCCATTACCTCTCTGAATTGTAAACTCGTGACATACTGCCAGACGTCCTGTCCCTGGACCCGTCTCCGGTTTCCTTCCTCTACTCTGAACCTCACTATCCACTTTCTCGGTCTCCACTTCACTCTTCTCACTCTCCAGACCATAGGTCTTTTACTGTTGCACTCTGGGCCCTGTCTGTTTTTCTAACAGGAAACTGTCTCTGTTCCTTCACCTTAGCCCTTCCCACTCTGGGCTAGTCCCAAACATTATCCATAACTTTCCCTATTATCGTGTGGAATACAATACTGTCACTACTAATGCATGTCCTAATGCACATTACACAGTACAACAATACACACTATATATCATAACAGTAATCATGTCTTCAAGGGGGAAAATGGGCAGTATGTCCATCTCCTTACAACACCATAATTCGTTCGTAGTCTGACGAGCTTCAGTACTCGGTAATAGTGCCCAAATTATGAATAGGTCACCAATGTTTATGTTCTAAAAAACCATATCAAGAGGACTTGTCACTTACCTGGAATAAATTCCACTCTTCTGAATCCAGGGATATATTTCTTTTGTTCCTGTGTGTCTCTGTTCCCTTTCTTCCTTGTACAGGCAGTCCCCAAGATATCAACTAGAAGCGCACTGTAGCTTTGTTTGTAACCCGAATATGTAAGTAAGTAGGAACAGGGACAAGGAACAAAAAACAAAACTTATACTCACCGCCGACCATCCTGGCTGCCCCGCTGCTCACCGGCCACCATCCAGTCCTCTCCTTTTCTAATGCAAGCCACAGCTCTGGCCTCTTCTCTATAGACCTAGGACTTTGGGCCACATCCAGGCCTCTGAGATTCCTACATGTCATAAGGTCATGACATCAATGCGGATGGAAGATGTGGTGCACGATGTCGAGCAACGGGGCAGTCGAGGAGGTATTTTCTTTTAACCAATACTCACCTCTCCTGACGCCCTGCTGCTCACTGTCCATTCCCCTTATTTCCATTGTCGGGAGCCGTATTTCCGACCTCTTCATAACAGGCTTGAACTTAGGTCATTTCATAAGGTCACGTGAGTGAGCTCTGGCCTGGACGTGGCAAGAAGTCCTGGCCTTTAGTGAAACGACCGGAGAGGCTGCGCCTGAATGCAATAAGAAGTGGACCGGCCGGCAGCCGGAGAGGACAGTGTTGACATAAGTATTAGTTTTGGAGGGTTTTTAAAATCGGACGTTCATAACTAGGGGGTTTTACCTATGTCAAATGTTCATAAATCAGGAACTACCTGTCTATAATTCTAGTCTTTCAGCCAAGTGGGTTTGATCTTCAAGAAGATGCTCAAAGAGAAGAGTTGAGGATCATACCCACTTGCCCAACAAGGCTCAATTTATATAAAGAGGAGGCCATATCTCAGTTTAGAGGGGTAGAAACACATCACCAGATTCAGGAGAACATAAGTAAAGAACAATACATATTTATGGAAAGAGACAAGTCCTCCTTAAGTTCTACTTCCTATCTTTTAGCTGTTATTTTCCATCCCTTATGGTCTTCATTGTCCTTTTGGGTGGCCAAAGCTGTGAAGTCAAGTGAGACACAGCTGCTAATTCCACAAACACATGGAACAGCAACCAGACGATGAGAAAACCCAACACTTCATCCAATGGGTTCAATAAAACTCAAATATGTTTCCAGTAGGGGCAGAACAATGGAGGCCTTCTATAGTGATGAACGCTGAGATCCATGATTCTGACATAGACCATAGACGTCCATAAGTCTGTTTTTATAAAGCCCCATGTTTGGCTGCTGAAGAATGCTGTTATTTTATGGTGGGAAGTCGGAGGCTCTGTGGACAGGAATTTCCCATTTAGTGGTGAATGCCAGTCACATATCTCACCCCGGCTGGACGCGTCTGATAGAATAATCATGTTGGTTTCAATACGGCAATAAACCACTTGTAATTTTCCACCCTGAGCCGCTGTAGAAGCAGCTACGCCTGACGTGAATTGTTTTTTACCGTTTAGGGTTTTATCAGTAAAGGAAACAAAGAACAAGGCTTTTCATTTTTCACTGATGATGTGGGCTTACCCTCACAGGGATACATAACATTTGTGTTGGATCGGAGAACCGAACTTGTATAACCTTCTCATTACTTGATGGAAACCTGTGTTTCTTAAAGGAACACACACTTCATGCAAAAGTGATACACCGTGCACGGCCGTCTCTGAATCCTTGAGTCACGTGTAAGAATGATGGACTGTGCTATTGCCTTCCTGCCCAATCCCATTATAATATAGAGTGAAAATAGTTATGCATCATTTTTTAATGTATATATGGTAATGTGTACTGCATAGGAAATGTTTAGATTTACTGTACAGTGTAGGATAAAGGACATACGGTGGGTATAGAAAGTATTCAGACCCCTTTACATTTTTCACGCTTTGTTTCATTGCAGCCATTTGGTAAATTCAAACAAGTTCATTTTTTTCTCATTAATGTTCACTCTGCACCCCATCTAGACTGAAAAAAAAACAGAAATGTGGAAATTTTTAATAAAAAAGAAAAACTGAAATATCACATGGTCATAAGTATTCAGACCCTTTGCTCTGACACTCATATTTAAGTCACATGCTGCCAATTTCTTTATGATTCTCCTTGAGATGATTCTACTCCTTCATTGGAGTCCAGCTGTGTTTAATTAAACTGATAGGACTTGATTTCGAAATGCACACACCTGTCTATATAAGACCTCACAGCTCACAGTGCATGTCAGACCAAATGAGAATCATGAGGTCAAAGGAACTGGCCAAGGAACTCAGAGACAGAATTGTGGCAAGGCACAGATCTGGCCAAGGTTACAACAGAATTTCTGCAGTACTCAAGGTTCCTAAGAGCACAGTGGCCTCAATAAGCCTCTCCTAAGTGCAAGACATATGAAAGCCTGCATAGAGTTTGTTAAAAAAGACATGAAGGACTCCAAGACTATGAGACATAAGATTCTCTGGTCTGATGAGATGAAGATAGACCTTTTTGGTGATAATTGTAAGCGGTAAGTGTGGAAAAAACCAGGCACTGATCATCACCTGTCCAATACAATCCCAACAGTGAAACATGGTGGTGGCAGCATCATGCTATGAGGTGTTTTTCAGCTGCAGGGACAGGACGACTGGTTGGCATTGAAGGAAACATGAATGCGGCCAAGTACAGAGATATCCTGGATGAAAACCTCTTCCAGAGTGCTCTGGACCTCAGACTTGGCCGAAGGTTCACCTTCCAACAAGACAATGACCTTAAGCACACAGCTAAAATAACAAAGGAGTGGCTTCAGAAGAACTCTGTGACCATTCTTGACTGGCCCAGCCAGAGCCCTGACCTAAACCCAATTGAGCATCTCTGGAGAGACCTGAAAATGGCGTCCACCAACGTTCACCATTCAACCTGACGGAACTGGAGAGGATCTGCATGGAATAATGGCCGAGGATCCCCAAATCCAGGGGTGAAATACTTGTTGCATCATTCCCAAGAAGACTCATGGCTGTACTAGCTCAGAAGGTGCTTCTCCTCAATACTGAGCAAAGGGTCTGAATACTTATGACCATGTGATATTTCAGTTTTTCTTTTTTAATACATTTGCAAAAATTACTACATTTCTGTTTTTTTTTCAGTCATGATGGGGTGCAGAGTGTACATTAATGAGAAAAAAAATGAACTTTTTTGAATTTACCAAATGGCTGCAATGAAACAAAGAGTGAAAAATGTAAAGGAGTCGGAATAGTTTCCGCACCCACTCCCATAGTGGGAGGGACCAGCCCCAGTAAAAAAGGGATTGCTTCTTGGTAGGGATCAGATAGGGTTTTTCAAAGATATTGATAACCTATCCTACCTTAATTACCAGTTAAATAAAACTTTATTTTTTTTTTTAAATAATTTTCCCCAGCATGGAAAGTTATGAAACTTTAGAAAACACTTTATGTTAGAAGTCGAGTTTCCTCTGCTGCACAGGGGGAATCTCGATCCGTGTCTGCTGCGGTCTCCCATTCGGTATCAGCCGCAGTGGGCTCTGCTCAGCGGAGACGTCGCTCCCAGCGTCTCGCTGGGGCTGATTCGGTGCATAGGGTCACTACTGCCTTTTCTGGCTTTCCTATGGTACCCCGCACTGATCTGCGGCGAGCGAGCCTCTCTGGGACTAAGTCCTTGTTTACTCACACTGAGCATGCCCAGGGCAGGGTCTCCCATTGGAGGTCGAGGGCCACATGTTCGGTCACATGCTCAGGTGCTGCAGTACATTCCATTGGTCCTTCTGGAAGGTCCTGAAAGGGCAAAACATGCCCAGGTACTGCAGCACTTTCCATTGGTCCTTCTGGAAGGTCCTGAAAGGGCAAAAAACTTCAGTAGCAGCTTCCTGTGCTACAACTATATAAACTGCGCATGACCGCACGGCCATGCACTAGTATTGTCTTATGTTATGTGCTTTGCGCCAGTGTGGTCACATGTATGTGTGTTCAGGGACCCGGCTGAAATAAGCCCCTAGAATGCTGGCTCCTCCGGCGAGGAGATTGAGTCTGAGTGTATTCAGGGACCCGGCTGAAATAAGCCCCTAGAATGCTGGCTCCTCCGGCGAGGAGTTTTGTGTGTTTGTGTGACCACTGACTGCTCTCTGTTTGGGCAGTTAGCCTGTGCCTCTGTGGAGTCTAACAGGGCACAGTGCTTTCCTTTCACGGCTACTCAGTGAATTAACTGAGTTAGTCTATACCGCCATATAGCTCCGCCGTTTGCTAGCAGCAGGTACTCCAGCACGGTGGACCCCGGGCTGCGAACGCACCAATATCAATAAACATCTCTATTTACTCGGTGCGTTCCGCTAGCCCTAACAGAATACTAGCGCCAGGGTCTGGCTAGTAAATGGCGGACATTCAGCAATCTTTGCGGTATATCCAGCAGCTGGAGGGTAGGTTGGCGGCTCTCGAGAGCTCAACCTCAGCTGTGGATGTTACCGCAGTTGCTGTACAGGCTGCTAGTGTGGCTGCAGCAACCTTGTCCACTGCCACCCCTGTTCCGACGTTATCTCGCCTCCCGCTGCCAGAACATTTTTCTGGAAATAGCAAAACTTGTAGGGGATTCGTGAGTCAGTGCTCTATTCACCTCGAGCTCCTGGCTGCACGTTTTCCTACAGAGCGGGCTAAGGTGGGATTTATTGTGTCTCTTTTGTCGGACAGGGCGTTGGAGTGGGCTACGCCGCTGTGGGAGCGTGGTGATCATGTGGTGCAGAGTGCTCCGTTGTTTCTGAGCACTCTGAAAAAGGTCTTTTTAGGACCCCAAGTCACCCATGACACAGCGCTCCAACTACTGGCACTAACTCAGGGTGATTCCTTGGTCAGCCATTTTTCCGTCCGCTTCCGTACTTTAGCTTCCGAGCTGGAGTGGTCGGATAAAGCCCTTATCCCCATATTTTGGAGGGGCCTGGCTGACCACATTAAGGACGCTCTGGCCACTAGGGAGATTCCTGCCACACTGGAGGAGTTAATAACTGTCTCTACTCGTATTGACCTCCGTTTTAACGAGCGGAGGTTGGAGCGAGCCCAGTGTAGGCAGAGGTTTCGGCTGGCTCCCACCTTCGCCAAACCTTTGGAATCTCCAGTCCAGGCATCCGAGTCACATGAGGCCTTAGAGGTGACACGAGCGGGATCCAAGTCTCAGTCTGCCCGTGCACATAAGGTCCGTCATGTTTGCCAGCAGTCAGGACACATTGCCTCCAAGGGTCCTCAGCGGTCGGGGAAACGTCAGCGTCTAGTGGCAGTTGGAGGAGGTACACTAGACACGGCGACGTTTGCCTCAAAGTTGTCCTTCAAGGGGACAATTACCATAGGCCCATCCACTCTTATGGTCGAGCTATGCGTGGATTCTGGGGCAGAGGGTAACTTTGTCTTCCGCTTTTGCCCAGCGTCACGCAATACCCTTGGTGATGCTCGCCAAGCCAGTAACCGTTCGAGTGGTAAATGGGTCAACACTGCCTTCACAGATTACCCACCAAACCATTCCTTTCACGCTATCTGTGTCTCCATCACATCAGGAGATAATCTCCCTATTAGTCATTCCTGAGGGAATTGAGGAGGTCCTGTTGGGGATACCATGGCTTCACTACCATTCTCCTCATATTGAGTGGTCCTCTGGGAGAATTTTGGGATGGAGTAAATCCTGCGAGGGTAGATGTCTGAGGGAGTGCGTTCAGGTTGCTACTACACAGGTACCCGCAGATCTTTCCTCTCTCCCCAAGCACTATTGGCCCTATGCAGACGTGTTCTCCAAAAGAGCTGCGGAGAGCCTTCCGCCTCACCGCCCCTATGACTGTCCTATTGACCTCTTGCCTGGTGCTGAGCCTCCCCGGGGTCGAGTCTATCCGTTATCTCTCCCGGAGACGGAGGCAATGTCTCAGTACATCCAGGAGAATCTGGCAAGAGGATTCATTAGGAAGTCAGTGTCACCGGCAGGGGCAGGGTTCTTCTTCATACAGAAGAAGACTGGAGACTTACGTCCATGCATAAACTACAGGGGTCTTAACGCCATCACCGTTAAGAACAAGTACCCACTACCCCTGATATCTGAGCTGTTTGATAGGCTACGGGGAGCGAGGGTATTTACAAGTTAGATCTGCGGGGTGCTTACAACCTGATTCGCATCCGTGAGTGGGATGAATGGAAGACGGCTTTTAACACCAGGGATGGGCACTATGAATATCTGGTGATGCCCTTTGGGCTCTGTAATGCCCCAGCCGTTTTCCAAGACTTTGTGAACGACATCTTCCGGGATATGCTCACCACCTCGGTCGTAGTCTATCTGGATGATATTCTCATCTTCTCTCCAGATATTGACTCCCATCGGAGAGATGTTCGCAAAGTCTTCGACCTCTTACGGGCAAACTCCCTCTACGCCAAGTTGGAGAAGTGTGTGTTTGAGCAGGAGTCCTTGCCTTTCCTTGGTTATATCATCTCTGCCCAGGGTTTGGCTATGGATCCTGCCAAGCTACAGGCTGTACTGGCAGGAACCCCATTCTCTTAAAGCGGTGCAGCGCTTTATGGGGTTCATTAATTACTATCGCCAGTTCATTCCACACTTCTCAACTTTGGTAGCTCCCTTGGTTGCCCTCACCAAGAAGGGAGCAAATCCCAAGTTGTGGTCAGAGGAGGTCTCCAAAGCCTTTCTCTCGATCAAGTCACACTTCGCTAGCGCTCCCATCCTACATCGCCCCGATGTTGATAAGCCATTTATCTTGGAGGTGGATGCCTCATCCGTTGGTGCTGGAGCAGTCCTTTTCCAAAAGGATGCTCAAGGTCGGAAGCATCCTTGCTTCTTCTTCTCCAAGACCTTCACACCAGCGGAGAGGAATTATTCCATCGGGGACAGGGAGTTGCTCGCCATGAAGTTGGCTTTTTCGGAGTGGAGACATCTCTTGGAGGGAGCTCGCTTTCCCTTCCAAGTCTTCACTGACCACAAGAACTTGGTGTATCTGCAAACGGCCCAGCGGCTGAATTCTCGCCAGGCTAGATGGTCCCTGTTCTTCTCCCGGTTCCATTTTACTCTCCATTTCCTCTCCGGGGAGAAGAACGTTCGTGCTGACGCTCTCTCCCGCTCCGTGGTGTCATCGGAGGAGGAGGAGCCTCGGCTTATTGTCCCTTCTGAGAGCCTGAGAACTGTAGCTCTGGTTTCGCTAGAGTCTGTGCCCCCGGGCAAGACTTTCGTACCAGCTAACTTGCGACCGGAGGTTCTCTCTTGGGCTCACTCCTCCAGAGTCGGTGGGCATTTTGGGACCAAGAGGACATCTGAGCTTCTGGCGAGAACATACTGGTGGCCGCATATGGCCCGAGATGTCAAGGACAATATTCAGGCGTGCGTTTTTTGCGCCCAGAATCGGTCTCCTCGGCAACGGCCTGCTGGGTTGCTTTACCCTCTACCGGTGGCAGACAGGCCCTGGGAGATGGTCGGGATGGACTTTGTGGTGGGTCTACCCAAGTCGCGTGGCTGCTCCATTATTTGGGTTGTCACCGACCATTTCTCCAAGATGGTGCATTTGGTGCCGCTTCCTCGGTTACCCTCAGCACGGGCCTTGGCGGTGTTGTTCATTAAACACGTTTTCCGATTGCATGGTATGCCTGATAAGATTGTCAGCGATCGGGGTCCCCAGTTCGCATCTCGGTTTTGGAGAGAGCTCTGCCGTTTACTCAGCATAGAGTTAAACCTCTCCTCTGCATACCATCCCGAGACGAATGGGTTGGTGGAGAGAACCAACCAGACTCTGGTGACATATTTGCGACATTTCATCTCTGCTAGGCAGGATGACTGGGCATCTGTGCTACCTTGGCGGAATTTGCCCTGAACAACGCCGTAGCCGATTCCACTGGTCAAACTCCTTTTCTCCTTAATTACGGCCAGCATCCGCGTGTCCCTGTGCCCATGCCCGTGTCATCCACCGATTCTAGGGTGGCAGACTGGGCGGTGGAGGCACGTGACATCTGGGACCGCACTCAGGATGCCATCCGGGCCTCCAAGGAGAGAATGAGGGTTTCGGCTGATACACACCGGCGCCCCGCTCCGGTCTTTGCTCCTGGCGACTTAGTGTGGCTCTCCGCCCGTAACATCAGGCTGCGAGTTGAGTCCACTAAGTTTGCTCCTCGCTACATTGGCCCGTTTAAGGTTCTGGAACAGGTCAACCCTGTGGTCTACCGTTTGGCTATTCCTCCACGCCTTGGTATCACCGATACTTTCCACGTTTCCTGTTGTGAATTCTGTGGCAGAGCTCCCTCCTGTGGTCACAAGTGGTACTTCGGCTGATTCTCTCTGTGAGCTTCCGTTGGTGGAGGAAAGTGGTACTGCGGCTTCTGAGTTTCCTTCCTCAGGTGATGTGGTGAAGTCGTTAGGTGCTGCTCTATTTAACTCCACCTAGTGCTTTGATCCTG
Organism: Ranitomeya imitator; assembly: GCF_032444005.1. Classification (NCBI taxonomy): domain Eukaryota; kingdom Metazoa; phylum Chordata; class Amphibia; order Anura; family Dendrobatidae; genus Ranitomeya; species Ranitomeya imitator. The sequence goes on from NC_091284.1 coordinate 39,290,801, forward strand.
GCCTCCAGTCAATGTTCTAGTATTGGACCTGTTTCCTCCTGGATCGTTCCTGTGGCCTGCTGCTCTGCATAGCTAAGTTCCGCTTTGCTATTTTGTTTGCTGTTTTTTCTGTCCAGCTTGTCATTTTGTTTTTTCCTGCTTGCTGGAAGCTCTGGGACGCAGAGGCTGTACCTCCGTGCCGTTAGTTCGGTACAGAGGGTCTTTTTGCCCCTTTGCGTGGTTTTTGTAGGGTTTTGTGTTGACCGCAAAGTTACCTTTCCTATCCTCGCTCTGTTCAGAAAGTCGGGCCTCACTTTGCTAAATCTATTTCATCTCTACGTTTGTCTTTTCATCTTAACTCACAGTCATTATATGTGGGGGCTGCCTTTTCCTTTGGGGTATTTCTCTGAGGCAAGGTAGGCTTATTTTCTATCTTCAGGCTAGCTAGTTTCTCAGGCTGTGCCGAGTTGCATAGGGAGCGTTAGGCGCAATCCACGGCTGCCTCTAGTGTGGTTGGAGAGGATTAGGGATTGCGGTCAGCAGAGTTCCCACGTCTCAGAGCTCGTTCTATGTTTTTGGGTTATTGTCAGGTCACTGTATGTGCTCTGACCTCTATGTCCATTGTGGTACTGAATTACCTTATCATAACAGTACTCGAGGCCCAAAGTACTAATGATTCTCAATAGAGGGAAAAAAGAAGTTCTGAGACCATTTTTTTTTCTCTGCACTGTGTTTTGCATTTTTTTTCCCCTAGACATTTGTGTGGTTCAGGACACAGGTGTAGCGATGGCCATTAAAGGTCTGTCTTCATGTGTGGATCAGCTCACGGCAAGAGTACAAAATATTCAAGACTTTGTGATTCAGAATTCTATGTTAGAACCGAGAATTCCTATTCCTGATTTGTTTTTTGGAGATAGAACTAAATTTCTGAGTTTCAAAAATAATTGTAAACTATTTCTGGCTTTGAAACCTCGCTCCTCTGGTGACCCAGTTCAACAAGTTAGGATCATTATTTCTTTTTTTTACGTGGCGACCCTCAGGACTGGGCATTTTCTGTTGCGTCAGGAGATCCTGCATTAAGTAATATCGATGCGTTTTTCCTGGCGCTCGGATTGCTGTACGATGAACCTAATTCAGTGGATCAGGCAGAGAAAAATTAGCTGGCTCTGTGTCAGGGTCAGGATGAGATAGAAGTATATTGTCAGAAATTTAGAAAGTGGTCCGTACTCACTCAATGGAATGAAGGTGCGCTCGCAGCTATTTTCAGAAAGGGTCTCTCTGAAGCCCTTAAGGATGTCATGGTGGGATTTCCTATGCCTGCTGGTCTGAATGAGTCTATGTCTTTGGCCATTCAGATCGGTCGACGCTTGCGTGAGCGTAAAGCTGTGCACCATTTGGCGGTATTACCTGAGCTTAAACCTGAGCCTATGCAGTGCGATAGGACTTTGACCAGAGTTGAACGGCAAGAACACAGACGTCTGAATGGTCTGTGTTTCTACTGTGGTGATTCCACTCATGCTATCTCTGATTGTCCTAAGCGCACTAAGCGGTTCGCTAGGTCTGCCACCATTGGTACGGTACAGTCAAAATTTCTTCTGTCCGTTATCTTGATCTGCTCTTTGTCATCGTATTCTGTCATGGCATTTGTGGATTCAGGCGCTGCCCTGAATTTGATGGACTTGGAGTATGCTAGGCGTTGTGGGTTTTTCTTGGAGCCCTTGCAGTGTCCTATTCCATTGAGAGGAATTGATGCTACGCCTTTGGCTAAGAATAAGCCTCAGTACTGGACCCAGCTGACAATGTGCATGGCTCCTGCACATCAGGAGGTTATTCGCTTTTTGTTGTTGCATAATCTGCATGATGTGGTCGTGTTGGGGTTGCCATGGCTACAAGTCCATAATCCAGTATTAGATTGGAAATCCATGTCTGTGTCCAGCTGGGGTTGTCAGGGGGTACATGGTGATGTCCCATTTCTGACTATTTCGTCATCCACCCCTTCTGAGGTTCCAGAGTTCTTGTCTGATTACCGGGATGTATTTGATGAGCCCAAGTCCGATACCCTACCTCCGCATAGGGATTGTGATTGTGCTATCGATTTGATTCCTGGTAGTAAATTCCCAAAAGGTCGACTGTTTAATTTATCTGTGCCTGAGCACGCTGCTATGCGGAGTTATGTGAAGGAGTCCTTGGAGAAGGGGCATATTCGCCCGTCATCGTCGCCATTAGGAGCAGGGTTCTTTTTTGTAGCCAAGAAGGATGGTTCGCTGAGACCTTGTATAGATTACCGCCTTCTAAATAAGATCACGGTTAAATTTCAGTACCCCTTGCCGTTGTTATCTGATTTGTTTGCTCGGATTAAGGGGGCTAGTTGGTTCACCAAGATTGATCTTCGTGGTGCGTATAATCTTGTGCGTATTAAGCGAGGCGATGAATGGAAAACTGCATTTAATACGCCCGAGGGCCATTTTGAGTATCTAGTAATGCCATTCGGACTTGCCAATGCTCCATCAGTGTTTCAGTCCTTTATGCATGACATCTTCCGAGAGTACCTGGATAAATTCCTGATTGTGTACTTGGATGACATTTTGATCTTCTCGGATGATTGGGAGTCTCATGTGAAGCAGGTCAGAACGGTGTTTCAGGTCCTGCGTGCTAATTCTTTGTTTGTGAAGGGATTAAAGTGTCTCTTTGGTGTTCAGAAGGTTTCATTTTTGGGGTTCATCTTTTCCCCTTCTACTATCGAGATGGACCCTGTTAAGGTCCAAGCCATCCATGATTGGACTCAGCCGACATCTCTGAAAAGTCTGCAAAAGTTCCTGGGCTTTGCTAATTTTTATCGTCGCTTCATCTGCAATTTTTCTAGTATTGCTAAACCATTGACCGATTTGACCAAGAAGGGTGCTGATGTGGTCAATTGGTCTTCTGCTGCTGTGGAAGCTTTTCAAGAGTTGAAGCGTCGTTTTTCTTCTGCCCCTGTGTTGTGTCAACCAGATGTTTCGCTTCCATTCCAGGTCGAGGTTGATGCTTCTGAGATTGGAGCAGGGGCTGTTTTGTCGCAGAGAAGTTCTGATTGCTCGGTGATGAAACCATGCGCTTTCTTTTCCAGGAAGTTTTCGCCTGCTGAGCGAAATTATGATGTGGGCAATCGAGAGTTGCTGGCCATGAAGTGGGCATTTGAGGAGTGGCGTCATTGGCTTGAAGGAGCTAAGCATCACGTGGTGGTCTTGACTGATCATAAGAAGTTGACTTATCTCGAGTCTGCCAAGCAGTTGAATCCTAGGCTCGTTGGTCGCTGTTTTTTGCCCGTTTTGACTTTGTGATTTCGTACCTTCCGGGCTCTAAAAATGTGAAGGCGGATGCTCTGTCTAGGAGTTTTGTGCCCGACTCTCCGGGTTTATCTGGGCCGGCGGGTATCCTCAAAGAGGGAGTAATTGTGTCTGCCATCTCCCCTGATTTGCGGCGGGTGCTGCAAAAATTTCAGGCTAATAAACCTGATCGTTGCCCAGCGGAGAAACTGTTTGTCCCTGATAGGTGGACGAATAAAGTTATCTCTGAGGTTCATTGTTCGGTGTTGGCTGGTCATCCTGGAATCTTTGGTACCAGAGAGTTAGTGGCTAGATCCTTTTGGTGGCCATCTCTGTTGCGGGATGTGCGTTCTTTTGTGCAGTCCTGTGGGATTTGTGCTCGGGCTAAGCCCTGCTGTTCTCGTGCCAGTGGGTTGCTTTTGCCCTTGCCGGTCCCGAAGAGGCCTTGGACACATATCTCTATGGATTTTATTTCAGCTCTTCCCGTCTCTCAAAAGATGTCAGTCATTTGGGTGGTCTGTGATCGCTTCTCTAAGATGGTCCATTTGGTACCCTTGTCTAAATTACCTTCCTCCTCTGATTTGGTGCCATTGTTCTTCCAGCATGTGGTTCGTTTACATGGCATTCCAGAGAATATCGTTTCTGACAGAGGTTCCCAGTTTGTTTCGAGGTTTTGGCGAGCCTTTAGTGGTAGGATGGGCATTGACTTGTCTTTTTCCTCGGCTTTCCATCCTCAGACTAATGGCCAGACCGAACGAACCAATCAGACCTTGGAAACATATCTGAGATGCTTTGTTTCTGCTGATCAGGATGACTGGGTGTCCTTTTTGCCTTTGGCTGAGTTCGCCCTTAATAATCGGGCCAGCTCGGCTACCTTGGTTTCGCCGTTTTTCTGCAACTCTGGGTTCCATCCTCGTTTCTCTTCAGGGCAGGTTGAGTCTTCGGACTGTCCTGGTGTGGATACTGTGGTGGACAGGTTGCAGCAGATTTGGACTCATGTAGTGGACAATTTGACCTTGTCCCAGGAGAAGGCTCAACGTTTCGCTAATCGCAGACGCTGTGTGGGTCCCCGACTTCGTGTTGGGGATTTGGTTTGGTTATCTTCTCGTCATATTCCTATGAAGGTTTCCTCTCCTAAGTTTAAACCTCGTTTCATTGGTCGGTATAGGATTTCTGAGGTTCTTAATCCTGTGTCTTTTCGTCTGACCCTTCCAGATTCTTTTTCCATACATAACGTATTCCATAGGTCATTGTTGTGGAGATACGTGGCACCTATGGTTCCATCTGTTGATCCTCCTGCCCCGGTTTTGGTGGAGGGGGAGTTGGAGTATATTGTGGAGAAGATTTTGGATTCTCGTGTTTCAAGACGGAAACTCCAGTATCTGGTTAAGTGGAAGGGTTATGCTCAGGAAGATAATTCCTGGGTCTTTGCCTCTGATGTCCATGCTCCCGATCTTGTTCGTGCCTTTCATATGGCTCATCCTGGTCATCCTGGGGGCTCTGGTGAGGGTTCGGTGAGCCCTCCTCAAGGGGGGGGGTACTGTTGTGAATTCTGTGGCAGAGCTCCCTCCTGTGGTCACAAGTGGTACTTCGGCTGATTCTCTCTGTGAGCTTCTGTTGGTGGAGGAAAGTGGTACTGGGGCTTCTGAGTTTCCTTCCTCAGGTGATGTGGTGAAGTCGTTAGGTGCTGCTCTATTTAACTCCACCTAGTGCTTTGATCCTGGCCTCCAGTCAATGTTCTAGTATTGGACCTGTTTCCTCCTGGATCGTTCCTGTGGCCTGCTGCTCTGCATAGCTAAGTTCCGCTTTGCTATTTTGTTTGCTGTTTTTTCTGTCCAGCTTGTCATTTTGTTTTTTCCTGCTTGCTGGAAGCTCTGGGACGCAGAGGGTGTACCTCCGTGCCGTTAGTTCGGTATGGAGGGTCTTTTTGCCCCCTTTGCGTGGTTTTTGTAGGGTTTTGTGTTGACCGCAAAGTTACCTTTCCTATCCTCGCTCTGTTCAGAAAGTCGGGCCTCACTTTGCTAAATCTATTTCATCTCTACGTTTGTCTTTTCATCTTAACTCACAGTCATTATATGTGGGGGCTGCCTTTTCCTTTGGGGTATTTCTCTGAGGCAAAGTAGGCTTATTTTCTATCTTCAGGCTAGCTAGTTTCTCAGGCTGTGCCGAGTTGCATAGGGAGCGTTAGGCGCAATCCACGGCTGCCTCTAGTGTGGTTGGAGAGGATTAGGGATTGCGGTCAGCAGAGTTCCCACGTCTCAGAGCTCGTTCTATGTTTTGGGGTTATTGTCAGGTCACTGTATGTGCTCTGACCTCTATGTCCATTGTGGTACTGAATTACCTTATCATAACAGTTTCCCTCTTAAAGCCCGTTCATTTGTCCCAGTTTTCCGAGTCATCTGCTGGGACATCGGGTTCATCCACGGATGAGTTTGAGGTGAATGCTATTGTGGGGTGCAAGGTGGTACGTGGCAAGAAATTTTATCTGGTGGACTGGAAGTGTCACGGCCCAGAGGATAGAACCTGGGAGCCTGTGGAGCACATTCGGGCTCCGCTGCTTATCGCAGCTTTTGAGCGTAGTGAGGCTCAAGGAGGGGGGGCCCTAGGAGGGGGGGTAATGTTAGGAGTCGAGTTTCCTCTGCTGCACAGGGGGAATCTCGATCCGTGTCTGCTGCGGTCTCCCATTCGGTATCAGCCGCAGTGGGCTCTGCTCAGCGGAGACGTCGCTCCCAGCGTCTCACTGGGGCTGATTCGGTGCATAGGGTCACTACTGCCTTTTCTGGCTTTCCTATGGTACCCTGCACTGATCTGCAGCGAGCGAGCCTCTCTGGGACTAAGTCCTTGTTTACTGACACTGAGCATGCCCAGGGCAGGGTCTCCCATTGGAGGTCGAGGGCCACATGTTCGGTCACATGCTCAGGTGCTGCAGTACATTCCATTGGTCCTTCTGGAAGGTCCTGAAAGGGCAAAACATGCCCAGGTACTGCAGCACTTTCCATTGGTCCTTCTGGAAGGTCCTGAAAGGGCAAAAAACTTCAGTAGCAGCTTCCTGTGCTGCAACTATATAAACTGCGCATGACCGCACGGCCATGCACTAGTATTGTCTTATGTTATGTGCTTTGCGCCAGTGTGGTCACATGTATGTGTGTTCAGGGACCCGGCTGAAATAAGCCCCTAGAATGCTGGCTCCTCCGGCGAGGAGTTTTGTGTGTTTGTGTGACCACTGATTGCTCTCTGTTTGGGCAGTTAGCCTGTGCCTCTGTGGAGTCTAACAGGGCACAGTGCTTTCCTTTCACGGCTACTCAGTGAATTAACTGAGTTAGTCTATACCGCCATATAGCTCCGCCGTTTGCTAGCAGCAGGTACTCCTGCACGGTGGACCCCGGGCTGCGAACGCACCAATATCAATAAACATCTCTATTTACTCGGTGCGTTCCGCTAGCCCTAACACTTTATTAGAGGATTTGTGTATTCCTGTAAAAAAAAGTTATGTATCGGTAAGTGTCTTGTCCTGCTTTTTCCCAGTCTATTTACCAGCCTCTGTAGATTTTTAATCTTGATTCTGTTATTAGCAGAACATAGATGCATTTCAGCCCCTTCAGAGCTGTTAAAAAGTTCCGGATGGGTGGAAACGTGCTCAGGTTCTGATAAGTGAGTGATGGGAGTCTTTTCATTTTCCAATATCTATTTTCCATGTGCACCACTGCTTACAGTAGAATAACGATCATTTTTTTTATTTCTTTTTATCAGCCTTTAGCTGTGTTGATATCTGAACATACTCATTTGGAGCACAGATGATGGCAGTGATAATCCAGTGCCTGTTTCTTCCTCTGAGTGTGGAGTTTATTAGAACAATCTCCTGCAGCAGCTCTTCCTCAGGGTTAGTGAAACCCAGGAGCACTGCCATCACTGCCATCATCTGTACTCCAAATGATTGTTTTTCTGATATAAGTGCAGCTAAAAGCAGGCAAATAGACTGGGAAAAAGTAGAGGCTTACAGAATGAAGACAAATCTCCTAATAATGTGATTTGCAAAGTCTCATAACTTTCCATGTTGGATAAAATTATTTTAAAAAACCCTCACTCTTCATACACGTTTTACTAGGACTAAAATTACTTATCCGACAGTTCAATTTCCATTCACTTCAATGAAAGCGAAGCTGCAGTACGTCGGGACTGCCACTACACAGTGTCATGGTGCACCCACTACACAGTGTCATGGTGCACCAGCTCCAGCCATTGTATGCTCCCATTAGCCATGGGCTTTTGTCTAAGCTGTTTGGTGGGGCTTTTGGGTGTTAGACTTCCACCGATCTGATATTGATGGCCATACCTACCTAAGGATAGATGCAGAGGTAACAGTTACACATAGTACAACATCTATTCCGCTGCTGTATAACAATATATTATTGGTAAAGCTAGGGTACAACTATTTAGCCATTATTTTAGCCTCCATATTGCCCGTCACTCCACTGTCCAAGGCTACTGAATGACAAATTGGCCTAGTTGGGCCACGTTTCACCCCCCCATTACCGTGCCATTATATAATAACTGTGAAGATTTGACTTTCTGGTGTCTGGGAAAGTCGAGTTCCTTCGCTGTCCTGATAGATGTGAGTTACAGGAGATGAGATGAGCGACTCTGCTCTCAGTCCTGAAGAACGGTGAAGCTTCTGAGCTGAATTCTAAATGACTCCGTCGTGTTCTTCACAGTAAGCTCCATTAGTCATTCTTCCCCTGGGGTCTTTCGGCTTTATCTCAGTACATTTCCACAGCTTTACCCTACATACGTTAATCTCTACAAAGTACTTTTTTTTTGTCTGCCACATCTAAAATAAATTTCAGCCAAGTCCTTACAATAATTGTTTCACACAGAATTTGAAATACTAGATGGTGGCCCGATTCTAACGCATTGGGTATTCTAGAATATGCATGTCCACGTAGTATATTGCCCAGCCACGTAGTATATTGCCCAGCCACGTAGTATATTGCCCAGCCACGTAGTATATTGCCCAGTCACATAGTATATTGCCCCAGCCACGTAGTATATTGCCCAGTCACGTAGTATATTGCCCAGCCACGTAGTATATTGCCCAGTCACGTAGTATATTGCCCAGCCACGTAGTATATTGCCCAGCCACGTAGTATATTGCCCAGCCGCATAGTATATTGCACAGCCACGTAGTATATTGCCCAGTCGCGTAGTATATTGCCCTGTCACGTAGTATATTGCCCAGTGACGTGGTATATTGCCCAGTCACGTAGTATATTGCCCAGTCACGTAGTATATTGGCCAGCCACGTAGTATATTGCCCAGTCACGTAGTATATTGCCCAGTCACATAGTATATTGCCCAGCCACGTAGTATATTGCCCAGCCACGTAGTATATTGCCCAGTCACGTAGTATATTGCCCAGTCGCGTAGTATATTGCCCTGTCACATAGTATATTGCCCAGCCACGTAGTATATTGCCCAGCCACGTAGTATATTGCCCTGTCACGTAGTATATTGCCCAGTCGCGTAGTATATTGCCCAGTCACGTAGTATATTGCCCAGCCACGTAGTATATTGCCCAGCTACGTAGTATATTGCCCAGTCATGTAGTATACAGCACAGAGCCACGTAGTATATTGCCCAGCTACGTAGTATATTGCCCATCCACGTATGTCACAGGTTAAAAAAAAACAAAAACATATACTCACCTTCCGAGGGCCACTTGTAGTTCGATTACATGACCGTGACGTCATGGCAGGTCCTTCCAGCGCAGGCGGGCAGGACCAGTGATGACATCGCGGTCAGATGGCAGTGACGTCATGGCAGGTCGTTCTCGCGCAGGGCCTGTGATGACGTTGCGGTCACATGACCGTAACGTCATAGCAGGTCCTTCTCGCGCAGGCGCGCAGGGCCTGTGATGACGTCGCGGTCACATGACCGTGACATCATGGCAGGTCCTTCTCGCGCAGGCGCGCAGGGCCTGTGATGACGTCGCGGTCACATGACCGTGACATCATGGCAGGTCCTTCTCCCATACCACCGGAACCTGCGGCTTGCATGGAGCGGTCACCAGAGCGTAGCCAGGAGCCGGAAAGGCGGCAGAAGGTGAGTATATAATGATTTTTTTTTGTTTTTTTATTTTTATTTTTAACATTAGATGTTTTTACTATTGACGCTACATAGGTAGGATCAATAGTAAAAACTTGGTCACACAGGGTTAATAGCGACGGTAACGGAGTGAGTTACCCGCGGCATAACGCGGTCCGTTACCGCTGGCATTAACCCTGTGTGAGCGGTGACTGCGAGGAGTATGGAGCGGGCGCCGACTGCAGGGGAGTAGGGAGGGACTAATCGGACTGTGGCCGTCGCTGACTGGTCGCGGCAGCCATGACAGGCAGCAGGCGAGACCAATCAGCGACTTGGATTCCATGACAGACAGAGGCCGCAACCAATGAATATCCGTGACAGACAGAAGGACAGACAGACGGAAGTGACCCTTAGACAATGGTATAGTAGATTCTTAAGGCCCCGTCACACATAGCGACGCTAAAGCGATCCCGACAACGATACGACCTGTCAGGGATCGTTGCTGCGTCGCTATGTGGTCGCTGGTGAGATGTCAAACAGTGAGATCTCCCCAACGACGCAGCAGCGATGCGGCGACCTGTAGCGACCTGTACAACGATGCTATTTCATGACGATTCAATGGGACGTCCTGTCAACAAGGTCGTTGGTAAGGTGTCAAACACAGCGATGTGTGCTACCCAGCGGGACCTCAACGATCAAAAAAAGGTCCAGGCCATTCCGACACGACCAGCGATCTCACAGCAGGGGCCTGGTCGCTGCTACATGTCACACATAGCGAGATCGCTACTGAGGTCGCTGTTGCGTCACAAAACTTGTGACTCAGCAGCGATCTCGCTAGCGATCTCGCTATGTGTGACGGGGGCTTTACTCATGAAGTGCAGAGTACGAGAAAGTGAAGAAATCTGTCCGAGTATTTATGAGCAAGCCCTTGGGATAGTGATTTAAATATTTATTCATGGAGGTCTGGTGAGATACATGTGATAACATCTTTAGTTTTTGGATATTTACACATCAGTTATACCCAACGCCCAACGGTGAAGCTTGTGGATTTGTGGACCCACTGTGCCACAGGAAGGGGAGTAGCTAAGCGGCTACCGGGTGTTCACTGGCGCTCCTGATGCTTGGCTACAGGTAGCCGCCAGGTACCACTCCTGGGCAGAGCTCAGACTAGTAAGTTCTGGCACCTTTACAGAATGGTTGCTGACATGGATTTGGGCTCGGTTCAGACACTCCAGGCCACACCAGGACCAGGGGACAATGTTCAGGCCCTGGCCGCTCACGAACCATGGGACGAGGTTCAGGCACTGGCCGCTCTGGGACCAGAGGATTAGGTACAAGCACAGGCCGCTCTGGGACCAGGGAATGAGGTTCAGGCACTGGACGCTCCAGGACCAGGGGACCTCACAACTCACTAGTAGTACACCTTACTGAATAATGACTCAACTCGTTGCTTGGCCACTCACTAAGGGAGGAGTCTTTTATAAAAGATGCCTCCAGCTATTGGCTGGGAGCCATCTTGCAAGTGTTCTCATTATGCACTCGCTGTCACTTTAAGAGTAGGGGAGCGCATGCGCGTGCCACAGGAAGCTGTGGCGCACACACAACCAGGAAGCAGGAGCACACGGGGACCACGAGGCGGTGAATAAGCCCATGTCCCTGCATGGAGGGACAATCTGACACCATGCAGGGGTGCTGACACTAAAGGGTGTACAAACATGACAGACATGGGGACTTTCAGTAGGTCCCTGGCTGCCATGATAAAGACTTTCATAATCCTAGACTTCGGGCCTGATTCATCATTACATTTCTGTCTTTTTTTTTATGCGTGTGAATACCTCTCAATTTGGGACATTTTGATTTGCAAGAAAATCATCAAACAATTTGCGCCTTTTTTCAGGTTTTATCTTTTGTGGTTTAGGTTTGTGACTTTTACATATATTGAAGTGCTTTTATGTACACCAGTTATTTTGGTGCATTTGTTTTTGCAAAATTCAGCGAAACATGCCAATTTTTCAGCTAAAAGTGTCACACAAGCAGTTAAACATAATTTTGGGCTTTGCTTAAAATTTGTGAATTGGGTGTGCCATTTTCATGAATTTGGCAAAAAAAAAATAAACTAGCAAAAACCACAAGTCAAAAAACATAGTGACTTTAAGGGGTAATGCAGGTTTACCATGAAAGTTTGCAGTCACTCTATGTGACTGCAGATTTGTGAATCCTCACATTGCTCACACTGCGATATGTGAGGATTCTACTGCGGCGGCGGCGACGAAATCAAGCGCTCATGTGACCGCAAGAATATGATATGCCACATGCCAACTTCACTTGTATTATGAGGACAGACAAGTCTGCAGTCATCTAGAGTGACTGCAGACTTTCATTAAAAACCAACCCCTTTAGAAAAATGCAAATTATGAATCTGGCCCACCATTCATATAGTGTACAAATTATGAATGAAGCCCACTATTCGTATAGTGTACACTTTTTTGGGGGGGTTTGCATTTAGCAAGCCACATAGTTCATTCTGTTTGACCTCACAATTCATTCTTGAGCACAAGTAATTTAGGAGGGACCTCATTGTTTTGATGGTTGCCCCATATGGGACTGTAGGGTGAATGCGGTACTGGGAAATGGCTTGAGCTTGTCCAGTTTCAGATTTTGACTCCTTGTGCCTCACCAGAGAGAAGATTAAGCAGCCACCATCTATGCAGAATATGTTTAAGTGCCGGCTTATCTGATTCCCACAGTACATCCTTTGGCCACCCATTCCCCTGGTAGGTAACGCACATGCATTCTTCTATCCATCCACATAATGTATTAGAAAATGCTATTCATCACAGTCCATAGTCCAGTTCTGATTCTCATGTGGCCATTATTGGTGCTTTTAGTGCTGTATGATGGTTAGCATGGGTCCCCTGACCAGTCTATGTCTACACTGTGATGCTTTGCCTCTGTTGATTCTGTGGCACCCCAGGAGTCCGGCTGCCACAATGGCATGGCCTCTCTCACAGGGCTTAATGTCATGCCTGGAAGCAAGAAGGAATTCCCTTAGCAGGTAACACTGGCATCCAACACCTTTCCTGACTTCAGATCAGAAGGGGGAGCTCCAACGCCTGCTTCGCCATAAATTCTGGCCTGCAGGTGGGCTTAGTCAGTTCAGTGTGAGTTTAGTGTGAGACAGTGAAGGAAGAGGAAGCAAGTGAGTAGAATCTGGGGGACTGGAGCTGCGACTAAGCTCACCCCAGGACTGAGCACCAAAGACCGGACACCGGAGTCCGTGGTTGTGTGGGAACTGCATGCCCAGCAACTGAATCCGGAGAACAGGAGATTGCAGGTCTCCTGGCCACAACTGACACCCGAAGGTACAGCAGCAAACTAGAGCCCCGAGTCACCACGAGGGAGTGACACCAGAAAAAGGCTCAACAGGGCAGACAAAATACGCCTGCGCCGGAGCCGCAGCATGAATACAAGAAGAGGACATCATCGTAAGAAGATGGGAGGCCCCGGACCGGATGGCGACACCCATCGGACCGGACCACCGCGGGACCGCCCCTGGGTGAGTATAATCTAACCTCTTTTTCTCATCTTACATCAGGGTCTTATCTACAGCATTCCAGAATGCTGTAGATAAGCCCCTGATGCTGGTGGGCTTAGCTCATCTTCGATTTTGGGGGTGACAGGTTCCCCTTAAGGAGGTTAAATTTGATCCTGGGGCTCCAATTTTTCAGCCATGTAATTTGAAGTTAGCGAAAGAGCATACGGGGGTAGTGAAAGAAAAGCTAGTTAAGGAGGTGGAACTAGGTAGCATGGCAGGTCCATTTAAAGACCCCCCAATGGTCTAATATGAGGGTTTTCCCTTTAAGGGTGGTTCAAAGCGGGAACAAAATAAGTTCCAGCTTATTCATCATTTATCGTACCCATTCGCTGACTTTGTTAATGACGCCATGAGTTATTGTCCATATCATATGTGTTCTGTGATAGGGCATTGGATTTGGCAAGGAAAGTGGTATTTGGGGCCCTGATGGTGGCTTTCTGTTTGCTTCATGTACAAACCGACAGCCTTCATTTGTTGGGGTGTATGTGGGACACTGAGTTTTTTATTGTTGTTTACCCATGGGTTGCTCTATTCTATATTCTTATTTCAAGGCTTTTAGATCATTTGATGGGTGGGTAATGTGGGACATGCCCAATATTCCATCGATAATTCACTATCTGGACAATTTCTTTTCTGTCGGTCCCTCGGATTTGGCAGTTTGCTCAGTTTTACTGTTCACTTTAAAAAGGTAGTTTTAGTGTTTGGTATCCCATTGGCCCCAAATGAGATGGAGGGTCCAGCTTCAGTTATGCATTTTCTTGGCATAGAGATTGATTCTATAGCAATGGAATGTAGGCTCTCGGAAGATAAACTGGTTGATTTATGGTTGCCGGCAGCCGCTTTGAAGTGGGCCAAAAGCAGGGTCGGACTGGCCTACCGGGATACTGGTGAAATGCCCGGTGGGCCCCGACCCAGAGAGGAGGAGGAAGAAAAAAAAAAGAGACGCTAGCTCTTTAAATCTTCGGGCAGCGCCGACCGCCGCCACGACCAGGGCCCTCCATCCCCCCCGGTGCCAGCGCTGGCATTGGGCCCCCCTTCTACAGCGCTGGCATTGGGCCCCCCTTCTAATACTTACCTCTCCTGGTTCCTGTGGCAGCTGCAGCGTCTTCAGCGCCCTCTGACTCTGCAACGTCTCAGGGCAGAGGGCGCGATGATGTCATCACTGTGCACTCAGCCTCTCTGTCCTGAGCGTTGCAGAGCCGGAGAGACACTGAGCGCACCGGACCTGCACTGGGAACGGGAGAGGTGAGGATTTTACTTTTTTTTTCTTTATGTCTGACTCTGTCTGTCTGGGGGCAATGCTGGACACACTGGGGCAATGCTGGAGACCCTGGGGCAGATTGCTGGACACACTGGGGCAATGCTGGACACTGGGGCAGATTGCTGGACACACTGGGGGCAATGCTGGACACACTGGGGCAATGCTGGAGACCCTGGGGCAGATTGCTGGACACACTGGGGCAATGCTGGACACTGGGGCAGATTGCTGGACACACTGGGGCAGTGCTGGACATACTGGGGGTAATATGCTGGACACACTGGGGCAGATTGCTGGACACACTGTCTGGGGGCAATGCTGGACACACTGGGGCAGATTGCTGGACACACTGGGGCAATGCTGGACACTGGGGCAGATTGCTGGACACACTGTGGACAATACTGGACAATTGGACATACTGGGGCAGATTGCTGGACACACTAGGGGCAGTGCTGGACATACTGGGGCAGACTGCTGGACACTCTGGGGGTAATATGCTGGACATACTGGGGCAGATTGCTGGACACACTAGGGGCAATGCTGGACACTGGGGCAGATTGCTGGACACACTGTGGAAAATGCTGGACAATTGGACATACTGGAGCAGATTGCTGGACACACTAGGGGCAGTGCTGGACATACTGGGGCAGATTGCTGGACACTCTGGGGGTAATATGCTGGACACACTGGGGCAGATTGCTGGACAACCTGGGGGTAATATGCTGGACACACTAGGGGTAATATGCTGGACACACTGGGGGTAATATGCTGGACACACTTGGGCAGATTGCTGGACACACTGTCTGGGGGCAATGCTGGACACTCTGGGGCAATATGCTGGACATACTGGGGCAGATTGTTGAACACACTGTCTGGGGGCAAATTTGGACACACTGGGGCAATATGCTGGACATACTGGGGCAGATTGCTGGACATACTGTCTGGGGGAAATGCTGGACACACTGGGGCAGATTGCTGGACACTAGGGCAATATGCTGGACATACTGGGGCAGATTGTTGAACACACTGTCTGGGGGAAATGCTGGATACACTGGGGCAATATGCTTGATATACTGGGGAAAATTGCTGGACACACTGGGGGCAATGCTGGACATACTGGGGCAGATTGCTGGACACACTGGGGGTAATATGCTGGACACACTGGGGCAGATTGCTGGACACACTGTCTGGGGGCAATGCTGGACACTCTGGGGCAATATGTTGGACATACTGGGGCCGATTATTGAACACACTGTCTGGGGGCAAATCTGGATACACTGGGGCAATATGCTGGACATACTGGGGCAGATTGCTGGACACACTATCTGGGGGAAATGCTGGACACACTGGGGCAATATGCTTGACATACTGGGGCAGATTGCTGGACACACTGGGGGTAATATGCTGGACACACTGGGGGTAATATGCTGGACACACTGGGGCAGATTGCTGGACATACTGGGGAAAATTGCTGGACACACTGGGGGCAATGCTATACACACTGGGGCAATATGCTAGACATACTGGGGCAGATTGCTGGACACACTGGGGGTAATATGCTGGACACACTGGGGGTAATATGCTAGACACACTGGGGCAGATTGCTGGACACACTGGGGCAGATTGCTGGACACACTGTCTGGGGGCAATACTGGACACACTGGGGCAATATGCTTGACATACTGGGGCAGATTGCTGGACACACTGTCTGGGGGCAATGCTGGACACACTGGGGCAGATTGCTGGACACTGGGGCAATATGCTGGACATACTGGGGCAGATTGCTGGACACACTGGGGGTAATATGCTGGACACACTAGGGGTAATATGCTGGACACACTGGGGCAGATTGCTGGACACACTTGAGGCATGGGCAGAATGTAGATACAGGGCATGATTGAAGACACGGGGCAGAATGAAAGACATGGGGCAGGATTGGATCATGGGGCAGGATGGATACGATGGAGACTGATGGGGCAGGATGGGGAGATCATATGGGGTAGAATGGATACTCATGAGGGCAGGATGGGAGAACATATGGCTGACGCCAGGAATGAGATAAACGGGGCCAGGATGGGGAATATTATTACCATAGGGGCTAATTAAGGGATATTATTACTGCAGTGATGTATTTATTTTATTTTTTGGGTATAATGTTTTAAATGGGGGCGGTCCTGTTACTGTGCAGAGTGACACTATATCGCCTTTTTTTCTTCATGTGGTGTAATGTAGAAGTTGTGAAAAATTAAGTAATGTGTTCTGCAAGCGGAACTTAAGAAAACTGTGTTATTTCCTGCAGAAACGAGTCCTGGCTGGAAGAAATGAAGGCGGTCTGTGCTGGATGAAAGATGAAGGACTTCACCTAGAGACGTCACCGGTGAGTCAGTGTTACCTATACACTGACACTATACACTGTACACTATATATAGAGCTCCTGTGTACAATGTCACCAGTGATCACTGTATTACCTATACATATTATACAGAGCTCCTGTGTATAATACCACCAGTGATCTCTGTATTATCTCTACACAGACACTGCATACTAAGTACAGATCTCATGTGAATACTGGCACTTATGGTGATAGTATTGTTTTTTTTTTTTTTATTACTGATCAGTATTGTAGTATTCAGTCACTATGTGGTGGTAATATGTGGTCTGGAAATGGTGTTGTGGTATTTGGTCACCAAGTGGTGGTAATATGTGATCTGGTCATGGTGTGGTGGTATTTGTCCCTTGTATGTAGTATTATTCGGTCACTATGTGGTCTGGTCATGGTGTGGTGGTATTTCTTCCTGTATCTGATATTATTGGTCTTGGTATAGTGGATTGTGTTGGGTATGGCGGTCATTTGTTCTCTCTGATATTAATTAGGAGAACATTCTTTATTTCCATTAGAGTTTTAATGCTTTGTACACAGCGGCGGAGATGCACTTACAGGGGGTTTCCTGTGGAAAAAAGTAATCACCTCTCCACAGGATAAGTGCTAACGTATTGATTGGTGGGGGTCTGACTGCTTTGACCCATTCAGCAAAATGTGGAACTTTTTATCCCCATTAGACTGGAGTGGCATGTCCGACTAGATCACTGATCCATTCATTCCCTCAGTGGCTGCACTTGTTTTTTTCTGGAAGCCCCAAAGAGAATGAATGGAGCTGCGGTCAGAAATCCCACCTGCCGCTGCATTTTAAAATAGTGATAAAAGTGTCCTGTCAGGGATAAAACTTCCCCATTCTTCCGATCGGTGCAGTTTCTAATGGTCGGTCTAAGTGATCACCTATCCTGTGGAGCCCATGGATCAGTGATAACTTGTTTTAACTAAGAACCCCATTAATGTAAACTACCGTAATTGTACATCCCAGTTATTGGGGCACATGGTAGATGTGCATCGGCCGCCGGTGTTTTACAGCCGATGCTCCTCTATAATGACAGATATTTGCATATAGCTGTAGGGTGGGCCCCTAGAGTCCATTCCCCTGGTGGGCCCCAGACACCCCAGTCCGACCCTGGCCAAAAGGGTCCATTTGAAGGTAGAATAGCCCAGTCCATTTATTGGGTAAACTTAATTTTGCCTGCCATATTATGCCATTGGGCCGTCTCTTTTCCAGGCATTTGATGGCTGCCATGGCTGTAAAGACATCCCCGGCTCGTTTAGTTGGCATTAATCTGGAGTTCAGGGATGATCTGGAAGTCTGGGATTCATTTTTTAAATTACAATGGGTGTACGTTGTGGATGACGAATGTGGTGTCTAATGGTTAAGAGTCGCCTGCCAGGCCTGTGGGGTACTCAGTACCGGGTCCAGTGTTCACAGGGGGATGTCACGGTGGTGACCTGGTCCGTGGCCCTGGGCACCCATGTAAAAGGGGAAAGTCTTTAGAAGGGATTTGGTGAATAGAGTTTGTGTTCATGACGCCACTTGTGGTATTCGGTCAGTGGGGACCGACGCTGCTTTAAGGGGTCCTCTGGGGTGATGTTATGGCAGCTAGATGGTATAACTCCCCATAGGTGAAGTGTATCACCAGGGCTCCCGGTGTGTAGATGGAAGATGGTGGATGGCGCAGTAAAGAACGAGGACACAGGTTTGCAGTCTCTTTACCTGGTTTACTGAAGACTTCAGGCAGCCACAGTCCAGGGTACCAGATCACAGGGCAGGCAGGGTCCGGCCGGCTTGGAAGCAAATCCAGAGTCCCCTTTACCAGGTGGAGTTAAAAGCCTTCCTCTAGCACGGTGGTATTGTAGTCCCTTACTGCCTATATCTTCTGATAAGGTCCTCACAGTTCTTCTCTCTGTCCCCCATATAGGATAGGACAATACCTGCATGACAGGTAACTCTAGCCTTTTTACAGGGACTCTAGCACACCCCGGGCTCTATGTGTTACGGTGTCTCAGGTGTGTGTGGTGGACAGGTAACTTGCAGTTCAGCTGCCCCGCCGGTTTCTGATGTAAGTCTTAGAGTCCCTTACAACTTCGGTGGTCCGGCTACCGGTATCTGCGCTTCAGAAGGAGGCAGCCTGCTCTTAGCTGGTCTCCCCCTGGTATCACTCGTCTATGCTTCGCTCTCCTTGACTCTCACTGAACAATGTTCGGCTTTCTGTATGTCTCTTTCCAGGAGCTGTAGTGCTTCAGACTACACGGCCCCTTCAGACCTTCTGACACTCTATGTCGGTCTCCACCCTTCTGTCTCTCTGACAATCTCACTGAAACTGAACTCTCTTTCCCTCCAAACCACAATATATATATAGGGGAGTCACCTGGGAAGAGGATCAAAAGCTCCCCCTTGTGGCCTGGAGTGTGAACATGTTGTGTGTATGGTGGTTACCTGATAAAAGATATCCTTCATCGCGTCCAAACGTAACATCACTCCCCCGTGAGGAAGACAATGCTACTGTGACAACCAGGACCCTGGGGCGCCACAGTTGTTTGTGCTGTGCACGGATGCTGCAGGTTCTGCTGGTTTTGGCACATTTCTTCAAGGGCATTGGTGTTCTGGGCTTTGGCCTGATACATGGGAAACAGCGGGTTTGGTGTGGAACTTGTCATTGCTTTAAATTTTTCCAGTTATTGGCACCGGTGTATTTTTCAGTTTAATTAGGCAATCGATGACTGAGGCCACTTGGTACCGATACAGAAAAGTCTGGGACGAATGGGAAGATTTTGGTATTAAAGCCAAAATGAGTTCTTCTTTTACCAGGTTGTTTCTGTTACCATCCCTCATGGGCTGGGATTTTGTGTCAACGTTGGCAGTGATGCCAAAATTGGCAGCATAAAGGTACTGTCACACTAGACGATATCGCTAGCGATCCGTGACGTTGCAGCGTCCTGGCTAGCGATATCGTCCAGTGTGACAGGCAGCAGCGATCAGGCCCCTGCTGTGCTGTCGCTGGTCGGGGAAGAAAGTCCAGAACTTTGTTTCGTCGCTGGCTCTCCCGCTGACATCGCTGAATCGGCGTGTGTGACGCCGATTCAGCGATGTCTTCGCTGGTAACCAGGTTAAACATCGGGTTACTAAGCGCAGGGCCGCGCTTAGTAACCCGATGTTTACCCTGGTTACCATCGTTAAAGTAAAAAAAACAACCACTACATACTTACCTACCGCTGTCTGTCCCCGGCGCTCTGCTTCTCTGCTCTGGCTGTGAGCGCCGGGCAGCCGGAAAGCAGAGCGGTGACGTCACCGCTCTGCTTTCCGGCTGCTGTGCTCACAGTCAGAGCAGAGAAGCAGAGCGCCGGGGACAGACAGCGGTAGGTAAGTATGAAGCGTTTGTTTTTTTTACTTTTACGATGGTAACCAGGGTAAACATCGGGTTACTAAGCGCGGCCCTGCGCTTAGTAACCCGATGTTTACCCTGGTTACCGGCATCGTTGGTTGCTGGAGAGCTGTCTGTGTGACAGCTCTCCAGCGACCAAACAGCGACGCTGCAGCGATCCGGATCGTTGTCGGTATCGCTGCAGCGTCGCTTAGTGTGACGGTACCTTTAGTCTTTTTGTTTAAGTTCCAAGGTTTGAGTGATCTAACAAAGGATTTTTTGGTGAAGCAGGCGTTGATGGTTTTTTGCAGCGGAATGCATAGTCATGACAAGAGAAGGATGGTTTCCTTTGAATTGTTGGGCAGGATACTTTTTGTGGTCAGTTTGTTTTTCAAATTATTATTATTATTTATTATTATAGTGCCATTTATTCCATGGCGCTTTACATGTGAGGAGGAGTATACATAATAAAAACAAGTACAATAATCTTAATCAATGCAAGTCACGACTGGTACATGAGGAGAGAGGACCCTGCCCGCAAGGGCTCACAATCTACAAGGTATGGGTGAGGATACAGTAGGTGAGAAAATATGGGTTGTTGTTTTCAACAGCTTTTGCTTTGGCCTTTTAATGATGCTTTTCGGATCAGTGAGATAGTCGTTCCTTCAAAGTTTGTAGATGGAGGTTAGTGATGAGCGATGTGTGTTTGTTTGAGGACAGGGTGGAATGTTTTTACAGCGTTCAAAGACTGATCAAATTTGTTGGGGTAAGCTGGTGGTGTTGTATAGACTTGAGGCCTCCCCTATTACAGTAGTAAAAGGTTTTATGGATGTTCGGAGTGGTTATCCAGGTTCGTTCTTGAAGCTTCTGAATGGTTCCTCTATTCCAAAATATTAGTTTATTGTGGTTTGGGGGACTGTTTGTCGTGCTGAGATGAGATGTCTGAAGAGTATGAGTCGCATTCCTTTCACATTAGGGCAACGACTGAGGCTTCACGCTGGTGTTTGGAGTACACAATGGTTCGCCATATTGGGCGTTGGGAATCTTCACGTTTTTGCTCTTATGTTCATCCTCATTTGGTGTAATTATGAAGGGCTATCTGGGATTGCAATAGGTTGATTGAACATATGTGGCAGTATGGGTATTAGTGTTATGGTGATTGTTTTTGGTTCACTATAGGTGTTTTGGGTTGCATTGAGAGCTGACGTTCGTCCTGATGGCCGGAAGCATGGGCAAGGTTGGACCACGGCGTTGATCAAATGGCTCAGAATCCATGGTATGATGTGGGGGAGGGTTTTACCAGAGAAACATGAATACAGGAATATGTGCTAGTTAATAGTGAGACAGTAGAATTACGTATTTGGTGTGAGACATCTTTCAGAAAGTAATAGACATGTACTGGCATCTTGTTTTCGTCCCTGGCTTCATTATGTGCTACTATTTTCAATTACATCAAGTGGCTGCTGTTAACGCTGTAAGCCTGGCAGCCGCGCTGCGCGGATAACAGATGTGTTATGTGTGCCAGAAAACTAATCCAGGGAAAAGCTATGGAAAAATCCTCCACCTCTCATGCCCACTTCAGTAACTTTATAATTGTAGTTAGGCGTCTATGTAATTGCAGTCTATTAAAGAGCACCACATAAACAGTACAGAAAAATGCACCCTATAAACAGTGCCAGATATATGCCCTCTGTGGTCAGTGCCAGAATAGTGCGCCTTAAAATGGTCAGTGCCAGCAAAATCTCCATAATAAACAGTGCCATAAGAGTGCCCCCCATAATCAGTACTAAAAAAATGCACCAGGTAAACAGTGTCAGAAAAATTCCACCATAAACAGTGACAACAGAATTCCCCTTCAAACTTCGTTCTCCTCTCTCATGTCCTTATTGAAGCGATCCTTCATCGAAGCCAACAGACTTTTACTCTCTTCACTGTGAAGGGGGGGGGGGGGAAGAAATTGTAAAACAATGCACCTTTTACAGGTTCACTGCCGCAATACTTACGAAAATCCTTTCTGACTTGTGGCGTGGCTGTGTCCCAATCATCCAACAGCGATCTGGCCGCTTCTTCCCACAATTGCCGAATCACCACGGTGTCCGAGTGCTGCCGATCACGGGTGTCCCACAACGGTACTCGCTGTTGCACCAGCATTATCAAGCGGTCATTGTCAATGGTGCCTTCCTCACGTTGTGGAACCTAGAAATCAAAGAAACACATTAGTCATATACTTGTAAAGATAAAACACTTAAAACCAAAACATTCAAGAATACTTACATGCCGTCTTTCCACCTGAGGAACTTGGGCCCGAGTCAACTGCTCCGGCTCTTCCGCACTGGAACTGTTCTGTAAAGAAAATACATGATTTTACCTCATGTGTCATATTGACAGTCAATACATACCTGTCAGTATAGCAAATGTCCTCACTTCTTCAGTCTCCCGTCCACTCTGGGAGGCATTCTGTTCTTCACTTGAAGACACTTTTGAAGAAGGCTGCAAGACAGACAGAAGTGAGTACAGGCTGCAGTGAGAGAGACAGACAGACATTTTCTTAGCTTCTATACTCACATCCAGAGTGAAATCCAGAGTCTTCACACAGCATCAAAAGTCTTGAAGGTATGTGCACATGTCCGGAATGCTTACATTATTTTCCTGAGATAAACCTGAGGTTTTCCGCAGGAATTCTGCATGCGTTTGTTTTTGTGGATTTTGCGCGTTTTTTGCGAGTTTTTTTGCGGATTTTAATAATAATAATAATAATAATAATAATAATAATTTTTATTTATATAGCGCCAACATATTCCGCAGCACTTTACAATAAGCGGGGCCATGTACAGACAATAAATTCAGTATAAGTTAAGACAATTTAAACAGTGACATTAGGGGTGAGGTCCCTGCTCGCAGGCTTACAATCTACAAGGAAATGGGGGGACACAATAGGTGAAAAGTGCTTGATATTTCAGGTCTGGCAATTATAATAAATAGGGATTTTCATATAAAGCTGCATGATCCGGTCATCAGCCCGTGTGTTTAAGTGCAATAGTCAAGTATCAAGTGTAGTTATCGTGTGCATGGAGGGTGTGGAGACAGATGATTAGTAGGGTGCAGCTTCAGAATAATATTTGGAAGGTGGGAACAGGACAAAGTTAGTTTACTGAGTAGTTGATGTGGTAGGCTTGCTTGAAGAGATGGGTTTTTAAAGCGCGCTTGAATAGGTCGGGGCTAGGTATGAGTCTGATCGTCTGGGGAAGTGCATTCCAGAGAGCTGGCGCAGCATGAGAGAAGTCTTGGAGACGGAGGTGCGAGGTTCGGATTACGGGGGATGTTTGTCTTAGGGTACCGTCACACAGTGGCATTTTGATCGCTACGACGGCACGATTTGTGACGTTCCAGCGATATATCCGTGACGTTCCAGCGATCTCGCTGTGTCTGACACGCTCCTGCGATCAGGGACCCCGCTGAGAATCGTACGTCGTAGCAGATCGTTTGAAACTTTCTTTCGTCGTCTAGTGTCCAGCTGTGGCGGCATGATCGCATGGTGTAACAAAGGTGTGCACGATATTGTATACGATGTGCGCATAGTAACCAACGGCTTCTACATCGCACATACGTCATGAAATTATCACTCCAGCGTCGTACATTGCAAAGTGTGACAGCAGTCTACGACGCTGGAGCGATATTGTTACGATGCTGGAGCGTCACGGATCGTGCCGTCGTAGCGATCAAAATGCCACTGTGTGACGGTACCCTTAGGTCATTTGTAGAACGGAGGACACGTGTAGGGTGATAGACGGAGATGAGAGAGGAGATATAAGGCGGTGCAGAACTGTGGAGAGCTTTGTGGGTGAGAGAGATGAGTTTGTACTGGACCCTGTAGCGAATGGGTAGCCAGTGTAATGACTGGCACAAGATGGAGGCATCGGCGTAGCGGCTGGACAGAAATATGACCCTGGCTGCAGCATTCAAGATGGATTGGAGAGGAGAAAATTTGGAAAGAGGGAGACCGATCAGAAGAGAGTTGCAGTAGTCCAGACGAGAA
Organism: Ranitomeya imitator; assembly: GCF_032444005.1. Lineage (NCBI taxonomy): Eukaryota > Metazoa > Chordata > Amphibia > Anura > Dendrobatidae > Ranitomeya > Ranitomeya imitator. Next base: position 39,314,800 of record NC_091284.1, read on the forward strand.
TGAATAAGAGCGACAGTAAGAGTCTTAGCAGTTTCAAAGGTGAGAAAAGGTCGGATTCTGGAGATGTTTTTAAGATGCAGGTGACAGGAGCGAGTGAGTGATCGGATATAGGGAGTAAAGGAAAGTTCGGTGTCGAATATGACCCCAAGACAGCGGGCATGCTGTTTGGGAGTTATGGTTGAACCCTCCAGGGTAATTTCGATTTTATGCGTTTTTACTCCAAAACAATGGGAAATCCGCAAAAAATCCGCAAAAATAATGAACATGGTGCTTCTTTTTCCGGAATGCGTTTTTTTTTGCGGAAAAAAAAAAAAACACAACATGTGCACAAAAAATGCGGAATGCATTCTAAATGATAGGATGCATAATCAATGCGTTTTTATAGCGTTTTTATCGCGATAAAACGCGCAGAAAACACAAAAATTCTTGAACGTGTGCACATACCCTGAGAGTAATGAGCTCACCCCCTTTTATACCACTTTGTAGTCTGAAGTACGCATGTCTATCAAATGCATGCGTATGCATGTCCTTGCGTACCAATGCATTCCCATAGACTGTAATGCGCTTTTTTTACGCACTCATCCACATGCGGACGATTGTGCAATATTTGACGCGTCAAAAATGCAACATGTTGCGTTCGCTGTATACCGCGAAATTACGCATGCGTATGCATCCACATGCGAATGCATGCAAAACCATGTCCCTGCATATGGATCGCCCCCGTATAGGGCAAGGGGTACTCGGTACCGGGTCCTTCGGTTCTCACGGGGGATATCACGGTGGCTGACCTGGTCCGTGGCCCTCGGGAGGTCCGTTGTAAAAGGGAAAGGTCTTTAAAGGGGAAATGTTTGTGACGCCACCTGTGGTATTTGGTCAGGGTGACCGACGCTGCTTAGGGGTCCACTGGGGTGATGTTATGGCAGCCAGATGGTATACCTTCCCACAGGTGAAGTATGTCCCCAGGGCTTCCCAGTGTGTAGATGGTGGATGGTGTGAGGCGCAGTGAAGAGCGAGGACACAAGGGTGCAGTCTCTTTACCTTTTTACTGAAGGCTTCAGCATCCACAGACCAGAGCACCAGACCACAGGGCAGACAGAGTCCGGCCGGTTTGAAGGCAAATCCAGAGTTCCCTTATCCAGGTGGAAATCAGTAGCCTTCCTCCAGCGCCTGGGTGTTGTAGTACCTTACTGCTGAGCTTCTCGTAAGGTCCTCACAACTGATGTTGGTGTTCTAGATGTTATGTCTCTCTCTGTCCCCCTAGGAACAAACCGTATGACTGTTGGCCTGAGGCTTTTTACAGGGACTCTAGCACGCCCCGGCCCCCACAAGTTGCCACCATGCCTCCTGGGTATAGGGTGGATCAGTAACTTGGAATTAGCTGTCCTGCCGGTCTCTGGAGCAAGGCATAAAGGACTGTTGCTCCCTCGGTGTTCCGGCTACCGGATCCTGCGCCTCAGAAGGAGGCAGCCTGTGCAGGGCAGAACTCCTTCTGGTTTCTTCTCCCTTTTTGCTATGACTTTGTTTCTCACACTCTAAAATACAATTCGCTGTTCGTGTCTCTTTCTTAGGATGCTGCAGCACGTGGGGCAGGCGCAGCTCTGTAGCCTTCTGTCTAGGCCTCTGACAGGATCCCACCCCTGTCAGGGACCATCTCTGTCAGCAACTACTCGATGTTCCTCCTTCCTCTCTGTCTGCCTGACAGGAACTGCCTAACTTCCTATCCAGGTCACCAGTTTTACCTAATTGTGAAGAGTGTCCTAATAAATAGGAGCATAGCTCCCCCTGGTGGACTGGAGTGTGAAGTGTGTTGCATGGTTTGTGATACCTGGTAAAGAGATCTCCTTTATTGCCTTCAGACGTAACATCACTCCCCCTAGAGGAGAATGATATTACTGCAACAACCAGGACCCTGGGGCGCTGCACGTACACCATGTTAAAGATATGTACGCATGACCCATGCGGATGTATGAGGATCATACGCTGCCCACAGAAACCCTAATGTGAACCCGGCCTAACCCTGCACTATAGTCATTACACAATGCCATGACAGAACATATGAACAGAGCATACACAGCACATACAATACAATAATGCAGCATACAGGCACAGTACATGAATACAATAAGACATTAAGATATTAATAAACAGGTACACCATCCGGGTGCTGCACAAAGTGCACAGGCCCAGCACACGGGAGAGAGGGGGCAGACGAGGGTCCTCGCCACCTCGTTACACTGCGGACCGAGCATGGAGCTGGGAGCACAGTCACTAATCACTGCTAGTATCTCTGACAGGGCGGCCTGCTTTCAGTACTGCTCTGATGAACCCAGGCTGGGACTGGCCCCTGACCCCATTCCCCTCACCCCCAACCAGTCATCACTGTATGTTACCTGTGGTGTTACATAGGACTGCAGGTGACACCTACCACATCATCTGCAGGCTGTACTCAGAGAGTAATCACTGTGTAATCTGTGGTGTAGTAGTACAGATAATGCAGTAGATGTCACATGCAGTCCTGTGTAATGCCACAATCTCTGAGTACAGGTAATGTGGTAGATGTCACATGTAGTCCTATGTAACACCTCAGATAACAGAGTGATAGCTTTCTAAGTTCTAAGAGAGTTATCACCTTGCTATCTGTGGTGTTACATAGGGCTGCAGGTGACATCTACTACAATATCTATACCCATAGTTAAGATTGTGTTATTTGTGGTGCTATTTTTTTCTTTTTGGGGGGGTTTGAAGACGGTGGCCCTCAGGGGATGTTGGGTGGTGCTATGACATCACTGCATCATTCCATCCAGTGCCCACTGCCGTACCAGATAGAAGATGAGGCGGCAGAGTGGTGGATGGGGACCCAGGATTAGATGAGTATAAGCTTTTTTCTTTATTTTTCTTATATTGTTTGGCTACAGAATGGGGAATTGTGGGACGTCATATTATATCGGGGTCTGTGGGGAACATTACACTGGGGCTGTGGGGACATCAGAATAATGTGAGGCTGTGAGAGACATTATACTGTATAGGGAGCTGTGGAACACATCGTACTGTATCAGGAACTGGGGAGTCATAATACTGTATGGGGAAACATGGGGGTCATAATACTGTATACGGTGCTGTGGGGGCCATTGCAGTGTATACAGTATTAGGTAACTGTTGTACCCATGATACTGTATGAGGAAGGGGTTCAGTTTGGAAAGGACTGTGTGGTGGGCAGTATGAGGGCACTGTGTGAAGAGTGGGCACAGAATGGATATAGAGAGGGGGCAGTATGAAATGGGGACACATTATGGAGAGATGTTAACATGGCAGGGGACAGTGTAGAGTTATAGAGAGAGTAAGGAAAACAATGGAGAGGGGATAGACATGGTATAGGCCGATGGGGCAGATGGTGTGGTGTTTAGAGCTGATAGTGGCAGACAGTGCTGTTGTTATAGCTCATAAGGGCAGAGAGTGTGGAGGTCATATGCCATAGGAGGCTTGTTGAGGGCACAGTATAGACAAATGTTTTATGCAGAGGGAAGTTTAATAACACTCTTATTTTTAAGGGCATTGTTTCTGCAGAAAACTGGAGAGGATGGAAGTCTGTAGAGACGAGCTGTGGATGTGAGAAGTCATCAAGGCATCTGGACAAAATAGAGACAAATAGAAAGAGAACTACTCCAGTCATGGAAGCTGTCACCTCTAGGGTACCTGAATGTAAATATTTATTTGTGATCCTGCCTGGGTCTCATCAGTGCTGTGGTTCCTGTATGGTCCGCAGTCTGAAAAAGACTGATAACAACAACTGCCAGCATCTCACTACCATTGTTAAGGACATACTGGACATTGTAGGTTCATGGAATACAATTATATAAGGGGCTGACCTGACATTACAATTGATTTATATTCTAAGCTTGGTTCTTATAGTGTTCTGGTGATGCATTCATGTACTTACGATGGTACTGGCATTGTATTTATTTACTGACGGTGATTCTGGTGATGTATTTGTGTTCTGATGGTGGTTCTAGTGACCTATTTTTTTCTGATGATGGTTTTGGTGCTGCATTTATGTACTATTGATGGCTCTGGTGTTCTATTTATGTACTGATGATGAGTTTGGTTCTGTATTCATATACTGATGATTGTTTTGGTGATGAATACATCATCAGAACAACCATGACTACAATAATACCTCACTAGGACCATTATCACTACATGAATACATCATCAGATCCATCAGTAGTACATGAATACAGCACTAGAACAACAATCACTACATGAATTATTTGTCACCAGAACCACTATCTGAAGAGGAATACACATCAGATCAGAATAGGAATATGGCACTAGAACCACCATCAGTTCTGTTGCAAGCTGTATTTGTCACATGACAAATCACTCAAAAACCTTCAGATGTTTCCCTTTATCTATAGTGGTGTATGTTTAGCTTTCATTAGGCTATCCGCCAAATGCTGGACACCTTAATTGAAACCAAACGACCCCATTATAATTAAGCAGTATTAGTTTCCATGACTATCCTATTGTCCAATGTTTAACCCCTTAGTGACAGAGCCAATTTGGTACTTAATGACTGAGCCAATTTTTACAATTCTGACCACTGTCACTTTATGAGGTTATAACTCTGGAACGCTTTAACGGATCCCACTGATTCTGAGATTGTTTTTTCGTGACATATTGTACTTCTTGATAGTGGTAACATTTCTTCGATATTACTTGCGATTATTTATGAAAAAAATGGAAATATGGCGAAAATTTTTAAAATTTTGCAATTTTCAAACTTTATATTTTTATGCCCTTAAATCAGAGAGATATGTCACACAAAATAGTTAATAAATAAAATTTCCCACATGTCTACTTTACATCAGCACAATTTTGGACACAACATTTTTTTTGTTAGGGAGTTATAAGGGTTAAAAGTTGACCAGCAATTTCTCATTTTTACAACACCATTTTTTTTAGGGACCGCATCACGTTTGAAGTCATTTTGAGGGGTCTATATGATAGAAAATAACCAAGTGTGACACCATTCTAAAAACTGCACCCCTCAAGGTTCTCAAAACCACATTCAAGAAGTTTATTAACCCTTTACGTGCTTCACAGGAACTGAAACAATGCGGAAGGAAAAAATGAACATTTAACTTTTTTTTGCAAACATTTTACTTCAGAACCATTTTTTTTTTCACAAGTGTGAAAACAGAAATTAAACCATAAATTTTGTTGTGCAATTTCTCCTGAATATGCCGATAACACATATGTGGGGGTAAACCACTGTTTAGGCGCACTGCAGAGCTTGGAAGTGAAGGAGCGCCGTTTGACTTTTTCAATGCAGAATTGGCTGGAATTGAGATTGGTTGCCATGTCACGTTTAGAGAGCCCCTGATGTGCCTAAAAAGTGGAAACCCCCCACAAGTGACACCATTTTGGAAACTAGACCCCTTAAGGAACTTATCTAGATGTGTGGTGAGCACTTTGAGCCCCCCAAGTGTTTATAACGTAGAGCCGTGAAAATAAAAAATTGCATTTGTTTACACAAAAATTATCTTTTTGCCCACAAATTCTTATTTTCACAAGGGTAACAGGAGAAATTAGAACACAAATGTTGTTGTGCAATTTCTCCTGAGTACGTTGATACCCCATATGTGGGGGTAAACCACTGTTTGGGCACACCGCAGAGCTTGGAAGAAAAGGAGTGCCGTTGTACTTTTTCAATGTAGAATTGGCTGGAATTGAGATCGGACACCATGTTGCGTTTGCAGAGCCCCTGATGTACCTAAACAGTAGTAACCCCCACAAGTGACCCCATTTTGGAAACTAGACCCCCCAAGGAACTTATCTAGGTGTGTGGTGAGAACTTTGAATGCCCAAGTACTTCACAGAAGTTTAGAAAGCAGAGTCGTGAAAATAAAAAATATTTTTTTTCCACAAAAAAGATTTTGTAGCCCCCAAGTTTTTATTTTCACAAGGGTAACAGGAGAAATTGGACCACTAAAGTTGTTGTCCAATTTATCCCGAGTACGCTGATGCCCCATATGTGGGGGTAAACCACTGTTTGGGCGCACGGCAGAGCTCGGAAGGGAAGGAGCGCCGTTTTGGAATGCAGACTTTGATAGAATGGTCTGTGGGCGTTATGTTGCATTTGCAGAGCCCCTGATGTACCTAAACAGTAGAAACCCCCACAAGTGACCCCATTTTGGAAACTAGATCCCCAAGGAACTTACCTAGATGTGTGGTGAGAACTTTGAATGCCCAAGTGCTTCACAGAAGTTTATAATGCAGAGTCATGAAAATAAAAAATATTTTTTTTCCACAAAAAAGCTTTTGTAGCCCCCAAGTTTTTATTTTCACAAGGGTAACAGGAGAAATTGGACCCCAAAAGTTGTTGTCCAATTTATCCCGAGTACGCTGATGCCCCATATGTGGGGGTAACCCACTGTTTGGGTGCTCGGCAGAGCTCAGAAGGGAGGGAGCACCATTTGACTTTTTGAGCGCAAAATTGGCTGTTGTGTTTGGAGACCCCCTGATGTACCTAAACAGTGGACACCCCCCAATTCTAACTCCAACCCTAACCCCAACACACCCCTAACCCTAATCCCAACCCGATTCCTAATCCTAATCCCAACCCTAACGATCACAACCCTAACCCCAAAACAACCCTAATGTCAACCCTAACCATAACCCTAATCAAATCCCTAAATCCAACACACCCCTAATCCTAATCTCAACCCTAACCTCAATCCTAATCCCAAACCTAACCCTAATCCCAAGCGTAACCCTAATTCCAACCCTAACCCTAATACCAACCCTAATCCAAACCCTAACCCTAATCCCAACTCTAACCCTAACTTTAGCCGCAACCCTAGCCCTAACTTTAGCCCCAACCCTAGCCCTAACCCTAAATTTAGCCCCAACCCTAACCCTAGCCCTAACTTTAGCTCCAACCCTAACCCTAGCCCTAACTTTAGCCCCAACCCTAACCCTAGCCCTAAGGCTACTTTCACACTTGCGTCGTTTGGCATCCGTCGCAATCCGTCGTTTTGGACAAAACATGGATCCTGCAAATGTGCCCACAGGATGCGTTTTTTGCCCATAGACTTGTATTGCCGACAGATCGCGATGGATGGCCACACGTCGCGTCCGTCGTGCACTGGATCAGTTGTGTTTTGGCGGACCGTCGGCACAAAAAAGCGTTCAATATAACGATTTTTTGTACGTCGCGTCCACCATTTCCGACCGCGCATGCATGGCCGTAACTCCGCCCCCTCTTCCCCAGGACATAGACTAGACAGCGGATGCGTTGAAAAACTGTATCCGCTGCCCACGTTGTGCACAATTTTCACAACGTGCGTCGGTATGTCGGGCCGACGCATTGCGATGGCCCCGTACCAGCGCAAGTGTGAAAGAAGCCTAACCCTAAATTTAGCCCCAATCCTAACACTAAATTTAGCCCCAACCCTAACCCTAAATTTTGCCCCAACCCTAACCCTAACCCTAAATTTAGCCCCAACCCTAACCCTAAATTTAGCCCCAACCCTAACCCTAATTTTAGCCCCAACTGCTCTACTCCTGCCGGCCGGCAGATGGCGACAGATGGCGGGCGCACTGCGCATGCGCCCGCCATTTTCTTTCCAGATGAAGATGCCGGCGGGCAGAAGAGGACGCAGGAGGACCCAGGGACACCGGTAAGTATAATAGGGTCCCCGAATCCCCTGATTTCTCTGTCCTCTGATGTGTGATCACATCAGAGGACAGAGAATTACAAATCGCTTTTTTTTTTTTTTTGCAATCGCCGGTAAACAGTTAATTACCGGCGATCGCAAAACAGGGGTTGGTAAAACCGACCCCGATCATGTTCTTTGGGGTCTCGGCTACCCCCGGCAGCCAAGACCCCAAAGATTCTCTCGGTGCCGGCCGGCCATTTTTTTGCCGGAAAAAGATGGCGGCGCCCATCGGGAGCCACGAGGAGCACCGGGAGAGACAGGTGAGTATTGGGGGGCTATCTGGGACCCCATTTCTCTGTCCTCTGATGTGCGATCACATCAGAGGACAGAGAAATTAAAAGGGAAATCGCGTTTTTTTTTTTTTTGCGATCGCCGGTAAACGGTTAATTACCGGCGATCGCAACTCGGGGTCGGTAAAAAAAACCCCGAATCATGTTCTCTGGGGTCTCGGCTACCCTCAGCAACCAAGACCCCAGAGAAAATCTGACTCTGGGGGGCGCTATTCACTTTTTTCACAGCGCCGTTAATTAACGGCGCTGTGGTCTAAGTACCCTTAACTGCCACCATTAAAAGGCGTATCGGCGGTCGTTAAGGGGTTAAAATTCTGGATTTCTGGATGAATATTGCTATTTGTCCCTGGTATTGTGGAAATGGTCCACAAATAATGAGTGATTATATATCTTACTTTGAAATTGCAGTCCCTGTTGAGCCTCTCCCCTAACGTACACAACATTTTTACTTTTGCTGGTATATTTTGGTAAAAAAAATAACATTTCTAGTGTATTTGATAATCAGAGGTTGTTACCTGACCTATTGGAGGAGGGTGCATTAGGGGTCCTGTCACCTTAGTCTCTGACCCATTACTTTGCTTGGGGGCTGAGGGGTGGGGGCACCATCAACGTCATCTGCCTAGGGCACCAAAATACCTTGTCCCGGCCCTAGATTGGTGCATATACATCACATAGGAGACACTAGGGCTGCAGCATGTCCATCACATAGGAGACACGGGAGTTGCAGTATATACATCACATAGGAGACACTGTGACTGGAGCATATACATCACATGAGACATTGGAGCTGGAATATATAGAATAGGAGACACTAGGGTTGGAGTACATATACTGATGAGCAAAGGGTAACAATGTTTTGAACATTTGACTTTCAGGCTCCATATCTCACCATCCACTACTGCTTCGAACGTGAGACTACCATCATTTTATAAACAATCATCTTGGCTGTTTCATACATAAATGTGACTTTCAACTATTTAGCATATGATTAATTATGCAGATTCTTGTCATGTTACTGCATTGTTAATATTTTGCTCCTAAAATTTAAATTTTCATCATTTTGTTGGTATTTTGTAAATCCACCGGCTTAAATCACTGCCTGAATCCTTCTGGGCATGTTCTCGATCAGATTCAAACAAGTCTCGACCGTAATCTAATCCCAGGTTTCTGCTACACTTTCCCAGTTTTGGTGCACACTGGTCTACTCACTTGGGTATGTATACAACTTTTTCTTCAACTCTACCCTCAACTGTTCGATTGGGTTGAGGTCTGGGGACTGTGAGACCAATCCAGCACCTCTACTTCATTGTCATTTAACCATCTCTTGCCAATCCAGACGAATACTTCGGGTTGTCGTCCTGCTGGACCACTATGTTTCCCTTTTCATACCTATAGTACTGGCGTGTACAAAGTAACTCATCTTGTAGGATACTCACATATAGCTCAGCACTCAGACCACCATTGATCCTAGTCAAGTATTCAACACCTTTGGCTGTAAAACAATCTCATATCATCAGACTTCATCTACCAAATTTTACAGTTCCTTCAATTTCTTGATCCGTTAGCCCCTTTTTCCTTTGTTTCTTCCAAACCCATTTGCACCCTTCAGAGCCTAGTCTATTGACTAATTGCTCCAAATCATTTGATTCCAATCTTCTACTCTCCACTTTTTGGACTGTTTTGCAAACTTGAACTGGCGATTCTTATGACACTATTAGTCCACATTTCTTCACCTTCACCTTTTTTCGAGCCACCATTGTAGACTTGTGTAATGTGTGTCACACGGTGCTTGCATGAACATCTGTGATATCACTATTATGAGGCATACAAGCCTCCTCCACTGCTGTGTTTGTAGCACCAGAACTGATAGACCTTGTGATGAGCAGACTTGTTGACTCCGATATTTTTCATAGATGTCCACCTCTTGGTTTTTGAATGGATGAACGAACTTCATTTCTTATTCTTCCAACTGTCATGGTGCTCACATGATGCAGTTTGGCAATTTTCTTGGTCGAGAGACCGCTATCAATGAGCTAGATGATGCAATATCTCTTTTCTTGAGAAATCTTCTTCATGGCTGCTCCTCGATTCAAACGAGTAACCTTTTACTTGGGAATCAACACTCTGAAGTATTAGGGCAAGGGTGAGGAACCTTTTGTTCTGCCAAGAGCCATTTGGGTATTTATATCATCCTTCAGGGGCTGTACAAATTGTTGGCTAACTCCACCGACAACGTATGTCCTGAGGCTGGCAATGGTGTCAGGACGTAATCTTTCATTGCGGACGCCTCAGCATTCAGTAGTGAGTACTGCATGTGCGCGTGCGTGCTCACAGAGCAAGAAGAAATTAAAAGGCAGGTAGCCATCAAAATACAGCTGCAGGCCAAACAACTGTGGTTCTCAGGAGTGTGCCCAGGGTCCAGAGAAATGGTCATCAAGGGCTGTAAATGGCCTTTAGGCCTCAGGTTCCCCATCCCTGTATTATGGAATGTGAGAACAGGTTGTATTTTGTAATATACAGGTAAAAAAAGATTTTTCCACCACCAGGAGCAAAACAGTAACAATTCAGTGACAGGCATCTACATATGTGCAGTACATACATCACAGGAGACATTGGGGCTGGAGCACTTACATCACAGGAGACATTGGGGCTAGAGCACATACATCACAGGAGACATTGGGGCTGGAGCATACATCCCAGGAGACATTGGGGCTGGAGCACATACATCACAGGAGACATTGGGTGTCACACCAAATGTGGCGATAAAGGGGCAGGACGGCGTATTTGGAACCCGCACCTGTCCCTGCACTATAAGGGGCCCTGGCTTTCCCTTATCTCGGGGGTACCTATGAAGGTTAGGAGGCCCGAGCCGCCAGCGTTTCCCTGTCTCCTATGCAGGCCCTCTAGTGACCCCCACTCCCCCAAGGGAGGTGGACTGCACCAGTGAATAACTATACAATAAACAGGAAAACAGACAATGTAAAGGAAAACCAAACTTAACTTAATGCTGCAAGGCACAGCACAGCAGAAAGAAACACCAGATACAATGGACTAAGCTGTAGAACAGCAGTTCCCAGCTAGCTCCTACTCCTGGCTTGGTCGCTGAAGAATGAACTAACACCGACAGTCAGCTGATGAACCAGGTGACCTCTTAAAGGATAGAGGTAGTGGTCATTACAAGCATCAGCTGAGCCAGCAGCAATGCAGTAACATCAGCGGCCACCGGGGGGAAGAAACTGCATTAACCCCCGATGACCAGAAAGGAAAAAAGGTCTTAAACTGAGGCAAACCAGATCTGCCACAGATCCAAACATGGATCGTGACATTGGGGCTAGAGCACATACATCACATCACAGGAGACATTGGGGCTGAAGCATACATCACAGGAGACATTGGGGCTGGAGCATACATCACAGGAGACATTGGGGCTAGTGCACATACATCACAGGAGACATTGGGGCTAGAGCACATACATCACAGGAGACATTGGGGCTAGAGCATACATCACAGGAGACATTGGGGCTGGAGCACATACATCACAGGAGACATTGGGGCTGGAGCATACATCACAGGAGACATTGGGGCTAGAGCACATACATCACAGGAGACATTGGGGCTGGAGCATACATCACAGGAGACATTGGGGCTAGAGCACATACATCACAGGAGGCATTGGGGCTAGAGCACATACATCACAGGAGACATTGGGGCTAGAGCACATACATCACAGGAGACATTGGGGCTAGAGCACATACATCACAGGAGACATTGGGGCTGGAGCATACATCACAGGAGACATTGGGGCTAGAGCACATACATCACAGGAGACATTGGGGCTGGAGCATACATCACAGGAGACATTGGGGCTAGAGCACATACCGTATTTTTCGGACTATAAGACGCACCGGACCATAAGGCGCACCCTAAATTTGGGGTGAAAATTGCAGAAAAAAAGATTTTTTATAAGATGGGGGTCCGTCTTATTGTCCGAATTTACAGTATCTTACCTGAGGGCTGGCGGTGGCAGAGCAGGGTCACAGGAGGCATGGTGTCGGCAGAGGTGGGGAGGTGCTGGGATGAGGAGGTGCTGGGATGAGGAGGTGCTGGGATGAGGAGGTGCTGGGATGAGGAGGCGCAGTGAGAGGTATGGCGTGAGAGGGGTCCCTTTCCCCGGTATGGTGATGCAGCAGCCCAGTAAGCAGCAGAGCCAGTTGAATCCTGCGGTGGCAGAGGTGCGGCGGCAGAGGTGTGGCGGCAGAGGAGGAGCAGTAAGCGGGGTCCCTTTCTCCGGTGAGGTGATGCAGCAGCCCGGTAAGCAGCAGAGCCGGGTGAATCCTGTTGTTATCGGTGGGGGCGGCCATCTTCCTGAGGCCGCACGTGTGCAGATGAAGCGCTCTGCTTCCCGGGGCTTCAGGAAAATGGCAGCGGGAGGCCGCGCGTGCGCAGATGGAGATCACGGCGGCCATTTTCCTGAAGCCTCGGGAAGCAGAGCGCACCATCTGCGCACGCGTGGCCTCAGGAAAATGGCCGCCACCACCGATAACAACAGGATTCACCCGGCTCTGCTGCTTACCGGGCTGCTGCATCACCTCACCAGAGAAAGGGACCCCGCTAACTGCGCCTCCTCTGCCGCCACACCTCTGCCGCCGCACCTCTGCCGCCTCACCTCTGCCACCGCACCTCTGCCGTCACGGTAAGCCTGCATTGCGACTATTAGACGCACCCCCCATTTTCCCCCATTTTTTTGGGGGGAAAAAGTGCGTCTTGTAGTCTGAAAAATACGGAGACATTAGGGCTGGAGCATACATCACAGAAGACATTGGGGCTAGAGCACATACATCACAGGAGACATTGGGGCTAGAGCACATACATCACAGGAGACATTGGGGCTGGAGCATACATCACAGGAGACATTGGGGCTAGAGCACATATATCACAGGAGACATTGGGGCTAGAGCATAGACATCACAAAGGATACATTTGGGGCTGGCACATATATCACAGTAGATCATTGGGTTGGAGCATACATCACAGGAGACATCGGGCTGCTGTGGTTTTCATCTATGGGACAGGAGCACATCCCATGCTAACTCTGCAGGTAGAAAATAAATGGCCAGCTGCAGGATGCCCCTATATAAAAGCTGCACGACTAATCCATCTCTCGCCTCACTATTCCTCCTCTTCTCCCCTCTACAAATCCCTTGATTGGCTCCCAACTGCCCATCAGTTCAAACTATTGTCATTGACCTACAAGGCCATCCATAAACCCTCCATATATCTCCGAATTAATCTACCGTTACCTTCCAACACGTAATCTCTGAGCCTCTCAAAACCTTTTTCTCTCCTCCACACTTATATGTTCCTCATCCAATCACCGCCAAGATTTTTCCAGAGTTTCCCCAATATTCTGGAATTCCGTGCCCCAACAAGTCCGATTTTCCACCAGTTTCAGATCTTTCAGATGGAACTTGAAAACATATCTCTTCGAGCAAGATATCAGATTTCAATAAAACCTTGCCAACTGACCACCACCAGAGCTGCCACAACCCCCCAACCTACTGTCTTCTTTCCCATTATTTGGAAGACTTCATGTACAGCACCCTGGAATCAATGGTGCTCTAAAATATATAATAATACTATATAGACAGTTTAGGCACATTGCTCCCCATAAACATCTCTAGAAGAATGTCCCCCATAAACAGCGCTAGAAGAATGCACTTACACTAGCAAACGCCCCTCGTTTATTTTAGTATTTGTATTCTCTATAAATCAAGAATTCAAAGTCAAATCTTAGAACTCTATGTTGTGTCATCCTCTGCTATTTCTCCTGGAAACTTATGCATAAATTAACAACTGGGTGTTACAATCTGACAATGATTGGACAATGCCATAATGTGTACGGACACCCCACCTTCCCCCTTCAACATGTAACATCCAATAGGCAATGTTCCTATTCATTTCCAGATAGTAGAAACAATATAAACACTTCTGCAGCTGGCTCCCCCTAGTGACATCTATCAGAATCCTGAAGACTTTTCTGTGCTGTGCTAGGAGGTAAAGAGACTAAAGCAAAGAGACTAGATTTAAAGGGGTTCATTGTGGGGGCTTCTAAGTGCTACCCCGAAAGTTTCAAAAAGTATGAGATTGTCAACTATGCACAGCCTGGAGACGAGAAAATCGATTCTAAACTAATAATTTTTGTTTAGGATTTCCCAACATTCGTGAACTCACTTGAATGAGAATTTTTAGCAATTTGTCTACAGAGCTTAAATAATATTTTAAAATTTTCCGGCCTTATAGAATCCAGCAAAACTTAGCTAGATTCTGGAAAGCAAAAAAGGAGATAAAGAATGTAAAAAAAAATTTAACTCGCTCTAACCAACTGCACGGCGGCTCTCCACTCCGCTCCAGTCTTTAGGAGACGCTCTGGTTTTCAGGAGTTTATTCCAGTTTTCAGCAGTCTGCTTTCATCCAGTCTTCATGAGTTTGCTCTGCTCAAGTCTTCAGGAGTTCACTCCGATCCGGTATTCAGAAGTCCACTCCAGTTTTTAAGAGTCTGTTCTGGTCTGGTCTTCAGCAGTCTGTTTGGGACTGGTCATCCGGAGTCTACACCAGTTTGGTCTTCAAGTGTCTGCTCCGGGCTGAACTTCAGGAATCTACTACAATCCGGTCTTCAGGAGTCCGCTTCGCTCTGGACTTCAGGAGTCCAGTCACCTCTGGTCTTCGGGGATCCGTGCTGCTCCTTTCAAGAGGTTGTGTTGCTTCGGTCTTCAGGAATCTGGTCCTGTCTTCAGAATCCACTTCGGTCTGATCTTCAGAAGTCCACTCAGGTCTTTAGGAGTCAGCTCTAGTCTTTAAGAGCAAAACTCCGGTCTGGTCTTCAGAATTCTGCTCTGGTCTTTAGGAGTCCACTCCAGTCTAGGCTTTAGGAGTCAGCTCCGATCTGGTCTTCAGGAGTCTGCTCCAGTCTTTAGAAGTCATCTCAGGTCTGGTCTTCAGGAGTCTACTCAGTGGCGTAGGAAGGGGGGTGCGGGGGGGGCGGTCCGCCCCGGGCGGCACAATGCTGGGGGCGGCCGGCGCTGCAGAAGAAGATAAAAAAAAAAAAAGACGCCCCTTTAAATCTTCGGGCGGCGCCGTCCGCCGCCACGACCAGGGCCAGCTCCCCCCACCCCCGGGTCCCGCCCCCGCCCCCGCCCCCCGCTCTATACTCACCTCTCCTGGTTCCTGCGGCGCCGGCAGCTGCAGCCTCCTCTGACTCTGCGACGTCTCAGAGCAGAGGGCGCGATGACGTCACTACTGTGCGCGCCGCTCTGCCTCTCTGTCCTGAGCGTCGCAGAGCCGGAGAGACGCTGACTGCACCGGACCTGCGCTGGGAACGGGAGAGGTGAGGATTTTACTTTTTTTTTTTTTTCTTTATTTCTGACTGTCTGGGGCTGGGGCAATACTGGAGACCATGGGGCAGATTGCTGGACACACTGGGGCAATACATGAGACCATGGGGCAGATTGCTGGACACACCGGGGCAATACTGGAGACCATGGGGCAGAATGCTGGACACACTGGGGCAATACAGGAGACCATGGGGCAGATTGCTGGACACACTGGGGCAATACTGGAGACCATGGGGCAGAATGCTGGACACACTGGGGCAATACTTGAGACCATGGGGCAGAATGCTGGACACACTGGGGCAATACTGGAGACCATGGGGCAGAATGCTGGACACACTGGGGCAATACTGGAGACCATGGGGCAGAATGCTGGACACACTGGGGCAGTACAGGAGACTATGGGGCAGAATGCTGGACACTCTGAATACTGGAGACCATGGGGCAGATCTCAGGACACATTGAGGCAATGCTGGAGACCCTGGGGCAGACTTCTGGACATACTGGGGCAATACTGGAGACCATGGGGCAGATTGCTGGACACACCGGGGCAATACTGGAGACCATGGGGCAGAATGCTGGACACACTGGGGCAATACAGGAGACCATGGGGCAGATTGCTGGACACACTGGGGCAATACTGGAGACCATGGGGCAGAATGCTGGACACACTGGGGCAGTACAGGAGACTATGGGGCAGAATGCTGGACACACTGGGGCAATACTGGAGACCCTGGGGCAGATTGCTGGACACACTGGGGCAATACTGGAGACCCTGGGGCAGATTTCTGGACACATTGAGGCAATGCTGGAGACCCTGGGGCAGACTTCTGGACACACTGGGGCAATGCTGGACACTGGGGCAGATTGCTGGACACACTGGGGGTAATATACTGGACACACTGGGGCAATGCTGGACATTGGGGGTAATATGCTGGACACACTGGGGCAGACTGCTGGACACACTGGGGAAAGGCTGGACACTGGGGCAGATTGCTGGACACACTGAGGGCAGATTGCTGGACACACTGGGGGTAATATGCTGGACATACTGGGGCAGATTGCTGGACACACTGGGGGTAATATGCTGGACACACTGGGGCAGATTGCTGGACAACATGGGGGTAATATGCTGGACACACTGGGGCAGATTGCTGGACAACATGGGGGTAATATGCTGGACACACTGGGGGCAGGACTTGAGGCATGGGCAGAATGTAGATACGGGGCATGATTGGAGACACGGGGCAGGATTGGATCATGGGGCAGGACGGATACGATGGAGGCTGGTGGGGCAGGATGGGGAGATCATATGGGGTAGAATGGATACTCATGAGGGCAGGATACGACAACATATGGCTGGAGCCAGGAATGAGATAAACGGGGCCAGGGTGGGGAATATTATTACCATAGGGGATAATTAAGGGATATTGTTACTGCAGTGATGTATTTATTTTATTTTTTGAGTATACTGTTTTAAATGGGGGGGCGGTCCTGTTACTGTGCAGAGTGACACTATATCACCTTTTTTTCTTCATGTGGTGTAATGTAGAAGTTGTGAAAAATTAAGTAATGTGTTCTGCAAGCGGAGCTCTAGATAACGGTGTTATTTCCTGCAGAAACGAGTCCTGGCTGGAAGGAATGATGGCGGTCTGTGCTGGATAAAAGATGAAGGACTTCACCTAGAGACGTCACTGGTGAGTCAGTGTTACCTATACACTGACACTATACACTGTATACTATATAGAGGTCCTGTGTATAATGTCACCAGTGATCTCTGTATTACCTCTACACAGACACTGCATACTAAGAAAGGGGGGAAAGAGGAAATGAATCCAAAACGATAACTTTATGTCATGAATAAAATTGCTTTATTATCAAGTGTAAGGCAAGGGGTCAGTGATGACAACAGAGTCATCCAACAGTATTAAAAACAAATAGTGCATACGAGACACCAGGACACTGCCTACTGATCCATAGTAACAAATTAGTGCACCACACTAGTGCAACAAATCAGGATAACCTGGTCAATATGGGGCAAAATAAGATGTCATATCAGATTAAGGTGCTCACCAGTCGCAATGTAATCGACCATAGTCTTAAACACACCATATAGTATCACAGTACCACCATAAGCTATATAAAGCGATAGTAAATATAAATACATCACCCCAAAGTGAGACCGATCCAGAACCAGCGCAGCGCCTCGGTGTCCGCCCCAACGCGCGTTTCGGAACACCTTCGTCAGGGGACGATAAAGTTATCGTTTTGGATTCATTTCCTCTTTCCCCCCTTTCTATATATGCTTAAGATAACTGTCTGGATCCATTATTAGGACAGAGTTAGGTCTACTGGGAATATTCTTATACAGATATCACTCTTGTAATGTACTATTGTTACAATTTTCCCAGATGCTAGGTTATAGACACTATCTGACCTTGGTTACCCCTTTTCTTGTCCACTGCATACTAAGTACAGATCTCCTGTGAATACTGGCACTTATGGTGATAGTATTGTGGTTTTTTTTTTTATTACTGATCAGTATTGTAGTATTCAGTCACTATGTGGTGGTAATATGTGGTCTGGAAATGGTGCGGTGGTATTTGTCCCTTGTATGTAGTATTATTCGGTCACTATGTGGCCTGGTCATGGTGTGGTGGTATTAAGTCACAGGTGTGGCATGTGGGGGTGACACCATTAGGCCCAGTTTAAGTTCTACAAAACAGGAAAACCATTTTTGGTAACCTTTGTGTGTATTGAGCTGGGGGGGGGGGCGCCAAACTCGGGAACAGCCCCGGGCGGCAAAAGCTCTAGCTACGCCTCTGAGTCTACTACTCCGGTTTGGTGTTCAGGAGTTCACTTGAGTCCAGTTCTCAGGAGTCCAGTCCGGTCTGTCATACCCCAGCATCTTTTGTCCCCTCCACGCTTGAATAGGTCTCAAACCTAGAGGCAATTTTGTGATGATTTGAGGTCTAGTCAAGCACAGAGGGGTCTGAAGACCAGACAGAAATGGACAGCTGAATATCAGAGTAAAGGGGAACTGCAATACCAGACATTTGAGGGGCGAGATGAGTATAACTTTTTAATTATAACCCATTTCAAGATTGTAAGGGGCCGAAAAGAGGTTAAATCTATTTTTCTTTTTTACAAATTATAAGCAAATTACCCAAAATGTTGGATTTCTTTTTTCCACTGTTTTCTTTTAGAACCATGTTCTCGGGGTCTTCTCCATCCAGTGCTAATACACCTCATAAAGGATGTCGTCCATGATCTACAATCATCATATATCGCAGCTCAATGGGCTGATTTACAGATCACTCAGATGTTATATACAATCGGGAGATACGGAAGATGCACTGGAGGGAATATGGCAGGACCAATAGATAGTCTTCATGCTGCAGTTATCTGAGCAGAAGATAACTTTGATGTCCCGCACTATAAGACAGTTGTCTTATACTAAAAGATAACTCCATCCTTATTCTTGGATAACCTGTATAGTTAAGTGATCCACCATAGTCATACACTCACTTTGCGTATCAGCTCGCCTGACGTGTTTGAATTAAAGGGGTTCTCGGGAGTAGGAAAAAAAATACGTAAAGGAAATGTCATAATAAATTCCAAAATACTTTTAATTAGCAAATCACATTCATTTCTTTAGGGAGCTAATCACTATAGAATTAAAATTAGGACATGTGTCTATGAGCATGAACAGAATGAAACTCTGCCTTCTTCGCGTGTAGCAAGATGTGACACTACTCCTACTGAATATTCTGATGAAATCATGTGGTAAGAGAAGGCTGCTCATGCTGCTTTCTACCCTGTCTATCTGATATAATACTGGAGATACCAGGAGTGCCAAGTTAAGAAGAGGCTGCTAACACTGCTGTCCACCCTGTCTGTCTGCTCTAATACTGGAGATACCAGGTGTGCTGAGATAAGAAGAGGCTGCTCACACTGCTGTCCACCCTAACTGATCAAATACTGGAGATACCAGGGGTGAAGAGGTAAGAAGAGGCTGCTCACATTGCTGTCCACCCTGTCTATCTGATCTAATATTGAAAATATCAAGGTTCTGATGAAAAAAGAGGCTGCTCACTCTGCTATCCACCCTGTCTACCTGATATAATACTATCCACCCTGTCTATCTGATATAATATTGGAGATTCCAGGAGTGGTGAGGTAAGAAGAGGCTGCTCACACTGCTGTCCACCCTGTCTAACTGAACTAATATTGAAAATACCAAGGTTCTGAAGAAAAAAGATGCCGATCACTCTGCTATCCACCCTGTCTAACTGATATAATACTGAAGATACCAGGAGTGCTGTTATCACCTGGTGGTTAGGAGCACCCGGAATGACCTGATAATTAAACCTCATACAGGACGAGCTCTGGAATGTGGGAGCTCTGCTGACCGCAAGCCCTAATCCTATCACACACACTAGAAATAGCCGTGGAGCGCTCCTGACCAGAACTAGGCGCCTCGTCACAGCCTAAGAACTATCTAGCCCTAGAGATAGAAAATAAAGCCTACCTTGCCTCAGAGAAATTCCCCAAAAGTAAAGGAAGCCCCCCACATATATTGACTGTGAGTAAAGATGAAAGTCACAAACGCAGAAATGAAACAGGTTTCAGCAAAGGGAGGCCAGACTTACTAAATAGACAGAGGATAGGAAAGGTAACTTTGCGATCAGCACAAAAACCTACAAAAGACCACGCAGAGTGTGCAAAAAAGACCTCCGCACCGACTCACGATGCGGAGGGGCCACACTGCATCCCAGAGCTTCCAGCTAGCAAGACAAAATCATGAAAACCAGCTGGACAAGAAAACAGAGAACAAAATAAAACAATAAGGAACTTAGCTTCTGCAGGAGAAGGCAGGTCACCAGAGAGATCCAGGAGCGAACTGAACGAATGCAAAAACATTGACAGCTGGCATGGAGTAACGATCTGAGAGGAGTTAAATAGAGCAGCCAACCAAAGGATAAACCACGTCACCTGTGTAAGGAACCTCAGAAGCAGCAGCTTCACTCATAGCCACCAGAGGGAGCCCATAGACAGAACTCGCTGAAGTACCATTCACGACAACAGAATTCACAACAGTACCCCCCCTTGAGGAGGGGTCACCGAACCCTCACCAGAGCCCCCAGGCCGATCAGGATGAGCCAAATGAAAGGCACGAACCAGATCGGCAGCATGAACATCAGAGGCAAAAACCCAGGAATTATCTTCCTGACCATAACCCTTCCACTTGACCAGGTACTGGAGTTTCCGTCTCGAAACACGAGAATCCAAAATCTTCTCCACCACATACTCCAACTCCCCCTCGACCAACACCGGGGCAGGAGGATCAACGGAGGGAACCATAGGCGCCACGTATGTCCGCAACAACGACCTATGGAACACATTATGGATGGCAAAAGAAGCTGGAAGGTCCAAACGAAATGACACAGGATTAAGAACTTCAGAAATCTTGTATGGCCCAATGAAACGAGGCTTAAATTTAGGAGAGGAAACCTTCATAGGAACGTGACGAGATGACAACCAAACCAAATCCCCAACACGAAGTCGGGGACCAACACAACGCCGGCGGTTAGCGAAACGTTGAGCCTTCTCCTGGGACAATGTCAAATTGTCCACCACATGAGTCCAAATCTGCTGCAACCTGTCCACCACCGCATCCACACCAGGACAGTCCGAAGGCTCAACCTGCCCTGAAGAGAAACGAGGATGGAAACCAGAATTACAGAAAAAAGGAGAAACTAAAGTAGCCGAGCTGGCCCGATTATTAAGAGCGAACTCAGCCAAAGGCAAGAAGGACACCCAATCATCCTGATCAGCAGAAACAAAGCATCTCAGATATGTCTCCAAAGTCTGATTAGTTCGTTCGGTTTGGCCATTAGTCTGAGGATGGAAAGCCGAAGAAAAAGACAAATCAATGCCCATCTTAGCGCAAAAGGACCGCCAAAACCTCGAAACAAACTGGGAACCTCTGTCCGAGACGATGTTCTCTGGAATGCCATGCAAACGTACCACATGCTGGAAAAACAATGGCACCAAATCAGAGGAGGAAGGCAATTTAGACAAGGGTACCAAATGGACCATCTTAGAGAAGTGATCACAAACCACCCAAATGACCGACATCTTTTGAGAAACAGGGAGATCAGAAATAAAATCCATGGAAATATGCGTCCAGGGCCTCTTCGGGATCGGCAAGGGCAAAAGCAACCCACTGGCACAAGAACAGCAGGGTTTAGCCTGAGCATAAGTCCCACAGGACTGCACAAAAGAACGCACATCCCGTGACAAAGAAGGCCACCAAAAGGATCTAGCCACCAAATCTCTGGTACCAAAGATTCCAGGATGACCAGCCAACACTGAACAATGAATCTCAGAGATAACTCTACTAGTCCATCTATCAGGGACAAACAGTTTCTCCATAGGACAACGGTCAGGTCTATCAGCCTGAAACTTTTGCAGCACACGCCGCAAATCAGGGGAAATGGCAGACAAAATTAGCCCTTATTTAAGAATACCCGCCGGCTCCGGAACACCCGGAGAGTCGGGCACAAAACTCCTTGACAGGGCGTCAGCCTTCACATTCTTAGATCCCAGAAGGTATGAAACCACAAAATCAAAACGGGAGAAAAAGAGCGTCCATCGAGCCTGTCTAGGATTCAACCGTTTGGCAGACTCGAGATAAGTCAAATTCTTGTGATCCGTCAAGACCACCACACGATGTTTAGCTCCTTCAAGCCAATGACGCCACTCCTCGAATGCCCACTTCATGGCCAACAACTCCCGATTGCCCACATCATAATTGCGCTCAGTAGGTGAAAATTTTCTAGAAAAGAAGGCACAGGGTTTCATCACCGAGCCATCAGAACTTCTTTGCGACAAAACAGCCCCTGCTCCAATTTCAGAAGCATCAACCTCAACCTGAAAAGGGAGCGAAACATCTGGCCGACACAACTCAGGGGCAGAAGCAAAACGACGCTTCAACTCCTGAAAAGCCTCTAAAGCCGCAGAGGACCAATTGACCACATCAGCACCTTTCTTGGTCAAATCAGTCAACGGTTTAGCAATACTGGAAAAATTAGCGATGAAGCGACGATAAAAATTAGCAAAGCCCAGGAACTTCTGTAAGCTCTTCACAGATGTCGTCTGAGTCCAATCGTAAATGGCCTGAACTTTAACAGGGTCCATCTCAATAGTAGAAGGGGAAAAAATGAAACCCAAAAATGAAACCTTCTGAACTCCAAAGAGACACTTTGACCCCTTCACAAACAAGGAATTCGCACGAAGGACCTGGAACACCATTCTGACCTGCTTCACATGAGACTCCCAATCATCGAAAAGACCAAAATGTCATCCAAATATACAATCATGAATCTATCCAGGTACTCTCGGAAGATGTCATGCATAAAGGACTGAAACACAGATGGAGCACTAGAAAGCCCGAATGGCATAACCAGGTACTCAAAATGGCCCTCGGGCGTATTAAATGCCGTTTTCCATTCATCACCCTGTTTAATTCGCACAAGATTATACGCACCACGAAGATCTATCTTGGTGAACCAACTAGCCCCCTTAATCCGAGCAAACAAATCAGACAGCAGCGGCAAAGGATACTGAAATTTTACTGTGATCTTATTAAGAAGGTAGTAATCAATACAAGGTCTCAAAGAACCATCCTTCTTGGCCACAAAAAAGAACCCTGCTCCCAATGGTGACGACAACGGACGAATATGACCCTTCTCCAAGGATTCCTTAATATAACTCCGCATAGCGGCGTGCTCTGGCACAGATAAATTAAACAGACGGCCCTTAGGAAACTTACTACCAGGAATCAAATTAATAGCACAGTCGCAATCCCTATGAGGAGGTAGGGCACCAGATTTGGGCTCTTCAAATACATCCCGGTAATCTGATAAAAACTCAGGGACTTCAGAAGGAGTGGATGGCGAAATTGACAGCAATGGAACATCACCATGTACCCCCTGACAACCCCAGCTGGACACAGACATAGATTTCCAATCCAACACTGGATTATGGACCTGTAGCCATGGCAACCCCAAAACGACCACATCATGCAGATTATGAAACACCAAAAAGCGAATATCCTCCTGATGTGCAGGAGCCATGCACATGGTCAATTGAGTCCAGTACTGAGGCTTATTCTTGGCCAAAGGCGTAGCATCAATTCCTCTCAATGGAATAGGATACTGCAAGGGCTCCAAGAAAAAACCACAGTGCCTGGCAAACTCCAAGTCCATCAAATTCAGGGCAGCGCCTGAATCCACAAATGCCATTACAGAATAGGACGACAGAGAGCAAATCAGAGTAACGGACAAAAGAAATTTAGACTGTACCGTACCAATGGTGGCAGACCTAGGGAACCGCTTAGTGCGCTTAGGACAATCGGAGATAGCATGAGTGGATTCACCACAGTAAAAACACAGCCCATTCCAACGTCTGTGTTCTTGCCGTTCAGCTCTGGTCAAAGTCCTATCACACTGCATAGGCTCAGGCCTATGCTCAGAGAATACCGCCATATGGTGCACAGCTTTGCGCTCACGCATGCGCCGATCGATCTGAATGGCCAAAGACATAGACTCATTCAGACCAGCAGGCGTGGGAAATCCCACCATGACATCCTTAAGGGCTTCAGAAAGACCCTTTCTGAAAATTGCCGCCAGGGCACATTCATTCCACTGAGTAAGCACAGACGACTTTCTAAACTTCTGACAGTACACCTCCGCTTCATCCTGACCCTGACACAAAGCCAGCAAGATTTTCTCTGCCTGATCCACTGAATTTGGTTCATCATAAAGCAATCCAAGCGCCAGAAAAAACGCATCAACATCACGCAATGCAGGATCTCCTGGCGCAAGGGAAAATGCCCAGTCTTGAGGGTCACCACGTAAAAAAGAAATAATGATTTTTACCTGTTGAACGGGGTCACCAGAGGAGCGGGGTTTCAAAGCTAGAAACAGTTTACAATTATTTTTGAAATTCAAGAACCTAGATCTATCCCCAGAAAATAAGTCAGGAATAGGAATTCTAGGCTCTAACATAGGATTCTGAACCACAAAATCTTGAATGTTTTGTACCCTTGCAGTGAGATGATCCACACAAGAGGACAAACCTTGAATGTCCATATCTACACCTGTGTCCTGAACCACCCAAAGGTCTAGGGGAAAAGAAAGACAAAACACAGTGCAAAGAAAAAAAAATGGTCTCAGAAGTTCTCTTATCCCTCTATTGAGATGCATTAATACTTTTGGCCAGCTGTACTGTTATGACCTGGTGGTTAGGAGCACCCGGAATGACCTGATAATTAAACCTCATACAGGACGAGCTCTGGAATGTGGGAGCTCTGCTGACCGCAAGCCCTAATCCTATCACACACACTAGAAATAGCTGTGGAGCGCTCCTGACCAGAACTAGGCGCCTCGTCACAGCCTAAGAACTATCTAGCCCTAGAGATAGAAAATAAAGCCTACCTTGCCTCAGAGAAATTCCCCAAAGGTAAAGGAAGCCCCCCACATATATTGACTGTGAGTAAAGATGAAAGTCACAAACGCAGAAATGAAACAGGTTTCAGCAAAGGGAGGCCAGACTTACTAAATAGACAGAGGATAGGAAAGGTAACTTTGCGATCAGCACAAAAACCTACAAAAGACCACGCAGAGTGTGCAAAAAAGACCTCCGCACCGACTCACGGTGCGGAGGGGCCACTCTGCATCCCAGAGCTTCCAGCTAGCAGGACAAAATCATGAAAACCAGCTGGACAAGAAAACAGAGCACAAAATAAGACAATAATGAACTTAGCTTCTGCTTGAGAAGGCAGGTCACCAGAGAGATCCAGGAGCGAACTGAACGAAAGCAAAAACATTGACAGCTGGCATGGAGTAACGATCTGAGATGAGTTAAATAGAGCAGCCAACCAAAGGATAAACCACGTCACCTGTGTAAGGAACCTCAGAAGCAGCAGCTTCACTCATAGCCACCAGAGGGAGCCCATAGACAGAACTCGCCGAAGTACCATTCATGACCACAGGAGGGAGTTCGACAACAGAATTCACAAGTGCTAAGGTACGAAGAGGCTCCTCACATTGCTGTCCACCCTGTCTAACTGATCTAATATTGAAAATACCAAGGTTCTGAAGAAAAAAGAGGCTGCTCACTCTGCTATCCACCCTGTCTATCTGATATAATACTGGAGATTCCAGGAGTGCTGAGGTAAGAAGAGGCTGCTCACTCTGCTGTCCGCCCTGTCTATCTGATATAATACTGGAGATACCAGGAGTGCCAAGTGTTGTGAATTCAGCTTTTGGGCTCCCTCCGGTGGTTGTAGAGGGTAATGCAGTTGTGCCTGGACTACAGGATTGGACAGGTGTATCTACTAATTGCAAAACTGACTGGGGTATATAGCCTTGCAGGACTCTTTAGTCCCTGCCAGTTGTCCATTGTTTTTGGAGGATTCACTTCCCTGCTGGTCTTTCCAGTTTGCTGTGCTTTTCTATAAGATAAGTCCTGGCTTTTGTTTTTGCTGTCCACCTGCTGTGGACCTTATAGTTCTGTGCATATACATGTTTTTGTCTTGTCCAGCTTTGTCTGTGAAGGTTTTTTTTTTGCAGCCAAGCTGTGTCTCTGGAGATGCAGATATACCCTCCATGTCTTTAGTCAGATGTGGTGACTTGTATTTTCTGTGGTGGATATTTTCTAGTGTTTTTTAATGACCGCATAGTACTCTGTTCTATTCTTTCTTGTTAGCTAGTATGGCCTCCTATGCTAAATTCTGATTTCATGTCTGCGTATGTTATTTCCCTCTCCTCTCACCGTCAATATTTGTGGGGGGCTATCTATCCTTTGGGGATTTTCTCTGAGGCAAGATAGGTTTCCTGTTTCTGTCTTTAGGGGAAGTTAGTTCTGAGGCTGTGCCGAGGGGTCTAGGGAGTGTTAGGTACCCCCCACGGCTACTTCTAGTTGCGCTGCTAGGTTCAGGGTTTGCAGTCAGTACAAGGACCACCTTCTCCAGAGTCCGTCTCATGCTGCTCCTAGGCCACCAGATCATAACAGTACAACTGGCCAACATTGAGTTAATTGCATCTCAGAAGAAGGGAGGGAAGCTTTTGAGCCATTTTTTTTTCCTTAGCCTGTTTTGTGTTATCCTCCCTCTTAACCACTGGGTGGCTACGGAATCTAGTATTAACATGAATGTTCAGGAGTTAGTTTCTCGGGTGGATCAGCTTGCTGCTAGGGTACAGGGTATTTCAGATTATATTGTTCAGACTCCTGCCTTAGAACCTAAGATTCCCACTCCTGAATTATTCTTTGGTTACAGATCCAAATTTTTGAGTTTCAAAAATAGCTGTAAACTGTTTTTTGCATTAAGACCCCGGTCTTCTGGTGATCCTATTCAGCAGGTTAACCCCTATCTGACCTCGGACGGGATAGTACGTCCGAGGTCAGATCCCCTGCTTTGATGCAGGGCTTCGCGGTGAGCCCGCATCAAAGCCGGGACATGTCAGCTGTTTTGAACAGCTGACATGTGCCCGTAATAGGCGCGGGCAGAATCGCGATCTGCCCGCACCTATTAACTAGTTAAATGCTACTGTCAAACGCAGACAGCGGCATTTAACTACCACTTCCGGCCGGGCGGCCGGAAATGACGTCATCGCCGACCCCCGTCACAAGATCGGGGGTCGGCGATGCGTCTCCATTGTAACCATAGAGGTCCTTGAGACCTCTATGGTTACTGATCGCCGGTGGCTGTGAGCGCCACCCTGTGGTCGGCGCTCACAGCACACCTCCATTTCTGCAACATAGCAGCGATCAGCAGATCGCTGCTATGTAGCAGAGGCGATCGAGTTGTGCATGCTTCTAGCCTCCCATGGAGGTTATTGAAGCATGGCAAAAGTGAAAAAAAAAAGTTGAAAAAAATGTAAAAAAAATAAAAAAAATATAAAAGTTTAAATCACCCCCCTTTCGCCCCAAACAAAATAAATCCATAAAAAAAATATAAAATCTACACATATTTGGTATCGCCGCGCTCAGAATCGTCCGATCTATCAACTAAAAAAAAGCATTAACCTGATCGCTAAATAGTGTAGCGGGAAAAAAATTCAAAACGCCAGAATTACGTTTTTTTGGTCGCCGCGACATTGCATTAAAATGTAATAACAGGCGATCAAAAGAACGTATCTGCACCGTAATGCTATCATTAAAAACGTCATCTCGGCACGCAAAAAATAAGCCCTCAACCGACCCCAGATCACGAAAAATGGAGACGCTACGGGTATCGGAAATTTTTTTTTTTTTTTGCAAAGTTTGGAATTTTTTTTCACCACTTAGATAAAAAATAACCTAGTCATGTTAGGCGTCTATGAACTCGTACTGACCTGGAAAATCATAATGGCAGGTCAGTTTTAGCATTTAGTGAACCTAGCAAAAAAGCCAAACAAAAAAACAAGTGTGGGATTGCACTTTTTTTGCAATTTCACCGCACTTGGAATTTTTTTCCCGTTTTCTAGTACACGACATGCTAAAACCAAAGATGTTGTTCAAAAATACAACTCGTCCCGCAAAAAATAAGCCCTCACATGGCCAAATTGACGGAAAAATAAAAAAGTTATGGCTCTGGGAAGGAGGGGAGTGAAAAACGAACACGGAAAAACGAAAAATCCCAAGGTCATGAAGGGGTTAAAATCATCATATCTCTGCTGCGTGGTGACCCACAGGATTGGGCATTTTCCTTGGAAACTGGCAATCCTGCTTTGCTTAATATTGATTCTTTCTTTCAAGCATTGGGGTTGTTGTATGATGAGCCTAATTCTGTGGATCAGGCTGAGAAAATCTTGTTGGCCCTGTGTCAAGGTCAAGAAGCGGCAGAATCATATTGCCAGAAATTTAGAAAATGGTCTGTATTGACTAAATGGAATGAGGATGCCTTGGCGGCAATTTTCAGAAAGGGTCTTTCTGAATCCGTTAAAGATGTTATGGTGGAGTTCCCCACGCCTGCTGGTCTGAGTGATTCTATGTTTCTGGCCATTCAGATTGATCGGCGCTTGCGCGAGCGCAGAGTTGTGCACACTGTGGCGTTGTCCTCTGAGCGGAGCCCTGAGCCTATGCAGTGTGATAGGATTTTGTCTAGAGCTGAACGTCAAAGATTCAGGCGTCAGAACAGGTTGTGTTTTTACTGCGGCGATTCTGCTCATGTTATTTCTGATTGCCCTAAGTGTACAAAGAGAATCGCTAGTTCTGTTACCATCAGTGCTATACAACCTAAATTTCTGTTATCTGTGACCTTGATCTGCTCATTATCATCATTTTCTGTCATGGCATTTGTGGATTCATGTGCCGCTCTGAACTTAATGGACTTAGAATTTGCCAGACATTGTGGTTTCCCCTTGCAGCCTTTGCAGAACCCTATTCCTTTGAGGGGCATTGATGCTACACCGTTGGCTAAAAATAAACCTCAGTTTTGGACACAGCTGACCATGCGCATGGCGCCAGCCCATCAGGAAGATTGTCATTTTCTGGTGTTGCATAATTTGCATGATGATATTGTGCTGGGTTTTCCATGGTTGCAGCTACATAATCCGGTGTTAGATTGGAAATCCATGTCTGTGACTAGTTGGGGTTGTCAGGGGGTTCATGATCATGTTCCTTTGATGTCAATTTCCTCTTCCCCCTCTTCTGAAATTCCTGAGTTTTTGTCAGACTTCCAGGATGTATTCGATGAGCCCAAATCCAGTTCCCTTCCACCGCATAGGGACTGTGATTGTGCTATTGACTTGATTCCAGGTTGAAAATTCCCTAAGGGCCGACTTTTCAACCTGTCTGTGCCAGAACATGCCGCCATGCGGAGCTATATTAAGGAGTCTTTGGAGAAGGGGCATATTCGGCCATCTTCTTCACCGTTGGGAGCAGGGTTCTTTTTTGTTGCCAAGAAGGATGGCTCCTTGAGACCCTGTATTGATTATCGCCTCTTGAATAAGATCACGGTCAAATTTCAATACCCTTTGCCCTTGCTTACTGATTTGTTTGCTAGGATTAAGGGGGCTAGCTGGTTTACTAAGATTGACCTTCGAGGGGCATATAATCTTATTCGTATTAAGCAGGGTGACGAATGGAAAACTGCATTTAATACGCCCAAAGGCCATTTTGAATACCTTGTGATGCCATTCGGACTCTCTAATGCCCCATCTGTGTTCCAATCCTTCATGCATGATATCTTTCGGAGTTATCTTGATAAATTCATGGTGGTATATTTGGATGATATTTTGATTTTTTCCGATGATTGGAAGTCTCATGTAAAATAGGTCAGGATGGTATTTCAGATCCTGCGTAATAATGCTTTATTTGTGCAGGGGTCAAAGCGCCTGCTTGGCGTGCAGAAGGTTTCTTTTTTGGGTTTCATTTTTTCTCCCTCATCTATAGAAATGGATCCGGTTAAGGTTCAGGCGATTCATGATTGGATTCAGCCCACATCTGTGAAGAGCCTTCAGAAATTCTTGGGCTTTGCTAATTTTTATCGTCGTTTCATTGCCAACTTCTCCAGTGTGGTTAAACCTCTGACCGATTTGACAAAGAAAGGCGCTGATGTGACGAATTGGTCCTCCGCGGCTGTTTCTGCCTTTCAGGAGCTTAAACGCCGATTTACTTCTGCCCCTGTGTTGCGTCAACCAGATGTTTCTCTTCCACTTCAGGTTGAGGTTGACGCGTCTGAGATTGGGGCAGGGGCCGTTTTGTCTCAGAGGAATTCTGATGGTTCCTTGATGAAACCGTGTGCCTTCTTTTCTCGGAAGTTTTCGCCCGCGGAACGCAATTATGATGTCGGCAATCGGGAGTTGTTGGCTATGAAGTGGGCATTTGAGGAGTGGTGACATTGGCTTGAGGGGGCCAAGCACCGTATTGTGGTCCTGACCGATCATAAGAATCTGATTTACCTCGAGTCTGCCAAACGGCTGAATCCTAGACAGGCTCGATGGCCCCTGTTTTTCTCCCGTTTTGATTTTGTGGTCTCGTACATTCCTGGTACTAAGAATGTTAAGGCTGATGCCCTCTCTAGGAGCTTTTTTCCTGATTCCCCTGGGGTTCTTGAGCCGGTCGGCATTCTGAAGGAAGGGGTGATTCTTTCTGCCATCTCCCCTGATTTACGATGGGTTCTTCAGGAATTTCAGGCTAATAAACCTGATCGCTGTCCAGTGGGGAAACTGTTTGTTCCTGATAGATGGACTAGTAAAGTGATTTCTGAGGTTCATTGTTCTGTGTTGGCTAGCCATCCTGGGATTTTTGGTACCAGAGATTTGGTTGGTAGGTCCTTTTGGTGGCCTTCTTTGTCACGGGATGTGCGTTCTTTTGTGCAGTCCTGTGGGATTTGTGCGCGGGCTAAGCCTTGCTGTTCCCGCGCTAGTGGGTTGCTTTTGCCATTACCGGTCCCCGAGAGGCCCTGGACACATATTTCTATGGATTTTATTTCCGATCTTCCTGTTTCCCAAAGAATGTCAGTTATCTGGGTTGTCTGTGACCGATTTTCTAAGATGGTTCATTTGGTGCCTTTGCCTAAATTGCCTTCTTCTTCTGATTTGGTTCCATTGTTTTTTCAGCATGTGGTACGTTTGCATGGTATTCCGGAGAATATTGTGTCCGACAGAGGTTCCCAGTTTGTTTCTAGGTTTTGGCGGGCCTTTTGTGCCAAGCTGGGCATCGATTTGTCGTTTTCTTCTGCATTTCATCCTCAGACAAATGGCCAGACTGAGCGAACTAATCAGACCTTGGAGACCTATTTGAGATGCTTTGTGTCTGCTGATCAGGATGATTGGGTGGCTTTTTTGCCATTGGCCGAGTTTGCCCTTAATAATCGGGCTAGTTCGGCTACTTTGGTTTTCATCCTCGTTTATCTTCTGGGCAGGTTGAGCCTTCTGACCTTCCTGGTGTGGATTCTGTGGTCGACAGGTTGCAGCAGATTTGGGCTCATGTGGTGGACAATTTGGTGTTGTCTCAGGAGGAGGCTCAACGTTTTGCTAACCGTCGTCGGTGTGTTGGTTCCCGGCTTCGGGTTGGGGATCTGGTTTGGTTATCTTCCCGTCATGTTCCTATGAAGGTTTCTTCCCCTAAGTTTAAGCCTCGATTTATTGGTCCTTATAGGATTTCTGAGATTATTAATCCTGTGTCCTTTCGCCTGGCGCTTCCGGCCTCTTTTGCTATTCATAATGTCTTCTATAGATCTTTGTTGCGGAAATATGTGGAGCCCGTTGTTCCCTCTGTTGATCCTCCGGCCCCTGTGTTGGTCGATGGGGAGTTGGAATATGTGGTTGAGAAGATTTTGGATTCTCGTTTTTCGAGGCGGAAGCTTCATTACCTTTTCAAATGGAAGGGTTATGGCCAGGAGGATAATTCTTGGGTT
Source organism: Ranitomeya imitator (assembly GCF_032444005.1). Lineage (NCBI taxonomy): Eukaryota > Metazoa > Chordata > Amphibia > Anura > Dendrobatidae > Ranitomeya > Ranitomeya imitator. The sequence continues at coordinate 39,346,613 of NC_091284.1, forward strand.
TCTGCCTTTGATGTCCATGCCGCTGATTTGGTTTGTACCTATCATCGGGCTCATCCTGATCAGCCTGGGGGCTCTGGTGAAGGTTCGGTGACCCCTCCTCAAGGGGGGGGGGGGGGTACTGTTGTGAATTCAGCTTTTGGGCTCCCTCCTGTGGCTGTAGAGGGTAATGCAGTTGTGCCTGGACTGCAGGATTGGACAGGTGTATCTACTAATTGCAAAACTGACTGGGGTATATAGCCTTGCAGGACTCTTTAGTCCCTGCCAGTTGTCCATTGTTTTTAGAGGATTCACTTCCCTGCTGGTCTCTCCAGTTTGCTGTGCTTTTCTACAAGACAAGTCCTGGCTTTTGTTTTTGCTGTCCACCTGCTGTGGACCTTATAGTTCTGTGCATATTCATATTTTTGTCTTGTCCAGCTTTGTCTGTGAAGGTTTTTTTTTTTTGCAGCCAAGCTGTGTCTCTGGAGATGCAGATATACCCTCCATGTCTTTAGTCAGATGTGGTGACTTGTATTTTCTGTGGTGGATATTTTCTAGTGTTTTTTACTGACCGCATAGTACTCTGTTCTATTCTTTCTTTTTAGCTAGTATGGCCTCCTATGCTAAATTCTGATTTCATGTCTGCGTATGTTATTTCCCTCTCCTCTCACCGTCAATATTTGTGGGGGGCTATCTATCCTTTGGGGATTTTCTCTGAGGCAAGATAGGTTTCCTGTTTCTGTCTTTAGGGGAAGTTAGTTCTGAGGCTGTGCCGAGGGGTCTAGGGAGTGTTAGGTACCCCCCACGGCTACTTCTAGTTGCGCTGCTAGGTTCAGGGTTTGCGGTCAGTACAGGGACCACCTTCTCCAGAGTCCGTCTCATGCTGCTCCTAGGCCACCAGATCATAACAGCCAAGGTAAGAAGAGGCTGCTCACACTGCTGTCCACCCTGTCTAACTGATCTAATATTGAAAATACCAAGGTTCGGAAGAAAAAAGAGGCTGCTCACTCTGCAATCCGCCCTGTCTATCTGATATAATACTGGAGATACCAGGAGTGCCAAGGTAAGAAGAGGCTGCTCACACTGCTGTCCTTCCTGTCTATTTGATCTGATACTGTAGATACCAGAGTACTTTTGGGTTTTCATTGGCTGTAAGCCGTAATCATTAACATTAACAGAAATAAACACTTGAGATAGATCACTCTGTAATGACTCTATATAATATATAAGTTTCACTTTTTGTATTGAACTGAAATAAATTAACTTTTTGATGATATTCTAATTTTGTGAGAAGCACCTGTATGTAACAAGCATAAGAATGGGCTGCAGACCTTTTTCGTCCAAACATATGGATATGATAGACAGATAAAGATTTGTCCCGGTACACAATAGGGGGCTGAGGAGTGATTTAAGCCTATATTATACCGGTATAAACCACAGCTTGTACTAATAAAATGTGCTCTGTCTGCATGTACAGAGCACTCACCTTTCACCTTATTTAACCCCTTTCTGACATCGGACGTACTATCCCGTCCATGTGGGGTGGGCCCCTATGACCATGGACGGGATAGTACGTCCAGCGCGATCGGCGGCGCTCACGGGGGGAGCGCCGCCGATCGCGGCCGGGTGTCAGCTGCCTATCGCAGCTGACATCCGGCACTATGTGCCAGGAGCGGTCACGGACCGCCCCCGGCACATTAACCCCTGGCACACCGCGATCAAAGATGATCGCGATGTGCCGGCGGTGCAGGGAAGCACCGCGCAGGGAGGGGGCTCCCTGCGGGCTTCCCTGTGATCGCGTTGCTGCGAGGGTCTTACCTCCCTCCCTGCCTGCTCGAGCCCCGGATCCAAGATGGCCGCGGATCCGGGTCCTGCAGGGAGGGAGGTGGCTTCACAGAGCCTGCTCAGAGCAGGCACTGTGAAGCAGCCTGCACTGCTATCAGATCAGTGATCTGACAGAGTGCTGTGCAAACTGTCAGATCACTGATCTGTGATGTCCCCCCCGGGACAAAGTAAAAAAGTAAAAAAAAAAATTTTCAAATGTGTAAAAAAAAAATTAAAAAAATATTCCAAAATAATGAAAAAAAAAAAAAATATTATTCCCATAAATACATTTCTTTATCTAAATAAAAAAAACAAACAATAAAAGTACACATATTTAGTATCGCCGCGTCCGTAACGGCCCGACCTATAAAACTGGCCCACTAGTTAACCCCTTCAGTAAACACCGTAAGAAAAAAAAAAAAACGAGGCAAAAAACAACGCTTTATTATCATACCGCCGAACAAAAAGTGGAATAACACGTGATCAAAAAGACAGATATAAATAACCACGGTACCGCTGAAAACGACATCTTGTCCCGCAAAAAACGAACCACCATACAGCATCATCAGCAAAAAAATAAAAAAGTTATAGTCCTGAGAATAAAGCGATGCCAAAATAATTATTTTTTCTATAAAATAGTTTTTATCGTATAAAAGCGCCAAAACATAAAAAAATGATATAAATGAGGTGTCGCTGTAATCGTACTGACCCGAAGAATAAAACTGCTTTATCAATTTTACCAAACGCGGAACGGTATAAACGCCTCCCCCAAAAGAAATTCATGAATAGCTGGTTTTTTGTCATTCTGCCTCACAAAAATCGGAATAAAAAGCGATCAAAAAATGTAACGTGCCCGAAAATGTTACCAATAAAAACGTCAACTCGTCCCGCAAAAAACAAGACCTCACATGACTCTGTGGACCAAAATATAGAAAAATTATAGCTCTCAAAATGTGGTAACGCAAAAAATATTTTTTGCAATAAAAAGCGTCTTTCAGTGTGTGACGGCTGCCAATCATAAAAATCCGCTAAAAAACCCGCTATAAAAGTAAATCAAACCCCCCTTCATCACCCCCTTAGTTAGGGAAAAATAAAAAAAATGTATTTATTTCCATTTTCCCATTAGGGCTAGGGTTAGCGCTAGGGTTAGGGCTAGGGTTAGGGCTAGGGTTAGGGCTAGGGTTAGGGCTAGGGTTAGGGCTAGGGCTAGGGTTAGGGCTAGGGTTAGGGCTAGGGTTAGGGTTAGGGTTAGGGCTAGGGCTAGGGTTAGGGCTAGGGTTAGGGTTAGGGCTAGGGTTAGGGCTAGGGTTAGGGTTAGGGCTAGGATTAGGGCTAGGGTTAGGGCTAGGGTTAGGGCTAGGGTTAGGGCTAGGGTTAGGGCTAGGGCTAGGGTTAGGGCTAGGGTTAGGGCTAGGGTTAGGGCTAGGGTTAGGATTAGGGCTAGGGTTAGGGCTAGGGCTACAGTTTGGGTTGGGGCTAAAGTTACAGTTAGGGTTTAGATTACATTTACGGTTGGGAATAGGGTTGGGATTAGGGTTAGGGGTGTGTCTGGGTTAGAGGTGTGGTTAGGGTTACTGTTGGGATTAGGGTTAGGGATGTGTTTGGATTAGGGTTTCAGTTATAATTGGGGGGTTTCCACTGTTTCGGCACATCAGGGGCTCTCCAAACGCGACATGGCGTCCGATCTCAATTCCAGCCAATTCTGCGTTGAAAAAGTAAAACAGTGCTTCTTCCCTTCCGAGCTCTCCCGTGTGCCCAAACGGGTTTACCCCAACATATGGGGTATCAGCGTACTCAGGACAAATAGGACAACAACTTTTGGGGTCCAATTTCTCCTGTTACCCTTGGGAAAATACAAAACTCGGGGCTAAAACATATTTTTTGTGGGGAAAAAAAAGATTTTTTCTTTTCACGGCTCTGCGTTATAAACTGTAGTGAAACACTTGGGGGTTCAAAGTTCTCACAACACATCTAGCTTAGTTCCCTGGGGGGTCTAGTTTCCAATATGGGGTCACTTGTGGGGGGTTTCTACTGTTTAGGTACATTAGGGGTTCTGCAAACGCAATGTGACGTCTGCAGACCATTCCATCTAAGTCTGCATTCCAAATGGCGCTCCTTCCATTCCGAGCTCTGCCATGCGCTCAAACGGTGGTTTCCCCCAACATACGGGGTATCAGCGTACTCAGGACAAATTGGACAACAACTTTTGGGGTCGAATTTCTCCTCTTACCCTCGGGAAAATACAAAACTGGGGGCTAAAAAATAATTTTGGGGGAAAGATTTTTTTTTTTAATTTTCACGGCTCTGCGTTACAAACTGTAGTGAAACACTTGGGGGTTCAAAGCTATCACAACACATCTAGATGAGTTCCTTAGGGGGTCTAGTTTCCAAAATGGTGTCACTTGTGGGAGGTTTCTACTGTTTAGGTACATTAGGGGCTCTGCAAATGCAATGTGACACCTGCAGACCATTCCATCTAAGTCCTCATTCCAAATGGAGCTCCTTCCCTTCCAAGCCCTCCCATGCGCCCAAACAGTGGTTCCCCCCCACATATGGGGTATCAGCGCACTCAGGACAAATTGGACAACAAATTGTGGGGTCGAATTTCTCCTGTTACCCTCGGGAAAATACAAAACTGGGGGCTAAAAAATAATTTTTGTGGGAAAAAATTTTTATTTTATTTTTACGGCTCTCCATTATAAACTTCTGTGAAGCCATTGGTGGGTCAAAGCGCTCAGCACACATCTAGATAAGTTCCTAAGGGGGTCTACTTTCCAAAATGGTGTCACTTGTGGGGGGTTTCTACTGTTTAGGTACATTAGGGGCTCTGCAAACGCAATGTGACACCTGCAGACCATTCCATCTAAGTCTGCATTCAAATGGCACTCCTTCCCTTCTGAGCCCTCCCATGTGCCCAAACAGTGGTTCCCCCCACATATGGTGTATCATCGCACTCAGGACAAATTGGGCAACAAATTTTGGGGTCCAATTTCTCCTGTTACCCTCAGGAAAATACAAAACTGGGGGCTAAAAAAATAATTTTTGTGGGAAAAAATTTTGTTTTATTTTTACGGCTCTGCATTATAAACTTCTGTGAAGCACTTGGTGGGTCAAAGTGCTCACCACACCTCTAGATAAGTTCCTTAGGGGGTCTACTTTCCAAAATGGTGTCATTTGTGGGGGGTTTCAATGTTTAGGCACATCAGTGGCTCTTCAAACGCAACATGGCGTCCCATCTCAATTCCTGTCAATATTGCATTGAAAAGTCAAACGGCGCTCCTTCCCTTCCGAGTTCTCCCATCCGCCCAAACAGTGGTTTACCCCCACATATGGGCTATCAGCGTACTCAGAACAAATTGTACAACAACTTTTGGGGTCCAATTTCTTCTCTTACCCTTGGGAAAATAAAAAATTGGGGGCGAAAAGATAATTTTTGTGGGAAAAAATATGATTTTTTATTTTTACGGTTCTACATTATAAACTTCTGTGAAGCACTTGGTGGGTCAAAGTGCTCACCACACCTCTAGATAAGTTCCTTAGGGGGTCTACTTTCCAAAATGGTGTCACTTGTGGGGGGTTTCAATGTTTAGCCACATCAGGGGCTCTCCAAACGAAACATGGCGTCCCATCTCAATTCCAGTCAATTTTGCATTGAAAAGTCAAATGGCACTCCTTCGCTTCCGAGCTCTGCCATGCGCCCAAACAGTGGTTTACCCCCACATGTGGGGTATTGGCATACTCAGGACAAATTGTACAACAATGTTTGGGGTCCATTTTCTCCTGTTACCCTTGGTAAAATAAAACAAATTGGAGCTGAATTAAATTTTTTGTGAAAAAAAGTTAAATGTTCATTTTTATTTAAACATTCAAAAAATTCCTGTGAAGCACCAGAAGGGTTAATAAACTTCTTGAATATGGTTTTGAGCACCTTGAGGGGTGTAGTTTTTAGAATGGTGTCACACTTGGGTATTTTCTATCATATAGACCCCTCAAAATGACTTCAAATGAGATGTGGTCCCTAAAATAAAATGGTGTTGTAGAAATGAGAAATTGCTGGTCAACTTTTAACCCTTATAACTCCCTAACAAAAAAAAATTTTGGTTCCAAAATTGTGCTGATGTAAAGTAGACATGTGGGAAATGTTACTTATTAAGTATTTTGTGTGACATATCTCTGTGATTTAATTGCATAAAAATTCAAAGTTGGAAAATTGCGAAATTTTCATAATTTTCGCCAAATTTCCGTTTTTTTCACAAATAAACGCAGGTACTATCAAAGATTTTTTACCATTGTCATGAAGTACAATATGTCACGAGAAAACAATGTCAGAATCACCAGGATCCATTGAAGCGTTCCAGAGTTATAACCTCATAAAGGGACAGTGGTCAGAATTGTAAAAATTGGCCCGGTCATTAACGTGCAAACCACCCTTGGGGGTAAAGGGGTTAATAAAATGTATGTAATAGAGTGCCAACCAGTGGAAGAACAGATATGACGATAGGCAAATACTCTGCTCCTCGTATGCCGGCTGCCATGTATTGTCGAGTCCTTTAGGGGCTCAGTCAGTCTTTGTTCCTCTCTTCCTATTATGTAGTGATTTTTTTTTTTTTACCCCTCGACTGATGTTCATTGGTTTAGAATATCTTCCCTGATGTCCAATATTTTGGTAGCCCTATCCAATAGTTTGGTACCACCATTGCTGCTGTATCCCAAACTTTGTTGGTTTGATTCAGTGACAAAGTCGTTATCAAAGCATCTGAATCGGAGAATCAAGCAATGGAAGCAATAGAAGAAGGTGGTCACATCTGATTAATCGTGTTTTCTTTTATATCATGTGGACTCCTGGGATCATATCCATTGTATACCTGAGAAAGAACTGGCACTAGGATGCACTATGAGAAGAAGACAAGCCGGCGGATTAAGAGTTTATCTCCGGGCAATGTTCTGATAAACCTTGGGTCCAGATATCATGAGGATATGACATTATTATTATTATTACCTAAACATTGTGAAGACTAGGTACCTCCAACATGGTAGTCGAATTCGCTAATGGCAGTGCCCTCTCTCTGCAGGTTAACAGTCAGAAATGGTGTGAAGAACATGACAAAGATTTCAAAGTGATGACTTGGCCTCCAAATTCCTTAGATCGCAATTAGTTTGAGCATTTGTAGGATGTTCTGGAAAATCAAGTCTGATCCATGGAGGCCTCACCTCCATGCAAGTGAGTCGCCCGTCAGGGCAGTGAGGTACTCGGTACTGGGTCCGTTACTTAAAGGGATGTGTCACGGCGGCGGCGACCCGGTCCGTGGCCCTGGGCACCCATGTTAAAGGGATAGTCTTTAAAGGGGTTTTTGAAATTATGAAAGTTTGTGACGCAACCTGTGGTATTCGGTCAGGGATGACCAATGCTGCTTAAAGGGGTCCTCTGGGGTGATGTTATGGCAGCCAGATGGTATAACTTCACACAGGTGAAGTAGGTCCCCAGGGCTCCCGGTGAATAGATTGAAGATGGTGAGTGGTGCAGAAAGAACGAAGGACGCAGTTGTGCAGTCTTTTTACCTGGTTTACTGATGGTAGCAGGTAGCCACAGTCCAGGGCACCAGATCACAGGTACAGGCAGGGTCCGGTTGGCTTGGAAGCGAGTTTAGCGTCCAGCTTTATCCTTCCTTCTAGCACTGTGTTGTTATAGTCCCTTACTGCCTATGGCTTTGTAGCAAGCTCCTCTCAGTTATCTCTGTCCTTTATTGAACTGGGACACAAACCCGTATGACAGGTGACTCGAGCCTTTTTACAGGGTCTCTATCACGACCCGGGCTCTATGTGTCACTGTGTCTCCTGGATGTTAGGGCGAACAGGTGATGTATAATCCAGCTGTCCTGCCGGTTTCTGCTATGTGTCTTAGAGTCCCACAAAAGCCTCGGTCTTCCGACTACCGGTGTCTGCGCTCAATCAGGGAAGTAGCCCATTCCCAGCTAGTCTCCCCTGTTGTCACTCTCCTGTACTTCGCTCTCCAGCACGTTAGCTAAAGGCTGTTCTTCCTTCAGTATCTCGCCATCTGGGAGCTACAGCACCTCAGGCTGTACGGCCCCTCACCCGTCCTTCTGCCTCAGACTGCTCCAGTCTGCTGTCTGGCACCAACTGTCAAACTCTTCCCATATTCCTAGCAACTGCCCAGCAACTGACTCCTCCTCCCAACCAAAGAGAGAGCAGCTCCCCTAATTTTGGGTGTAGAGCTCCCCCTTCTAGCCTGAATTTAGAATGGTGTTGTATGTGCTAATTACCTGTCAAAAGGAATCTTCCATCGCTTCCAAATGTGACATCACTCTCCCTGTGAGGAAAGCAATGCCACTGTGACAACCAGGACCCTGGGGCATAACACAAGACTTAAAGGAATTTTCCATTCTCAGGACAGTGTGTAAAATACCAAAAATAAACTTAGCATATAGTTACCCTTCCTGGGTCCAGTGATGGCTCCCTGCTTCTGCTCCAGTCCCAATGCTTATGATTTAGTGGTGGCATCACGTCAACAGGGCTTATCACCACTCTGACCAGTCACTGAGCTCAGTGGCTAACTAGAGTGGCGAAGCGCACCGTTGGGATGACATCATCTCTACAGCCAAAGCATCGGGATCAGAGTAGAGTGGGGGAGCTGGAGCTCGACCTTGGGAGGAGGACTACCTGCTGAGTTTGTTATTTTAGGTATTTTACAAAGTTTGGGGATCCGCTGATGATGTCTTGATGAAGATACCACAGAGATTTTGTGGTGTCCATATATCAATAGGTTAGAGATGCTTTTGTGCGGAAACTACAGAACAATAGGTTGGGGGATTCAATTTTACAGCTGACTGGCATCTACAGTTGTGGTGTTTTCCCCTTTGCCATCAATGCTGCCTTCCTCTGGCGTAATCCATGAGCTTTTCTGTAAAATAGGGACATGGTATCCCGAGATAATGACAGATTTATACGACTGGTGCTCTGAGCCCAAAACACTGATGTTATTACCTTTTTATGTCTTATTTTTTTTACATCAGTCACGGCTTTGAGAAATCCTCGTAGACCATTGCATCTCGGCTCACTCAGGTTTGGAAACTTCATGGAAGTATTTTGAGTCCGAAGCTGATGGGATTTGAGTAGATATTTTACTTTATTTCAGGCAATAACTTCTTATAAAAACACACTATATCTGTATTAAAAATCTCTAGACAACCCCAGGAGATAGAGTGAATATTATATTTTACTTACTGATTTTTAATGTTTAAATTGTCATCATTTAAGGTTGTGGATTCCAAATGAAAAACATATAAAAACATAAATGTAAAAGCTGTAAAGTAAAAGTAAAATATATAAATTTCCTATCTCCATAATCATGTTGACCCCGAGACTAAAGTTACGTGTGAATAGAAAAGAAAAGTGAAAACTCAAGCAACAATGGCGGAATTGGGTTCTTTTTCTAAAAATGTTTCCCCAATTTTCACTGCATTATATGGCTAATTAAATGGTGGTATTAAAATCTACAAATCACCTTTTCTAAGGATATGTTCATGTAAAAATAAAAAAAAAGGTTTTGACGCTTAGAAAATGGAAGAAAAAAATTAAAATTTGTCATAGTAGCTATCGTCTTACGGTGTTCATGAATTGTAAGTGATACTTTAAAGCTGGCGCCAATTTATACCAAAAATGAAATGTTTTGGGTAACTATTTCAATTTCTATGTTTATTGTAGTTTAGGTTGTTTTGTTTGAGAGTCCACATCCCATGTCCAAAAGTCATGAAAAACTAATTTGAGTTACAAAAATTAATAGGGAAACATGAATTGACTTGTGGTCACAGGAGAAACATTACCAGCCCTCAAGATTGTTGCAATGTTCTTCATAAATTTATTCCAGGTTGAGCATAAATTTGAGTTGTCACGCGTTTCGCCTGTATATAAACCCTTCTCGAAAAGTTTGAGGAAGCCTCATGAAGAATAGAAGATAGAAACGAATAGAAGATAGAAACGCGTCACGACTAGTGTTGAGCGATACCTTCCGATATTCGAAAGTATCGGTATCGGATTGGATCTGCCGATACCGGCAAAATATCGGATCTCGCCGATACCGATACCCGACACCAATGCAAGTCAATGGGAGCAAAATATCGGAATTAAAATAAACCCTTTATTTCCTTGTAGCCTAATTCCACATGAAGGAAAACAACTAAGAATAACGTAGAATGTATCGGAGGAGGTGGAGGGGACATAGAGGTTTAGCCCATTCAAATGGAATAGCAGGAATTATACATTTTTTAAGACGTTCGGAGTTACAAAGATTTTGACTATGTTTAGATTTGTTAGATTTTGTCAGATATTTATGTTTCTCTACTTCCATGCTCTGTACCTTTTTTTTACTTCTACCACACTTTCTTCTTCATCATCCTCAGCAGCAGCATCTTTTTCATCAACTTCTTCTCCACCTTATTCATGTTCTTCTTCACCTTCTTCCTATTATTCTTTTTTTTTTTTAAATCTTCATATTCTTCTCATTCAACTCTTCTTCTTCTTCATATTCAACTTCATAATCTCCTTCATATTCTTCTTCTTCATCAAAATCTTATGTGTGACAGGCATTCCTGTAGTTGTTATCTATCAAAGTTTGAAGATTACACCTTCCGTTCTGCCTGTCACAAAAACAGGATTTGTCCGCATTCAGTTTGGCCTGCAGCAGCAGGTTTTATCCAGGGGCACCACGAGGAGGAACGGACTCATGCCTATACACTGCTTAGTCTTCTTCTGCTTATAATTTATATAATATCTTTTGCTCTGATTTTTAGTCTTATGCTTAATGTTCTGCTTTTTGTTCTGCAGCTTCTTGTTCTTTTGCTTTTCGGTCTTCAGGGTCGTCATGCTTAGACTCTTGAACTTGGAACTGTAGCAGGAGGTACAAGAAGGCCAAGGAACTGCCGAGAACCAGCTGACGGTACTGGAACCCAGATGGCTACCCGAAGGTAGAAGAGCCAATGGCATGACCGAGGACCAGCTGACATTGCTGGAACCCGGTTACCAAGCAGGAGGTACCCGTGCCTGAAAGCACTACCAAGGACCACCTGACGTTGGTGGAACTCGGATACCCAGAAGGAGGCACCTAAGCCAAAGGCTCTGCCCGGAACCAGCTGACAGTACTGGAACCAGGATGGGGAGCAGAAGGTACAAGAGCAAAAGACACTGCCGAGAACCAGCTGACGGTACTGGAACCCAATAACACGGCAGCAAGTGTTAACTGTGCAGCCAGCACTTCCAGGCACCAACTAGCGGTGTTAGAGCCCAGGGACAGCAGGAGGAGCTGAGTGTAGGCCAAGGCCTACTTGGATCAAGTTGAAAGTGAACCTTTAACCCCCCCATGCAACTGAAAGAGTCAACTTGTGCAGCACTAATGGTGCACAAGGACAAGGTGGTTCTTTTAATTATGCTCATTGCACGCGGTGAACTAAACACTTATAAAATGTGTCCCCTGATACCGTGATACCGTCCCACAGGTGGTACTTTCCGTCGTGATGAGACGCAGTACAGCCGGCATTCACACCCCCATGGCGCCGGGTGCCGCCTCATCAGCATTGCTTGAATCTGTCACGGAGCCTGCGCTGCTATGTTAAACCCTGGCCATGCGCAGTTAGCGTTGCCCGTCTTCTAACATCATTTGGTGTCATGCTAACTGTGCCTGTGCGGCCGCACCGCCCGAGAAACCGGCTCGCAGTGTCTTCTGATTTAGTCCCACTGCAGGGCTGGGATTCCTGGGCATGCGCAGTGCATATCTTCGCCTCTCACTACTCTCCATCAGCCTTCTTCAGAGTGTGCGGCGTCACGGCCGTGGCATGTGAATTGGGATCAGCTGACGCCACACTGTCTGTAGAAGGCGGAGGGAGAAGAGGGAGAGGCGAAGATATGCACTGTGCATGCCCTGGAATCCCAGCCCCACAGTGTGACAAAATCAGAAGACACTGCGGGGCGTGATCTCTGGCAGCGCGCCTGCACAGGCACAGTCAGCATGACATCAAATGATGGCAGAAGATGGGCTGCGCTAACTGCGCATGCCCAAGGTTAAACATAAAAGCGCAGGCTCCGGGACAGATGCAAACAATGCTGACGAGGCGGCGCTTGGCACCATGGGGGTATGAATGCTGGCTGTGCTACGTCTCATAGCAAAGGAAAGTCCCACCTACGGGACGGTGTCACGGTGCAAGAAGCAGAACTAAAGGAGCCACCTGTTCCTTGTGCAGCATTTGTGCTACACAAGGTGGCTCTTTCAGTTACAGATGCCTGGGGGGGGCACAGGTTCCCTTTAATTGCTGTTGTAGTGCCAGCGTGGCGGTCGCTGGACACGTTGCCGGATGCACAGCAGGGGATCAGCGGACGTTACTGAAACCCAATAACACTGGGTCATGTGTTGTCTGTGCAGCCGGCACTTCTGGGCAGCAACTGGCGGTGTTGGAGCCCAGAGATTAAAGTTCAAGTGGTTGAAACATGAACACAGCTGGAGACCTGGATAGTGTTGGCAACAATTATTTAATTGGTAAGAGGAGTGGCAAATTCCTGTGAGATCCAGGCCTTGTTCATTTTCAAAAAAGTAAGCCGGTCAACGTTATCGGATGAGAAGTCGCATGCGACGGTCTGTTAGTACACCACCTGCAGCACTAAGGATGCGTTCCGATAATACACTGGTAGCAGGGCAAGCCAGCACCTCCAATGCATACTGGCTAAGCTCTGGCCATGTATCCAGCTTAGAGACCCAAAACTTGAAGGGGTAAGAGCCGTCTGGGAGTATGCTGAGAGTGCAAGACATGTAGTCTGTGACCATCTGACGGAAACGTGGCCTCCTGCTGACTGGATCCGTCACGTCAGTGATGGTGTAGACATTTGTGGCGGGCACACAAAACTTTGCCACTGTTGGAACAGACTGGTCTTGGCTTGTGCTGGGCCACTGCTCCTGCTACCTCTTTGTGCAGAGATTCCTCCACTGCCTCTATGCACAGAGCTGCTTTGTAAAGCACTAGCAGTAGCAGGCGCAGCACTTCTCTCGATTGGACTGGAGAAGATGATGGACTGCACCAGTGTGTCTTGGTACAGCCGCATTTTACGCTCCCAATGCAACGGTGGTATGAGGGTTTGCAAATTGTCCCTGTAGCGCGGGTCCAGAAGGGTGTATACCCAATAATCAGCCGTGGTAAGAATGTGGGCGATGTGGCGGTCATTTCTCAGGCACTGCAGCATGAAATCAACCATGTGCTGCAGACTGCCAACTGGCCAAGAAACGCTGCCCCCTGCTTGAGACGTGATGTCTGCCTGCTCTGCATCACCCCACCCTCGCTCTACATACTGACTACTGGAGATTTGTGTAACTCCCTCCTCTGGAAAGATGTCTTCCTCCTCCATTGACTCCTCCTCATCCTCCTCACCAAAGGTCTCCTGCCTATTCCTTTGTGAGGAACCACGTCGCGCAGACTGTCCAGAAGCCGATGGCATTTCTGACTCCTCATCCTCAACCTCCTCCACCACCTCATCCCTTAGCGCTTGCAGGGTTCTTTCAAGCAGGCAGATAAGGGGGACAGTCATGCTGACTAGTGCATCATCTGCACTCGCCATCCGCGTGGATTCATCAAAGGCCCGCAAAACCTGGCAGACGTCTTTCATAGTGGCCCACTCAGTGGTTGTGAAGTCAGAACGGCGCGCACTGCGACTTCTTTGCGCCTTATGCAGCTGGTACTCCATTACTGCTGGCTGCTGCTCACACAACCGCTCCAACATATGTAACGTGGAATTCCACCTGGCGGGGAGGCCACATATGATGTGATGTTCCGGAAGACGGAATCGGCGCTGCAGAGTTGTAATGCGCGATCTGGCCATGCTGGAACGCCGCAAGTGAGCACACTCAAGGCGGACCTTGTGCAGCAGTGCATCAAGATCCGGATAGTCCCTCAGAAAACTCTGCACAACCAAATTGAGCACATGTGCCAGACATGGGATGTGAGTGAGGTTGCCAGGGGCCAAAGCTGCCACCAGATTTCGGCCATTGTCACACACTACCATGCCTGTCTGGAGAGTCGCTGGCGCAAACCACTTGTCGCTCTCAGAATTGATGGCATTCCAGAGCTCGATTCCCCAAAGAAATTAATTTAAGTACGGCCTGTTGACGTTTGGCCACAGCTGTGCTCATATCAGTTGTAACAGGTAAGCGTTCACGGGTCAAGGTGGAGTTAGACCGTGACGTCTCCTGCAGCGATTCTGAGGAACTGGAGTATGAGGAGGAGTCAATGTGCACAGACTGGATTCCTGCAATCCTTGGCGTTGGCAGTAAACATACAGCGCCACTCGCCATGTCTGTACCCGGCTCCACAACATTGACCCAATGGGCAGTGAGGGAAAGGTATTGTTCCTGTCCATGGTGACTGGTCCACGCATCGGTGGTGAGGTGGACCTTGCTACTAACGGTGTTTAGTAGCGCATGTTTGATGTTTGCCTCCACATGCTTTTGCAGGGCAGGGACGGCTTGCCTGCTGAAATAAAAGCAGCTGGGCACATTGTATTGTGGGACTGCCAATGCCATCAAGTTACGGAAGCTGTCAGTCTCCACCAGCCTGAATGAGAGTATTTCCAGTGACAGAAGTTTGGCAATGCCTGCATTCAGAGCCTGTGCTCGTGGGTGGTTTGCCGAGAATGGTCGCCTTTTCTCCCATACCTGTGCTACTGATGGCTGTAGACTGGGCAGGGAGTGTGAGGATGACAGGGAACGTGGTGCTGTGGGTGGAATTACACTGGGTCTCTGGACAACAGTGCCAGAGGTTCTTCCATGGCGATCCTGTGAGGATGCCAAACCAGCAGTGTGTGAGCTGGAGGAAGAGGCAACAACACAAGCTGAAGAGGTGGTAGGTGCCGCTGTAGGTTGGCCTAGGTCTTCAGTGTGTTTTTGTAACTCCACCTCGTGCTTGGTCCGCACATGTTTCCACATGTTTGTGGTATTGAGGTTGCTAACATTTCTACCTCGTTTGATTTTCTGACTACACAGCTTGCATTTGACAAAGCAAATGTCATCTGCAACTGTGTCAAAAAAGGACCAGGCACTGCAAGTCTTGGGAGCGCCCGGTTTGGATTTTGGAAGAGGCATGCTCCTAATGGGTGCCGAAGTGGAGGCTCCAGGCGCTGCAGTCTTCCCCCTCCCTCTCCCAGCCGTTCGGGGAATCTCTTCCTCAGAGCTGCTCCCACCACCTTCCTGTTCCTCACGCCATGATGGGTCGAGGACCTCATCATCTACGCTACCCTCTGCCACCAACTGCTTCTCCTTGGTAGTCTCGGTAGCACAGTACGCACCAGAAACAGGCACCTGGGTCTCCTCATCTGATGCGTACTTAGAAGTTGTAACCGGAGGCACTGTCCCACCCACCTTCTCTGATTCAGAGAGACAAAGCTGTTGGGCATCACTGCACACAGCCTCTTCTTCTGATTCTCGAATGCTGCTTGGCTGGCCCCCTGTTTCCAAGCCAAGAGATTCAGAGAACAGAAGTAGAGCTGGCTCCTGTCATGGGCTCTCAGACTGCCTGGGCAATTTGGCAGGTGGTGAAGAGACAGATGGTTGCTCTTCAGTGCTCTGTGCCTGAGAGGATGTGGCACTAATTGAAGTCGATGCATTAGCTGCCATCCATCTGACAACGGCTTCAATTTGATCGTCCCGCACCAGCGGGGTACGGCGAGCTCCGACAAAGCTGCGCATGAAGGTCTGCTCCCTGCTGAAACTGGGGGATGATGAGTCACCGATGCCCGCAGCTGGTGCAGAGTCCCCACGTCCTCTCCCTGCTCCACGCCCACGTGCCTTACTCCCTGCCTTCTTCATCGTGATAGACTGAGTGTTAAAGATAGGCAGAAAAGTACTAACGGCTTAGTGTGCTTATTCCTGAACAGCTGCTAACAGGTATAAGAAACACTTATTTTATGGAGTGTGGACTAGACTTTATTATGCGCTTATGTGGCCTACACAACAGTAAAGTGGAGTGTTTGGTGAACTTTGGGTTTGTTTTGCAGAACAGACACTACAGAGTGAGTGCAGTACTCACACACAGACCGTGCAGACAGCCGTGAACGGCGCTGCAAGGCAAAGAAAAGCTCCTCTATCTAATCCTATATAGTGTTTTTCCACAATCTAGCATGATACGTATGGAAAGACACTAATAGGATATTATTGAAAAAAGGTGCAGCTGGCTGCACTAATTGCAATTTAGGACAATGGATTCAGCAGTATGAGGCAGTGACGCACTCTGAGCTGAACACAAGCGGCTGTGGCTGCGGACAGACTACAGAGTGAGCTGCACTCACACAGACCGTGCAGACAGCCGCGAACGGCGCTGCAAGGCCAAACAAAGCTCCTCTAATCCTATATAGTGATTTTCCACAATCTAGCAGGATACAGATGGAAAGCCACTAATATAGGATATATTTGAAAAAATGTGCAGCAGGCTGCACTAATTGCAAAAAAGGACTATGGATTTAGCAATATGAGGCAGTGACGCACTCTGAGCTGAACACAATCGGCTGTGGCTGCGGACAGACTACAGAGTGAGCTGCACCCACACAGACCGTGCAGACAGCCGCGAATGGCGCTGCAAGGCCAAACAAAGCTCCTCTATCTAATCCTACATAGTGATTTTCCACAATCTAGCAGGATACAGATGGAAAGCCACTAATATAGGATATATTTGAAAAAATGTGCAGCAGGCTGCACTAATTGCCAAAAAAAAAAGGATTTAGCAGTATGAGGCAGTGAAGCACCCTGAGCTGACCACAACCAGCTATGGCTATGGACAGACAGCAGAGTGAGCTGCACTCACACACACAGACCTTGCAGACAGCTGTGAACAGCGCTGCAAGGCAAAAGCAAGGTGAACACACAGCGGTTGCTAATTTAGGCTGGATCAAGCACAATTAAGCAAATCGCAATCTCTAAACTGGCCCTCAGTCAGAACACAGCATCTTGTCCCTAACTGAATTCACAGCAGAGTGAGCGCAAAATTGCGGCGGCGACTTTTAAAGGGCGTTGTGACATCATTTCAGCAGCCAATCACAGCCATGCCAGTAGTTACATGCCCACCATGCAGAACAGGATGTGCCCACACTTCAAATCATTCCTCATTGGCTGATTCATAAAAACCCAGGAGTTTGCATGATGGGAATTTCCGATTCCGGTTTCCGATACACTGAAAGTATCGGAACTCGGTATCGGAATTTCGATACCACGAATATCGGCCGATACCTCATACTTGCGGTATCGGAATGCTCAACACTAGTCACGACCTCTCTGTGATTTATGACTCCACTGGAATAAAAGTTTTAAGAACTTCACAACAAACGTGAGTGACGGTCATTCTTCTGTGTTTACGGGGTTGTCCCCAACATGGACAGAGGTGGAATGTCGGCAGGAGAACTCTATATATTGGCTTCTAGTCGATATCTGAGAAAATGGGAAGCGTAGGGTTAGTTTTGTTGGGTTGTGTGCCATTCTCCATCCAGATGTAACGTTTCTAAGGACATTTGTAGAATGAGAATGTATCTAGGAGAGTCCATAATGGAAAATATGAGGATGGCATGGTGGAATTATGGGGATATGTGACCAACAATATTCAAGGTTTATGAAACCAATGCAAAGTTGAGGTGCTAAAAAAAAGGTCGGCCTAAAAAGATGAATTTGCTTCATGAATAAAAACTTTCTCCCTTCTCATGTCTCTTGTGTCAGACTACAGACCACCAATATTAGCATCTCAGCCCCCTGAAACTTGTATAGTATACACCCCTCTACTAACACAGAAATAACCCCTCAATGAAGACATTGTTAAGCAAAGCAGCAGCCGCCAGCACAGACAGAAAACACACGGCTCTACATGTTCAGATGTGAATAATGGGAAGATAAAGAACATGTTTATTCCATTATCTATTTCCTCTTGTCTTTAATATATAGTAGTCTCATTGTTACTTAATAGGGGAAGTGCCAGGGAAAACAAATGAATTTATCACCGTTATCCCCATGGTGTAGAATGATTTCTGGAGTCTACTAATAGAGTGTAGTAAATAATCTTATTAAACTATTCTACTTTAAAAGCTTATGGTCACCTTTTTTAGTTAAGAAATATTACACTGAATTTCAGTCCACAGATTTAATTTTTATATTACTTTTTAGATTTCTTGATATGCAGCTTTCAATCTGATCCGAGTTTCAAATTTTTCTGTTGTGGGATTGTCCCTCTAAGTAAAATAGGGTGCATAAGAGGTTTGTGTCTTTCACAGTATTATATGCTGAATGTGGGGACTGTGCATTCCTCTAAGTAATATAGGCTGGATTTATGGTCAGTTTGTTTTTCCCAGTAATATATGCTGGATGTGGGAACTGTGTGTCCCTCTAAGTATATATAGGTTGGATTTGAGGTCAGTATATTTCTGTCAGGCTGGATGTGAGGTCTGTGTGCCTCTTTCAGTAATACAGGCTGGATGTGAGGTTTGTGTGTCTTTCCCAGTAATTTATGCTGGATGTGGGAAATGTGTGTCCTTCTAAATAATGAGGGCTGGATGTAAGGTGTGTATCTCCCAGTAATATATGCTAGATGTTGGGACTGTGCGCCTCTTTAATTAAATATTATCTGGATTTGAGGTCAGTGTGTCTTTCCAATTAATAAATGTTGAATGTGGGGATTGTTTGTCCCCCTAAGTATAAATGTAGGTTGGATTTAAAGGGAACCTACCACCTGAATTTGGCGGGTCCTTTTTGGGGTCATATGGGCGGTGTTTTCGGGTCTTTTATTAACCCCTTTTTTTCCCGCTGGCCGCACGCTGGTCGTGAAATAGACATGCCGTTGATTCGCTTTCCTCCCTAGTTAACGTGTGTGCAAAGCAATCTTGCCTTGCGCACGCGCAGTATGCTTTGCCCAGCTGCGGGCAAAGCCGAAAAGCTTTAGTGCGCATGCGCCGGTACACTATGTCCCGGGAAAACACAGCAAAATACTTCCGGGACATAGTGCGCCAGCGCATGCGCACTAATGGTTTCCAGCTTTGCCCGCAGTTGGGCAAAGCATACTGCGCGTGCGCAAGGCAAGATTTCTTTGCGCACGCGTTAACTAGGGAGGAAAGCGAATCAACAGCAAGTCAATTTCGCGACCAGCGTGCGGCCAGCGGGAAAAAAAGGGGTTAATAAAAGACCAGAAAACACCGCCCATATGACCCAAAAAAGGACCAGCCAAATTCAGGTGACAGGTTCCCTTTAAGATCAGTATAACTCCCAGGCTGAATGTCTCTCCCAGTAATATGTGCTGGATATGGGGGACTGTGAGTCCATTTAATTAAATGTAGTCTGCAATTGAGGTCAGTGTGTCTCTCCCAGTAATATATGCTAGATGTGGAGACTGCACGACCCTCTAACTCTAATATAGTCTGGATTTGAGGTTGGGGTGTCTTTTCCAGTAATGTATGTGGGAGGGGAGACTGGGCACCCTTTAATCTATATATATAATTGTCTAAGGGTTTTTCTGTCTGTCTGTCCTGGAAATCCCGCGTCTCTGATTGGTCGAGGCCGCCAGGCCTCGACCAATCAGCGACGGGCACAGCATGGTGACGATGATGTCATAAAGGTTGCCTCGACCAATCAGCAACGGGCACAGTCTGCCACGAATTCGCCTCGACCAATCAGCGACGGGCACAGTATCGATGTAGATGGCATAATGGTTGCCATGGCGACGATGATGTCATAAAGGTTGCCTTCGACCAATCAGCGACGGGCACAGTCTGCCGCAAATTCTGGAATCATCATTGTCCATATACTACGGGGACATGCATATTCTAGAATACCCGATGCGTTAGAATCGGGCCACAATCTAGTTAAATATAATCTGGATTTGAGGTCAGTGTGTCTTTCCCAGTAATATATGCTTCATTTGGGGACTGTGTGTCCCTCTAAGTATATATAGGTTGGATTCGAGGTCATGATATCTCTCCCAAGCTCAATGTGAGCTCTGTGCTCCTCTTTCAGGAATACAGGCTGGATGTGAGGTGAGTGTGTCTCTCACTGTAATGTAATATATGCTGGATGTGGAGACTGTACGTCCCTCTAAGTAAAATAGTCTGGATTTGAGGTTGGTGTGTCTTTTCCAGTAATATATGCTAGATGTAGGAACTGTGCATTCCTCTAAGTAATATACAGCTCTGGCAAAAAATTAAGAGACCACTGCAAAATGTTCAGTTTGTCTGATTTTTCTCTTTATTGGTATATTTTTGAGTAAAATGTAAATAGTTATTTTATTCTATAAACTTCTGACAACATGTCTCCAAAGTTCCAAGCAATAAATTTTGTATTTTTTTCTGAAAAGAACTGGTCAAAATAAAAAAACAAACAAACAAACAGTGCTTTCAGACCTCAAATAATGCAAAGAAAACAAGTTCATAATCATTTAGAAACAACAATACTAATGTTTTAACTCAGGAAGAGTTCAGAAATCAATATTTTGTGGAATAACCATGATTTTTAATCCCAGCTTTCATGCATCTTGGCATGCTTTCCACCAGTCTTTCACGCTGCTTTTGGGTGACCTTATGCCACTCCTGGTTGTCACGATCAGCTGCAGCCGCAGATGCGGCCCAGCCCATAGACGCCCCCAAGCCGACCAACCTCAGAAGGCATGGGGCGTGCGTCCCCCGGGGACGATATATGGACCCTTTAAACCGCAGAGGGGGACCCGGCCTACCCAAACTAAGGGAGGGCAGCGACCGGGGTTCTCTGGCAGCTGAGCATGTGGACAAAGAAAGAAACGAAGGACGTGATTACACCGATACTTCAGGAAAAGAAAGTAAAGTTTACTAAAGTAAAGTCACACAGTACATAAACAAAACATGACGATGTCAGGCTCCCGATTCCATGAACAAGGAAGAAAACAGACTAGACCAAGAACGGTATGCACACCCATGGAATATGCAAAATATCAAACAATTTTTAATTACACCTCAAACAAGACACATACATAATAAGACCAGTTAAAAAGGCCTGAGTGCAGGACTATGAACCGTCACCCCTAGGCATATATTTACATGAGATGACCTAACATATAAATAAAGTGCTTATAAATAAGTACAGAGTATATATACAATGTCTCTTGTCCATATAAATAGTGTCTCAAATCCTAGCATAGTATGAGGACATAATATTACATACACAGATACGTGAGGAATGGGCCAAACAAAACACACAAAATGACCAACGATCATTTACTGGCCTATAGTAATGTGGTAGCGTAATGACAGTCCTATATACCAGGTCTAAATATTTAAATGAGCATGTTCACTTATAAGGGCAGTGATAGTACCAGTATTTCCTTCCCTAGATGGACTTAGACCGTCTGCCCAAAGCCCCAACCAGGTATATAGCAAATACCCCACAATCATCCAGAGCAACAGAAAAAATATACTGCGACTTGGAGAGCGATAAGCTCAAGAGTTTCAATACGGTGAGACAATAATATAATGCCCAAAAATATAAATGGCACCAATACTGAGCAAAGGTATACCATAGATGGAGATGCCTGAAGAGGACAAGCGACAAGCAAAGGGGTGAGGCTCCTGATTCCACACCTCAGAAGAGTACCACCCAGTGGACCCCAAGGCACCAACGGATCACCGAGGCACAGATAGGCGGGATATCAGGACCCAGGCAGGACATCAGGGTACACGAGGACATCAGGGTACAGGCAAGACATCAGGATACAAACAGGACATCTGGACTCAGGAAAGACCTCAGGACATCAGGACACAGGCAGGGCAACAGGGAACAGACAGGATATCAGGACATCAGGGTCCATGAGGTCATCAAGACACAGGCAGGATATCAGGGCACAGACAGGACATCTGGACCCAGGGTCACCGGCAGACATCAGACAGGAGTCGTTCGGTTCCGGACATCCGACTCGACCTACAGGCACCACCAATCATCAGGCTCCAAGTTTCAGGCAGCGGTCATCAGGTTCCAGACTGCGGTCATCAAGCTCCGGGCATCGGACCTAGGAAGGAACTCAAGCGTGATGGTGCAGACACCGCCGTACTGGACATGAGCCAGACGGGGTTAACACCGCATGGTAGTCAGAGCACAGAGTAGTAGATGCTCAGCAGAAACACCGGTTTCAAGAGACTCAAAGTCACTGGGAGTGAGGCTCCAGATGCAAAGGGATTCCAGGAACATAATCACAGCAGACACAGTTCAGACAGGTTCAGGTACAGGATCAAGGATTTGTGCCTGGATATACCGCCTCCAGGACAGGTGCCAGAACAGGACAAAACAGGATTCAAGGCAAGGACTTTGGTACCAAAACATAGACAGGAGAGGTGCAGGAACACAAACACACATAGCAAAGTTCAGGAGCTTTGTGAGTGTAGCTCAGGCCCCGCCCATAGGGCAGGGGAGCTTTATATATGAGCTGCCCCTCAGCAATTGGCTGGGGACAGCATTTGAAGTACACACCCTAACCCTGATAAAAGCAGGGAAGGTGTGGCCGCGCACGCCCTAAGCACACACAGAAACCACTACAGCACCAACAGTGCAGGTTCTGAGGCTCAGGACACCTGGCTGTGACTGCATGCACTGAGCCACGTGGAAAGTCATGCACCAGCCGCAAATGACCTCACAACCCGCGGACAGCTTCACAGCTGCAACCAGGGACCGCACATGAGGAAGGTATGTGCAGCGCCCCAGAGATCTGGTCGTTGCAGTATGACACTCTGCCACTAAGGGGAGTGATGGTACGTCTGATGGCACTGAAGGAATTCTACTGACCAGGTATCACCAGCACACATTACACTTCACACTCCGGCCACTAGGGGGAGAAAAAGGCTTTATTTATTGGGCCACTCCTCACACTGGTAAAACTAGGGGTTGGATAGGAAGTTAGTCAGAAGCTGACTGGGTTGGATTCAAGCAACATGCCGTGGCAGGGGGTGTTGCAGGGAGAAGACACAGGGGGGTCCCTGTCAGGCGTGGGAACCTGGCAGGTGTAGAAAAAATATAATGCCAAATAGGATCTCAACTATAATATCATAAACTATCCTAAAATTGTTAATCTTTATTAATAGAACCTACACGTTGGTTCACACCACAGAACGGACAAAAAATAACAAAAACAAAAAAATGTGCTCCAAAAAACCAACACTAAGTTTAAAAATGGGGTATGCTACGTATCCCTAGTGAGTACTGCACTCACAGCCTGCCTAACTGTGGAGGTTGGCACCCTACAGGGGAACGTACTGGCGCCCCCACTGCGCGGCGGCTGTCCCTGGATGTCTTGATGTACCCTATGATAACCACGGGACACCCACTACCCACAGCCTAGGGCCCACTGCAGGCTAGACAGAGATGCTCCTGCACTAAAGGAACACTAGATCCCCATAGATAAAAACAAATGTAAAGAACACATAAGGCAAACAGATATTAACGTACTGTTAGGGAGTCCTTTTTGGGGCACAGTCTTTTATAGGTTCATAACACCAGTCATGGCAAATCCCACTAACTATGGCTGAAACAATTCAACTGTGTCACCCAGGAATGCGCAAATGTGCAGCCACATGTGCCGATACCATAATACAAGCACTTATCTCCCTCTGTACGTAGTTTGCCACAGACCACAGCGCCTCTACGCGTTTCGCCCTCTGCGGGCTCCTCAGGAGGCAAGATTCATCGATGCAGTGTGTCCTGATGCGGTGTCATGGCTAAGCAGCCCTCAGGTCCCCCGCTTTTTAAACCCCCCCGCCACAGTCACCGCACACCATATGCCCAACCCCCTACCTGTGCATTTCCGGTGAATGCGATATGACCGCGCATGCTCCCGCTGACCCGCAAAGGATTCCACTAGCGCCGATGTGGCGTCCGGGTCCTCGCTGTCCTTTCATTTCCGGGGCATGTACTGAGCAGCTCACGCTACTTCCGGGTCACTTTTCATGTGCGTAGACTGCGCATACTCCAAATTCACAGCTTGCAGCTGCGCACGTCCCCCGGTATAAACTGCGCCTGCGCACCTCCTGCCCATACACCGTAGCGGTGAGTTGGTGCATAGCAATCTTTTTACTTTCCCCAATGGGATATTAGGGCTGGACCTCATTTACAACAGAGTATTTATCTCCCCCTTATTTGATAGATACTTTAATGTCGGAAATTCCAGCCATAGCACACCGCCGCAGATCGTTAGTGCATGCGCATGGCCATAATTAACCAGACATCTCCTCTTCATGTAGGGGGGCCTCACAGCCTCTTTCCCATTAAACTGCGCACACTCCAAACTCCCAGCTAAAGGTGTGGGATCTAACAGTGATGCCCGCATCTGCGCACATCCCCTGGTGTATACTGCGCCTGCGCACCTCCTGCCCATATACCGTAGCGGTGAGTTGGTGCATAGCAATCTTTTTACTTTCCCCAATGGGATATTAGGGCTGGACCTCATTTACAACAGAGTATTTATCTCCCCCTTATTTGATAGATACTTTAATGTCGGAAATTCCAGCCATAGCACACCGCCGCAGATCGTTAGTGCATGCGCATGGCCATAATTAACCAGACATCTCCTCTTCATGTAGGGGGGCCTCACAGCCTCTTTCCCATTAAACTGCGCACACTCCAAACTCCCAGCTAAAGGTGTGGGATCTAACAGTGATGCCCGCATCTGCGCACATCCCCTGGTGTATACTGCGCCTGCGCACCGCTTGCACATACACCGTGGTGGTGAGTTGGTATATTTCAGTCTTTTTGCTTTTCCCCATTGGATATTGGGGCCGGACCTCCAGGGAAAAGAGTATTTATCTCCCCCTTATTTTATCGATACTTTTATGTCCGGAAATTCCAGCCGAAGCACACCGCCGTAAATCATTAGCGCATGCGCATGGCTATCATTAACCACACATCTCCTCCTCATGCAGGGGGACCTCACAGCCTCTTTTCCCATTACATCTTGCATTTGTGATGACCTGATATACATAATCGCATAGCTCCATGGCTGATAGGTGGCACTCACAGTATCTCCCTGATAGTAGTGCTGATGAACACCCATTTTGATACCCCAAACCGAGTGTATCTGCCCGCAGGAGGCATAGTGATGTGGTTAGTGGGTTATGCGGATTCATTGTCGGCAGTGGGGAAGCGGGGTATTGATACATAGACAGATATTGCACACTGATCTGTACAGCTCCCCTATTACATCGGGAGACTACAATCAAAAGTTAGAAATATGCACGGCTTTAAGGTTATGACCACTTACTAATTCTCTTAATTTGACTAGACTACAAAAAACAGGCATACGACAGTTGATCATTCAGCCCTTTAGGTTCAAGGCTCCCCATTCTAAATATCCATTCACACTCCCTCCTTAGAATGGTCTTATCTGCATCACCCCCTCTGGGGTTAGTGTTTACCACTTCAATGATAGTAAAGTTTACACTTTTAACATCTCCTCCATGATGGGTTTGTACATGCTTTGCTAATGGGGTGTCCCGGTTATTTCTAATGTCCCCCACATGCTCCCCCACTCTTCTCCTAAATTCCCTTTTTGTTTTGCCTATATAATCTTTCGGGCATGAGCATTTCGCCATATACAGTGGGGCAAAAAAGTATTTAGTCAGTCAGCAATAGTGCAAGTTCCACCACTTAAAAAGATGAGAGGCGTCTGTAATTTACATCATAGGTAGACCTCAACTATGGGAGACAAACTGAGAAAAAAAAATCCAGAAAATCACATTGTCTGTTTTTTTAACAATTTATTTGCATATTATGGTGGAAAATAAGTATTTGGTCAGAAACAAAATTTCATCTCAATACTTTGTAATATATCCTTTGTTGGCAATGACAGAGGTCAAATGTTTTCTGTAAGCCTTCACAAGGTTGCCACACACTGTTGTTGGTATGTTGGCCCATTTCTCCATGCAGATCTCCTCTAGAGCAGTGATGTTTTTGGCTTTTCGCTTGGCAACACGGACTTTCAACTCCCTCCAAAGGTTTTCTATAGGGTTGAGATCTGGAGACTGGCTAGGCCACTCCAGGACATTGAAATGCTTCTTACGAAGCCACTCCTTCGTTGCCCTGGCGGTGTGCTTTGGATCATTGTCATGTTGAAAGACCCAGCCACGTTTCATCTTCAATGCCCTTGCTGATGGAAGGAGGTTTGCACTCAAAATCTCACGATACATGGCCCCATTCATTCTTTCATGTACCCGGATCAGTCGTCCGGGCCCCTTTGCAGAGAAACAGCCCCAAAGCATGATGTTTCCACCACCATGCTTTACAGTAGGTATGGTGTTTGATGGATGCAACTCAGTATTCTTTTTCCTCCAAACACGACAAGTTGTGTTTCTACCAAACAGTTCCAGTTTGGTTTCATCAGACCATAGGACATTCTCCCAAAACTCCTCTGGATCATCCAAATGCTCTCTAGCAAACTTCAGACGGGCCCGGACATGTACTGGCTTAAGCAGTGGGACACGTCTGGCACTGCAGGATCTGAGTCCATGGTGGCGTAGTGTGTTACTTATGGTAGGCCTTGTTACATTGGTCCCAGCTCTCTGCAGTTCATTCACTAGGTCCCCCCGCGTGGTTCTGGGATTTTTGCTCACCGTTCTTGTGATCATTCTGACCCCACGGGGTGGGATTTTGCGTGGAGCCCCAAATCGAGGGAGATTATCAGTGGTCTTGTATGTCTTCCATTTTCTAATTATTGCTCCCACTGTTGATTTCTTCACTCCAAGCTGGTTGGCTATTGCAGATTCAGTCTTCCCAGCCTGGTGCAGGGCTACAATTTTGTTTCTCGTGTCCTTTGACAGCTCTTTGGTCTTCACCATAGTGGAGTTTGGAGTCAGACTGTTTGAGGGTGTGCACAGGTGTCTTTTTATACTGATAACAAGTTTAAACAGGTGCCATTACTACAGGTAATGAGTGGAGGAAAGAGGAGACTCTTAAAGAAGAAGTTACAGGTCTGTGAGAGCCAGAAATCTTGATTGTTTGTTTCTGACCAAATACTTATTTTCCACCATAATATGCAAATAAAATGTTAAAAAAACAGACAATGTGATTTTCTGGATTTTTTTTTCTCAGTTTGTCTCCCATAGTTGAGGTCTACCTATGATGTAAATTACAGACGCCTCTCATCTTTTTAAGTGGTGGAACTTGCACTATTGCTGACTGACTAAATACTTTTTTGCCCCACTGTATACTACCCCTGTAGTTTTACACTTGGAGAAGTTTCGCTGATAGTATATTCTCCCTGTGGCCGAGCTACGGAATGATTTCCCTGGTTCCATCCATCTGCACATGCTACAATTACCGCATTTAAAAAAAACTGCATGGCTTTCTGTCTAGCCAAGTGCCACTTGGTTCTGGCCTTCTGTATTAGTATGGCTTCAGGAAAATGGCCGCCGCGATCTCTTCTGCGCACGCGCGGCATCCCGCGGCCATTTTCCTGAAGCCCCGTGCAGCAGAGCACTCCATCTGCGCACGCGCGGCCCCAGGAAGATGGCCGCCCCCACCGAAGACAGTAATAGCACAGATCGTGGCGCTGTTTCTTCACGTGCGCGCAAGTGGATTCGGCACTGGGACATGCGCACACCACTACGCCACCAACGTAAAGCTGGGGAAGAAACAGCGTTGTGACCACGTCCACCCGACCTGACCAGCCTGATTTGACCACGCCCACCCGACCTGACCAGCCTGATTGACAGGCGAAAACGGCGACTTTGGTAATGTATTTCGCAGCATAGGTGAGGAATCAGGGTACATTACATACACTATTGTAACGCACAGCGCAGGCCTTATTCAACAGTATTTTTTGTCTCAATCTGAAAAAGCGGGGTGACAGGTTCCCTTTAATGTCGATTATTTTTTTCAAGCATTGGGGTTATTGTATGATGAGCCTAATTCTGTGAATCAAGCTGAGAAGATCTTGTTGGCCCTGTGTCAGGGTCAAGAAGCGGCAGAATCGTATTGCCAGAAATTTAGAAAATGGTCTGTACTGACTAAATGGAATGAGGATGCCTTGGCGGCAATTTTCAGAAAGGGTCTTTCTGAATCCGTTAAAGATGTTATGGTGGGGTTCCCCACGCCTGCTGGTCTGAGTGATTCTATGTCTCTGGCCATTCAGATTGATTGGCGCTTGCGCGACCGCAGAGTTGCGCACACTGTGGCGTTGTGGCGAGCCCTGAGCCTATGCAGTGTGATAGGATTTTGTCTAGAGCTGAACGTCAAAGACTCAGGCGTCAGAATAGGTTGTGTTTTTACTGCGGCGATTCTGCTCATGTTATTTCTCATTGCCCTAAGCGTACAAAGAGAATTGCTAGTTCTGTTACCATCAGTACTGTACAACCTAAATTTCTGTTATCTGTGACCTTGATCTGCTCATTATCATCATTTTCTGTCATGGCATTTGTGGATTCAGACGCCGCTCTGAACTTAATGGACTTAGAATTTGCCAGACGTTGTGGTTTCCCCTTGCAGCCTTTGCAGAACCCTATTCCTTTAAGGGGCATTGATGCTACACCGTTGGCTAAAAATAAACCTCAGTTTTGGACACAGCTGACCATGCGCATGGCGCCAGCCCATCAGGAAGATTGTCGTTTTCTGGTGTTGCATAATTTGCATGATGACATTGTGCTGGGTTTTCCATGGTTACAGGTACATAATCCGGTGTTAGATTGGAGATCTATGTCTGTGACTAGTTGGGGTTGTCAGGGGGTTCATGGTCACGTTCCTTTGATGTCAATTTCCTCTTCCCCCTCTTCTGAAATTCCTGAGTTTTTGTCAGATTTCCAGGATGTATTCGATGAGCCCAAATCCAGTTCCCTTCCACCGCATAGGGACTGTGATTGTGCTATTGACTTGATTCCAGGTTGTAAGTTCCCTAAGGGCCGACTTTTCAACCTGTCTGTGCCAGAACATGCCGCCATGCGGAGCTATATTAAGGAGTCTTTGGAGAAGGGGCATATTCGGCCATCTTCTTCACCATTGGGAGCAGTTTTTTTTTTGTTGCCAAGAAGGATGGCTCCTTGAGACCCTGTATTGATTATCGCCTCTTGAATAAGATCACGGTCAAATTTCAATACCCTTTGCCTTTGCTTACTGATTTGTTTGCTAGGATTAAGGGGGCTAGCTGGTTTACTAAGATTGACCTTCGAGGGGCATATAATCTTATTCGTATTAAGCAGGGTGACGAATGGAAAACTGCATTTAATACGCCCGAAGGCCATTTTGAATACCTTGTGATGCCATTCGGACTCTCTAATGCCCCATCTGTGTTCCAATCCTTCATGCATGATATCTTTCGGAGTTATCTTGATTAATGGTTGTATATTTGGATGATATTTTGATTTTTTCCGATGATTGGGAGTCTCATGTGAAACAGGTCAGGATGGTATTTCAGATCCTCCGTGAGAATGCATTATTTGTGAAGGGGTCGAAGTGCCTCTTTGGAGTGCAGAAGGTTTCTTTTTTGGGCTTCATTTTTTCTCCCTCATCTATAGAAATGGATCCGGTTAAGGTTCAGGCCATTCATGATTGGATTCAGCCCACATCTGTGAAGAGCCTTCAGAAATTCTTGGGCTTTGCTAATTTTTATCATCGTTTCATTGCCAACTTCTCCAGTGTGGTTAAACCTCTGACCGATTTGACGAAGAAAGGCGCTGATGTGATGAATTGGTCCTCCGCGGCTGTTTCTGCCTTTCATGAGCTTAAACGCCGATTTACTTCTGCCCCTGTGTTGCGTCAGCCGGATGTTTCTCTTCCATTTCAGGTTGAGGTTGATGCGTCTGAGATTGGGGCAGGGGCCGTTTTGTCTCAGAGGAATTCTGATGGTTCCTTGATGAAACCGTGTGCCTTCTTTTCTCGGAAGTTTTCGCCTGCGGAACGCAATTATGATGTCGGCAATGGGGAGTTGTTGGCTATGAAGTGGGCATTTGAGGAGTGGCGACATTGACTTGAGGGGGCCAAGCACCATATTGTGGTCCTGACCGATCATAAGAATCTGATTTACCTCGAGTCTGCCAAACGGCTGAATCCTAGACAGGCTCGATGGTCCCTGTTTTTCTCCCGTTTTGATTTTGTGGTCTCGTACATTCCTGGTACTAAGAATGTTAAGGCGGATGCCCTCTCTGGGAGTTTTTTTTCCTGATTCCCCTGGGGTTCTTGAGCCGGTCGGCATTCTGAAAGAAGGGGTGATTCTTTCTGCCATCTCCCCTGATTTACGATGGGTTCTTCAGGAATTTCAGGCTAATAAACCTGACCGCTGTCCAGTGGGGAAACTGTTTGTTCCTGATAGATGGACTAGTAAAGTGATTTCTGGGGTTCATTGTTCTGTGTTGGCTGGCCATCCTGGGATTTTTGGTACCAGAGATTTGGTTGGTAGGTCCTTTTGGTGGTCTTCTTTGTCGCGGGATGTGCGTTCTTTTGTGCAGTCCTGTGGGATTTGTGCGCGGGCTAAGCCTTGCTGTTCCCGCGCTAGTGGGTTGCTTCTGCCTTTGCCGGTCCCTGAGAGACCTTGGACGCATATTTCTATGGATTTTATTTCAGAGCTTCCGGTTTCCCAGAGGATGTCTGTTATCTGGGTGGTTTGTGACCGGTTTTTTAAGATGGTTCATTTGGTACCTTTGCCTAAATTGCCTTCCTCTTCTGATTTGGTTCCGTTGTTTTTTCAGCATGTGGTTCGTTTGCATGGCATTCCGGAGAATATTGTGTCCGATAGAGGTTCCCAGTTTGTTTCTAGGTTTTGGCGGGCCTTTTGTGCTAGGCTGGGCATTGATTTGTCTTTTTCCTCCGCATTTCATCCTCAGACAAATGGCCAAACCGAGCGAACTAATCAGACTTTGGAAACTTATTTGAGATGCTTTGTGTCTGCTGATCAGGATGATTGGGTGGCTTTCTTGCCATTGGCCGAGTTTGCCCTTAATAATCGGGCTAGTTCTGCTACCTTGGTTTCGCCTTTTTTTTTTAATTTTGGTTTTCATCCTCGTTTTTCTTCAGGGCAGATTGAGCCTTCTGATTGTCCTGGTGTGGATTCTGTGGTTGACAGGCTGCAGCAGAATTGGGCTCATGTGGTGGACAATTTGGTGTTGTCTCAGGAGGAGGCTCAGCGTTTTGCTAACCGTCGTCGGTGTGTTGGTTCCTGGCTTCAGGTTGGGGATTTGGTCTGGTTGTCTTCCCGTCATGTTCCTATGAAGGTTTCTTCCCCTAAGTTCAAGCCTCGGTTTATTGGTCCTTATAGGATTTCTGAGATTATCAATCCAGTGTCTTTTCGTTTGGCCCTTCCAGCCTCTTTTTCCATCCATAATGTTTTCCATAGATCTTTGTTGCGGAAGTATGTGGTGCCCGTTGTTCCCTCTGTTGATCCTCTGGCCCCGGTGTTGATTGATGGGGAGTTGGAGTATGTGGTTGAGAAGATTTTGGATTCTCATTTTTCGAGGCGGAAGCTTAAGTATCTGGTCAAATGGAAGGGTTGTGGCCAGGAGGATAATTCTTGGGTTGTTGCCTCCGATGTTCATGCTGACGATTTGGTTCGTGCCCTTCATTTGGCTCGTCCTGATCGGCCTGGGGGCTCTGGTGAGGGTTCGGTGACCCCTCCTCAAGGGGGGGTAGTGTTGTGAATTCTGCTCTTGGGCTCCCTCCGGTGGTTGAGTGGTAGTGCTGCTGTCTGTGGATCGCAGCATTTATCAGGTGTGTTCACTTTTTGCAATTTGGACTCAGCTATTTAGTCCTGCTTGATCCTTTAGTCAGTGCCAGTTGTCCATTGTTTTTGGAGGATTCACATCCCTTTCTGGTCTCTCCTGTTTGCTGTGCTTTTCAACAAAGATAAGTCCTGGCTTTGTTTTTGCTGTCCACATGCTGTGGGCCTTATAGTTCAGTGCATTTTCATGTTTTGTCTTGTCCAGCTTGGTCTGTGAAGGATTTTTTGCAGCCAAGCTGTGTCTCTGGAGATGCAGATATACCCTCCATGTCTTTAGTCAGATGTGGTGTTTTGTATTTTCTGTGGTGGATTTTCTAGTGTTTTAATACTGACCGCATAGTACTCTGTCCTATTCTTTCTTTTTAGCTGGTATGGCCTCCTATGCTAAATCCTGATTTCATGTCTGCGTATGTTATTTCCCTCTCCTCTTACAGTCAATATTTGTGGTGGGTTGTCTATCCTTTGGGGATTTTCTCTGAGGCAAGATAGTTTTCCCGTTTCTGTCTTTAGGGGAAGTTAGTTCTTAGGCTGTGTCGAGGGGTCTAGGGAGTGTTAGGTACCCCCCACGGCTACTTCTAGTTGCGCTGCTAAGTTCAGGGTTTGCGGCCAGTACAGGTACCTCCTTCTCCAGAGTACGTCTCATGCTGCTCCTAGGCCACCAGATCATAACACTTCTGTCCTCGTTATTGACTGTACCTCACACCATCACCATCCCCCTTACTGGGAAGCCCTGGGGACATACTTCACCTGTGGGAAGGTATACCATCCAGCTGCCATTCCATCACCCCAGCGGACCCCACAGCAGCGTCGGTCACCCTGACCGAACACCACAGGTGGCGTCACGAAACCTTGCCAGACTCCTATCACCCTTTTATTGGACGCCCCTTAGCAGGGTCACGGACCGGGTCTAGCCACCGTGACAGCCTCAGAACCGAACCAGAGAGGTACCGAGAACTCATGGCCCTGTGTCTGGGGGCGCTCCAACTTGGTGTCACGAACAGGATCGTACTTAAGCCTGAAGAATTGGGTCATGTGTGCCTTGGAACTGTGATTGAAACGTGTTCGGACTGTGATTTATTGCAAAGACTGTGTATTGCTATCTGCCGCGAGATTCGCGCCAAAACTGCCGCCATTGCCGCGCCACGAGGAGTGCAGGGGAAGAAGGAGAGCGTGCCATGGGAGGAGACGACCAAAGTGGCGCCAGAAGTGCTGACCGCCCCCTCCGATTACTGTTGTGGGAGGACGATCTTCCCCAAAGCAGAGGAGAACCGCCCCCTGATTTGCAACGGCGGGAACCAAGACAAGAAGGAGCTCCACCCCCAGAAAATGGAGGAGCAGCGTGTGAGTGCCATCGCAGATCCCGGAGTGGGGATGACGACCAGCGGGTGCCCGAATGACGAAGGAGTGATCCTGGCCTGTCCCCGTCAGCCGGAGGAGGATCCGGACTCGAATCTGCCGCGGCTGGAGGACTCGGACTTCTTGGAGCCGCGGGCAGAGGAGCCGAGTCGGCCTATCCCGAGTGTGGAGTCAGCCGATGTGAAGCAATGGAGGTCGGAGCCGTCACCGAGGGCCGCATCGGGAGAACCGTGGTCCGAGCCGCAGCCGACTCTAGTGTCCTCATCAATGGAACTGATCGGCATCGGTGGAACCACATCGGACGGAGGTATGGAAAACGCCCCTGCCCTCCTGACCGATCCGGCTCCCGTGACCGCTCCCCATCCTGACAGTGACCGAGTCCTTGCTCCTGAACTGGTGGTTATAGCCCCTGGCACTATGGAGAAGCTGGTGCCTCTGCTACCGACAACTATGGGGAAACCACTGGATGTAAGCTCAGAGGAGGTGATATTCCAGTGGGACACCCCAAGGATTGGGCCAGACGGAACCAGGCAGGAGGGCCTCAGCATCGCTGCGCTCACTTGGGAACAATATAAACAATGCCTAATTTTACACTGGAAAGACCGAAAAGATACAGAACAAAGTGACCCACCGAAAGCACAAGGACCAAAGACAGAACGCAGTAAAGGGAGTCCGGTAAAGCGGGGGACTGTGCTGGCCTTTCACCCGAAGCGGGGTTGGGGCTATATACAGGAACCGGGGCTACCGACGGAAATCTTCTTTACTAGCTACAATGTGAAGACCCCGCGCCGCGATAGATGTGATGATCGGCTGCTATATAGAGGGGACCAGGTGACGTACACCCGCCATCGGAGTGTGCAAGGGTGGTGCTCTCGAAACGTCTACCGATGCGAGCCGGTAATGGCGCCACCTGCTGTCCTGACTACGGATAACCCTGATTTGACGAATTCCACCCCTGTCACCACAGTGTGCATTATCGCCGCTACTGAACTTGCAACCAAAGCTGACATTCGGATCCAGACACCGGGTGACCTGGCCGCACCTGAGAGATGAACCCATGATACTGACACCGCATCAGGCGAGAACACGGAACCAGAGCTTCCACGGCCGGGAAGTGTTCGCTACCGACTGATGCCTTGCAACCTACTATAGAACTAAACCTCGAAACCCCGACAAATGTAAATAGTTAACTGTTTCCTGCTTTTGCTGCCTTAAACCCGTCTAGGGTTATTCCTTAAAGGGATTCCTTTGTTGACCCGGGATCCCTATTGCTTTACACTTCTTTTCCTACTTTGCACAAGTTTATCATTGTTTCAAAGACTGCTGGATCATGAACAGTGAATGATTCCAAAACTGTTTTGCATATAGTTTGCACCTTCTTAAAGGTGCCCCCTACTGGTTTTACAAAAGAAAGAAGACTTTGCGAAGATAATGCTTTTGGACATGACGCAGAAGGTCTTGCTTTCATTGGACTTGCAGACAGAGAGAATCTGCACTACCTCCTAGAGACTCGGCTCCCTCTTAAAGGGAATGTTTACATGTTGCCTTAGGAAAGGTTGAAATGTTGATAGTGTTGAAATTTAGAACAGTTTGATAATGTTGATAGAGATTGAGGACAGGAAAGATTGAAAGTGAACCCGTAGGGGTTAGAGAGAGAGTCCTCCTGAGAACCGTAGAACGACAGTTGGTTGTTAGAATAGAGACAATGACAGTAGGCCCGGCCCAGGAGCTAGGCGGTCCTGCATTGGTGAAGCTAGAAAGGAAAGACAAGTTGAGTTATTTTATAGTATTTTGTAGTAGGCCTTTAGTGGGTTCAGCTTATACGCCATTAAAGGAAAAGTTAAATTATTGTTCAGAGTTTGCACTTAGTAGAATACGTAGAATACCTGGCTGGGTGATAAGAGTTATTTATAGTCATAATGTTATTTAAAAATATTTAATCCTGTTTTTGTTTGTAACGTTCAAGTGTCCTCACCTCCAATAAAGGGAAGCATTGTTCTATTTACTTGTTTTAAGCATTTCAAAAATTTTGTATGTCTTTTGCTGAAATGTATTGTTGTTCTTCTTCCCAGTCCAGGAGTACTGGATTTAACCGGGGGGGAGTGCAGCGCCCCAGAGATCTGGTCGTTGCAGTATGACACTCTGCCACTAAGGGGAGTGATGGCACGTCTGATGGCACTGAAGGAATTCTACTGACCAGGTATCACCAGCACACATTACACTTCACACTCCGGCCACTAGGGGGAGAAAAAGGCTTTATTTATTGGGCCACTCCTCACACTGGTAAAACTAGGGGTTGGATAGGAAGTTAGTCAGAAGCTGACTGGGTTGGATTCAGGCAACATGCCGTGGCAGGGGGTGTTGCAGGGAGAAGACACAGGGGGGTCCCTGTCAGGCATGGGAACCTGGCAGGTGCCTAGCGAACAGAGCAGGACGTAACGGAACCGTGCCTGCACACCCCGCGGTGGTATCCTAAGAGAGAGACACATAGGGAAGGATATTGTGGAACAGTGAGAAACGAGATCAAGCACAAAGGAGAACCAGTAGGAGTCGTGCCGTGAGACCGAGGCAACATCCTACTGAGGCGCGTAGCCGGTGGCCGGAACACCGCGGGAGTAACTGACTCTAGGCCTTACTTCGAACTCCGCTGGACAGTTAATTATAGGTTGGCTGTCTACCTTAAATTTCCTATGAAGACATAGGGGGCAACGCGTGGAGAGGGGCGTCTCTAGGGTCCCGGAAGAGCTCCGAGCCTTCCCGTCATACGGGTGCGTCCTAGCCATAACATACCTGGAGGACGAGAAACTAGTAACATCTGGAACAAGCGAGAGAGAATTAGAAAGAAGGAACGAACGAGAACAGCAGTTGTGAGGACTAGGCGCATGTGTTTTTGCATGTTTTAACGCAAACGCGGCGTTTTGACGCGTTTACAAGCGTTTATTCCTGCATTTGCGTTTTTGAAGCGCATGATGAGAAGTGTGTGACAGCTGCCAATCATCAAAATGAACTAGAAAACCCACTATAAACAGAAATACCTAGGGTTAGGGTTAGGGTTAGGATCCCTAGTAACCCTAGGGATCCTAACCCTAACCCTAAAACACAAACTCTAACCCTAACCCTAAAACACAAACTCTAACCCTAACCCAAACTCTAACCCTAACACAAACTCTAACAAACTCTAACACAAACTCTAACCCTAACCCTAACCCTAAAACACAAACTCTAACCCTAACCCTAACCCTAACCCTAAAACACAATCTCTAACCCTAACCCAAACTCTGACTCTAACCCTAACACAAACTCTAACAAACTCTAACTCTAACCCTAACCCTAAAACACAAACCCTAACCCTAAAACACAAACTCTAACCCTAACCCTAACCCAAACTCTAACCCTAACACAATCTCTAACAAACTCTAACCCTAACCCTAAAACACAAACTCTAACCCTAACCCTAAAAACACAAACTCTAACCCTAACCCAAACTCTAACACTAACCCTAACACAAACTCTAACACAAACTCTAACACAAACCCTAACACAAACTCTAACCCTAACACAAACCCTAACCCAAACTCTAACCCAAACTCTAACACAAACTAACACAACCTCTAACACAAACCCTAACACAAACCCTAACCCTAACCCAAACTCTAACACAAACTCTAACACAAACCCTAACACAAACCCGAACACAAAATCTAACACAAACTCTAACACAAACCCTAACCCTAAAACACAAACTCTAACCCTAACACAAACTCTAACCCTAACCCTAACACAAACTCTAACAAACTCTAACACAAACTCTAACCCTAACCCTAAAACACAAACTCTAACCCTAACCCTAAAACACAAACTCTAACCCTAACTTTAACCCTAACCCAAACTCTAACCCTAACACAAACTCTAACAAACTCTAACACAAACTCTAACCCTAACCCTAACCCTAAAACACAAACTCTAACCCTAACCCTAAAACACAAACTCTAACCCTAACCATAACCCTAACCCAAACTCTAACCCTAACACAATCTCTAACAAACTCTAACACAAACTCTAACCCTAACCCTAACCCTAAAACACAAACTCTAACCCTCAAACACAAACTCTAACCATAACCTTAACCCAAACTCTAACCCTAACCCTAACACAAACTCTAACAAACTCTAACACAAACTGTAACCCTAACCCTAACCCTAAAACACAAACCCTAACCCTAAAACACAAACTCTAACCCTAACCCTAAATCAAACTCTAACCCTAACACAAACTCTAACACAAACTCTAACCCTAATCCTAAAACACAAACTCTAACCCTAACCCTAACCCTAAAACACAAACCCTAACCCTAAAACACAAACTCTAACCCTAACCCTAAATCAAACTCTAACCGTAACCCTAACACAAACTCTTTTGTGTTAGAGTTTGTGTTAGAGTTTGGGTTAGGGTTAGGGTTTGTGTTAGGGTTTGGGTTAGTGTATGGGTTAGGGTTTGTGTTAGGGTTAGAGTTTGGGTTAGGGTTAGGGTGTTTTCTTGTGTTTTTCTATAAAAACGCATGCAAACGCATGTACTTAAAAACGCATGCGTTTAAATAGACATCAATACGTTTTTTTGCCACGAAAAAACGCATGCGTTTTTTTGCGGCAAAAAAACGCCGCAAAAATTACTACATGTTGCATTTCTGCAACACAATGCATGCAGAGAAAAAACGCATGCATTGCAAAAACGCGTCAAAACGCATGCAAAAAAACGCATGCGTTCTTAATGTTAAATATAGGAAAAACGCATGCTTTTTTGCGTTTTTTACCACAAAAACGCAAAAAAAAACGCAAATGTGAAACCAGCCTAAAGGATTAAAGCAAACATATGCATTGTCATGCCAAAAACCAGAAACAGACAGAATGGCATGACACTGGTACAAAAATGTCAGCAGTTCTTCTTTGTTTGATGGCTTGTGACTATCTATCTTCCTCCTGATTACATTCCAGAGGTTTTACATGGGGTTCAGGTCTGGAGATTGGGCCGCCTATGACAGGGATTTGATGTGGTGGTCTCTTAACTTTTGCCAGAGCTGTAGGTTGGATTTGAAATCGGTATATCTCTCAGAGGCTGGATGTGAGCTCTGTGTGCCTCTTTCAGTAATACAGGCTGGATGTGAAATCTGTGTGTCTCTCCCAGTAATATAAGCTTGATGTGGGGTCTGTGTCTCTCACGGTAATATAGGCTGGATGTGAGCCCTGTGTCTCTCCCAGTGATATAGACTGGATGTGAGCTCTGTGTCTCTCCCAGTAATATAGGCTGGATGTGAAATCTATGTGTCTCTCCCAGTAATATAGGCTGGATGTGAGGTCTGTGAGTCTCTCAGAGTAATATAGGTTGGATGTGAGCTCTGTATCTCTCCCAGTAATACAAGCTGGATGTGAGGTCTGTGTCTCTCACGGTAATATAGGCTGGATGTGACCTCTGTGTCTCTCCCAGTACTATAGGCTGGATGTGAAATCTATGCGTCTCTCCCAGTAATATAGTTAAGTAAATAAGGCAACACACTGCAGCGCTAAAACATGCAAACTTGACAACACGAAATTTGAACTGCATTACTGCACTAGAAATATGAAAAATGAGAGCTTTTAGCGCATAAAAATGGCCAATTTTATGTGTACCTGGTAGCCCCTTTACGGCATCTCTCTTATACCAGGTCCTACGCTTGCCTTATCTTGCTGAGAATAAACGTCTCCATCTGAATGGGTACATGTGAAACCTCTTCTTAGACTAAAATTCTCTCTCTCTGTGGAGAGAATTTTAGTCTAAGAAGAGGTTTCACATGTACCCATTCAGATGGAGACGTTTATTCTCAGCGAGGTAAGGCAAGCGTAGGACCTGGTATAAGAGAGATGCTGTAACGGGGCTACCAGGTACACATAAAATTGGCCATTTTTATGCGCTAAAAGCTCTCATTTTTCATATTTCTAGTGCAGTAATGCAGTTCAAATTTCGTTTTTCAAGTTTGTATGTTCTAGCGCTGCAGTGTGCTGCTATATTACCGGGAGAGACACACAGAGCTCACATCCAGCCTATATTACTGGGAGAGACACACAGAGCTCACATCCAGCCTATATTTCTGGGAGAGACACACAGAGCTCACATCCAGCTTATATTACTGGGAGAGACACACAGAGCTCACATCCAGCCTATACTACAGGGAGAGACACAGAGCTCACATCCAGCCTATATTACTGGGAGAGACACAGAGCTCACATCCAGCCTATGTTACAGGGAGAGACACAGAGCTCACATCCAACCTATATTACTGGGAGAGACGCATAGATTTCACATCCAGCCTATATTACTGGGAGAGATGCATAGATTTCACATCCAGCCTACAATACTGGGAGAGACACAGACCTCACATACAGCCTGTATTACTGGGAGAGATACAGAACTCACATCCAGCCTATATTACTGTGAGAAACTCACAGACCCCACATCAAGCTTATATTACTGGGAGACATTTCAAAAACCATAAAATTGGCCATTTTTATGCGCTAAAAGCTCTCATTTTTCATATTTCTAGTGCAGTAATGCAGTTCAAATTTCGTGTTTTCAAGTTTGCATGTTTTAGCGCTGCAATGTGCTGCCTTAATTACTTAACTATATACGAGTTGGCGACTCTAGGTTCAGCACCTGTTCACACTGAGTCTATGTTTGGATGTGCCGGTCAGGTTTTTGAAATGTCTCCCGGTAATGTAGGCTGGATGTGAGCTCTGTGTCTCTCCCAGTAATATAGGCTGGATGTGAAATCTATATGTCTCTCCCAGTAATATAGGCTTGATGTGGGGTCTGTGAGTCTCTCACAGTAATATAGGCTGGATGTGAGTTCTGTATCTCTCCCAGTAATACAGGCTGTATGTGAGGTCTGTGTCTCTCACGGTAATATAGACTGGATGTGAGCTCTGTGTCTCTCCCAGTAATATAGGCTGGATGTGAAATCTATATGTCTCTCCCAGTAATATAGGCTTGATGTGGGGTCTGTGTGTCTCTCACGGTAATATAGGCTGGATGTGAGGTCTGTGTCTCTCCCAGTAATATAGGCTGGATGTGAGGTCTGTGTGTCTCTCCCAGTAATATAGGCTTGATGTGGGGTCTGTGTGTCTCTCACGGTAATATAGGCTGGACAAATTGAACACGAAGAGGAAGTCAGAGATCAGCTGCAGCCCGGACTTCCTCTTGATGTTCAATTTGTCGGAAGGCGGGGACAGTGTCACCAGCTCTGATTGGGTGCTGGGCACCACATGTCATAACAACCGCATCAGAGACCCAGGGAGAGTGAGTGCTGCTGGAACGGCGCCGGCACAGGAGGTGAGTTTAGGTTTTTTTATTTTAT
Source organism: Ranitomeya imitator (assembly GCF_032444005.1). Taxonomy (NCBI): domain Eukaryota; kingdom Metazoa; phylum Chordata; class Amphibia; order Anura; family Dendrobatidae; genus Ranitomeya; species Ranitomeya imitator. Next base: position 39,386,873 of record NC_091284.1, read on the forward strand.
CAGGACCAAGCATGAGAAAATGAGAATGTCCTGAGAGTTGTCCTGATAGTGGACAACAACTTTTACAATTAATGTTAGAGACATATCAATGTAACTTTTTAGGCCCAATACAACAGTTTTGGGATGAGAGGGGTAAAGTACATTCAAAGGGAATCTGTAACCAGCTTTTAGCACCTAATCTGAGAGCAGCATGATGTAGAGACAGAGGCCCTGATTCCAGTGATGTGTCACTTACTGGGCTGCTTGCTATAGTTTTGATAAAATCATTGCTTTATCATCAGGTCATCCAACCACGCCCCGACCACTGATTGGCAGCTTTGTGCCTATGCACAGTGTACACAGGAAGCTGCCAATGGGTGATGAGGGTGGGGTAATTCAGAGCTCAGCATTCAGAAAACTGATAGATCCTGGGAAGATAAAACAGTTTTTAATCAAAACGGCAGCAAGCAGCCCATCACTGGAATCAGGGTCTCTGGCTCTACATTATACTGCTCTCAGATGAGGTTGCAAAAACCTGGTGACAGAGTCCCTTTAATAGTTGGCAACAGCAGAAACTACGTAAAAGGTAAAAAATAAATAATAAGATTAGATTAATTCTCTATCAATCATGGATTGTACACGTGTCCTTGTTTTTTTGACATCGCATCATGTGTTAGTGTTTATATTCTTTATTGTATCGCAGTCGTCTCTTTCAAGACATTCCCAACTAAAATGCATAACCCTATTCCATATATTGCAAAATCTTACAATTTTATATCTTTTATTGGAAACAGGACAGAAATCACTGAAGCGTGTAATAAACATGAGTAAGTAAATACGGGGCAAGAGAGGAAAGTAAAGAAAATAAAAAATAAATTACAACATAGAATCCACGGGGAGCAATGTTATATTTTATCATTTGTAGTGTCCAGTTCTGACCATCACCATATCTTACAGATTGTGTGTGATTTATGGAGAGTTATTCATGTATTAAATGTTTCTGATATTAATTATAAAAAAAAAATTAAAAAAAGGGAACGCAGTGCTACTGTTTAGGAGAGATCGGCGTGGGCGCCATAAACTCTAGGAAGCTCTGTCGCCCTTCATTTGGTCCGGGCAGGGACCAATTAGGAAGTGGTGGCATATATTAATGGTATAAAAGGCAGAAGCAAAAAAAACCCCAAAACATACTTGCCCATAAGATATGCAAATCGAATTAACTTAGAATTTTTAGGACGTTGTAATTTACTTTGTGTGAATTGCCTAAAAAGGGTAAAATATTACATCAACAATAAACGGGTTACATAATCTCGAGCTTCCTTATAACTGACTTGCAGCTACCAAATCACATGGTATAGCTTAGCCAATCAGGTTGGAATATTGTAGCCTGTATAAAAGCACAGGCAAGGAATGCAGTAACCACTTTGTAGTGAATCTGGATACAAAAAAACTAAAGCAAAACCAAGAAATGAGCCGGAACATGTGTTGGTATAAGTGTAATGTATAGGTGCACATTCACACTGTGGCTAATTAACAGACAGAACCTAAGATAAAAAAAAAAAAATAAGAATATACTCTGTAGTAAGTATATAAATGAATAGTAATAGTACATGTAAATAACATACGGTATTTAGTTAACACTATTTTTTATCAAAACAGCATAAAAGCCATCAAAACCCACACGAATTTGATGGGAGGGCTTCTTTATAAGGGTTTAGATGCAGTCCTAGGAGACATCAGAGTGTTACATACTTCTTTTCAGGGAAATTGGAGGCCAACTGTGTTTTTCATCTGCGGTGAATCGATTTGCAGCAAATTGAATTTTGGGGAAAAATTTGGTGAAGGTGCTGAATTTAAACTCACAAAAAAAAGAGAAGATGTCCGTCACTCTAAAACGAGAAGACAAATCTCCTGGATCCAAAATGGAATGTCAACAAGAAGGTTACTTTTGCGCAGTCAGCCATTTGCATATTTGGGAAGACGGGGATCAAGACATGAAGAACAGATACAAAACAGGCATGGAAGGTCATAGCCCTAAAAGGGAAATGTGACTGCAGGTAAACCTTCCGCTTTGCAGCCTGCTTAGGTTGGGTCGTCTGGCAAAAGCCTAAGTTACGTAGTCAACACTTTGTAACAGAGTGAAATGAATCTCATGTTCAATAAAAGCAAACAAGACAGAGGATCCGCGGTGATCTGTCATCACACTCATCTTTTAGAATTAAAAAAAAAGTTGACAAACTACGCAGCTTTTAAGAATAAGCCTAAGCCCCTGGTTGCTCGTTTCATCATCTACTCTTCACAAATTAGGGGAAGCGCTTCTCTTCATTTGAGTCCTTGCCTTTAGAAGAAAAAAATCCTTAGCAATAATTAACAAGGCCTAAAAATAAAGAAAGGAGTAGAGAAAAATAATTGGATAAGGTAATAGGAATCTCTTCTCCTGAGCTGAAAACAATTAGTAATTGAGAGGGAATCTGCAACGTCGTGCTTCGGAACATCGCCGTCAAATAATGATTACAGCTACTGAGGATGGGCAACCAAAGGTTGTGATTAGAGGTATGCGTCATGTTTTTTTTCTCACCTATTGATGCCCAAGATATATTTTTTAGCTAAATTAGGTTGTCTTTTGTTAGGTGTCTTTTTTTTGTCAGTGCCTAGCACCATCAAAGGACACTATCATCTCTAAATGGGGTTGGTTGTCTTCTGCTGGGCCAATTATTGTGCCCTAACCTGGGACCACCGATGAATAAAATCAACTTCCAATAAGCATTGACTTCTGCTGGGGCCCATAATTGTGCCCTAATCTGGCACCACCGATGGATAAAATCAACTTCCAATAAGCATTGACTTCTGCTGGGGCCCATAATTGTGCCCTAATCTGGGACCACCGATGGATAAAATCAACTTCCAATAAGCATTGCCTTCTATTGGGCCCATTATCGTGCCCTAACCTGGGACCACCGATGGATAAAATCAACTTCCAATAAGCATTGCCTTCTATTGGGCCCATTATCGTGCCCTAACCTGGGACCACTGGTGGATACCGTCCAAGTCAGGATTGTCTTCTGTTGGCTATTTAACTCTGGGACCACTGAAGAATACGGTAATCTCTAAATCAGATTGTCATCTCCTGGGCTCATTATCTAGTCAGATCCTCTCCTCCAAATGGTATTAACTTTAGCTAAGCCTTTTTTTTTCCAGAGCCTGGAGGTCACTGAGGAGACACCAGTTGGTGAGTCCAGTGCTGTAATATCATCTATGTCCTAGGAACAAACAATTTGACTGAAAGCTTTTGTGTTAGAACCTAGGTCCTCCAGATGATAATGTCACCTCTAAATGAGGATTGTCTTCTGCTGGGTCTATTATGTGAAACCCAAGGTCTAATGAAGGATATTATCACCTCCAAATAAGGGTTGTCATCTGCTGGTTATTTTTTTGTGTCAGAGTGGGACCGCCAGATGATACTGTTACTTTCAAACAGGGTTGGTTAAGTTTTGGTGGGCCCATTGTTGTGCCAGCATCGGGAACCCCTGGAGGACGCAGTTACTTCCAAATGAAGGTTGTCTTCTGCTGATCCTATTATTGTGTTGATCTAGGTCCAAGCATCAGAGGAGACTGTCATTTCTGAATGAGATGGTCTTCTGCTGGGTCTATTTTTGTGCCTGTATGATAATCTACAAGTCCAGACCAACCCTGCAATATTTTCAATGCCTTATGAAGAAGTGATTTGGATGAAACATGGCTCAATGGTGGCTGATTAAAGTGATCCTCCATCCAAGGAATGAAAGTGTAGATGCATTTCTTATGGTTAGTCAACCTTGCTGGTTCCTTCTATTTACCTTCACTGCTTAGTTTTGAGCTCATTTCTTCATGTTTCCATGATGGCCTCCACCGCGACAACAAGAGTACTAAACCAGGACTCCCCTCTTTTTGCTATCCTACAGCAGGGTTGGCATAATTTAGACCAGAGGTGGGGAACCTTTTTTTCTAATACTCTCCAAAACTTTGCACACTACTGATGTCAGGCTTTCCGGATGGTACTTGCCCGGATCCACCTTCTTACCTTCCTTTTATATCAGTACCACATCAGCCATCCTCCAGTCCTATGGCACTACCCCTGTTACAAGAGAGAATGAGGTCTGTAAATTACTGAGCTCAGCTCCCTCAGTATCTTTGGATGAATGCTATCTGGGCCGTGTATTTGTCAATGTTTAATTTGCTCAGACGCATGCGTACTTCTTCTTGTTCTTGTGTTAAACTAGTTCTATCAGGTAGTGAACTTTGATTTTCGCCTTGTTGAATTATCCCTGTATCAGACAGTTCATGGGTGAACAGGGATGAAGACTGCCTGTTTAATATCTCAGCCTTTTATTTGTCCTGTATAATTATCTTATTGTCATCTTTTAAGGGGCCGATACCATCTGTTTTGTTCTTTTTGGCATTGATGTATTTAGAACATTTGTTGGATTCATTTTAATGTCACTGGCGATTTGTTTCTCTGTAGATAACTTTGCCAGCTTATTTTTTTTTTTTTTCATTTCTTACTTAGATCTTTATTCTTCTGAAATTCTATTTCTGTATTCTTGGCCTTAAAGGAAACCTGTCACCCCCAAAATCGAGGGTGAGGTAAGCCCACCAGCATCAGGGGCTTATCTACAGCATTCTAAAAGATGAGAAAAAGAGGTTAGATTATACTCACCCAGGGGCGGTCCCGCTGCTGGTCCGGTCCGATGGGCGTCGCAGTCCGGTCCGGCGCCTCCTATCTTCTTACGATGACATCCTCATCTGGTCTTCATGCTGCGGCTCCGGCGTACTTTGTCTGCCCTGTTGAGGACTGAAGTACTGCTGTGCGCAGGCGCCGGGCCTCTCTGACCTTTTCCGATGCCTGCGCACTGCAGTACTTTGCTCTGCCCTCAACAGGGCAGACAAAGTACGCCTGCGTCGGAGCCGCGGAGTGAAGACAAGAAGAGGACGTCATCTGATGAAGATGGGAGGCCCCGGACTGGACGCCCATCGGATCGGACCGCCCAGGTGAGTATAATTTAACCTCATTTTCTCATCTTTTATGCTACATCGGGGGCTTATCTACAGCATTACAAAATGCTTAGCTCACCGTCGATTTTGGGGGTGACAGGTTCCCTTTAAAGATTTTGAAGGCCCGTTGTTTTTGTGTTATTTAACTTTGTACTGTCTTATTTATCCATGGTGGTTTCTTTTTATTCCAGGACATTTTATTACCAGAGGGTATAAAGTTTCCTACCTAGTAGTATATCCTTAACCTCTTTCTGACCTCGGACGGGATAGTACGTCCGAGGTCAGATCCCTCGCTTTGATGCAGGGCTCCGGCGCTGAGCCCGCATCAAAGCCAGGATATGTCAGCTGTTTTGTATAGCTGACATGTGCCCGCAATAGCGGCGGGTGAAATCGCGATCTGCCCGCACCTATTAACTAGTCAAATGTCGCTGTCAAACACTGACAGCGGCATTTAACCGGCGCTTCCGGTCGGGTGGCCGGAAATGAGCGCATCGCCGACCCCCGTCACATGATCAGGGGTCGGCGATGCATCAGAATGGTAACCATAGAGGTCCTTGAGACCTTTATGGTTACTGATGCCGGCCTGCTGTGAGCGCCACCCTGTGGTCGGCGCTCATAGCACACCTGCATTTCTGCTCCAAAGCAGCGAACAGCAGATCGCTGCTATGTAGCAGAGCCGATCGAGTGGTGCCAGCTTCCAGCCTCCCATGGAGGCTATTGAAGCATGGTAAAAGTAAAAAAAAGTTTAAAAAAATGTGAAAAAAATAAAAAAAATATAAAAGTTTAAATCACCCCCCTTTCGCCCCATTCAAAATAAATCAACAAAAATGGCGCAATTTTTTTTTTAGCAAAGTTTGGAATCTTTTTTTAACCACTTAGGTAAAAGAGAACCTAGACCTTTTTGGTGTCTATAAACTCATAATGGCCTGGAGAATCATAATCGCGGGTCAGTTTTAGCATTTAGTAAACCTAGTAAAAAAGCCAATCAAAAAACAAGTGTGGGATTTCACTTTTTTTGCAATTTCACTGCACTTGGGATTTTTTTCCCGTTTTCTAGTATACGACATGCTAAAACCAATGATGTCGTTCAAAAGTACAACTTGTTTCACAAAAAATAAGCCCTCACATGGCAATATTGATGGAAAAATAAATAAGTTATGGCTCTGGGAAGAAGAGGAGCAAAAAACGAACACGGAAAAACGGAAAATCCCAAGGTCATGAAGGGGTTAAACATGCCCCATTTATGTTCGGTATCCCTACGTCTACGCGATTAAGCTCTTCGCTTTATTTGTTGAAATCATCTATCCTAAAGTTCCAGGTTTTTGCATTTCCCCTGTGAAATGTTTTATTGAATATTACATTGAAACTTACCATATTATGGTCCCAAATGCTCCCTGACCTGTAGATCAGAAATTGTATCTGGTCTGATTGACAGGACCAGATCCAGCAGATTACCTCTCCTGGTCAGTTCATCTGCCAGCTGAGGTCATTATCTTGAACTGTGGATAAGAACTTATAGCTTTTAGCACAACCAGAAGATTCTATGTCCCATTGAATGTCTGGATAGTTAAAATCCCCCATAATAAGGTCCCTATTATTATTTACTGCAGCATTTCATCCTCTACTTGTTCAGCTATATTAGGAGGCTTATAGCGAACTCCAATTAGCATCTTTACATTATAGCCATCCCAACGTATATTTACCCATACTGACTCTACACTGTCGCAGTGCCCCCAATATCGTCAGTGAGCACAGGTCTTAAGTTGAATTTCAATAACATACACACTCCTCCACCTTTTTTTTGTATTTCGTGTCCTTCCTGAATGTCGTGAAACCCTCTACATTTGTCATCCAGTTATGGCTTTTGTCGAGCCAGGGTTCTGTAATGGCCACTATATCGTAATCTGCAGCTGACATAACGGTCTCCAATTCATTAATTCTGTCTCCAAGACTTCTTGCATTTGCCACCAGACATATAATACTATTAGCACATTTATTATTATTATTATTTATTTATATAGCACCATTGATTCCATGGTGCTTTACATGAGAAGGAGTTACATACAAGTTACAGATATCACATACAGTAAACAGATTAACAATGACGGACTGATACAGAGGGGTGAGCACCGACCCTGCCCTTGCGGGCTTACATTCTACCGGAATGTGGAGAAGGAGACAATAGGTTGAGGGTTGCAGGAGCTCCGGTGTTGGTGAGGCGGTAGGTTTAGTAGTGATGAGGAGGCAGCGGGGTCAGTGCAGGCTGTAGGCTTTCCTCGGACGTGTTGGGGCAGAGAATTCCAGAGGATGGGGGATATTCGAGAGAAGTCTTGGAGGTGGTTGTGTGAGGAACGAATAAGTGTGGAGGAGAGAAGGAGGTCTTGGGAGGACCAGAGATTACGTGAGGGAAGATATCGGGAGATTAGTTCAGAGATATATGGAGGAGACAGGTTATGGATGGCTTTGTAGGTCAGTATTAGTAATTTGAACTGGATACGCTGAGGGAAAGGGAGCCAGTGAAGAGATTTGCAGAGGGTAGAAGCGGGGGAGTAGCGAGAAGAGAGATGGATTAGTCGGGCAGCAGAGTTAAGGATGGACTGGAGAGGTGCAAGGCGGGAGATGATGAGGGCATGAACAAGCATTTTAGTAGATTGACGGTTGAGGAAAGGACGGATCCTGGAGATATTTTTGAGCTGGAGGCGACAGGAGGTGGAAAGAGCTTGGATGTGCGGTTTGAAGGACAGGGCAGAGTCAAGGGTTACTCCCAGGCAGCGGACTTCCGGTACAAGGGAGAGCATGATGTCGTTAATTGCGATAGATAGGTCAGGTATGGAAGATCTATGAGATGGAGGAAAGATGATGAGTTCAGATTTGTCCACATTGGGTTTGAGGAACTGAGAGATTTATTACTCCTACTCATCCCCCTACATGTCCCAGCTCCTCCTAAATCCTCATTGACCCCTATTGTCTCACTCTCTATAGATAGTCTAGTTTACATCATACGAGCCGATCTATATATACGGCATGGTAAATGTTAATGTGGTCGTACATCAGACCACCGCACATTAATCTCTCATTGCATCCTGCCGCCATCATCTATATAAACTGCCCAGGCTCTTCTGCTATAAATGTGCCCATTGTATCACACCGGCAGCCTCCTGTCTTTGCTACTGTTTTCTGCCACTTACAAAGACGGTGGAAAATTCCACTCCCCTGATAAGAAGCGGAGGGGGCGCTGGGAGGAAGCTGATCTGCTGCAAGCATCTTAAATTCGACTCTTGTTATTGCCAAGCAATTCATGGCGTTACAGAAAAGCCGATGTCGAGATTGCTCCAGGTGTTAGACAACTACAAACTGCAGGATGCCGCTTTGGTACATCATGATGGTATTTGTAGTTCTACACAAGCCGACGAGATCGACTCCCCGTCAATGCCTTCATTCCAGTCTTGCCGAATTTATATATAAACCTCCTGTGTTCTCTCTCAGTTTTCCATAACCTTATGATGACCATACGGCTGACACCGATCAAGATATCCAATGTTTCATCCTTACCATGCGGATCAAGTTATTAATCCCGCACTCCGGCCGAAGACACTGCTGTCACTGATAGAAAATGCTGTAAAATTCCACTCGATTTCGCCCACATTCTGCAAATAGTTTTGTGGATGTGCCCCGTACTAAACACACTGTACTGAAGAAGCTACTCTCGAAAAAAAAAAAATACAAGGTTTTATTTACAGTACCAGGCTCCTGCCACTAAAAGAAAAAAGTTAAAAGAGTTATTCCCAAAAATATGAATCACAGCTCAATGACTTAAAACCCTCAAATAAATTAAGTTGTCTAATGCAATCAATTTCCAAAAGTGCTCGCCCTTCCGGATATCACCCCCCCGAAAACCCGCATGTCAGAAGCTTTTGCTTCCCTAGTTGCCCATGGATACGTCCTGTAGCGCTCTCATAAGTGGTCGCACATGCTCAGTAGAAATCGGCTAATTTCCTATAGGAAATTCGGTTATTAAGCTTGAATAATGTTGTAAATATTTCATATAATGGACTCCTGCTTATTATAAATACACCTGGGCCATTATTTATGCCATCTAAAAAGAGACTGACAGTAACCAATCGGAGCTCAGCTTTAATTTTGAAAAGAGCTCTGGTAAAATGAAAGCCACGCTGTGATTGGTTGCTATGAGCAACAAATACAAATTTGGAGCCTGAGGAGGATGTATAGGGGAAATCTGTCTAAGGGCTCATACTAATTAGTGCGAATAAAATTGGCTCAATGTTGTTCTGAAAAGTCGGACGAATGTCATGCAATTTTCATGCTAGTACAATCCGATTTTTCTCACCTAGCATCTGTCTGACATCCAAATGACATGCACATGCAATGCGATTTTAACATCAACTATAACAGAGAATTACTCTGTCATTTAAAGATAGTTTTCAAAGTAAATATTCTTCAATACATATATATATGAATTACTGAAAAAAATGGCTTGTGATTCTCTGAAATTTTGTTAACCAGCTGAGGGAAAGCAGACAGCTGGGGGCTGATGTTTCTAGCCTGGGCAGGGGGGGTAATAAACATGGAGCTTCCTCGGCTATTAATATCAGCTGACAGCTGTATACTTAGCCTTTACTTATTATAGTATTTGGGTTGATATCAGCTTTATATTGCCAAGCCCAATACTATTACCTCACTTGCCAACGCACCAGGGCAAGTGGGAAAAGCGGAGGCCAAGCACCAGATGTGGCACATCTTATAGATGTGCCATTTCTGGGGCGGCTGAGAGCTGATGTTTTTAGTCTGGGCAGGGGGACGATATCCATGGCCCCTTCCTAGGCTATGAATATCAGCCACCAGCTGTCTGCCTAGCCTTTGCTGATTATTAATTATGAGATTTTTTTTCTGGGGAGGTCCCCCATTTTAATAACCAGTAAAAGCCAAGTATACAGCTGTGAGCTGATATTAATAGCCTGGGAAGCTGCACATATATTACGCTATTCCCAGGATAGAAACATCTGCCCCCAGCAGTCTGCTTTCCCTCTGCTGGTTATTAAAATTTAAGCTACACAAGCACTGCACTAATTATATATGTCACTGATATGTTTCTATCCATTCTATTCTGACGGGTCACACGGTGAATCTGCAGTACCTGGCTGATGAAATGTCGGGTTTTCTAGGAGATGGGTGCGTAAAAATCAGACAGTACATGCATGATCCATGTGCTGTGCGATTTTTTTTTTCTCGCACCCATTGATGACTTGCAATGGCCGGTATCTTCTGATATACTAAGAACAAGTTCCACTGATACATATCAATCAGAGACTCACAGGGATTCACCTTTATAATGGACACGCATTAAATAACAGGGAAAAACTCCACTATTAGATATATCCTACACAAAAAACACGGAGCAAATATAATCCCGAGACCATAACTTACTAAAAGAGTAACAAATTTATTAATAAACACAAAATGTATACAGACTTGATAAACAGGGTACAGACAGAGCTCGTATATGGAGGACAAAAGCCACTGAAAATCGCACCACGGGCAAAATAGAACAGAGCCAGAGACACTAAAAACATGTCATGCTAAATACCTATGTAAGGAGCTAAATCATAAAAGTGCATAGTGCCTGATAAAGTGTAGCAGTGCATGTTCCTAGTGCGGCCATGTTAGTAACTAGTCATATAAACCTTCATAGGAAAAAAGTGATAGTAAGGCCATGTCAATCTTACCCATAGAGTTAGTGCCAGTGTCAGTCCAGCAGCCCCGACGCGCGTTTCGCGTGGGCTTCCTCGGGGGCTGTAACTATGTGTGTGTCCTGAACAATATTTAAAGACTTACAGCTGTGGGTACTAATCAACGCTGTAATCGGCGCATGCGCACCGCCATGTTGGGCACGCTAAGAGCATCATCCTCGGCTCTCCTCGTGCACAGAGCGGGCAGAGGGAAAACCCTCAAGACGTCACTTCCCGCTATGTCACTTCCGGATGCCGGGAGGGATGAACCGTGAGTGCCGCCGTGGCGCGCATGCGCGCACGCTGTAGACGCTATTTTACATAGGGCAGTAAGTATCTGATGAAATGAAGTAGGATAAGTGGTGTGTAAACGATCAAGTGAATGGAATATGTGAGGAAAGGATGAGGAACGCTCCTCAGTAGGAACAGCCACCCACTATATATAATTTTAAAGTGACAAGTGCATAAAGTATATAAATACAATAAAAAGTAAGTACAAAACTGCATGTATATAAGAAATTAATAAAATTGAAACATGAAGTGTAACTATATGCTTTTTAGATGCAATATCCAGTACCTAAGGTGAAATAAAATAAGTGCAGAACTACATGCCAAAATCTATACTATACGTATACATTGCATAACAATATGCCACATAATAGTAGAGTGAGGGTATATAAAACACCACAATGTCCATAAAAATGAAAAAATGAAAAAAAAAATAAAAAAAATAATAATAAATAATAATTAGAAAAATAAAACATATATATAAAAATAAATGTACAGAACAAATAATACAACATAAAAAATAATAAGACATAAAAAATAAAGAAATAATTGCTGCGCTGTGTACGTTCCCCATGGAAAATAAACGTGCTGTTTTTCATATGACGGGGCTCAGTGGATCTCCAGATGACATATCACAAGGCTTCCTCATACTGCCAAGCATTCAGGGCATGGAGCAATAGTGAAAATGAGATGAAAGTGCCCCGGAGTAGACCACCAGATGGATTTTTCATAATATTCCGCCGTCATATCACAGATGTCATGATGTTAAGATACTTCATAGATGCCCAGGATAACAGACAGTGATGGAAATAGATACGTGCGGTGAGAGTATTAAAATAATACAAATAAAAAACACACAAAATTAAAATCCAGAAACAATGAATCAAGACAGACCTGACCAGGTTGATCTATAAAAAGGACGCAAAACTAAGTTGTTCGTTTAAGCCCTGTGGGGAGATAGTTCCTAATACTGTAATCCAATCCAACGACATTCTAGTTGTGCAAGTTTTTTCTTAAGATCACCATCTCTTATGCCACTCCTAACATGATCTATGCCATAAATCTTCAAGTCTTTAGGATTACATCCATGGTGCTGCTTAAAATGGCGGGGTGTAATCTTTAGGGATGCAATGTCCTTTACCTCACTTGCCGCCATGATGTCCCTAATATGCTCGCAAGTCCTGATCCTCAATTCACGTGAGGTAAGTCCCACATAGGACAATCCGCATGTACACCTGGCCATATACACCACAAATGTGGTACTACAAGATATATAATCTGCAATTTTAAATTCTTTCTTACCATCAGCAGAGGTAAAGGACAATGCCCTAACATGATTACGGCAGGCCGGGCAGTCACCACATGGAAAAAAGCCCCACCTACGTTTTCCAGCACCAAATATGGTGGGAGTCTTGGTCACATAATGGCTTTTCACTAATATATCCCTCAGATTTTTAGCTCTTCTGGCTGTCATGAGAGGTTCATCTGAAAGGTATTTGGCCAAAGTGGGTTCTGTTTTTAAAATCGGCCAGTGTCTCCTCAAGATACTCCTCATCAATCCCCATTGGTGGTTAAATGTAGAGATGTATCTAATTTTACCATCTTCACTCTTTTTCAATTTAGATGATTGTGACAAAAGGTGTGTGTTCACAGCTCATTCCATTGATCAGATGGACTTTAAAGCACGTGAAAAAAACGTGGCTTTTACAGCTTGACAAGGTGTTCAGCAGCGGCACGTGTACGGTTTTAGATTCTAGATCCAGGGATCTGCCTGACTTGACCAATAGATTTAAGGACCTGCTACATAAAAGAACCCGCCTTTGGTGGAACAAATCTTTTTTGGAACGGTATATCTCCTGTGGACTGATCACAAGAGGATTACGGATCCAGGTCTTTCCTTCCTTCAATATGACGTACAATAACAAATTGTATTGTGGTACCGTGTTAGCCAGAAAAATCGATGTGAATACTTTTCTGCCCAATGATGACAGAAGTATTCTAGGAGTGATACCTTTATTGGCTAACCAGAAAATAATATGTTTGCAAGCTTTCAGAGCACAGAGGCTCCTTCTTCAGGCAAGATTACAGATAGATTAATAAGAAATAAGCACAATATTTAAAGAATACTACAGGAGGACATTTGTTAGGGGGTGGGAAGTGTGATGAGTCCATAGACAAGCCAAGGTAATCAAATTAGGCATTTTCTTACAAATGGAGAGGCAGTGGGAACAATGTTCTTAGGGTACCGTCACACAGTGGCATTTTGATCGCTACGACGGCACGATTCGTGACGTTCGAGCGATATAGTTACGATCTCGCACTGTCTGACACGCTCCTGCGATTAGGGACCCCGCTGAGAATCGTACGTCGTAGCAGATCGTTTGAAACTTTATTTCGTCGTCTAGTGTCCCGCTGTGGCGGCATGATCGCATGGTGTAACAAAGGTGTGCACGATATTGTATACGATGTGCGCATAGTAACCAACGGCTTCTACATCGCACATACGTCATGAAATTATCGCTCCAGCGTCGTACATTGCAAAGTGTGACAGCAGTCTACGACGCTGGAGCGATATTGTTACGATGCTGGAGCGTCACGGATCGTGCCGTCGTAGCGATCAAAATGCCACTGTGTGACGGTACCCTTAGTTATCTGGAGTCTGTCTGGTGGAGGTGTGAATTGTATCCATGGAGTGACTCATAAATCCAGGTGTTAAATTGAGTCCTAGTGTCAACGAATTAATCATATTCATTAGTTTGTATTCCCAAATTTTTCTTTCCCTGTGGTCCTTAAAATTACCTGACTTTTAAGTCTGTCATACTGTGCCCAGGTCCAGAGAAATGTTTTCCCACCGGTGTGTCCACTTCATTCCTGATTGTGTGTCTGTATAGGTTCATCCTAGTTTGTAGTTTTTGCATAGTTTCCCCAATATAAATACTTCCAGGGCACCTCGTACATTGTATCATGTACACCACGTTGGAGGATGTACAAGAAAAGGAACCCATGACCTTATAGTCCTGATTTGTGTTTGGTACATGGACTATATCTGTCGGTAATATGTGGGTACAAGTTTTGCATTTTTTATTGTTACAGGGGAATGTGCCCGTCACTGATGGTGATGAGAGGACACTTGTGACAAGGAGATTCCGTAAGTTAGGGGGCTGTTTGTAGGAGAGAAGTGGTAGTTCTGGGAATACGTCTTTCAATTTGTGATCTCTATGGAATATGGGTTGGAGATCAGCACCAATTGTCCTTAGGATGCTCATGTGAGGGTTGTATGTGACCACAAGAGGTACCCTGTTGGTATCCTCTCTCAGTTTGTAATCCAGGAGGCTGTTTCTTGGCATCCTTGTAGCCCTGTGGATCTGTTCATCTATTACCAGTGGATGGTATCCTTGTTGTAGGAATGTGTTCCTCAGTGATCGCAGCTGTAGTTCCCTGTCTGAACAGATCCGAATATACCTCAGAGCTTGACTGTAGATGATCGATTTTTTTTGTGTGTCTTGGATGAAAGCTGTTCCAGCTAAGATAAACCGGACGTCCGGTGGGCTTGTGGTAAATGGATGTCTGTATGGCATTGTCCTTGATGTATATGGTCATGTCCAGAAAGTGTATTTGGGTCTTTGAAAAGTTGAGGGTGAGCTTGATGGTTGGGTGGTACTTGTTGAAGTTATTGTGGAAGGTGAGTAGATCATCTTCTGAGCCTGTCCATATTATTAGCAGCTCATCAATGTAGCGGAAGTATGCAAAAGGTTTAACAGAGCAAGATGACAAAAATTCTTCCTCTAGTTTCACCATAAATAAGTTAGCATATTGTGGGGACATTTTGCTTCCCATGGCGCTGCCCATACACTGTTGGTATAAATTGTTCCCAAAAGAAAAATAGTTGTGATGGAGCACAAACCTGATAAATTGAAGTGTTGGTTCTGTGGCTAGATTGTTCTTTTGAAGGAAATATTTACATGCTGCAATTCCATCCTCATGAGGAATGTTGGAATAGAGAGACTCTACATCCATAGTGGCTAGTAGAGTGTCCTCTGGAAGTGGGCCCAGCACTGACAATTTGCAAAGAATATCCGAGGTGTGCTGGATATAGCTGGGTGTGCGCCTCACCAAGGGTTTCAGAATGTTCTCTGTTATGATCTGGTGGTTTAGGAACAACATGAGACAAGCTCTGAAGGAGGTGGTATCTGTACTGACTGCAGACCCTAAACCTAGCAGCGCAACTAGAAATAGCCGTGGGGGGTACCTGACGCTCCCTAGACCCCTCGGCACAGCCTAAGATCTAACTTCCCCTAAAGATGGAAACAGGAAACCTATCTTGCCTCAGAGAAAATCCCCAAAGGAAAGATAGCCCCCCACAAATATTGACGGTGAGAGGAGGGGAAAATAACATACGCAGAGATGAAATCAGATTTTAGCATAGGAGGCCAGTCTAGCTTGATAGATAGGACAGGAAAGGATACTGTGCGGTCAGTATAAAAACTACAAAACAATCCACACAGAGTTTACAAAATCTCCACACCTGACTAAAGGTGTGGAGGGTAAATCTGCTTCCCAGAGCTTCCAGCTAACAGAAAAAATCCATAATGACAAGCTGGACAAAAATAGAATGCACAGAACAATAAGTCCACAACATGTGGACTGAAATGAGCAAAGCCAGAACTTATCTTTGCAGAACTGGTCAGGAAACCTGGAGAATCCAAGCAGAGATGTGAATCCAGCCAGAGAACATTGACAAGTGGCATAGGCTGAAGACTAGAGCCAGGTTAAATAGCAGAGCCAGGAGAGACGATTAGTGAAAGCAGCTGCTAAAGCTAAACCCAAGGAGCGGCAGTTCCACTCAAAACCACCAGAGGGAGCCCAAGGGCAGAATTCACAAAAGTGCCATTTACAACCACCGGAGGGAGCCCAAGAACGGAATTCACAACAGTTCTCCACCCAACCTGAGATATTCTCAGTTAAAGACCCAATACCAGAGATGATAGGCTTCCCGGGATTACCTTCTTTATGTATTTTAGGCAAAATGTAGAAGGTATTGGTTTGGGGATTGTTTGGTATTAGTTCCAGCAGTGAGGATGAAGTGGAATCAAATCCATTGATGATATGTGTTAGTTCCTCTGTGTATTTTTTGGTCGGATCTCCCTGAAGTGGAGTGTAGTATTTTATATCCAAGAGTTGTCTGTTTGCTTCCTGGATGTAATCTGTCATATTCATTATGACTACAGCTCCTCCTTTGTCAGCTGGTTTGATGATGATATTGTTATTGTCTCTTAAGGATTCCTTCAATATAGATGATGAAACGTTCAAAAATCAGTGGGAGGATGTCGCATCAACTTGTTCAAAGGGCTTTATGGGACTTTTGATTAAA
This sequence comes from Ranitomeya imitator, assembly GCF_032444005.1. NCBI lineage: Eukaryota > Metazoa > Chordata > Amphibia > Anura > Dendrobatidae > Ranitomeya > Ranitomeya imitator. Next base: position 39,403,289 of record NC_091284.1, read on the forward strand.
AACAATGAAATGACTATGAGCAAATTAGATAAAGATCTAGATGGTATTCAGGAAGAAATTAACAAGATTCTTACTCCTGATACTGATATGACTTTTAAAAATGAGCTTGATCTAGATATCCAGAAATGGGAAAAGGAAATTGTAGCCCTTAAAACTAAAAAAGTATCAACGTGATGTTTCAGATGCCCAAAATAACAGAGTCTATAGGTGGAGGAGTAACCAGAATAACAGGAGATCTGTATCAAGGGCGAGATCTGTATCCTTCTCATCTACAGTTAGGGCCAGAAATATTTGGACAGTGACACAATTTTCGCGAGTTGGGCTCTGCATGCCACCACATTGGATTTGAAATGAAACCTCTACAACAGAATTCAAGTGCAGATTGTAACGTTTAATTTGAAGGGTTGAACAAAAATATCTGATAGAAAATGTAGGAATTGTACACATTTCTTTACAAACACTCCACATTTTAGGAGGTCAAAAGTAATTGGACAAATAAACATAACCCAAACAAAATATTTTTATTTTCAATATTTTGTTGCAAATCCTTTGGAGGCAATCACTGCCTTAAGTCTGGAACCCATGGACATCACCAAACGCTGGGTTTCCTCCTTCTTAATGCTTTGCCAGGCCTTTACAGCCGCAGCCTTCAGGTCTTGCTTGTTTGTGGGTCTTTCCGTCTTTAGTCTGGATTTGAGCAAGTGAAATGCATGCTCAATTGGGTTTAGATCTGGAGATTGACTTGGCCATTGCAGAATGTTCCACTTTTTGGCACTCATGAACTCCTGGGTAGCTTTGGATGTATGCTTGGGGTCATTGTCCATCTGTACTATGAAGCGCCATCCAATCAACTTTGCAGCATTTGGCTGAATCTGGGCTGAAAGTATATCCCGGTACACTTCAGAATTCATCCGGCTACTCTTGTCTGCTCTTATGTCATCAATAAACACAAGTGACCCAGTGCCATTGAAAGCCATGCATGCCCATGCCATCACGTTGCCTCCACCATGTTTTACAGAGGATGTGGTGTGCCTTGGATCATGTGCCGTTCCCTTTCTTCTCCAAACTTTTTTCTTCCCATCATTCTGGTCCAGGTTGATCTTTGTCTCATCTGTCCATAGAATACTTTTCCAGAACTGAGCTGGCTTCTTGAGGTGTTTTTCTGCAAATTTAACTCTGGCCTGTCTATTTTTGGTATTGATGAATGGTTTGCATCTAGATGTGAACCCTTTGTATTTACTGTCATGGAGTCTTCTCTTTACTGTTGACTTAGAGACAGATACACCTACTTCACTGAGAGTGTTCTGGACTTCAGTTGATGTTGTGAACGGGTTCTTCTTCACCAAATTAAGTATGCGGCGATCATCCACCACTGTTGTCATCCGTGGACGCCCAGGCCTTTTTGAGTTCCCAAGCTCACCAGTCAATTCCTTTTTTCTCAGAATGTACCCAACTGTTGATTTTGCTACTCCAAGCATGTCTGCTATCTCTCTGATGGATTTTTTCTTTTTTTTCAGCCTCAGGATGTTCTGCTTCACCTCAATTGAGAGTTCCTTTGACCGCATGTTGTCTGCTCACAGCAACAGCTTCCAAATGCAAAACCACACACCTGGAATCCACCCCTGACCTTTTAACTACTTCATTGATTACAGGTTAACGAGGGAGACGCCTTCAGAGTTAATTGCAGCCCTTAGAGTCCATTGTCCAATTACTTTTGGTCCCTTGAAAAAGAGGACGCTATGCATTACAGAGCTATGATTCCTAAACCCTTTCTCCGATTTGGATGTGGAAACTATCATATTGCAGCTGGGAGTGTGCACTTTCAGCCCATATTATATATATAATTGTATTTCTGAACATGTTTTTGTAAACAGCTAAAATAACAAAACTTGTGTCACTGTCTAAATATTTCTGGCCCTAACTGTATGTCATCTGTGGATGAGAGGACAACTACGACTGAAAAAGGAAGGATGGGACCAGAGAGAAATGATGCACATAAAGATCGGGTAACCAGATTTGGTAATAAAAGGAAAACCCCTATATCTCCTCAGAAAGACAAGAGACCCAAGAACACTACCCTTGAGGTAATAAATTTATCACAACACCCTCTCACTGAGGCTCAATGTGAAGTTCTGGGTCTCGGCCTTTCTTTCTCCCCCTGCAATAACTATGATTACTTTACAGCATTGAAAGATTTGAACCTGTTTTCACGAAAACTGGTTCTGAAAAAACTTCATTCTCGACCTTCATTGGAGGGTGCAGCTATCACTGAACAGGAGGCTATCTCTATTTTGGAAGAATTGGAGAATGAATCTGCCGCTCCTCCTACAGGTATGCCTCCCCCATCTATTTTTGCCAAGTCAACCACGTTCCCTCCTCTGTCACTCTGCCCCCAGGTGGATATTTTTACCAACTTAGTTGCTGCAGATTTCAAAACCAGTAAAAAACATCACAGACTTCCAGTCAAATGATCCCATAAAAATGTATACATTTATGAAATATTCAAAATAGCACAAATAAAACACAGAAAAGATAAATGGACAACAGAGGGCAGCAGGTTAAGCACCATATGGCGGTACAAATTGCCCAAAGACTCAAGACCACATCACTGCAACAATATACATAATAGAATATGTTAGAGGCCTATGGCCATATGAATACAACGATCAATGTCCCCAAATATTCCACCATAGTAACATCACACCAGTCATGACCAGGCCGTTAAAGTGTTAAATACCTGATAGTGTCACAGTGGGGAGTCAAGAGTTCACCCCGACGCGCGTTTCAAAGCGCAATGCTCCTTCCTCCTTCCTGAGCAAGGAGCATTGTGCTTTGAAACGCACGTCGGGGTGGACTCTTGACTCCCCACTGTGACACTATCAGGTATTTAACACTTTAACGGCCTGGTCATGTCTGGTGTGATGTTACTATGGTGGAATATTTGGGGACATTGATCGTTGGCAGTTTTCCCGACTATAGTCCTGACATACATGCACTGATATACATAGTGATTGCGTCATTAATTAGCTGTTCATATGGTTGTCAATGCATGGAATATGTTTGTAACAACTTTATTTCAGATTTCAAAACCATCAGCAACAGAAAGAAAAGGGATAACCTCACCTGGTGCCATAGGAAAGCTTTGCGTGAAATTTCGGCACTGCAGGATGTGGTTATAAAACCTTCGGACAAGGGAGGGAACGTGGCTGTTTGGCCTACAGATAAATATGAAAGGGAGGCATTTAAACAGTTACGTAATAAAGAGACTTATGTTTTACTCCCTCATAATCCTCTACCTCACTTCATGGTTGAGCTTATAGAGATTTTGGAAGAATCCCTTTATCAGGGGACCATATGCAAAAAAACATTTGATGGTTTAGTGGTTAAGTGTCCTGTAGTTCCTACATTCTATCTCCTCCCCAAGGTCCACAAAGACGCCGTGAACCCCCCAGGGACATCCAATTGTCTCTGGCATAGGAGGGATATGCGACCCAATTTGTAAATATATTGACTACTACCTGAGATCGCAGGTTGAAACTTTACCCTCCTATGTCAGGGACACTACGGACGTCCTGAGGAGGTTGGATGGTTTGGTATTGGAACCTGATATGTTCCTAGTCACAGCAGATGTGGAAACACTTTATACCTCCATTCACCGTGATGATGGTATGGAGGCTGTATCCTTCTTTCTGGAGTCTAGCAGCATCGATTCAGACATAGTGAGCCTGGTGTTGAGGCTCTTGCGGTTCATCCTTACACATAATTTTTTTACGTTTAAAGGGAACCTGTCACCTGAATTTGGCGGGACTGGTTTTGGGTCATATGGGCGGAGTTTTCGGGTGTTTGATTCACCCTTTCCTTACCCGCTGGCTGCATGCTGGCTGCAATATTGGATTGAAGTTCATTCTCTGTCCTCCATAGTACACGCCTGCACAAGGCAAGATTGCTTTGCGCAGGCGTGTACTATGGAGGACAGAGAATGAACTTCAATCCAATATTGCAGCCAGCATGCAGCCAGCGGGTAAGGAAAGGGTGAATCAAACACCCGAAAACTCCGCCCATATGACCCAAAACCAGTCCCGCCAAATTCAGGTGACAGAGTCCCTTTAAGGACCAATACTACCTCCAGAGCCGCGGTACCGCGATGGGGGCGGCATGTGCGCCCTGGTATGCTAACCTCTTTTTGGGATACTGGGAGAGGACACTCTTCCAGGAGGGCGCACACTCCGCCCCACAAGTCCTGGGATGATATCGGTACATTGATGATATTTTGTTTGTTTGGCAGGGATCTGTCGAACAGCTTCATCTGTACTTGCAGGAATTGAATCGCAACAGCCTCAACATCAGGCTCACATACAACTTTAGTTGTATAAGCATCTCTTTTCTTGATATCATGCTGCTGATCCAGGATGATGGATCATGGATGGATGATGGATGGATGTCGAATTTGTTTGACGGAGAAGGCATTTGAAAGGCAGTCTGTGGACCTTGGGGAGAGATTTCGGTCACAGGGTTATAGTAATAGACGCAGAAAACGTGGCTATACCCGTGCCAAAATACAGAGGAGATGTGACCTTTTGTCACAATCATCTAAATTGAAAAAGAGTGAAGATGGTAAAATTAGATACATCTCTACATTTAACCACCAATGGGGATTGATGAGGAGTATCTTGAGGAGACACTGGCCGATTTTAAAAACAGAACCCACTTTGGCCAAATACCTTTCAGATGAACCTCTCATGACAGCCAGAAGAGCTAAAAATCTGAGGGATAGTAACATAGTAACATAGTTAGTAAGGCCGAAAAAAGACATTTGTCCATCCAGTTCAGCCTATATTCCATCATAATAAATCCCCAGATCTACGTCCTTCTACAGAACCTAATAATTGTATGATACAATATTGTTCTGCTCCAGGAAGACATCCAGGCCTCTCTTGAACCCCTCGACTGAGTTCGCCATCACCACCTCCTCAGGCAAGCAATTCCAGATTCTCACTGCCCTAACAGTAAAGAATCCTCTTCAATGTTGGTGGAAAAACCTTCTCTCCTCCAGACGCAAAGAATGCCCCCTTGTGCCCGTCACCTTCCTTGGTATAAACAGATCCTCAGCGAGATATTTGTATTGTCCCCTTATATACTTATACATGGTTATTAGATCGCCCCTCAGTCTTTTTTCTAGACTAAATAATCCTAATTTCGCTAATCTATCTGGGTATTGTAGTTCTCCCATCCCCTTTATTAATTTTGTTGCCCTCCTTTGTACTCTCTCCAGTTCCATTATATCCTTCCTGAGCACCGGTGCCCAAAACTGGACACAGTACTCCATGTGCGGTCTAACTAGGGATTTGTACAGAGGCAGTATAATGCTCTCATCATGTGTACCCAGACCTCTTTTAATGCACCCCATGATCCTGTTTGCCTTGGCAGCTGCTGCCTGGCACTGGCTGCTCCAGGTAAGTTTATCATTAACTAGGATCCCCAAGTCCTTCTCCCTGTCAGATTTACTCAGTGGTTTCCCATTCAGTGTGTAATGGTGATATTGATTCCTTCTTCCCATGTGTATAACCTTACATTTATCATTGTTAAACCTCATCTGCCACCTTTCAGCCCTAGTTTCCAACTTATCCAGATCCATCTGTAGCAGAATACTATCTTCTCTTGTATTAACTGCTTTACATAGTTTTGTATCATCTGCAAATATCGATATTTTACTGTGTAAACCTTCTACCAGATCATTAATGAATATGTTGAAGAGAACAGGTCCCAATACTGACCCCTGCGGTACCCCACTGGTCACAGCGACCCAGTTAGAGACTATACCATTTATAACCACCCTCTGCTTTCTATCACTAAGCCAGTTACTAACCCATTTACACACATTTTCCCCCAGACCAAGCATTCTCATTTTGTGTACCAACCTCTTGTGCGGCACGGTATCAAACGCTTTGGAAAAATCAAGATATACCACGTCCAATGACTCACCGTGGTCCAGCCTATAGCTTACCTCTTCATAAAAACTGATTAGATTGGTTTGACAGGAGCGATTTCTCATAAACCCATGCTGATATGGAGTTAAACAGTTATTCTCATTGAGATAATCCAGAATAACATCCCTCAGAAACCCTTCAAATATTTTACCAACAATAGAGGTTAGACTTACTGGCCTATAATTTCCAGGTTCACTTTTAGAGCCCTTTTTGAATATTGGCACCACATTTGCTATGCGCTAGTCCTGCGGAACAGACCCCGTCACTATAGAGTCCCTAAAAATAAGAAATAATGGTTTATCTATTACATTACATAGTTCTCTTAGTACTCGTGGGTGTATGCCATCCGGACCCGGAGATTTATCTATTTTAATCTTATTTAGCCGGTTTCGCACCTCTTCTTGGGTCAGATTGGTGACCCTTAATATAGGGTTTTCAGTGTTTCTTGGGATTTCACCTAGCATTTCATTTTCCACCGTGAATACCGTGGAGAAGAAGGTGTTTAATATGTTAGCTTTTTCCTCGTCATCTACAACCATTCTTTCCTCACTATTTTTTAAGGGGCCTACATTTTCAGTTTTTATTCTTTTACTATTGATATAGTTGAAGAACAGTTTGGGATTAGTTTTACTCTACTTAGCAATGTGCTTCTCTGTTTCCTTTTTGGCAGCTTTAATTAGTTTTTTAGATAAAGTATTTTTCTCCCTATAGTTTTTTAGAGCTTCAATGGTGCCATCCTGCTTTAGTAGTGCAAATGCTTTCTTTTTACTGTTAATTGCCTGTCTTACTTCATTGTTTAGCCACAATGGGTTTTTCCTATTTCTAGTCCTTTTATTCCCACAAGGTATAAACCGCTTACACTGCCTATTTAGGATGTTCTTAAACATTTCCCATTTATTATCTGTATTCTTATTTCTGAGGATATTGTCCCAGTCTACCAGATTAAGGGCATCTCTAAGCTGGTCAAACTTTGCCTTCCTAAAGTTTACATAGTAACATAGTAACATAGTTAGTAAGGCCGAAAAAAGACATTTGTCCATCCAGTTCAGCCTATATTCCATCATAATAGTGTTTTTGTAACTCCCTGACAAGTCCGCTTAGTGAAAGACAGGTGAAACTGCACAATATTGTGGTCGCTATTTCCTAGATGCCCAACCACCTGCAGATTTGTTATTCTGTCAGGTCTATTAGATAGTATTAGGTCTAAAAGTGCTGCTCCTCTGGTTGGATTCTGCACCAATTGTGAAAGATAATTTTTCTTGGTTATTAGCAGAAACCTGTTGCCTTTATGGGTTTCACAGGTTTCTGTTTCCCAGTTAATATCCGGGTAGTTAAAGTCCCCCATAACCAGGACCTCATTATGGGTTGCAGCTTCATCTATCTGCTTTAGAAGTAGACTTTCAATGGTTTCTGTTATATTTGGGGGTTTGTAACAGACCCCAATGAGAATTTTGTTACCATTTTTCCCTCCATGAATTTCGACCCATATGGACTCGACATCCTCATTTCCTTCGCTAATATCCTCCCTTAAAGTGGACTTTAGACAAAACTTTACATAGAGACAAACCCCTCCTCCTCTCCGATTTTTACGATCCTTTCTAAACAGACTGTAACCCTGTAAGTTAACTGCCCAGTCATAGCTTTCAGCTAACCATGTCTCGGTTATTCCCACTATGTCAAAGTTACCTGTAGATATTTCTGCTTCTAGTTCTTCCATCTTGTTTGTCAGGCTTCTGGCGTTTGGGAGCATGCAGTTTAGAGGATTTTGTTTTGTTCCAATCTCCACGCTGTGGATTGTTTTAGAAATGTTCTTATCTCCCATCTGAGTATGTTTTCCTGGGTCTTCTTTGTTCAAGTCTAATGTTTTTCTTCCCGTCCCCTCTTCTTCTAGTTTAACGCCCTCCTGATGAGTGTAGCGAGTCTTCTGGCGAATGTGTGTTTCCCAGGTTTGTTGAGGTGTAGTCCGTCTCTGGCGAGGAGTCCATCGTACCAGTAATTCACACCGTGGTCCAGGAATCCGAATCCTTGTTGTTTGCACCATCGTCTTAGCCAGTTGTTTGCATCAGGGATCCTGTTCCATCTCCTAGTGCCATGCCCGTCTACTGGAAGGATAGAAGAAAAAACTACCTGTGCATCCAGTTCCTTTACTTTCTTCCCCAACTCTTCAAAGTCCTTGCAGATTGTCGGTAGGTCTTTCCTTGCCGTGTCATTGGTGCCAACATGTATCAGAAGAAATGGGTGGACGTCCTTGGAGCTGAAGAGCTTTGGTATCCTATCGGTCACATCCTTGATCATCGCACCTGGAAGGCAGCATACTTCTCTTGCAGTTATGCCCGGTCTGCAGATGGCTGCTTCTGTGCCTCTCAGTAGTGAGTCTCCCACCACCACCACTCTTCGTTCTTGGCTGTACTTTTTGCTGTCACTTGTTGCTGTGTGCCCTTTTCTTTTTTGCTTGCTGGTATTGCTTCATCCTTAGGTGTGCCATCTTCATCCTCTACAAAGATTTGATATCGGTTCTTCAGTTGTGTGGTTGGTGATTTCTCCATGGTCTTCTTGCTTCTTTTGGTCACATGCTTCCACTCATCTGCTTTTGGAGGTTCTCTGACACTTTTTTCACCTTCTGTGACCAGTAGAGATGCTTCTGTTGTGTCTAGAAAGTCTTCATTCTCTTTGATGAGTTTCAAAGTTGCTATTCTTTCTTCCAGACCCCGCACCTTTTCTTCTAAAAGGGCCACTAGTCTACACTTCTGACAGGTGAAATTTGATTCTTCTTCTGGTCGATCTGTGAACATGTAGCACATGCTGCAGCTCACCATATAGGTTGTCACATCTGCCATGTTGCTCCTAGATCCTGCTGACTTGCTGTGTGTTTTCCTTCTTGTGTAATCTACTCAGCCAAGCTCTCTTGCAATAATATCCTACAGGCAAAAATTACGGCGCGCGGTTTGGTGATGCTTTTTATTAGTGAAAAGCCATTATGTGACCAAGACTCCCACCATATTTGGTGCTGAAAAACGTAGGTGGGGCTTTTTTCCATGTGGTGACTGCCCGGCCTGCCGTAATCATGTTAGGGCATTGTCCTTTACCTCTGCTGATGGTAAGAAAGAATTTAAAATTACAGATTATATATCTTGTAGTACCACATTTGTGGTGTATATGGCCAGGTGTACATGCGGATTGTCCTATGTGGGACTTACCTCACGTGAATTGAGGATCAGGACTCGCGAGCATATTAGGGACATCATGGCGGCAAGTGAGGTAAAGGACATTGCATCCCTAAAGATTATACTCCGCCATTTTAAGCAGCACCATGGATGTAATCCTAAAGACTTGAAGATTTATGGCATAGATCATGTTAGGAGTGGCATAAGAGGTGGTGATCTTAAGAAAAAACTTGCACAACTAGAATGTGGTTGGATTGGATTACAGTATTAGGAACTATCTCCCCACAGGGCTTAAACGAACAACTTAGTTTTGCGTCCTTTTTATAGATCAACCTGGTCAGGTCTGTCTTGATTCATTGTTTCTGGATTTTAATTTTGTGTGTTTTTTATTTGTATTATTTTAGTACTCTCACCGCACGTATCTATTTCCATCCTGGTCTGTTATCCTGGGCATCTATGAAGTATCTTAACATCATGACATCTGTGATATGACGGTGGAATATTATGAAAAATCCATCTGGTGGTCTACACCGGGGCACTTTCATCTCATTTTCACTATTGCTCCATGCTCTGAATGCTTGGCAGTATGAGGAAGCCTTGTGATATGTAAGCTGGAGATCCACTGAGCCCCGTCATATGAAAAACAGCACGTTTATTTTCCATGGGGAACGTACACAGCGCAGCAATTATTTCTTTATTTTTTTATGTCTTATTATTTTTTATGTTGTATTATTTGTTCTGTACATTTATTTTTATATATATGTCTTATTTTTCTAATTATTATTTATTATTTTTTTCATTTTTATGGACATTGTGGTGTTTTATATACCCTCACTCTGCTATTATGTGGCATATTGTTATGCAATATATACGTTTAGTATAGATTTTGGCATGTAATTCTGCACATTTTATTGCACCTTAGGTACTGGATATTGCATCTAAAAAGCAGATAGTTACACTTTATGTTTCAATTTTATTAATTTCTTATATACATGCAGTTTTGCACTTACTTTTTATCGTATTTATATACTTTATGCACTTGTCACTTTACAATTATATATAGTGGGTGGCTGTTCCTACTGATGAGCGTTCCTCATCCTTTCCTCACATGTTCCATTCACTTGATTGCTTACACACCACTTATCCTACTTCATTTCATCAGATACTTACTGCCCTCTGTCGCTCCCTTCTGTAAAATGGCGTCTACAGCAGGGGTGTCAAACTGCATTCCTCGAGGGCCGCAAACCATGCGTGTTTTCAAGATTTCCTTAGCTTTGCACAAGGTGCTGTAATCATTATGTGTGTAGATGATTAAATTATCACCTGTGCAGTACAAGGAAATCCTGAAAACATGACCTGTTTTCAGCCATTGAGGATTGCAGTTTGACACCTCTGGTCTACAGCGTGCGCGCATGCGCGCCACAGCGGGACTCGCGGTTCATCCCTCCCGGCATCTGGAAGTGACATAGTGGGAAGTGACGTCCTGAGGGTTTCCCTCTACCCGCTCTGTGCACGAGGAGAACCAGGGATGATGCTCTTAGCGTGCCCGACATGGCGGTGCGCATGCGCCGATTATAGCGCCGATTTGTACCCACAGCTGTCAATCTTCTTTAAATATTGTTCAGGACACACATAGTTACAGCCCCCCGAGGAAGCCCACGCGAAACGCGCGTCGGGGCTGCTGGACTGACACTGGCACTAACTCTATAGGTAAGATTGACATGGCCTTACTATCACTTTTTTCCTATGAAGGTTTATATGACTAGTTACTAACATGGCCGCACTAGGAACATGCACTGCTACACTTTATCAGGCACTATGCACTTTTATGATTTAGCTCCTTACATAGGTATTTAGCATGACATGTTTTTAGTGTCTCTGGCTCTGTTCTATTTTGCCCGTGGTGCGATTTTCAGTGGTTTTTGTCCTCCATATACGAGCTCTGTCTGTACCGTTTATCAAGTCTGTATACATTTTGTGTTTATTAATAAATTTGTTACTCTTTTAGTAAGTTATGGTCTCGGGATTATATTTGCTCCGTGTTTTTTTGTGTAGGATATATCTTCTGATATACGCAGCAAATTTTTTACCACCTATCTGCCAGATAAGTGATAACTCACTAATCATGGGGTCTGACCACTTGGACGTGCACAGATCAGCAGATTGTTTAATGGCAGATTGGATTCCGGATCGTTGCTCCATTCATTCCCCACGGAGCTGATGGAAAACGCAAAGCGCAGCAGTCGGCCGCCCCATAGGGAATGAATGGAGCGCAGGCCACACGCACACTGCCACTACATCCCAACAGGGATTTAAGTCCCCTATGCTCTCGATTGGCCCAAATTCCAGCGGTCAGACCCCCACCCATCTAGTTATAACTGATTCCAAAACTTATTTTCACCAGATAACCCCTATAAGGGTTTTTTCCACAGATTAGATTTTTTGGGGATGTCTGCTATCCATTAATTTTGCAAATGGATCATGGACCCATTACAATGAAGGTGCCTTTTCAGATCTCCTACTTTGATCCATGTTGCTGTTTACTGGGTAGAAGACGCTACGGAAAAAAAATGCCCCCGTAACACTGAAAAAAAATATACGGAACATTTTCACATATAAGAAAAAAATCTGACATGAAAGACCGGCTTCATAGGTCCATGATATATTAACTATGCTTGGGTCCCAACATCTATCACGACCACCGGGTCTTTTGACGTGAGTTAGCTGCCTCATATTGAGCTAGATCACTCAGCTCCTGAGACCAGCTGATCTGGCCAGACATTACGATCCCAGCATGGTGTGTTTTTCATGTATGTATGCCAATCCGATTTTATGGAAGTTATAACAAAAAAAAAAAATGGCTGCTCAACTATGGTCTGAATACCTCCGCAAAAGCAGACCGGTCAACAAGAAGTATCTAGGCCAGTGGTCCCCAACCTTTCTGACCTTGAGAGCCACATTTAGGTCTAAGAAAGCCACGAACCACATCCCGCCCCCCTTACATTAGCGACACACAGAGCCCCCATTACTGCCATGACAGCCAAAAGCCAGAATATACACATTCAGATCTGCTCTTTTGTGCAGGGGTACTCACAAAATTCACAATCTGGAGACCTACTCTTCATAGTAGTTAGCTAGGCCTGGTGCTAATGCACCAAGGTGGCAGGCAGCCGCGAGCCACAGATCACGGGCTTACGAGTCACATGTGGCTCCTGAGCCACAGGTTTGGGGACACGATCTAGGCTATGACATTTTGGGCTACACATCACAGTGTATTTTGACTTGTAACTGTATATGGGATAGCAAGGGAAAACAAACCCTTGGATTCCTGATCAGATCAGCAAGCGACTTGTCCTTCAAGAATGACACATGGGACGTAAAAGGGTTGACCACCACCTTTTAGTGTAAAGCTTCATTTGCCCAATGGTGGCACAGTCACTGCAGGGAAATTGATCAATTGTCAGATTCCACCCTAGATTACAGATGATTCCCAGGAGTATTTTGTCCTTTCTACTGGAAAAGCATTGTCCAAAACAGATAATCCATTTAGTAGAAGTACCTCGTTTCATCATAGTTACAACCATGAAAGACTTACGGGAAATCTTGAAGGCTACAGTCCTCTTGAAAATTACTTTTGCATTAAGTGCAACACTGTAAATTCAAGGAGCCTTAAGATTATTTCTAAGCTACGAGAATTCCGTATGGAATGTTCAGGGGAAAAACAAAGTCTCTTAGCTGGATGGAGCCGATTGGCTGGGGTCCAGCAGAGGTGTAACAATGTACCGAATGACCGGAAAATAAGCACGCACTAGACTCACCCAAAGGTTTCCTTCGATTTATTCATTCACAATACTCCTTATAAGCAGTAATTGTTTCTTAAAGGTTATCAGTACTACCAATAAATAAGTTAGGGCCACTAGAAGACGCTTCTCACCTGACGAAAAAGGCTAAGGTTATGTGTACACAGATTTTCAAAATGGACTTTGGAGCCGATTTAGCTTCAAAATCAGCAACAACATCCACTTCAAAATCAGCAACAAAATCCACTTCAAATAGCCTTTGAATAAGTTTTCTATTGATTCTAGTGGTAAAATAAGTTTATAGTGTCATGGTTCGGTTTCTTTCCATAAAAGAAAGCAAAAAATAGTAATTCTTGAAACTCTGATTTAAAAAAAAATAAAAAAAAATGCATGCACAAAAACATCATAAGGCTATGTGTACACATTTTGCTGAGTTTTTGGGGCAAAACCTGAACAGAACCTGCAAAGAGTTTGTATGTTCTCTCCGTGTTTGCGTGGGTTTCCTCCGGGCACTCCGGTTTCATCCCACATGCCAAAGACATACTGATAGGAATTCTAGATTGTGAGCCCAATCGGGGACAGTGATGATAATGTGTGCAAAACTGTAAAGCGCTGCGGAATATGTTAGCGCTATATAAAAATAAAGATTTATTTTATTTTTATTTATTTATTTTAGGTCTTGAGGAATTTTGAGATTTAGAGGCGGATTTGAAGAGTTTCCCCAAAAATCTACCATAAATTATCTTAGAATTTTTCTTCTAGAAAAAGAAAACCCAGACTTCAGGATTGAAGTAATCACTACAAAGAACCCATAATAGTGTATCTTCTTGATCTAGATCATTAATTAGGTTTTTTACCATTAACCAAACTTTTCAAAAAGTTTTATATTCCAAGCCACGACAATAAAATGTCTTTGGGCCCAACACATCACAGTGATTTTTTGCCATATTTCTGGAGTAAAACTTGAAATGTTGCAAAAATTTTGTGCGACTCTTAAGTTGTGCAAAAATTTTACAATTTTTGACATTTTTTTTAAGGCAGTGCCAGACAGCTCCGCCGACTTTTAGAGAAGACGGAGAAGTTGGGGTGGGAAGTGATCAATTGCACCCGACCAATTCAATTTATGACAAGTTACACAGTTAAAGTGATGCAAGTTATGCCAGAAATATGTTAACATTTCGAGGAGGTGGAGCACGGCAGCAAAACGATGAGAGAGAGAGTGAGAGAGAGAGATTTCCCATTGACTTTGCATTGGGTTTCGTGTTTCGGTCGATCCCTGACTTTTCGCGATAATCGGCCGATTTCACTCGACTCAACTTTTGAGATAGTCGGGTTTCGCGAAACCCGACTCGAACCTAAAAAAGTAAAAGTCGCTCAACCCTACTCACCACCTCTTGTTGCAGCCTGTTCCACTTTTCTTCACATTATCACACCTTTTGCATATCAAAGACTATTACCATCATCTTTCTCTTGTTACATTTTCCAGGGTGGTCTTGAAATTGAGGGGCAGTAGGGCACTTTTTACCAATTTCACTGACGAGGGGCAGTACCCTGAAACACAGTGTCTGCAAATTGAGATTCTGGTTTGGCTATTATCCTAAGTCACGTGACAAGACTCGTTAAAGGTTAGGATTGCTACTTCCAATAGGTGGCACTAGAGTTCTAGTCCTCTTCCTCTCTGAAGAGACAGTTTGCATTGAAAAAATGAAAAATTGATGCAGTAAAAAAAAAAAAAATAGAGGGTACTTTAGTCTCCATTCCCTTAAAAAAAATTAAGCTGAGGAAAACATTTTAGAGTCTGACTGATTATTTTACAGTTCACAGTGAATGCAGCAAATGTCTTCATATCGGAATTATTGACTGTAGACCTGTATCACGTAAGATCTAATTTATTAAATGTTCTTTTCAACACATCCGTAAACAAAAAAGATTGGCTGTCCTGACTTATGAAAAGTTGTCCAGAAAAAAAAAATTAAAAATCAAATTGGAAACCCTGTGGGTGCTGTACAGCAGCTTTTCTTCGTTTTATCACCCCTCTTAGAATTGACAAGTTCTCTCTCCTTCTTTACTGCTGTCATTAACCCCTGATGGGGAATACAGAATTTTTTTTTTATTGACATAAATCACCCCACTAATGAATCACAGCCAGTTACTGACATCCCTCCCTCTCCATACAGTTTTTCACCAATCTGCAGGCCAGTGAACAGGAGCTTTTCCTTATTGTATCACACCTCTTAGAATTTACAGGTTATTACTGTCAGCTCAGATTCTGCACAGCTTTTATTGTTCCCGGAGGGGGAATATGGGATTTTTTCCTTAATGTCATCACCCCTCTCACTCTTCATGGCCTATTACTGACATCTTTTCTCTGTGCAGCCTCCTGTGACCTTAGCGGAGGGGGATCAGAACATTTCTTCATGTTACCATCCTCAACTCTCGGGTCACACTTGGGTCAGATATCATCTGACTGACATATCTGGGTCACATATTTAGCCACAAATATAGATGTTCAGCAACCAGGGACTAGTGATTAATTTGTATTAGTACATTGTACAAAATAAAACAATTATTTATTTCTTTTTTAGAAAAAAAGTTTAGTAATAAATGTTCAGGTTCTAAATTATTCATTGCACACACAGAAAATCTTGTCCGTGCTGTGCCATCAAGGTATGACCGAAAAAGGTTTCTGGATGGCTGCGTAGCAACAAAATGTCTTCACCGGTAAATGACACTGTCAAATCTCCTGTGGAGGTGTTGCATATTACTATGCATTAACCCTTCATTTTTTTTTATATTTTATCATTTCGGAGTGATGATTTTTGGATAAATTTGCCTTATTTTTTTAGCACCATTGGAGGACTTGATGTTGATCATTGATAAAATCATTGATAAAATAAACTAAAATCCTTAAGTGGAGAACAATAAATGTTGGACAGGCGGCACCAAGAAGTTAATACGGAGAAGGGCTATTGGACAGTGGAAGGGGATGTTGCGCCCCACTCCAGAAGTAACAAAAGTGATAGCCAGATACCAAGAGCATATATAGATGACAAAGGTCAAACTAGGCCCCAAAATATAAAGCTGGGTTTTACCAGCCAGGACACGAGATCTCGTTAACCGATTTAATGGGCAAGCACTAAGGGACCGATCAAGGCCAGACACTTTTTTCAAGGGCCCATAGACATTTGAAGACCATGAAAGAGATGAGATATTGCAAGTGCAAGGTACAGGGGCTAAGGGAATTAATAACTGAAAATTGATGATATTTTATTTATTCTTCTAAACATAAAAAAAAATTACATAGCAATATGCTTTATACACAAAGAGTGGCGACAACTTCTCCTCCTCCTGACTCCGGCTCATTTCTTTTTTCTGCGGCTGAATTTTGACTCAAGATTAGTGACGGGAAGAATCCCGGGACAAGGTCTCTCCGGGGGCTTCTCTTCCTCGTGTTTCAGAATGGTCGGTCGGATCACATCGATATCACGTGATAGATGGTCCAGCATGCTGGGAATAATGTTGGGTGGAGAGTAGAAGTCAACAAGGAAGTACCTGGAAGGGTAAAAAAAAAAACGAAACCAAAAATTAGATTTTTCACACAATCCAATTTTTCTTTAGAATTCCCCAAAAATGACTCCAGGTGAGGATTTGAGCATTGTTGCATATGAATTTCGTTCCTTTGATAATGGACTTTTCTCACCCATCAATTTTGGAGGGTAAAAAACAACTGATACACTGAAGTTTAACTCTGCATTTGTTTGTTTTTATAAATATTACCGTAATAAGGAGACAACTTCTTTGTATGTTAAAAATTAGCTTATCAAAATGACCTCCAGGGAGATGTTACAAAGTTTTCCATTCTCCGGCACCACAACCACAGGAAAAATGAAGTATTAAAGTTAAAATTAATAAGCTGTCCATGCAATTCATGGACAGGTTGGGTCCTCCAGAATCAGCAACACTCTTTAATTATCTCTAAAGAGGTGGTCCCACATTACTAGCAGAAGTAGTACAATAAAATAGAAGGAAAGATGGCAGAAAAGGCAAAAAATCTGCTGTGTGAAGAAGAAAGCATTGGTGAACATATGCGATCACTGCTCCAATATATCGGGTCTTCACTACATATGATACTAAAATTGGCCCTTCAGGATCTTAAAACAAAAAAAGACTGACGTTCACCTTTCAAACAGCTGTAGTTCCTCAGTATTACTACTCGAATCCCCCGCCAATCTCCTTATTGCTCCATCGGGTGCAGCCTTGACGTTCGGTCTGAGCTGGAGGAAACAATCTCCTAGCTCTTTTTTTTTTTATGGATTGGTCCGAATGTCAAAGTTGCAATGAATCAATGAGTGGGTTTTGAGAAGAAGAGACCATAAGGGGACACAGGCATCGGTGTGAAGGGGCAGCAAAGTTTCAGACTGTAAGTATCAGGTTTCAAGCAGCGGAGCCCGGCAGGGGACATGGGCATTGTTGTACAGTAGAATCAAAGTTCCGAGAGTATTGGGTTTTGAGGAGAGGGAACAGGCAGGGCACACAGGCATTGTTGTAGAGTAGAAGCAAAGTTCCAAGAGGAGAGTATTGGGTTTTGAGGAGAAATGCAGGGGACGCGGGCATTGTGGTAGAGTAGCAGCAAAGTTCCAAGAGGTGAGTATCGGGTTTTGAGGAGAGGAGACAGGCAGGGGACACGGGCATTGTGGTAGAGTAGCAGTAAAGTTCGAAGAGGTGAGTATCCGGTTTTGAGGAGAGGAGACAGGCAGGGGACACGGGCATTGTGGTAGAGTAGCAGCAAAGATCCAAGAGGCGAGTATCGGCTTTTGAGGAGAGGAGACAGGCAGGGAACACTGGGATTGTTGTAGAGTAGCAGCAGCAAAGTTCCAGGACTGGAGAATTGGGTGGGTTTCGAGGAGAGGAGACAGGCAGGGGACATAGGCATTGTTGTAGAGTAGCAGCAAACTACTAAGAGACGAGTATTGGGTTTCGCGGAGAGGACACGGGCATTGTTGTAGAGCAGCAGCAAAGTTCAGGAGTGGAGTATTGGGTTTCGAGGAGAGAAGACAGACATGCTCATTGGTTTTTCCTTCCCATGAGGAGTTTTGGAATCCCCAATCTCATGATCAGTGGAGATCCCAGTGATCACAGATTTGTTACAGGTGATCTACTGTATGTTGTTTATGGGACAACCCCGCTATTAATGCAGCATACAGTAATGGCATTTTTGAAAATTAGTTTTTTAAAACAGGAAACCTTTTTACTGAGCGGGACACATGCATGTTCAGTAACTTGTACATTATTTCCTATGGCGGATGCGCTGCAGTTTCTTTTTTTCCACTGTCTGCTATGATAGATAGGAGGCATAAAATGAGTGATCCCTGACTCAATCTGTGCAAATATCAACCATACTTCCATTTTAATAAATTGGTTGCAGCAGATGAGTTATGTACCAGTGATTTGTAAGCGGCGTCCGTGCCTCTCGTCGTAATTTCCTATACTATATATTTTCAGATTTGGTCTCGGCGCTGCAGCAGCTCGCATCACAAAGAGACTGGAAATTTCCACTATGAGAGCAGAGATGAGGGCGGGTGGGAATAAGCTGCTCCCCTCACTCAATCTCTCACCCCGGCATCTACACAAGCTATTCAGGCTAATCCCCCAAAAAAGGGGCTGGCAATGCCGTGGGCACATAGCGGTGTCTTATCTGTTATGTATGCAGCCACAGAGGGGGCAACTGAAGAAATGTGAGCAACAAGGAGGGAGAAACGACTTTCTGATGTTAAAGCGACTGCTGAACGGTTACTCAGGAAAATAATAGAGAGGAAGATGGTGATAATAGTAATGATCGAGTAGTCCTTTGTTTCCTGTAATGACTCATCCCCCACCATGAAATGCACTCACACCTCAGTCGCCCTTCCGTCATTACCCCCTATGTAGTAAGCACATGCAGTTACCCATGACTGCAGGCGGGCGCATATAAGGGTACCAAAACACAGGACTGGCACCGGTCTTACTACTCAAACTCACCGCTCAGTTATGACATCCACAGATGCCCCCCAATAACAGTGCGTCATCCAGAGGTCCCCCCAAAACAGTGCGTCATCCAGAGGTCCCCCGCAACAGGGCATCATCCACAGATCCCCCACTAACAGTGCATCATCCACAGATCCCCCACTAACAGTGCATCATCCACAGATCCCCCACTAACAGTGCGTCATCCAGAGGTCCCACAATAACAGTGCGTCATCCAGAGGTCCCCCGCAACAGGGCATCATCCACAGATCCCCCACTAACAGTGCATCATCCACAGATCCCCCACTAACAGTGCGTCATCCAGAGGTCCCACAATAACAGTGCGTCATCCAGAGGTCCCCCGCAACAGGGCATCATCCACAGATCCCCCACTAACAGTGCATCATCCACAGATCCCCCACTAACAGTGCGTCATCCAGAGGTCCCACAATAACAGTGCGTCATCCAGAGGTCCCCCGCAACAGGGCATCATCCAGAGGTCCCCCACTAACAGTGAATCATCCACAGATCCCCACTAACAGTGCGTCATCCACAGATCCCCCACTAACAGTGCGTCATCCAGAGGTCCCACAATAACAGTGCGTCATCCACAGATCCCCCACTAACAGTGCGTCATCCAGAGGTCCCACAATAACAGTGCGTCATCCAGAGGTCCCCCGCAACAGGGCATCATCCACAGATCCCCCACTAACAGTGAATCATCCACAGATCCCCACTAACAGTGCGTCATCCAGAGGTCCCACAATAACAGTGCGTCATCCAGAGGTCCCCCGCAACGGGGCATCATCCACAGATTCCCCCACTAACAGTGAGTCATCCACAGATCCCTCACTAACAGCGAGTCATCCGCAGATCTCCCATTAACAGCGAGTCTTCCGCAGATCCCCCATTAACAGCGAGTCTTCCGCAGATCCCCCACTAACAGTGCTTCATCCACAGATCCCCCATTAACAGTGCATCATCCGCAGATCCCCCACTAACAGTGCGTCATCATCCACAGATCCCCCACTAACAGTGAGTCATCCACAGATCCCCCACTAACAGTGAGTCATCCGTAGATCCCCCACTAACAGGGAGTCATCCGTAGATCCCCCACTAACAGTGCATCATCCGCAGATCCCCAACTAACAGTGAGTCATCCACAGATCCCTCACTAACAGTGCGCCATCCGCAGATCCCCCACTAACAGTGCGTCATCCGCAGATCCCCCACTAACAGTGCGCCATCCGCAGATCCCTCACTAACAGTGCGTCATCCACAGATCCCCCACTAACAGTGCGTCATCCACAGATCCCCACTAACAGTGAGTCATCCGCAGATCCCCCACTAACAGTGCGTCATCCACAGATCCCCCACTAACAGTGCTTCATCCACAGATCCCCCACTAATAGTGCGTCATCCACAGATCCCCAACTAACAGTGCTTCATCCACAGATCCCCCACTAACAGTGCGTCATCCACAGATCCCCACTAACAGTGAGTCATCCGCAGATCCCCCACTAACAGTGAGTCATCCACAGATCCCCCACTAACAGTGCTTCATCCACAGATCCCCCACTAATAGTGCGTCATCCACAGATCCCCAACTAACAGTGCTTCATCCACAGATCCCCCACTAATAGTGCGTCATCCACAGATCCCCCACTAACAGTGAGTCATCCACAGATCCCCCACTAACAGTGAGTCATCCGTAGATCCCCCACTAACAGTGAGTCATCCGTAGATCCCCCACTAACAGTGAGTCATCCGTAGATCCCTCACTAACAGTGGGTCATCCGTAGATCCCCCACTAACAGTGCGTCATCCGCAGATCCCCCACTAACAGTGCGCCATCCGCAGATCCCCCACTAACAGTGCTTCATCCACAGATCCTCCACTAACAGAGCGTCATCCGCAGATCCCCCACTAACAGTGCATCATCCATAGATCCCCCACTAACAGTGCGTCATCCGCAGATCCCCCACTAACAGTGCGCCATCCGCAGATCCCTCACTAACAGTGCTTCATCCACAGATCCCCCACTAACAGTGCGTCATCCACAGATCCCCCACTAACAGTGCGTCATCCGCAGATCCCTCACTAACAGTGCATCATCCACAGATCCCCCACTAACAGTGCGTCATCCACAGATCCCCACTAACAGTGAGTCATCCGCAGATCCCCCACTAACAGTGCGCCATCCGCACATCCCCCACTAACAGTGCTTCATCCACAGATCCCCCACTAACAGTGCGTCATCCACAGATCCCCCACTAACAGTGCTTCATCCACAGATCCCCCACTAACAGTGCGCCATCCAAAGATCCCCCACTAACAGTGTGTCATCCACAGATCCCCCACTAACAGTGCGCCATCCACAGATCCCCCACTAACAGTGCTTCATCCACAGATCCCCCACTAACAGTGCGTCATCCACAGATCCCCCACTAACAGTGCTTCATCCACAGATCCCCCACTAATAGTGCGTCATCCACAGATCCCCCACTAACAGTGCACCATCCACAGATCCCCCACTAACAGTGCATCATCCACAGATCCCCCACTAACAGAGCGTCATCCACAGATCCCCCACTAACAGAGCGTCATCCACAGATCCCCACTAACAGAGCGTCATCCACAGATCCCCACTAACGGTGCGTCATCCGCAGATGCCCCACTAACAGAGCGTCATCCGCAGATCCCCCACTAACAGAGCGTCATCCACAGATCCCCCATTTTACCAGCCATAAAAGATAACCTGTAATCTCTGTCACCCGTCTGCACCTTTATCCATGTATCTGCATTGTATGGAGGGATAAATATTGCACGGACTTTGGATAAGAGGTAACAGGAATGTTCTTTCATTTCAGCCGTTGCTGTAAAATTCCTTCCACCGCGCTGGAAGATTAAGGAGGGTGTGAAAATACTCAGAGCAAACGAGCCCAAGACAGGGAGCGCTGTGTGCTCATGACGAGAACGATTCCTTGGCCGGCACAACCGGTGAGATGACAACATCCCGACATGAAATTACATTCCACGGCTAAATAATCTGCAATTTAATTTTCAAAAATATAATTACAGAAGTCACTAGTGGATGAGTTACAAATATAATCATGTTTTACCATCCAGAAGCGTTAAAATGAAGACATACATGTGGATTCTGTCTTCATTTGATATTCAGGAGGGTAAACCGGTTGTCAAAAGGGCTTCTACACCCACAAACATGATACATGTCCACATCATAGGCTGATTTCTGGGGTTCAACTGCTGGAAACCACCATCAATCTTGAGACCAAGGGTCCTAAAGTGCTCCTATTAATAGAGCGGTACTGAGCATGTGCGACCGCTGCTACATTCATTGCCTATACAAGTGGTGGTCACACATGCTCATTACTGTACCTACCATTCACACCGGGGATCATACATTTGTCATATCTGGTGGAGAGAATTTATGAGAAATCACAAAATGACCCATTGTTTAAACCCTACCAGACATATAACCTACTAATAACACCTCTATAATACAGTAGATAACACAGGATACACCATTCACAATAGGTGATGTCACAGCTCACCTCCTCCTCCTGTACAATGACTGATAACACCTCTATATACAGTAGATAACACAGGATCCACCATTCACAATAGGTGATGTCACAGCTCACCTCCTCCTCCTGTACAATGACTGATAACACCTCTATATACAGTAGATAACAGGATCCACCATTCACAATAGGTGATGTCACAGCTCACCTCTTCCTCCTGTACAATGACTGATAACACCTCTATAATACAGTAGATAACACAGGATCCACCATTCACAATAGGTGATGTCACAGCTCACCTCTTCCTCCTGTACAATGACTGATAACACCTCTATATAGAGTAGATGACACAGGATCCACCAAGATGTCACAACTCACCATCTCCTCCTCTCTTCACAATTACCTTTGTCCTAAAAAAAGGTATGCTCATAAAATACTTCAATACAACTAAGCGGGGTGCAAGTTTATTGCTGCCTATGTTAATATGGATGCTAAAATGAGCAGGCAGTGTGAGCTGTATAGATCTCCTAGTTCTGGGTGTGACTGGTAATGCTGAATGCTGTACCCCCAAAAGCTGAACCGCTGGCTATATACTGTAGATAAAGGGCACGCATAGATAAAAGGCACAGGTAGATAAAGGGCATAGGTAGATAAAGGCCACAGACCCAAAAATAAGTAACCCCATTTGTATCATCATAGCTCCTCTGGCACGTTATGACATCACACCCATGACACAAAATACTCTACAAGAAAATTATTGGATACTCTGCACTCCGGAATGAAAAGGGATTCTTCTATTAGACAATCCAGAGCAAATAGTGACGCTTCGGCCTAAAACATGGGCCTTTATCAAACACGGATTGCTGTTAAGATGTAGGCAACTGTAACTCTTGGAATGACAACGCTACGGGATAGCAACAAATTGCATCGTGCTAGCTGCCACAGCAATCCATGGTTGATAAAGGCCCAGGTTTTAGGCCGAAACGTCAATATTTGTTCTGGACTGTCTAAAGAACCCCTTCTCATTCTGGAGCAATGAGTATCCAATAATTTTCTTGTAGGCATGGGGTGGAACCCTTTACCCTTGGACCCATTTTTTATAAAGAGTACTGTATACCCCTCAACAACACTCTACAGCCAGTAGTAAGCCAAATTTCACTGGATCAGTCGCGAGGGTTAACCCCCGGATCAGTTACCCCATGCTTACTCTTCTGCCACCCAACACTTGCCAATAGCTAGATTAATGGCATCACAAGCTCTCTGGCAGCCATCCGGTGACGCCCGCTGGGCAGCTCTCACATCCCGGAGCTCACAAAGACGATAAAAACCAACAAAAACCCAGCGGACAACTAACAAAAAGCAGAAGAAAAGTAACTTATTAAAACAGACAGGCCTGCACAATAGAGCCTTTTACAAGTATCCCGGAGCTTTTCTTAAAGGAACACTGCACTGCGTGACCTTACTAGTTGGCTTGCTTCTAGAAGAAAGTGCCTCTTGAAATTAAAAAAAAAAAAAAAAAAACAGAAAAAGAAAAAATATATAAGCATAATAAAAAGGTAAAGTAGCATAATGAAGAGAGCGCCAATGGAACAAGATCATCCCATCTGCTCTTTAGTAAGTATCCATAAGGGCCCTTCAGGACCATACAGCCATAGGGTGGCATTTATATATGAAAATCAGAATGGGTGCCTGCCCTGTCCAAGCAGTTTAATGTGGACACTGTATAGGAGTATTATTTCAGCACTGTATGGAAACATACCTTATTGTGTGGATAATATATGATGGTATTCTGTAGACACCACATGGCAGCATCATTGGAGCACTGGACGGCGGTATTGTGTAGACCATATAAGAGCGTATTATTTGGCTATGACGGTCTTATTTAGTGTTCGGCGGTGGTTTTTTACGACGGTTTAATGAGCGATTTGGACACTGTAGGAAGGTATTATACTGCATAATGTATTTAGACACCATATGGTGGTAATATTTGGATACTTGGTGGATTTATTAGGACATTGCCTGGTAGTGTTGTAATTAAAAAAAAAATATATGGACAGTATCAGATATTATTTAGGCATTGTGTGCTGGTATTATTTGCATTCCTTTTCTCTTTTGGCAGTACATGGCAACATGCGGAAAGTATATGAGGCCACTATTGGAATATTACATTTAGGTGCTATTTAGATAAACATATGGCAGCATTATTTTCACCTTTGAAGGCAGTACTATCTGGACAATAAATGGGGTTATTACGTCGACCCTGTATAAAAGGTATGAATTTGGCACTATGTGGAGGTATTATTTGCTCATTGTAGGTCATATTATTTAGGCGGTACATGGCAGTGTTCGGAAAGTACATGAGGACAATATCTGAATAGTGTATTTAGGTATTATTTAGACACGGTACGGCAACACTATTTGGTCCTTTAGCAGCTTTATTTGGGCAATGCAGGCAGTACAGTGTGGACAATATATGAGTATTATTTGGATACAGTATGAAGGTATATATAATCTCGGCACAATATAACGGTATTTTTTATATACTTCGATTTTTTTTTTTTAATTATGGAAAAAAAAAAACCTATATAAAGGTGGTGAACAGAGGATCAGACTGTGCTGCCTTCCTTTGGTCAGATCTGCTATATATCTGCTCTTAAGATACAACACGGGAAACAGTCCACCTGTGGTTAGAATCAGATTTAGAAGTATCACTTTACATCAGTGACTCCGATTTACTGCATAAATGACATTTCCCAAGAAAAAAAAAAATACAAAAACTTGGTAACCGTTCCAATGTCACCGATCATCAGCAATACACCGGCTGGTATTAGCGGTGTATAGTGAGCTCCAGAATGGTAGTCAAAAAATAATTCCGACTTATGGCAACAACTCCGGTCCATGGGGAAGTCATAGTGGAGGTCTTTTGTTATTTTGGTACTTTTTCATTATTTGGACGTCACTGCCATCCATAAACTAATGGGTGGTGAGATGTATAGTAAGAACGTCAAAGGCATGGGGGAGAAGTATCCACCTGGTATGGGAGACTGGAACACATTGATGGCGTCAAATTACCAATTGGTGGTTTGGGGGTAGCCACCGGTCTAGTGAAGTATCTTTCTGCTAGTGGACCCCAATACAAAATATAGGGCCCCCAACCATCACAGATCTTTAACAATATCTTTTTAAGCGGGCCAAAGGGACCTTCTGGTCCCTCTAGAAGAGTTGGTGACGCTACTGGTGGCCTCCAAATGGAAACTCAACCATCCATCAGTGGTATCCAGACAATCCTCACGACATTAGGTTGCGCATATAAGTCACCCCCTCCACTCCCAGTACGTGATCATATGGGGGGAACGGGTACTTGGATGTCCCTGGTACCTAGTTGTGGTGGTGGCGGCAAAGTTTACCGCCGATTCTCCAGGAGACAGGACAGTATGGCTTAGCTGTGATAAGGACTTAGGTTTTGGCCATTAATGAAAAATTAGTGGCAACCCAGAAAACCAATGTGAACAGAGACCAGCCGAAGAGTAGATCTTCACACACTACCTATAATACACATTCTTATAGTCCGGTGTGTCTTTTTTGAGGGGTCCTAATTGTTTTAAGGAAAGTGGTGGGAACTAATTGTGTATATATATTTAGCTCATATAACGCTCTACACAGATATGATGCACATATGCATGTCCTCTATGAAGGGTGTCCAGGTGCTAGTTTTCCATACCCTCCTTGCTTGTGGCGCTGGTTGTGTTTGGAGATCTTGTATGGAAGGTTCTTCTCGCCAAGGTTTTCCAGGTTCCGTACAATGGCTCCCTTTTCCATCAGAACCTCTATGGTACGTTTTAACGTTGCCACCGTCTCAGGCTGCGAGAAAAAGAAATAAAAGACGGGAAAATTGACATATGTAACTATATCCATCACGTGTCTCACAGACCAATACGAAGGGGGCATAGTCATTGACGAGGTCAATGGAGCCGGAGGGTGAAGCAGATAAATCGATTGAGATAAGGTTGACAGTTTTACAGAAATAAGTCTATACTAGGGTCCCATCATCTATTAGCCAGATCAGCTGTAAAGAGACCTTTTTACTCCGGAGGACCCATGTTTAAAATGTTAAAAAAAAAATTGTAATTCGTTGTTTTACCTGCGGAGGCACTGCAGGGAAATGGAACAGTTGCAATGTGGCTCTTTTCGGTTTGACCAGTTGGCCTGCTTTAAGCCGGTCTAGAAGACGGCAAGGAACCCTGTCCTGTGAACTTCTCATTCATTTGCTTAAAAAAAAAATCATATTTTAGGCATATGTTCCCCGAGCGGGGTGCCCACAAAATAAAGGCTACTTACTATATGCTTGCTGCATACTGACTAGTAATTTTTCACTTTCATGTCCATATATCAAATTCCGTAAACTTTTTTGTTTTCCAATTTTTCCTAGTGCCTAATGAGGTTTACATTTCGCATCAATTCTCGGCTATATTTTTGCTACAAAGATTTGTACAAAGAACATCTCCAGGCCCCGATAGTAGTCAGATGACTTTGGACCATAAAGTGACTTGTTAAAGCTGTATTCAGACTTCAAAAAGTACGTCTCCATATCAGCCCACGGGCCACTGAGGATGTTCATGAATGGTCGTGATTTACCAATCCTCGGCTACCGGGGGACATGAAGGGGAGGGTGACAGTGTGAAGGAGGCCATTTCAGGATATAGATGAGAGGCAATAGTACGAGCCTGAAAGTAATTGTCATTTGGAGGAAAAATGCGAAACCGAGTATTTAACAGATATGCAAACTCAGGTCAGGAAAATAAACTTTTACTTATTTTTGAGGCTTAATTGAGCCGTTGAAACTGGCATACTAGTTTCAACAAACTGGGCATAAATCAGTATAGCTGAACATAAGAAACTTTGTAAGATCGGAAAAATAGGTTTCTTTCTCCACTTATGAACCACTTCTACCAGATTACTAAAGGTTCAGATTGTAGCAGCCTACTGAAGTCTTAACAGAGAGAAGGAGGAGCAGGAAGAGGTACAGACACACAAAGTATGCAGCTACTTTCTAGTAAGTGTTTTATCTCATTCCAATGCTGGATTCACAGCTACACTGCTCAGTTCTGCTGTATCATGTATGCCATGTCGCTGCTTCTGAGCCTGCACCACATAGAGACAGGTGAGCATGAGTCCCCGTGTCTCTGTGTGCTGTCTATGGGAGAAATCTTTTAGGGGGTATTCTTTTTATTCCTCTATCCAGAAGGCACAGTGTATGTGTATATTATAATATATACGGTATATATTATTTTTTTTAATCCAGTGGTGGCAATTTTTTTTTTCAGTACGGGACACGGTATAATATATGGGGGTTTTTTTTTATTCATACCCTTCCAGGAGTTAATTTTTTTTCCACCAAGGGTGCCATAGGACCAAAAAGGTTGGGAAACTCTGCACAATTTTAAGATAGTTGTCTCATTATGGCATATTCATTGAAGAGTGACTAATTTTTTTTTTTTTTTTTTTCGTTTATAAATTTGCCCAGCATGGAAAGTTATAGGTTAATTTGACTTCATTCCTGTAAAAAAAAAAAAAAAAAAAAAATAATAATTTACCGTAAGTGCCTGCCTTTATCTGCACTGATATCAGAACGTACTTGTTTGGAGTACAGCTGATGGCAGTGATGGGTCAGCTCAGCTCCTGCGTCCTTCTGGGGATTCGGGGAATAAGCTCCTGCAGGAGATTGGTCTGATAAGCACAAAATTCAGGAGGAGGAGACAGGTCCTGACCCATCACTGCCATCATCTGTACTCCGAATGAGTACGATCCGATATCAATGCAACTGACTGGGGAAAAGCAGGAAAAGCCACCTAGGTCATTTTTTTTGCTCAGTAAATGAAGACAAATAGCCTAATAAAGTGATCTGCAAAGTTGTATAAACTTTCCATGGCAGACCAAATTTTAAAAAAATGAAATTTTAGTTACTCTTTAAATCTTGACCAATGTTGCCATGAAACATCGCTGACCAGATCATAGGTACATTAGCCCAGGTCAGCATCGTTCTTCTAGAAGACTAATGACTACAGTTATCAAACCAATCAAGTATCTCAATGATCAGAGTCTTCGAGATATGACGAAAGCACAGGTATACAGATGGCGGAGATGTAACCAAAAGGAGAAAGATTGAGGAGGAGATAAAAGTTGAAGAGACCTCCATCTTTCCTACATCCACCCCACATGGCCTAACCACAAAGGACAGCTCGATCTGGCCGAGAGTCAGGAACTGTTTGAATAAATTACTCGAACTAGACAAACCGGATTTACACACCAAAAGTTATATAACTATGTGCAAATACTGGTAGCATGGGCTGTATCGTTTATGACAGTCGGTAAGTCATAAAGGGAATGTGTGCCATAAGGATGCCTTTAAGAAATCTGGAGAACGCACTGTAAAAGCTGAAATAAAAAGTCAAACGCCTCCTCGAAACCAGAGTTTTGGAAGACTCTTCCATAAATGCCCTCTGTGTTTTCAGACTACTTCATCTCAGCTGATAATGTGATAAAAAAGACAATGTGTAAATTATGTTGTTACCCTAGGAAAAAAAAAAAATCTGTCCAAAATGCCGGCCACCTACACATCTCTTTATTCATTATGTGTATACTGCCTGTTGTGAAGTGTAATCCATCTCCAGCAGCAGAGATACCTCTTCAGGATAAACAGGAAGTGGGGGCGTGTCCTCGTCTCCCCACAGGAAGTGGGGCGGGGCATCCTACACAGTGTGGGCAGCTCTCCTTGCCTCTCTGCTCCTGCTCTCTTGTACATCAATCTGCATACAGGAATATGAGAGGGGATAGGTTTCCGTTCAGGGCAGGAAAGAAGGCAAGGCATGCCAACAATTGAGGAAAAGGAAGTTCTTACACTTATGGTGCTGGCAGAAGTCTGATGAGAGAAACGACCACTTTTAAAAAAATCAGCTGTTACATAGCATGGGAATCAGGATAGTTCCTGGACATATTAGACTGGCATGGGCACCAAAAGCATTTTAATGTTGTTGGATTTACGCCTGGCATTGGTAAGCACCATATAGAATAAAATATTAAAAAAATAAAATAAAAATGACAACATCACCATCTTGTTTGCCCATAGTGAACACATCTTTAGAAAAAAAAGAAAAAAAAGACAAAAAGCTGTCTGACTTGATTGTTGTCCTATGGACTAGGCTTAGGCATGAGGTGTCGCGAGAGATCTGTCTTGGTCTAGCACAGCATTGTGTTTATCCATGGACTAAAGGGGCACAAACTTGTAATCATCCTATTATTTTTGACCTATAAAATCTCTGGTTATTCCATTTTTCCATGAAACTTCGTATTTATTCGTTACGCCCCATATTGAGTCCTCCACACTAAGAAGAAGACTGGGAATTTTCTACAAGGTTGACTCTTTTCTTCGTCTTCAACAAAGATGGCACAGTTAGAGGTACATCTTCTTGGCAAGGTCTTTAAACTTCATTTATAAGGTGCGGAGATGGTCCTATGACTTGTGCTCCAACACTTTGTCTGTGCCAGGGTGACTGACACAACCAAAACATTACTCATTTGCTTCAGATGGGGCTTTCCGCTCATTCGTAACTATAATGGGGTTTGCCTAGATGTAGCTATGGGTTTAGGCGGAATCCTGGCACAAATGAGTCTTTGTATCGCACGACTCATCTCCGGCTTCTGAGTTGAACGAGAAGTTATCAATTTACTATTACTGATCATGTAGCTTAATTGTAGGAAAAATCTAATTTTTTCTTTTTGTGTGTGTGTGGGGGGGGGGTCAACTTTTCAAAATACCTTATTTTTAGAAATTTAGTTCCTCTTGTGGGAAAAAAAAATTACATCTACACATTTAGGCAGGTACGGACTGGGGCTGAAATTCAGTTCTAGCATTTGAAATCACACAGGCCCATGTTGTCCCCGTCCCCAAGAACCAGATGGGGATATGTTACTAGTATTACCCTGGATGGAGGAAAGGAAGATTTTCTACAAGACCAATATTTCTGATGATACCCGTGGCCTGCTGGGGTAAGTGACGGAGTCAGTGACTTTGTGCTCCATCACAACTCAACAGTATGGGTATCGTGAGAACACTGATTCTGTTTACAACGTAGTAGACAAGGCGACCCATGACCAGTCCGGCCCTGCATTTAGGTAAGAATAAACTCAATGCATGAGCACAAGAAAATCAGAAGGCCTCTGACTCTTCCTCTAGTGCAGATGTTGGGGCAAAAAACGGATCAGACATGTTGGATTTTAATATACCCATCCTGTGTGGATGGTCACAAAGAAATTGGGCATAAAAATCTGGTTGGAGGAGAACAAAGCAAAAAGGCATTTATATACGAGGCATCGTGATTACTCACTAATCCCGCCCCCTGCACAGTAGCTCCGCCCCCACCACATCAATACCACACGAGGCTCCGTCCCCACACACTACCACACGAGGCTCCGTCCCCACAGACTACCACACGAGGCTCCGTCCCCACACATTACCACACGAGGCTCCGTCCCCACACATTACCACACGAGGCTCCGTCCCCACACATTACCACACGAGGCTCCGTCCCCACACATTACCACACGAGGCTCCGTCCCCACACATTACCACACGAGGCTCCGTCCCCACACATTACCACACGAGGATCCATCCCCACACTACCACACGAGGCTCAGTCCACACACTGTTATTAACTTCATTTTAAGTTAATTTACCACCTGCATAAGCGCTATTGAAAGTTGTCATTATTTACTTTACTTTAATCACCAGCAGCATTAATTAGATAGCAATGAGGGTGCCAAGCGTTAGCTGGCTGGAAAAAGGTAGTTTATTATAAAGCCAAAAGACCTGTTGAGAGACAGCTTTGAGTTAGATGGCCATTGGCTGAACGATGGGTAGCCAGCGACCATCTTGGCCATCTGTCCGATACCTAGGAGCCCTTGCTGGGCCGATAACTCCTGTGTTCTTTATGAGGGACCCATCTTCAGACAGGGTTTGTGGCGTTTCACATTTGGGAGAACAAAGTGATCGGCGATCCGAAATCCGACCAGTCAGATCGACATCTCAACTAACAATCTGTTGTCCGTGGCCTTCATACACGTTACACCCATCGGATAACATTAGTCTTATGTGTATGGGGACCTTAAGGTGAGAAGATGTGTTTGAACCAAGGGATAGAATACCGACAATTGGATTACAAAAATGGGGCATAAAGTAAAGGGTTTTATTAATATGGTAAAAGGAGCACCGATCATCTATATAACAAGTTACTGGGTGTTCCGCCATGTTCTGTTTATACGGGCCAACGAACAATGACGGGGACAGAACAATCCCTAATATGATCATGCCATCCCCATAGAGTATGAGGTTATCGGCATCACATCTACATTTTATAGAAGTGTTTTTTTTTTTAATCCAAAATCTGGGTTTTTTTATGTCGGCATAAAAGATCAGGATCAACCGGCGAACGAGAATTGTGCTTGTTTGTTGGATGATCACTGGCCTATGAATACAGCCAAATAATGGGGGAACAAGCATGTCGATGATCACACAGTTGCCGACTATCTTCTCTTCTGGAAGCACCATTAATATTTGACTGTACTGTAAGAGAAATCCTCTAGAAGAGACGGCGTTCAATTCAGGTGAAAAAAACGTCAAGGTTCCATTGATTCTGCCATAGATGTAACGTTTCGAGCAACCATAGGTCTTTTTCTTTATATTTATATATTCTTTATATTTATTTTGCTGATGTAAGAGATATCCTCGTTATAAAAAGGGAGAAAGAAAAAAAACAACAATAAAACAAAAAAGTTGTAGCCGCGGTTCTTCGGTCTGCACCTGTTATTGCTCGTTACGCGTACCATCATCAGGCACTGCGAGGAGGAACATCATCTCCATAAGTCTTATAGGAATGACATATGTAGGGCAGCATCTTCAACCATTTAATGGGACCCTTGTCGTGTAAAATGCCTCATAAACAGTCTATAAACTGTCTTCATAAGCTAAAAAACAAACCTGTAACCAAATAAATAGAACATTTTCAGTTCCGGAAACTCATAATATAAGACGTGTAACTTTTTTTTTTTACAGTTATTGTAAATCCGGCTTAGAGGGATCGTCCACCAGCTGCTTCTCCAACAGTTATCGTGGAAGGCAACATCTCACCATGTATCCGGAAATGAAGCTTTACACAGCTGTCATGGAAGTCTAAGGGCGTCTTAAGACACAGATCAAAAAAAAGACCAGCAGACAAGACCGTGTTCACACTGGTGGCATTACTTCACTTACTAACAGAAGCCAAAGAGCTTGGTCATATCGGTCCTATGGCAGATCCACCCAGGTTTATTCCACTTTGAGTACCTCCATCTGTGGTTCCATCACTTTTGGTTATGAGCAGTGAAGAGCGAATGCACTGGGATAAGATGTTATCTTCCATGCTTGGTGCTAACCGAGGGACTTCGGCAGGCTCAAAAAATATGCGGGTTGCATGCCTTGTGGTTGTTCATCAGCCGCGAGACATGCAGTCGCAGGGACTAGAAAATATTTTTCTCAACTGTGACCCCGGCCTAAGGGGTTTATTCGTCAAGGCGTTTTGAGGTATAGTGCTTCTTCAGGACACCATCACTGGTATGCTGAAGTAGTATACTTAGAAACATGTTGACGAATAAACTTCTTATACTCGGATTGGCATTTAGAATCCCTTTTTTTTTCCTCTACAGCAGAATTAACCCTATTTTGTGTTTGATCTGTATCCAGTTTTCTCTTTTTCTATCTAAAAAGGATAAAAGGACACTTTTTTTTTATTTCTATGCTCATCGCAGTCAATTTATGACCACAGAACACAAAAATACTCACTCTCAGAAAGTTCACTGACGGATCATTAGTTAACTCATTCTGTAGCCAGAAACAGACAGTCCATAGAGGTTGGGTCTCATATACAAAATGGCCTCCGGGGAAAAAGAAGCTTTATCTCCCCACAACAGCCGATCAGATTTTCATCTCTGAACTCTGGTCTGTAACTGGAAACGACAGACAAAAGCAGTTCTCCACAATAGCTCCCAACTCAACATTTTATTCGGTTTTCCCATTACTCAGAATTTCACTACTAGGACTGAATTGATATTGGAGTAACAATTTTATTTTTACCGTATTGCCAACTTTCGAAAACCCAAATTCCAAATTGTTTTGTAGCAAACAACATTTTTGAACGTGTCTCCGGTCCAGTTATAAAAAGGACATGCCCCCGATCTAAGGCAAGAGTGCAAATGACCCAATCATCATGTCCAAAGAAAAAAAGGAACACACCCCCTAGGACCAGACCTTATAAAAAATACTGGTATGAGACCAGTCCCAATGTCCTCTCATTGTCTGCGGAGGAGGGGATGGAAGGAACGAAGAATGATGAATATTTCCTGCCAGGATGTGGCACCTCGAAGACTTGGCAGCTCTTCTAAGAAGTTGTCAGGTATGATTAATGCAGACTTCACAATTAATACAGAACCCAGATCTCCAAGCCAAAAAGTAACAATGAATACAGGGAACTTTCATCAATGTAGGGGGATGAGTTGTACAATCTGGATGCTCTTTCCCAACGAACATGCGACTCTTCCTCTTGTAGGCTCCATCCAGCTCATTCTCATAATTACATCGGAATCGTCGTAGGCTTCACAGCGTCACAATGGCTTTATAGGCTTTGATGAGTCTGGTTTGTAGAGGCATAAGTGAAATTTGGGCTACTCGAGTCCTTCAATTCCTTTACGAACATTTCTAAGCCAATGTTAAAAAGATGATGAATGAGTCAAACTGATCCATTTCCCTCCCCTCCTTTGTAGAGTTCATTTTTCTACTTCTGACATTTCCAGTCTTTCTGGTTTGTCTAATCAGATATCTGCTCTCCTCCTTCTTGATAAAATGATCCATCAGTTCTTTAGAATATCTTTACTTTTACAGGAGAGGCCTTCTGCACATCCGAGAGCTCTTCAAGGATTAGACTGAAAACGTGATCTTCTCAGCCCTCTCGCGCTACCGGCACAGAGCAGTCACTGACCTCTTCTGAAGCTTCCACTGGCGTCATGTCAACAGAGAAGCAGCTTCTCTTCCGTTTCGCACTGTCGACCGGGCATCTTTGCTGATATGTAACGGTAAGCCGGCTCTCAAACTGCGGCGAGACAGCAGTCAAATCAGCATGATGTCACCAGTCACACCTCCATTATCAGAGCAGCCGTGAAGAAGAGCTACTCTGGTGCTGTAGAGCAGAAGAATTGCCAGAGGAAGCAGTCCGTGACCGCTTTGAGCCGGCACCAGACTGGTCAGGTAGTTGCTAACTGGTTAGCAACTACATGCTTATTCATTTTTTAGCTCATAGTAAAAAAAAAATATACACTTTAGTCCTGTATACCTTAATACTGTTGAAAACTACAATAGAAATCATTCCTTTTTTCTTTCAATGGAAGAGAAAATCCAGTGCTGTTGGTTTTCTCCAATTGGAAGTCATTGGTCTGTAGCCCATCTCCGATGCGGTGTTGCAATACTCCGGTACAAAGAGTTGCTTTGTTCCCAAACTTTCTACTTCATCTTTAAATCCTACACCGGTAATGACGGACCTTTGCAGCAGCCAGGGTCGTCCATCTGGCTAATCGTTACTCGGACGCGTCCACTCTTCGCCAGTCATTCCACTGGCTGCCCATTCATTACAGGATACAATTCAAAGTACTTGTTCTCACCCACAAAGCTCTCCACAGTGCGGCCCCCCTTACATCTCCTCCCTCATTTCTGTCTATCAGCCTAACAGACCACTGCGCTCTGCAAATGACTTTCGGCTAACCTCTGCACTAATCCGTACCTCCCACTCCCGACTCCAAGACTTCTCCCGTGCTGCGCCAATCCTCTGGAATGCTCTACCCCAAGATATTAGGACCATCCATAATTTGCATAGTTTTAGGCGCTCGCTCAAAACACATTTGTTCAGAGCGGCCTATCACGTTCACTAATCAAAGTTATGTTATGTTATGTTAGTGTGTGTGTAGCCCATTCACTATCCCCATCTATTCCCCAACCCCTGAAGATGGCTGGACCATGATTGTAAATACATCATTGTAAATACACACCTGTACTTTGTATCTCCCCCACCTCATTGTAGATTGTAAGCTCTCACGAGCAGGGTCGTCTTATTTTGCTTTAATTATTGTATTGTTAACGTTGTTACTTATGACTTTTGTGTTTGAAACTGTTAAACTGTAAAGCGCTGCGGAATATGTTGGCGCTATATAAATAAAGATTATTATTATTATTATTATTTGCAAAAATCCCTTTTCCATCTAAAGCTTGTTTTCTCACTATTTACAATCCTCCTCACTCGTTACAACCCTGGTAATTCCCACTGGTAAAAATATATTTCATCTTAAAATTTAAAAAAAAATCATAATGAAGTACCGTACAACTTTCCTTACGATCGGCAAATATTAAAGTTGCGGTTCACGACTGCAGCGTAGATTTTAGACGTTAATGTCAAACCTCTTAAACGACCTTAAAAAACACATCGAGTAAGAGTCACTCTAAGATTAGGTTCACACAACGGTATGAAAAAAAAAACAAAAAAAAAAAACTTCGACATTTCCTCCAGAGAAGTGGGACAATTTTTTTTTCTCACTTGTCAGCCCATTTACAGTTTCCTGTGTTACAGAACTGCAATGTATCCGTAAAAATCTGACACTATACTGTGGCTTCGTATGGAATCCGAGGGTGGTGACGATAGGTAGGAAATACAGGGCGAGGCTGAGAAGCTGGAAGTGCATTGTCTCACCCCCATGCAATTCCAGACTTCAAAACAGGATTTCTGGGTGCTGGAGAAGCACTTTGGAGACTCTTAAGGGATCAACTTGTTTATCTATGGATAGGTTACAATCTTTAGGGGAGGGGGTTTTGGCGGGTCAAGTTTATGATGGATTTCTTTTACGGCAATTTTAACTCAGGTTTTATAGAAGACTAGCTGAAGAGCCCGGCATTGCCTGGGCATAGTAAATATCTGTGGTTAGTTATAGTACTTCACGTCTCTCATTTTCCCCCTCACATCTCTCATTTTCCCCCTCACTCCTCTCATTCCCCCCTAACACTTGTCATTTCGACCTCACATCTGTCATTTTCCGATCACTCCACTATTTTCCCTCACTCCTCTCATTTTGCACTCACACCTTTTCATTTTCACCTCACACCCCTCATTTTCACCTCACACCTCTCATTTTCCCCTCAGTATATACATGTTAGTCATCTCTCATATATAGTATACACCTGTATGTCATCTCCTGTATATAGTGAATACCTGTATGTCATCTCCCCTGTAAATAGTATATACCTGCTATATGTCAACTGCTCCTGTATATAGTATATACCTGTGTGTCATCTCCCCTGTAAATAGTATATACCTGCTATATGTCAACTCCTCCTGTATATACCTGTGTCATCTGCTCCTGTATATAGTATATACCTGTGTGTCATCTACCCTGTATATAGTATATATGTGTGTGATCTCTCCTGTATATAGTATATACCTGTATGTCATCTCCTCCTGTATGAGACCGCGTTCACACGTTATTTGGTCAGTATTTTTACCTCAGTATTTGTAAGCTAAATTGGCAGCCTGATAAATCCCCAGCCAACAGGAAGCCCTCCCCCTGGCAGTATATATTAGCTCACACATACACATAATAGACAGGTCATGTGACTGACAGCTGCCGTATTTCCTATATGGTACAGTTGTTGCTCTTGTAGTTTGTCTGCTTATTAATCAGATTTTTATTTTTGAAGGATAATACCAGACTTGTGTGTGTTTTAGGGCGAGTTTCATGTGCAAGTTGTGTGTGTCGAGTTGCGTGTGACGACATGCATGTAGCGACTTTTGTGAGATGAGTTGTGTGGCGACATGCGTGTAGCAACTTTTTGTGTGTCGAGCTGCATGTGACAGGTTAGTGTAGCAAGTTGTGTGTAGCAAGTTTTGCGCATGGCGAGTTTTGTGCGTGGCGCATTTTATGTGTGGTGCGTTTTGAGCATGTGCAAGTTTTGTGAGGCAACTTTGCATGTGTTGCAACTTTTGTGCATGTGGCAATTTTTCCGCGTGGCGAGTTTTCCATGAGGTGAGTTTTGCATGTGTGGCTAGTTTTGCGTGAGCCTAGTTTTGCACGTGGCGAGTTTTGTGCATGGCGAGTTTTGAGCGGCGACTTTTGCATTTTGACTTTTATGTGGCGAGGTTGGTGTATGTGTGCTGAGGGTGGTATATGTGTTCAAGCACGTGGTAGTGTGTGGCGCATTTTGTGTGTGTGTGTTCATATCCCCGTGTGTGGTGAGTATCCCAAGTCGGGGCCCCACCTTAGCAACTGTACGGTATATACTCTTTGGCGCCATCGCTCTCATTCTTTAACCCCTTTACCCCCAAGGGTGGTTTGCACGTTAATGACCGGGCCAATTTTTACAATTCTGACCACTGTCCCTTTATGAGGTTATAACTCTGGAACGCTTCAATGGATTCCAGTGATTCTGACATTGTTTTCTCGTGACATATTGTACTTCATGACAATGGTAAAAATTCTTTGATAGTACTTGCGTTTATTTGTGAAAAAAACGGAAATTTGGCGAAAATTATGAAAATTTCACAATTTTCCAACTTTGAATTTTTATGCAATTAAATCACAGATATATGTCCCACAAAATACTTAATAAGTAACATTTCCCACATGTTTACTTTACATCAGCACAATTTTGGAACCAAAATTTTTTTTTGTTAGGGAGTTATAAGGGTTAAAAGTTGACCAGCAATTTCTCATTTTTACAACACCATTTTTTTTAGGGACCACATCTCATTTGAAGTCATTTTGAGGGGTCTATATGATAGAAAATACCCAAGTGTGACACCATTTTAAAAACCACACCCCTCATGGTGCTCAAAACCATATTCAAGAAGTTTATTAACCCTTCTGGTGCTTCACAGGAATTTTTGGAATGTTTAAATAAAAATGAACATTTAACTTTTTTTCACAAAAAATTTAATTCAGCTCCAATTTGTTTTATTTTACCAAGGGTAACAGGAGAAAATGGACCGCAAAAGTTGTTGTACAATTTGTCCTGAGTACACCGATACCCCATATGTGGGGGTAAACCACTGTTTGGGCGCATGACAGAGCTCGGAAGCGAAGGAGCGCCATTTGACTTTTCAATGCAAAATTGACTGGAATCGAGATGGGACACCATGTTGCGTTTGGAGAGCCCCTGATGTGCCTAAACATTGAAACCCCCCACAAGGGACAACATTTTGGAAAGTAGACCCCCTAAGGAACTTATCTAGAGGTGTGGTGAGCACTTTGACCCACCAAGTGCTTCACAGAACTTTATAATGCAGAACCGTAAAAATAAAAAATCATTTTTTCACAAAAATTATCTTTTCGCCCCCAATTTTTTATTTTCCCAAGGGTAAGAGAAGAAATTGGACCCCAAAAGTTGTTGTACAATTTGTCCTGAGTACGCTGATACCCCATACGTGGGGGTAAACCACTGTTTGGGCGCATGGGAGAGCTCGGAAGGGAAGGAGCGCCGTTTGACTTTTCAATGCAAAATTGACAGGAATTGAGATGGGACGCCATGTTGCGTTTGGAGAGCCACTGATGTGCCTAAACATTGAAACCCCCCACAAGTGACACCATTTTGGAAAGTAGACCCCCTAAGGAACTTATCTAGAGGTGTGGTGAGCACTTTGACCCACCAAGTGCTTCACAGAAGTTTATAATGCAGAGCCGTAAAAATAAAACAAACATTTTTTCCCACAAAAATTATTTTTTAGCCCCCAGTTTTGTATTTTCCCGAGGGTAACAGGAGAAATTGGACCCCAAAATTTGTTGTCCAATTTGTCGTGAGTGCGCTGATACCCCATAAGTGGGGGGGAACCACTGTTTGGGCGCATGGGAGGGCTCGGAAGGGAAGGAGCTCCATTTGGAATGCAGACTTAGATGGAATGGTCTGCAGGTGTCACATTGCGTTTGCAGAGCCCCTAATGTACCTAAACAGTAGAAACCCCCCACAAGTGACCCCATATTGGAAACTAGACCCCCCAGGGAACTCATCTAGATGTGTTGGGAGAACTTTGAACCCCCAAGTGTTTCACTACAGTTTATAACGCAGAGCCGTGAAAATAAAAAATCTTTTTTTTTCCCACAAAAATTATTTTTTAGCCCCTAGTTTGTTTTTTCCCAAGGGTAACAGGAGAAATTGGACCCCAAAAGTTGTTGTCCTATTTGTCCTGAGTACGCTGATACCCCATATGTTGGGGCAAACCCCTGTTTGGGCACACGGGAGAGCTCGGAAGGGAAGGAGCACTGTTTTACTTTTTCAATGCAGAATTGGCTGGAATTGAGATCGGACGCCATGTCGTGTTTGGAGAGCCCCTGATGTGCCTAAACAGTGGAAACCCTCCAATTATAACTGAAGCCCTAATCCAAACACACCCCTAACCCTAATTCCAACGGTAACCCTAACCACACCCCTAACCCTGACACACCCCTAATCCCAACCCTATTCCCAACTGTAAATGTAATCTAAACCCTAACCCTAACT
Source organism: Ranitomeya imitator (assembly GCF_032444005.1). Taxonomy (NCBI): domain Eukaryota; kingdom Metazoa; phylum Chordata; class Amphibia; order Anura; family Dendrobatidae; genus Ranitomeya; species Ranitomeya imitator. Next base: position 39,443,402 of record NC_091284.1, read on the forward strand.
TTAGCCCCAACCCTAACCCTAACCCTAGCCCTAACCCTAGCCCTAGCCCTAACGGGAAAATGGATATAAATACATTTTTTTAATTTTTCCCTAACTAAGGGGGTGATGAAGGGGGGTTTGATTTACTTTTATAGCGGGTTTTTTAGCGGATTTTTATGATTGGCAGCCGTCACACACTGAAAGACGCTTTTTATTGCAAAAAATATTTTTTGCGTTACCACATTTTGAGAGCTATAATTTTTCTATATTTTGGTCCACAGAGTCATGTGAGGTCTTGTTTTTTGCGGGACGAGTTGACGATTTTATTGGTAACATTTTCAGGCACGTGACATTTTTTGATCGCTTTTTATTCCGATTTTTGTGAGGAAGAATGACCAAAAAACAGCTATTCACGAATTTCTTTTGGGGGAGGCGTTTATACCGTTCCGTATTTGGTAAAATTGATAAAGCAGTTTTATTCTTCGGGTCAGTACGATTACAGCGACACCTCATTTATATCATTTTTTTATGTTTTGGCGCTTTTATACGATAAAAACTATTTTATAGAAAAAATAATTATTTTTGCATCGCTTTATTCTCAGGACTATAACTTTTTTATGTTTTTGCTGATGATGCTGTATGGCGGCTCGTTTTTTGCGGGACAAGATGACGCTTTCAGCGGTACCATGGTTATTTATATCCATCTTTTTGATCGCGTGTTATTCCACTTTTTGTTTGGCGGTATGATAAAGCGTTTTTTGCCTCTTTTTTTTCTTACGGTGTTTACTGAAGGGGTTAACCAGTGGGCCAGTTTTATAGGTCGGGCCGTTACGGACGCGGCGATACTAAATGTGTACTTTTATTGTTTTGTTTTTTTTATTTAGATAAAGAAATGTATTTATGGGAATAATATTTTTTTTTTTCATTATTTTGGAATATTTTTTTTAATTTTTTTTTTTACACATTTGAAATTTTTTTTTTTAACTTTTTTACTTTGTCCCAGGGGGGGACATCACAGATCGGTGATCTGACAGTTTGCACAGCACTCTGTCAGATCACCGATCTGATAGGAGTGCAGGCTGCTTCACAGTGCCTGCTCTGAGCAGGCTCTGTGAAGCCACCTCCCTCCCTGCAGGACCCGGATCCGCGGCCATCTTGGATCCGGGCCTGGACCTGGGAGGGAGGGAGGCAAGACCCTCGCAGCAACGCGATCACATCGCGTTGCTGCGGGGGGCTCAGGGAAGCCCGCAGGGAGCCCCCTCCCTGCGCGGTGCTTCCCTGCACCGCCGGCACATCGCGATCATCTTTGATCGCGGTGTGCCGGGGGTTAATGTGCCGGGGGCGGTCTTTGACCGCTCCTGGCACATAGTGCCGGATGTCAGCTGCGATAGGCAGCTGACACCCGGCCGCGATCGGCGGCGCTCCCCCCGTGAGCGCTGCCGATCGCATATGACGTACTATTGCGTCCTTGGGAAGTAAAGCCCACCCCACATGGACGCAATAGTACGTCTAATGGCAGAAAGGGGTTAAGGCCCCCTTGTTCACATCTGGCAGCTGTCAATTTGCCTCCAACATTTTTCCTTTCACTTTTTCCCAATTATGTAGATAGGGGCAAAATTGGTGAATTGGAACACGCGGGGTTAAAATTTCGCCTCACAACATAGCCTATGACGCTCTCGGGTCCAGATGTGTGACTGTGCAAAATTCTGTGGCTGTAGCTGCGACGGTGCAGATGCCATTCCCGGACATACACACATTCAGCTTTATATATTAGATGTACCCCTTTGCTTGTAAAAGCCTTTTTAGCGCAAATTCAAAATCTGAAAATTGATCATTATAAGGAGTTTTGCCACTTAAGTTTCTGGCCTTTGAATAAAATGTTTCGGCTTACTTAGTAAACTATTCGTCCTGTTCTTCGCAAATTTCTTACAAAATTGAAATTGGCCTGCTATCATAAAATGTTTTGCCTTTAGTCCGATTTCATCAAAGATCAGTTGCATAGGGCAAGCTTCCCATCCCCCCCTCATGTCTCAGGCTGTGTTGTGGTAATGAATAGAAAAAAAAAAAACACAAAATAGACGCAGTAAAGTCATTGCAAGTCACAAAGTCAATAAAAAGTTGGCTTTAATTTGGCACTTAGGGAAACGAGAATTTTTCTTCTTTACTCAGCAAGTAAATCATCAACAATACAAACTGTTCATAGTTTTGTTAACGGTTTCACAAAAAAGTTCACGTAGTTTGAATTTACTGAAAATACCTTCAAACAATTCCGTCATATTAAATAGACAATTAAAAAAAAAAAAAAAAACAAATACACAAAGCAATATCTGTATATACAGGAGAAAAAAATAAAATAAAATCACAAATATTTATAGGTTTACGGTAAAACAGTGATCTTGTGTATACCTCAATCTACAGCCCTGACTGACTGCTTCTTTGATTGGTTGCTGAAAATTCTAAGACCTCCCATGAGGAACCATATTCAACGTATAGCAGGAAAACAAAAACAGACTGTACATTATCAGACGGTGGCCGGAGTAGTGGCCACATTAAGTAATAAAATGAAGTATACACCATATATTTCACTACGAATTACATACTTTACGAGGCGTACAACGGGTGGCTGAAGTTTTCGAGAAGGGTGTATCTCCTTCCAACAAAGAGGAGACTATAAATACACAACAAAGCCAAGATGTCTAATTAAAGCATCAAAACAGGTATCTTGTTGACCCCACAGAGATTAGGTTCTTAGTGCGGTGGGGACTTATAACCCTTCGTTGTGTGACTATGCTTAAGGTGACAATGCTTGGTCGAGAACCTTGTGGTGTACTGGAGATATTGAATATTTTTTGTGCTTTACATCAAAAAAGATTTACCCATCTAGAGTAAGGGTGCTCACCAACTTTTGGTATCGTCAAGTATAGTCAACTTTAGCCTGTTTATAAAAAAACAAAAAAACAAAGGAACTAAAAATGACCATATTTTGCATTACTCAAGTTCTTTACCCCGCAAAATTCTTTATCTTTCATTAGTTAATTTGGAGAGTGGTAGTAATTAATAAGGTACAAGGAATTTTTCTTCAAAAACCTCAAAAGTTGGACACAACTAATTTTGAACATTTACCACGAAAAAAAAAGAGTCAAGTCTGAAAAGGCACAAAAATAATGTGAAAATGTGCTTTTTTGGTTTGGGAGATACCACCGACGATGAATACCTAAGCAAAACGCTGAACTATTATGGGATATAACGAGTATGAGGGTTTATAAAGGGACTCACGACCAGGTATCCTGAATTTTTCCATTTTACAAAACCAGGCGTATGACCTTGAATGATCCAGCAAAACAGTCTACACAGGGAAGCATCTAGAGATTGGAGGTATTCCATAGTGTAGAAACTCTTAGTGCGTAAGGTCATCAACTGAAGAGCTTGACAAGAGACAACCACTTCTATTAAAAAGTGTGCTAATAACGATTGTCATTTCCCATCCCCCACTTCTTTTGGCAGCTTCTGCATACATTTATCAGAAAACTTATACTGTAATTCTGAAAATGACCGACCAAGCGGATGTCAATTTTCAAAGCCAAATGAAGAGAAAACGGTGGCACCAGACAGGACCTTGTTTCTGAACACAGCGTCCAGATCCAAATATCAAACATTTATGAAGGTCGGAGATGGGAGTACCACATCCCATTACACCAGACTAAGTCTACGCACAGAATAGGACAAACACTTCCGACAAGTACAATAGATTTCCCTGGGGCTGTGTTGTAGTCTAAGGACACCCATTAAGACTAATGTGTATGGGGGCCCCCAACAAATGACGTCAAGGTCATTAAGATGCAGCATGTCTGATTTGGGATTGCCGATCCTTTTGCTATCGGCAATTTAGCTGCCGTCGGCAAAGGCTCTCTCAGAGAACACAGAATCGCTCAGTAGAGAGTCGGCAAGATAGCCGCAGCCGCTACTGGTCATCTCATCTCACCGAGAAGAAAAGGATTGACAGTCTAAAAATCGAACATGATGGATTCCATAACTTCTCACCCAACCGATGATGACAGTTGAGGGTCCTCAATCGAAAGGCTATTGGCCAAACGTGTTGATATCCGTGTGGTCAGCTGACGTTAATCTGTGGATGGTGGTCTCAAGTAAATACCTGCATCTTTCCATATCTCTGAATCTATCCAAGTGACCCGTTAACGCAATTTAATAGGTGCTTGCGTTAAACAGAAAAGTTTGCACAGGGGCAGCCTAAAGGGGTGCAGTCCAATATTATATGCATTATACTGCTTCAAATAGAGAGTTGCTCTAGATCTTGTGCTTATCACTAATTTTGCATCTATCCTAAATACTTGGCTATCTCTGTGCTTTAATTGCCAAACCCACCTACACTCAACAATATATATATTTTATTGGAGTGAATTGTGCCAAGTAAATCAAAAGGTGAGTGACAGCAGATACTCCATGTGGCCCCCCACGTATAGAGGGTCATATGGGATGAGGACTAGCCAATAACCCAAAATAAAACAATAATCCAACTTTAGAGGCTAAAAAGAAGTCAAGACTGCTTTGGTTGTCATTTTATAGCGCTTCTTAGGCTACATTCACACTAGCGTCGGTACGGGGCTGTCGCCATGCGTCGGCCCGACGCAAACTGCAAAAAAAAAAAAAAAAAATGAACACCGGGGCAGCCGATGCAGTTTTACAACGCATCCACAGCCCTATTGTAAGGTCCGGGAAGGAGGGGGCGGAGTTCCGGCCGCGCATGCGCGTTCGGAAATGGCGGACTCGACGCACAAAAAAAAAAAAAAGTTACATGCAACGTTATATTTGTGCCGACGGTCCGCCAAAACACGACGCATCCGTCGCACGGTGTGGCCATACGTCGCAATGCGTCGCTAATACAAGTCTACGGAGAAAAAAAAACGCATCCTGCGGGCACATTTGCAGGATCCGTTTTTTTCTCCAAAACGACGCATTGCGACGTACGTCACACGACGCTAGTGTGAAAGTAGCCATAGGTGTTAATCGTGAATTCCCATTTTCTTACCCCCTTTATATCCAGGGAAATGTGAGGCTTCTTTGGAGGACATGCAGTCACAAATGAAATTGTAAGTCAACCCTGAAAATGTAAGGTTTGGGCTATACGAGTGGGATTTAGCTGCCTGTGTTTTGGACAGCATGAATCTGATGACTGCATCTCTTTCTCTAATGTCATATTAATCAGATTTTTCCCAAAATATTTCATTTAGATGTAAAATTGTCTCTAATATTAGAACATGTTGATAAAAGGGAAAGCGAAGATACAGAAGGATTATATGTTTAATGAAAAGATTTACTGAATGTCTCACCAGTCACAATCCAGTAGTGCATAGACTAATGGAGACCGCTCTCTCCTGACTGCCATACATGAGCGATGGGCTCCGCCAAGCTTTCATGCATTTACATGAAAAAGCTGCCGCCAGACTCCTATGGCGCTGGCTTACCTCCTCTGAAAACAAAAGGGTCGAACGTAGAAATTTCAACTGCCCAATCCTTTTTTTTCCCCAAGATATCATGTGTCGGGTGAAGAGTCGGGAATCCCCATACACAGGTTGGGTTCGGCCAACTTTAATGTCTATGGAGGGCTGTGTGCAAGTGTAAAGGGTCTCATTACCCAAATGTTCGTCTTACACCCAAAAAAGTGCTAGGTCGTATAACTTTATGGAAAGAGAAGCCAAGGTAGACCCTTCTGATACTCCATGAACTACGGAAGCAGACATTGTAGAAGGCCACGGGCATTGATCTTGTCAACATGACAAAGTCGATGATCATCAGCTCCTAACAAGGGAAACTTCAAGCTCCACATCACTCAGCTTAGCGCTGCAACAGCACCTCCCAAAAATGTGAATTATCTGTGTTGGTCAATGCACAGATACACCTTGTCTCGCCAGACCATGATTGTAGCATAGATGTACAGCAATATCACACAACTGTCATGATATACCATATCACATAGTATACACACTATGAACCCAGGGATCGGGCCATAGTGATGCGATTGGTTGCAGGATCATCAGCCAGAACGGGGGGTGGAAAGAGTGAAGAGCGTCTCTTGGTTAGGAGAGCCCAGCACGTCTTTGCTCTGCCTGTACAGCCTATTGATTTCAATGCAAGCTGTGTAATTCTTAATTTGTCCTAGGAGACACTGTAGTGTAAATGTAGACATAAAGGAATACGGATACAATAGAAAGCCTATGGCTTGCTCAATGTATGCTTGGACCCCCAGTTATGAACAATGGAAAAAGGAAAGCATTTGAAGGGAGCTTTCATTATATATTTTTTTATTTAAACTACACGCTTCCTTCAAATGGTGCCGCTCGGCTGATTCTGGAACAGTTTTTCTTTTTCTTCTGAGCCCTTCCGTTCCAAAGTTATGCTCCCTGGTAATAAACAAGCAAATTTTCCCGTCAACCTAGTGGGTGTGTATCACAGAACTTGTGGGCGTGTCCTTGTTTTGATTGGTCAGCAGAAGAGGAGGAAGCAACGCCCACAGCTAGAAGGTGGATAGGAAAAATGTGCGCCTTTATTACCGGTGGACATCATAACTTTGGAATGGAGGGGCACAGAAGAAAAAGAAAAACTGTTCCAGAATCTGTGGAACAGCACCAATCGGACAAGACACAGAGCAGATAAGACTTTCTATTGTATCCGTACTGCACTCAGGCGGGAATTGTGCGCTTCCTTCTCTTGAGCTGCGCGATACACCGGAGCTTTATTGAGCGATCTGTTGTCCCCCACCAAATTGTTTGCATATCTAAACCAAAAATTAAGAAAATTTTACTTAGTTAGTAAAAAGTTATTCATCTTTCCAGTAAACTTTAGGTTTCAGCTTTTCACTTTTTTTTTTACTCCCCAAGACTTCTGTTTGCTGTAAACTCTTTGGATGTTTACTGTCAAAAGACCTAAATTCCCCACCCCCCAAAAAAAAATAAAAAAAAAGGATAAGTGTTTTAAAAAGTTTGTGGAATTTTATTAAGACAATCATTGAGCCCTATTTATATAAAACATTTTGCTAACTTTAAAGAGGATCTGTCTCCAATACTGACTGCATACGTGTTTTAATAGATCTTTATTTCACAATGAAGCTGGTGTACTTGCTATGAAAATCCACATCAGAAGAGCTGCCTAATCCCAATATTAAAAGAGTTAGCTGGACTCATAAAATACAAATTGTAATATCAGGGGAAAAAAAAGCCTTTTATATATTACCGATCTGACATGAATTTTCAGCGTAATAACACTAGTCTCATCAGGTCTTAGATATTAACTTAGCTTGAATTGTGATAAATTCCCTTACATTTTTTTTTAAAAAGTTGAAAACTAATACACTCAGGTCAAGCTTGAATTCCAAGAGGGCGGACCATGGCAGCGCATTCTTGAATTCCGATGCCATGCCCCTCCCCCATGCCAAAATAAAACGTCCCACACTGTGCCTAGACAATAAAGCAACCCAAACTGTTATTGGGTCACCCAAACTTCAGACTTTAACTTTTTGTTCCTTCCCGGGGAAAGGCCTGGCTATTCACTGCTTGTGTCGAGAAACACGTGATGGTGTCTCCGCAGCTTCTTTACATGCATCTGCATTTTAACCTGTCACAACCTTGAGGCACAGTGAGGATTGTAACAAAATAAAAATAAATAATTTAAACCCCCATTTAAAAAAGTAAAGAGTCACATTTTCGTTTCTCTCTCCCCAAGCAGAATTCACTCTTTTTGGGTAAAACCTTTTTCTACATTTCATCATATAAGCGCCAAAAAAAAAAAGAAAAAAAAAAAAAAAGTTTGCTTTGGTGTCAATTATCGTACTTCCATCACTTTCAACTGCAAAAGGTATCTACAGGGGTGAAGACAAGTTTGGTGATAACTAACTAATCGGTTGGGGTCTGCACCATTCATTTCCTATGGGCATACCGAGGATTTTGAGCGGCTTTTTCCAGCAGCCCCATAGAGATGATGCGGCATTCGGTGTCTGACCCGGGTGCCATTTTGTAACGGGAATAATATATCCCTCCCGTCAGAAAGAAAATTTGTGACACCCACTGATCACCAATCCTCCAGCTTAAGGGGCTTGCTGAGAGGGTTGGGCGTAAAGTAAGCCCCGACGGGACCGACGAACGGGTGCCAAAACGCAGTGTGAAAGTCCCCTTAGTCCTTTTAAATACTCAAAAAAAGGCCCAAGAGAAAAACCACCAAAATAGCCTAAAAGTTGTACAAAAATATCTAAATAATCGCACAAATCTGTATTTTTATAAAAGTGTAATTAAAATAAATATTAAAAGACAAAAACAATAAGAAATTATTAAGCACTCATTTACACAGAGAGACAGGACCATTACGCTCCGAACAAAACGTTACGATTAAAGTCTAAAGGCAGAGTCAGGGTAGATTACACAAAAAAAATATATAAATATATACACACGTATGTAGAGTTGTCGAAGTTTGGTGTGCCGAATCCCTCCTTGCATCAAGTACAGAAGTTACTTCTTATCCCCCCTCACTGGTAAACGTTCCTCAGTTTAATAAGTTACATTTTTGGTAAAAAATAAGCGTAGGACCAAGAAAGGGGTATCCGAACCCAAAATACGTAATAAAATGTTTGATCAGAGGGCTCTAATCTTCACCGATCATCTAGCGATCCAACGAATAGGGTCAGACCGAAGGGACTTCCATGGTCAAGAACGTGTCAAGACCACGAAACAGTAGATAGGTGATAAATCTTTTAGGTTCAGATACCTCTTTTAAAAGGAATTTGCATGTACAAGAACTCAGTTTGGTCACTTATGATCTCGTAAAAAGGCCTTTTATTCAGAGTAAACATCGGATAGAAACATGGAGCAACCACCCATATTTCATCCCAAAGGCAATAGTTATCGATTGTTCACTTCGCCCTGAAGAAGGTACAATTCACATTTACAATGAGAAGTAAATGAACATAAAGACCCCTACGGAGCAGACACAAACCAGTCCAGTGTTGAGAACTCGCGAGACAATCGGATTCTCCTCCAACATTTTTAAGCACACAGTTTCATCGTCCGCCTCATCCTTTATGGTTCTTTTATTGGCAGTGGTGCTTTTATACCCACAGAACCAGTCACAAAACTTTGAGCATCTGCTTTCGTCCTCAATATTCAGCTCCGGAGGAAGCTGTCCCATAAGAGATGCTTGCCCGTTAGAGTAACAATCCACAGGAGTCTCGGCTTCCGAGACGCTTAGGGAACTTATCGGATTTGGGTCATCTTTGTAAGTCATTAGAAGGTTGATGTCCTCGGTTTGGATACTCTTAATATGGTCCTCGGACTTCCCATTAGGAAGAGCTTGTTTTAGGGTTTCTGTAGGCGTAGAATTTTTCTCGTGATTTTGGTAGGAATCCTCCGTGTGCGGTTTTTCTTTTACGGATTTGTTTTTTAGTGCCCAAAAAGTAGTTGTCCTGATTTGTTCTTTCTTTGGAGGTGGCGTCAAAAGGCTGACTACGACGGCGATTATGGCGGTGATCCAGAAGAGAGCGGTTGCGATGTACATATAGTGGATGTTTTTGATAAAACCGGGCCGATTGTCCGGTAAGTTGCACTCTGGGGCTCGATAAACAAAGGCCAATACAAGACGGGTGACTCCGAGTACGAAACCTACCACGCCGCCATAAAATGCCCCTTGTTCATTGCAGCGCTTCCAGAATACTCCAAGCAGGAATAAAGCCGCTACCGGAGGAGTTAGGTAGTCCGCCACCTCCTGAATGTATAGGTACATTTGGCCCCCTTGCATTTCCACAATGATTGGAACCCAAGCAATGCTGATAACCACCATGAAAGCTACGAACACCCTCCCGACCAGCATAAGTTCTCGAGATGTTGCACTTTTCCGGATAAATTTGTAGATGTCAAGGGTAAAAAGGGTGCTTGCACTGTTAAATATGGAGTCTAAATCACTCATAAGGGCTGCAATCATGACTGCCATCATTAAGCCACGTAAACCCACTGGAAGAACCTTCATGACTAATCGTGGGTAGGCAATATTGGAGCATCCAGCTCGGCTGCCGCAGACTTCCATGCAGTGCTCGGGGTTGATGCAAGCAATATCATCCACAAACATAATTCTGGATATCATCCCTGGAATTACGATTAAGAACATTGGTAAAATTTTTAAAAAGCCAGCCATAAGCGTCGATCCTTTCGCATGGGAAATATTTTTGGCTGCCAAAACTCTCTGGACGATGACCTGGTCGGCACACCAATACCACACCGAAGCAGGAGTCTGACCTAGAAGAAATCCAGGCCAAGGTATATCTTCATCGGTAGGTTCTCGGAGCATTTTAAGCGAATCGGGTTTTGGCGAGACGTGGCATGAGTTCGTATTGGTAAAGTTATGGGTTAGCAATATGGAGGTGATATTAGGTGTTGCCAACATATATCTCCTTTTAACTTCTTCAAATCCACCGATTTCCACAAAACTTATAATGGTCAAAGTCAGTGCTCCGATGATCATGAGAAAAGCCTGGAGGGTGTCGGTATAAATCACCGCGACCAGACCGCCGGTGACCGTTAGGAGTGCAGTCATCCCAATGAGTAGTATGACCGACAAGTATAGGTTCCATCCGAGGGATTCTTGGATGAACAATGCCCCTGAATACAAGTCTACGGACAATTTGGTGAAGATGTACAAAATCAAGGACAGAACAGCAAAGTACACCTGGATTCGATGTCCTCCGTAACGTTTTGATAAATATTCCGGCATGGTGTATACTCCAGAACGTATGTAGACTGGAATAAAGACCCATCCAAGGAGCTGCAACAGCAACAAGGCATTTAGTTCCCATGCCCCTACTGCAAATCCACTTGCCGCTCCGGACCCGGAAAGTCCAATGAAATGTTCACTACCAATATTACTTACAAAAAGGGAGGCACCGACAGCTGCCCAGGTCATAGAACGACCCGCGAGGAAGTATCCGCTTACTGTACTCCTGTTCGATTTCCACATGGCAAAAAATCCAAAACATAATACCAGTACAAAATACAATGCCACTATGGCAATATCAGCCGCTTCCAGTGAAGCCCTCATGATTAGAAGATGGGATGGGTGGGAGGGATACGTCCAAGAAATTTTTGTTTTTCTTTTAGTAAAATCCTTTAAAAAAACAGGGACCTCAAGCCAAAAAACAGTGCAAAAAAATAATCAAGTCTTTGTCCTTTGGTTTGCTTTCTTGACGCCAGCTCTTGCAATATTCGATGCTGTGCATGCACTTTTTAAAAAAAAATTCCAAAGCCATCGGCTATTTAACCATGGAAGGAGGACCTATGGCGAGGAACCCTGCAAGGCAGCAAAAACAGAAGACAAAGACACAATTAGAAAAGGTAGTCATTGTAAAGACAATGACACTTGAATTAAAAAAAAAAAAATTAAATTTACAACAAAGGTTCCGAATGTTCCCGAAGTGTTAATTTATTACAGCACTACATGGTACATTGACGGACAGGTGAATGAAGAAAAGGAAATGGGCGTGGGAGCTTAACACAGATCATACAAACTTTCCCGGACGCTCACGACAATCTAAAAATATGGATTGTATTTCACAGTCTACGGAAGACTTAGAAAGCAAGATGGGGAAGCAGGGAACCAGTACAAGGGTTCAGAACATCTACAGCCAAAATACAAGTCTATGTCACATTGTCAACACTTATCGCCAAAATTACTCTTGCCAGTAGTTAGGTGAATGACTGTCAGAAAAGGGAACTTTTTAAATAAGTTTAGGGATCGTTAACATCAGCATTAAAAAAAAAATCCTTAACGGAGGGGAACAGAAGAGTTCAATATGTGATCATGACATATTGCCAAATTAAGTCCACCAAGGATAAAAGAAAACTATAGTTTTAGTTGCCAGGTGGCAATGAGTCTGGAAAGTTTAGGGTTGGTCCTATAGGGTTGGCAAATAGATTTGGTCCAACGGTCAGGTCGGTGATCTATGGCCATCAGATGAGAGCCTTCGAAAACCGCTTCCGTCGAAAGACGTTTGTCTTACCTCCAGGTGAACAGAGCGTCGGCAGTCCGAAATCAAAACACGTCGGATCAACATCTTCCCCAAGGATCAGTTGTCCAGGGACCACGGTACACATTAGACTATTGGCTAAACCCATCAATATCGGCAGGTTCCGCCAATAAATGTATTTTGAGGCCTTTATGCCCAAACATATGCATGCTTGATTTCTAATGTACCGGCGACCTATGTCTCGTGAGAATGAACTGGCAAATCTCTGAAATTCAGGATCCTCCATAAGGCAAGAGTCAGGAAGCCACCATACATATGAGATTACCAATCAGGCTCACCAAGTTTGACCGGGTAAGTAGACTTTGTTACTATGTGTATGGGTAGTTTAATTTTTTCGGATGTTTTTGATAATCATCTATGTAAGGTTTTATTGCCTGTCCTGAAAAAAAAAAAAAAAAGAAGAGTGGTCTAAAAAGACCACCCTTATTCTAAAGACTGTCGCCAACGAGTCTCGAGTTTTTGGCTTGCTGCTAACTTTTTGGTAGGTTTCAAATTAGATTTTTGGGAGCTACTATTGTCGGAAGTCAAATCAGAACTTGATTCATATGCAAAGGAAAAAAAAAGAAGGGGAAAGAATTCAGCTCACCAGTTTGAAGCAGAAGTCCTTGTGTGCAAGTTTGCTCAGGAACAAAAGTCTTGATTGACTCAATGCAATTCACGCAAGGAGGTGCCTGGATCAGAGGCGTTGTCCACAACAGAGAAAAAAGAAAAAGGAAGTAACTCTCCAGCGTGAAACTTGGATAAAAGTTAAATTTATTTAGACAAATCCATTATTAATCCATATTTCATAGTGGCACAGCAAAGAATGCAGTACATGATACGACCAACGCATTTCGACCTGTTAAGGTCTTAATCATGGTACCACTATGAAATAAGGATTTTAATGGATTTGTCTAAATAAATTGAACTTTTATCCAAGTTTCACGCTGGAGATTTACTTCCTTTTCTTTTCTCTGTTGAGAACTTGATTTAGTCATAATGGGCCCCCAAGACTGACTTAAACCAAAAATTCCATTACTTTGGCACTTTTTGGACTGCATGCTGAAAAGTCATTTGTCTATTCGGACCAATGGCATCTTAATTTTGGAAAACCAAGATGAACATTGGTAGATTGGTATCAAGATTCTCATACCCAGTACCCAATATCCTAGACATTTTTAAGACTCTGTACCACTCTTGTCTTTAGGCCAAGTTTGATTTTGCAGCTTAGCGTCACTCACTACGAACTACCATACTACCCAAAGTCCATGGTTAACAATGGTGCCGTTACTGGACACCACCCTTTAGCGCAGCGTTCTAATTCTTCTAATTATAATATATTCTTCTAATTATAATTAAAAAAAAAAAAAAGAAATCTGTTACAACATATATATATGGGTAAACACACTAAAAAAAAAAAAAAATTTGAGCAAGACAAAGAAACAATATGACAAGAGAAGACCTTGCCAACGTTCAGAAGAGCAGATGGCCAAACTCAATACTCAAATGTTCTAGCAATAAAAATCAATAATCCGTAGATATCAGAGGGTTTGGATGACTTTAGTCTAATGTGTATGGGGGGCTTAAAGGGGTTGACCAGATAAAAAAGTAATTGCCTATCCGCAGGATACAAGATGGCTGATCAGTGGAGGTCCAACCCGCACCGATCGGCAGATCCAACCTGCTGCACCAAGTTGTAAGGGAAACAAAAAGAGTCCGATCTACCGATCAGTGCGACAACCATCGATCAGCAAGTTATCTGGTGGATAGGCGATGACTGGTTAAAATAAAAGTTAACTTCTTTAAGTGTTCAATTTCCCTGCAGCGGTAGCGTAGGGCAAATTGAGTATTACACAAAGCCTATTGTAATCAATGGACAATCCAGGAATGGAAGAAGAGTTAAAACCTGCAAAATAGACATTTTCAAAAGCCATATAAGCTGTACTTACAATGTAAAACCTCTTTTCTTGGCTTTATTAAGAATAAAAAACAAAACATAAAATAAGGATTAGGAGCTTCCCCTGCAGGGAAAATGATTGCAAGAACTCGAGCCAAGATCTTATTAAAATGGACCAGCCAGCACTGAACCTCATATGCGGCCCCCGAAGCCCTAATTACTTGGTTATCGGGGGAATCGAGGAGGTCTTCTGCTGGTCAGAGAACTTTTTTTTTTTTTTTAACGAAAATTTATAACCTTTTAGGGTCACAGATCAGATGACTTCTACCCGATGACATTTTTCTTTTACATCGTTCTGTGTGTCAAGTTTTTAAAAAGTTCATACAAACTTTTTAGAAACTTTTTTGGGACAACCAGAGTGTCCATCACTGACGCTCCCACTGGGGTTGTCACCTTGCTGCCTGCCTGGGAGGCATCATTGCCAATAAGGACTTAAAAAGAGGTGTCTGATGATAAGTTATCACCTATGAATAGGATTGCTGGGGGTCCGACATACGGGATGTGCACCAATCAGCAAAATGAGAAACTTTATAAGCAAAAATAGTACATCAATTTGTTATGCAATAATGCCCCCTTAAAATGACCACAAAAAAATGAGGGTTTAGCAATATGGGCATAATACATGGTGCAATGCCACAACTGTCCCGACCTCAGGCACAGGGTGCCCCGACCTCAGGCACAGGGTGCCCCGACCTCACTGGCCAAGACGCAAATATTTTGACTGCCACATACTCCATGTAAAGCATCAAATGAAAGGAGAGGAAGTGCATTGTGTATACACCGCCCCCCCTCCCAGTAATGGCTACACAGGATAAGAAGTAGTGCCGTGTATACACCGCCCCCCCTCCCCCCAGTAATGGCTACACAGGATAAGAAGAAGTAGTGTCGTGTATACATCGCGCCCCCCCTCCCCCCAGTAATGGCTACACAGGATAAGAAGAAGTAGTACCGTGTATACATCGCGCCCCCCCTCCCCCCAGTAATGGCTACACAGGATAAGAAGAAGTAGTGCCGTGTATACATCGCCCCCCCTCCCCCCAGTAATGGCTACACAGGATAAGAAGAAGTAGTGCCGTGTATACATGGCCCCCCCACCCCCCAGTAATGGCTACACAGGATAAGAAGAAGTAGTGCCGTGTATACACCGCCCCCCCTCACCCCCAGTAATGGCTACACAGGATAAGAAGAAGTAGTGCCGTGTATACACCGCCCCCCCCCTCCCCCCAGTAATGGCTACACAGGATAAGAAGAAGTAGTGCCGTGTATACACCGCCCTCCCCTCCCCCCAGTAATGGCTACACAGGATAAGAAGAAGTAGTGCCGTGTATACACCGCCCTCCCCTCCCCCCAGTAATGGCTACACAGGATAAGAAGAAGTAGTGCCGTGTATACACCGCCCTCCCCTCCCCCCAGTAATGGCTACACAGGATAAGAAGAAGTAGTGCCGTGTATACACCGCCCCCCCCTCCCCCCAGTAATGGCTACACAGGATAAGAAGAAGTAGTGCCGTGTATACACCGCCCTCCCCTCCCCCCCAGTAATGGCTACACAGGATAAGAAGAAGTAGTGCCGTGTATACACCGCCCCCCCCCCTCCCCCCAGTAATGGCTACACAGGATAAGAAGTAGTGCCGTGTATACACCGCCCTCCCCTCCCCCCAGTAATGGCTACACAGGATAAGAAGAAGTAGTGCCGTGTATACACCGCCCCCCCCCCATCTCCCCCCAGTAATGGCTACACAGGATAAGAAGAAGTAGTGCCGTGTATACACCGCCCCCCCCCTCCCCCCAGTAATGGCTACACAGGATAAGAAGAAGTAGTGCCGTGTATACACCGCCCCCCAGTAATGGCTACACAGGATAAGAAGAAGTAGTGCCGTGTATACACCGCCCCCCAGTAATGGCTACACAGGATAAGAAGAAGTAGTGCCGTGTATACACTGCCCCCCCCCCTCCCCCCAGTAATGGCTACACAGGATAAGAAGAAGTAGTGCCGTGTATACACTGCCCCCCCCCTCCCCCCAGTAATGGCTACACAGGATAAGAAGTAGTGCCGTGTATACACCGCCCTCCCCTCCCCCCAGTAATGGCTACACAGGATAAGAAGAAGTAGTGCCGTGTATACATCGCGCCCCCCCCTCCCCCCAGTAATGGCTACACAGGATAAGAAGAAGTAGTACCGTGTATACATCGCGCCCCCCCCCCTCCCCCCAGTAATGGCTACACAGGATAAGAAGAAGTAGTGCCGTGTATACATCGCCCCCCCTCCCCCCAGTAATGGCTACACAGGATAAGAAGTAGTGCCGTGTATACATCGCCCCCCCCACCCCCCAGTAATGGCTACACAGGATAAGAAGTAGTGCCGTGTATACACCGCCCCCCCTCACCCCCAGTAATGGCTACACAGGATAAGAAGAAGTAGTGTCGTGTATACACCGCCCCCCCCCCTCCCCCCAGTAATGGCTACACAGGATAAGAAGAAGTAGTGCCGTGTATACACCGCCCTCCCCTCCCCCCCAGTAATGGCTACACAGGATAAGAAGAAGTAGTGCCGTGTATACACCGCCCCCCCCCCTCCCCCCAGTAATGGCTACACAGGATAAGAAGTAGTGCCGTGTATACACCGCCCTCCCCTCCCCCCAGTAATGGCTACACAGGATAAGAAGAAGTAGTGCCGTGTATACACCGCCCCCCCCCTCCCCCCAGTAATGGCTACACAGGATAAGAAGTAGTGCCGTGTATACACCGCCCCCCAGTAATGGCTACACAGGATAAGAAGAAGTAGTGCCGTGTATACACTGCCCCCCCCCTCCCCCCAGTAATGGCTACACAGGATAAGAAGAAGTAGTGCCGTGTATACACCGCCCCCCCCTCCCCCCAGTAATGGCTACACAGGATAAGAAGAAGTAGTGCCGTGTATACACCGCCCCCCCTCCCCCCAGTAATGGCTACACAGGATAAGAAGAAGTAGTGCCGTGTATACACCGCCCCTCCCCCTCCCCCCAGTAATGGCTACACAGGATAAGAAGTAGTGCCGTGTATACACCGCCCTCCCCTCCCCCCAGTAATGGCAACACAGGATAAGAAGAAGTAGTGCCGTGTATACACCGCCCCCCCCTCCCCCTCCCCCCAGTAATGGCTACACAGGATAAGAAGAAGTAGTACCGTGTATACATCGCGCCCCCCCCCCTCCCCCCAGTAATGGCTACACAGGATAAGAAGAAGTAGTGCCGTGTATACATCGTCCCCCCTCCCCCCAGTAATGGCTACACAGGATAAGAAGAAGTAGTGCCGTGTATACATCGCCCCCCCCCACCCCCCAGTAATGGCTACACAGGATAAGAAGAAGTAGTGCCGTGTATACACCGCCCCCCCTCACCCCCAGTAATGGCTACACAGGATAAGAAGAAGTAGTGCCGTGTATACACCGCCCCCCCTCCCCCCAGTAATGGCTACACAGGATAAGAAGAAGTAGTGCCGTGTATACACCGCCCTCCCCTCCCCCCCAGTAATGGCTACACAGGATAAGAAGAAGTAGTGCCGTGTATACACCGCCCCCCCCCCTCCCCCCAGTAATGGCTACACAGGATAAGAAGTAGTGCCGTGTATACACCGCCCTCCCCTCCCCCCAGTAATGGCTACACAGGATAAGAAGAAGTAGTGCCGTGTATACACCGCCCCCCCCTCCCCCCAGTAATGGCAACACAGGATAAGAAGAAGTAGTGCCGTGTATACACCGCCCCCCAGTAATGGCTACACAGGATAAGAAGAAGTAGTGCCGTGTATACACTGCCCCCCCCCCTCCCCCCAGTAATGGCTACACAGGATAAGAAGAAGTAGTGCCGTGTATACACCGCCCCCCCCTCCCCCCAGTAATGGCTACACAGGATAAGAAGAAGTAGTGCCGTGTATACACCGCCCCCCCCCCTCCCCCCAGTAATGGCTACACAGGATAAGAAGTAGTGCCGTGTATACACCGCCCCCCCCTCCCCCCAGTAATGGCTACACAGGATAAGAAGAAGTAGTGCCGTGTATACACCGCCCCCCCCTCCCCCCAGTAATGGCAACACAGGATAAGAAGAAGTAGTGCCGTGTATACACCGCCCCCCAGTAATGGCTACACAGGATAAGAAGAAGTAGTGCCGTGTATACACTGCCCCCCCCCTCCCCCCAGTAATGGCTACACAGGATAAGAAGAAGTAGTGCCGTGTATACACCGCCCCCCCCTCCCCCCAGTAATGGCTACACAGGATAAGAAGAAGTAGTGCCGTGTATACACCGCCCCCCCCCTCCCCCCAGTAATGGCTACACAGGATAAGAAGTAGTGCCGTGTATACACCGCCCCTCCCCCCAGTAATGGCTACACAGGATAAGAAGTAGTGCCGTGTATACACCGCCCTCCCCTCCCCCCAGTAATGGCAACACAGGATAAGAAGAAGTAGTGCCGTGTATACACCGCCCCCCCCTCCCCCTCCCCCCAGTAATGGCAACACAGGATAAGAAGAAGTAGTGCCGTGTATACACCGCCCCCCCCCCCTCCCCCCAGTAATGGCTACACAGGATAAGAAGAAGTAGTGCCGTGTATACACCGCCCCCCCCCTCCCCCCAGTAACGGCTACACAGGATAAGAAGAAGTAGTGCCGTGTATACACCGCCCCCCCTCCCAGTAATGGCTACACAGGATAAGAAGAAGTAGTGCCGTGTATACACCGCCCCCCCTCCCAGTAATGGCTACACATGATAAGAAGAAGTAGTGCCGTGTATACAACGCCCCCCCTCCCAGTAATGGCTACACAGGAGAAGAAGTAGTGCCGTGTATACACCGCCCCCCCTCCCAGTAATGGCTACACAGGAGAAGAAGTAGTGCCGTGTATACACCGCCCCCCCTCCCAGTAATGGCTACACAGGAGAAGAAGTAGTGCCGTGTATACACCGCCCCCCCCTCCCAGTAATGGCTACACAGGAGAAGAAGTAGTGCTGTGTATACACTGCCCCCCCTCCCAGTAATGGCTACACAGGATAAGAAGTAGTGCTGTGTATACACCCCCCCAGTAATGGCTACACAGGATAAGTACAGACCCTGTTATTACACACTACAAAGGAGTGACACAGTGCAAGCTACACCAAACCCTGCAGCCATAAAGGTATCCTAGACTCTAGAGCAGAAGTGCTGTGTACACACCTGACTCAGAGGAAGAAGTCATACTGATTGTTCATGGGGCGACACTGTATATGTGGGTGACACAGGCACTGAGCATAGAATGGGGGTGACCCTGTATATGGGGGTCACACAGGCACTGTATATGGGGGTGACACAGGCACTGAGCATATAGTAGGGGTGACCCTGTATATGGGGGTGACCCTGTATATGGGGGTGACCCAGGCACTGAGCATAGAGGAGCACTGACCCTGTATATGGGGGTGACACGGGCACTGATACTGTATACGGGGGTGACCGGCACTGTATACGGGGGTGACACAGGCACTGTACATATAGTGGGGGTCGACAGGCACTGTACATATAGTGGGGGTCGACAGGCACTGTACATATAGTGGGGGGGCGACAGGACGCCGCATATGGGGGGTGACAGGACGCCGCATATGGGGGTGACAGGACGCCGCATATGGGGGTGACAGGACGCCGCATATGGGGGGGAGGGGGGGGGTTGACAGGACGCTGTATATGGGGGTGA
The DNA here is from genome assembly GCF_032444005.1 of Ranitomeya imitator. Classification (NCBI taxonomy): domain Eukaryota; kingdom Metazoa; phylum Chordata; class Amphibia; order Anura; family Dendrobatidae; genus Ranitomeya; species Ranitomeya imitator. The sequence continues at coordinate 39,463,085 of NC_091284.1, forward strand.
CAGGACGCCGTATATGGGGGTGACAGGACGCCGCATATGGGGGTGACAGGACGCTGTATATGGGGGGGAGGGGGGGGGGTTGACAGGACGCTGTATATGGGGGTGACAGGACGCCGTATATGGGGGTGACAGGACACTGTATATGGGGGTGACAGGACACTGTATATGGGGGTGACAGGACACTGTATATGGGGGTGACAGGACGCTGTATACGGGGGCGGCACTGTCCGGACTACAATGAATGAATGGCGGCAGTGACCGGCAGTGTGAAGGACACTGCGTGCAGCCCAGCACCGGGGTCACATCACCGCCGTCGGTACAGGACGCCCCCCGAGCTCTCCGGGGCCCCGGTGCTCACACGCGGGCTGAGGCGCCGGAGCCGCCAATCAGGGCTCAGCACGTTGTCCTGTAAGGGAAGGAAGCGGCGCCACTCACCCGCTGCATGGCCTTCAGGATCAGCGCCATCTCGTACCGGGGCATGTGTGCAGCTGAGGAGCGAGCCGCGGTGTGAGGGAGAGCAGCAGCACAGCCCGACACTGCACGGGCTCCGGTGTAACGAAGGACACCGAGACACAGGCTCCACCCAGCGCCCGCCCCTTCCTCTCCGCCCAGAGCTCCACCCCAACCTCAGCCCCGCCCCCGCCAGCGGCTCACACCCACCATGTGACTGACAGCTGCCACATGCCGTATATACATGTCATGTGTCATACTCCAAGGATATAATGATATAATGCGCTGCCCCTATATATAATGTACAGTGCTGCCCCTATATATAATGTACAGTGCTGCCCCTATATATAATGTACAGTGCTGCCCCTATATATAATGTACAGTGCTGCCCCTATATATAATGTACAGTGCTGCCCCTATATATAATGTACAGTGCTGCCCCTATATATAATGTACAGTGCTGCCCCTATATATAATGTACAGTGCTGCCCCTATATATAATGTACAGTGCTGCCCTATATATAATGTACAGTGCTGCCCCTATATATAATGTACAGTGCTGCCATATATATAATGTACAGTGCTGCCCCTATATATAATGTACAGTGCTGCCCCTATATATAATGTACAGTGCTGCCCTATATATATAATGTACAGTGCTGCCCTATATATATAATGTACAGTGCTGCCCTATATATATAATGTACAGTGCTGCCCTGTGTATATATATAATGTACAGTGCTGCCCTATCTATATAATGTACAGTGCTGCCCCTATATATAATGTACAGTGCTGCCATATATATAATGTACAGTGCTGCCATATATATAATGTACAGTGCTGCCCCTATATATAATGTACAGTGCTGCCCTATATATAATGTACAGTGCTGCCCCTATATATAATGTACAGTGCTGCCATATATATAATGTACAGTGCTGCCCTATATATATAATGTACAGTGCTGCCCTATACATTATATATAATGTACAGTGCTGCCCCTATATATAATGTACAGTGCTGCCCCTATATATAATGTACAGTGCTGCCCTATATATATAATGTACAGTGCTGCCCCTATATATAATGTACAGTGCTGCCCCTATATATAATGTACAGTGCTGCCCCTATATATAATGTACAGTGCTGCCCCTATATATAATGTACAGTGCTGCCCCTATATATAATGTACAGTGCTGCCCTATATATAATGTACAGTGCTGCCCCTATATATAATGTACAGTGCTGCCATATATATAATGTACAGTGCTGCCCCTATATATAATGTACAGTGCTGCCCCTATATATAATGTACAGTGCTGCCCTATATATATAATGTACAGTGCTGCCCTATATATATAATGTACAGTGCTGCCCTATATATATAATGTACAGTGCTGCCCTGTGTATATATATAATGTACAGTGCTGCCCTATCTATATAATGTACAGTGCTGCCCCTATATATAATGTACAGTGCTGCCATATATATAATGTACAGTGCTGCCATATATATAATGTACAGTGCTGCCCCTATATATAATGTACAGTGCTGCCCTATATATAATGTACAGTGCTGCCCCTATATATAATGTACAGTGCTGCCATATATATAATGTACAGTGCTGCCCTATATATATAATGTACAGTGCTGCCCTATATATATAATGTACAGTGCTGCCCTATATATATAATGTACAGTGCTGCCCTGTGTATATATATAATGTACAGTGCTGCCCTATCTATATAATGTACAGTGCTGCCCCTATATATAATGTACAGTGCTGCCCCTATATATAATGTACAGTGCTGCCCCTATATATAATGTACAGTGCTGCCATATATATAATGTACAGTGCTGCCCTATATATATAATGTACAGTGCTGCCCTATATATATAATGTACAGTGCTGCCCTATATATATAATGTACAGTGCTGCCCTGTGTATATATATAATGTACAGTGCTGCCCTATCTATATAATGTACAGTGCTGCCCTATATATAATGTACAGTGCTGCCCCTATATATAATGTACAGTGCTGCCATATATATATAATGTACAGTGCTGCCCTATATATATAATGTACAGTGCTGCCCCTATATATAATGTACAGTGCTGCCCCTATATATAAAGTACAGTGCTGCCATATATATATAATGTACAGTGCTGACCTATATATATAATGTACAGTGCTGCCATATATATATAATGTACAGTGCTGCCCCTATATATAATGTACAGTGCTGCCCCTATATATAATGTACAGTGCTGCCCCTATATATAATGTACAGTGCTGCCCCTATATATAATGTACAGTGCTGCCCCTATATATAAAGTACAGTGCTGCCATATATATATAATGTACAGTGCTGACCTATATATATAATGTACAGTGCTGCCATATATATATAATGTACAGTGCTGCCCCTATATATAATGTACAGTGCTGCCCCTATATATAATGTACAGTGCTGCCCCTATATATAATGTACAGTGCTGCCCCTATATATAATGTACAGTGCTGCCATGTGTATATATATAATGTACAGTGCTGCCATGTGTATATATATAATGTACAGTGCTGCCCTATATATATATATATAATGTACAGTGCTGCCCTATATATATAATGTACAGTGCTGCCCTATATATATAATGTACAGTGCTGCCCTATATATATAATGTACAGTGCTGCCCTGTGTGTATATATATAATGTACAGTGCTGCCCTATATATAATGTACAGTGCTGCCCCTATATATAATGTACAGTGCTGCCCTATATATATAATGTACAGTGCTGCCCCTATATATAATGTACAGTGCTGCCCCTATATATAATGTACAGTGCTGCCCCTATATATAATGTACAGTGCTGCCCTATATATAATGTACAGTGCTGCCCCTATATATAATGTACAGTGCTGCCCTATATATAATGTACAGTGCTGCCCCTATATATAATGTACAGTGCTGCCATATATATAATGTACAGTGCTGCCCCTATATATAATGTACAGTGCTGCCATATATATAATGTACAGTGCTGCCCTATATATATAATGTACAGTGCTGCCCTATATATATAATGTACAGTGCTGCCCTATATATATAATGTACAGTGCTGCCCTGTGTATATATATAATGTACAGTGCTGCCCTATCTATATAATGTACAGTGCTGCCCCTATATATAATGTACAGTGCTGCCCCTATATATAATGTACAGTGCTGCCCCTATATATAATGTACAGTGCTGCCATATATATAATGTACAGTGCTGCCCTATATATATAATGTACAGTGCTGCCCTATATATATAATGTACAGTGCTGCCCTATATATATAATGTACAGTGCTGCCCTGTGTATATATATAATGTACAGTGCTGCCCTATCTATATAATGTACAGTGCTGCCCTATATATAATGTACAGTGCTGCCCCTATATATAATGTACAGTGCTGCCATATATATATAATGTACAGTGCTGCCCTATATATATAATGTACAGTGCTGCCCCTATATATAATGTACAGTGCTGCCCCTATATATAAAGTACAGTGCTGCCATATATATATAATGTACAGTGCTGCCATATATATATAATGTACAGTGCTGCCATATATATATAATGTACAGTGCTGCCCCTATATATAATGTACAGTGCTGCCCCTATATATAATGTACAGTGCTGCCCCTATATATAATGTACAGTGCTGCCCCTATATATAATGTACAGTGCTGCCCCTATATATAAAGTACAGTGCTGCCATATATATATAATGTACAGTGCTGACCTATATATATAATGTACAGTGCTGCCATATATATATAATGTACAGTGCTGCCCCTATATATAATGTACAGTGCTGCCCCTATATATAATGTACAGTGCTGCCCCTATATATAATGTACAGTGCTGCCCCTATATATAATGTACAGTGCTGCCATGTGTATATATATAATGTACAGTGCTGCCATGTGTATATATATAATGTACAGTGCTGCCCTATATATATATATATAATGTACAGTGCTGCCCTATATATATAATGTACAGTGCTGCCCTATATATATAATGTACAGTGCTGCCCTATATATATAATGTACAGTGCTGCCCTGTGTGTATATATATAATGTACAGTGCTGCCCTATATATAATGTACAGTGCTGCCCCTATATATAATGTACAGTGCTGCCCTATATATATAATGTACAGTGCTGCCCCTATATATAATGTACAGTGCTGCCCTATATATATAATGTACAGTGCTGCCCTATATATAATGTACAGTGCTGCCCTATATATAATGTACAGTGCTGCCCCTATATATAATGTACAGTGCTGCCCTATATATAATGTACAGTGCTGCCCCTATATATAATGTACAGTGCTGCCCCTATATATAATGTACAGTGCTGCCCTATATATATAATGTACAGTGCTGCCCCTATATATAATGTACAGTGCTGCCCTATATATAATGTACAGTGCTGCCCCTATATATAATGTACAGTGCTGCCCCTATATATAATGTACAGTGCTGCCCCTGTACATAATGTGCAGTGCTGCCCCTATATATATAATGTACAGTGCTGCCCTATATATATAATGTACAGTGCTGCCCTGTGTATATATATAATGTACAGTGCTGCCCTATCTATATAATGTACAGTGCTGCCCTATATATAATGTGCAGTGCTGCCCTATATACAGTGGGGCAAAAAAGTATTTAGTCAGTCAGCAATAGTGCAAGTTCCACCACTTAAAAAGATGAGAGGCGTCTGTAATTTACATCATAAGTAGACCTCAACTATGGGAGACAAACTGAGAAAAAAAAATCCAGAAAATCACATTGTCTGTTTTTTTAACAATTTATTTGCATATTATGGTGGAAAATAAGTATTTGGTCAGAAACAAAATTTCATCTCAATACTTTGTAATATATCCTTTGTTGGCAATGACAGAGGTCAAACGTTTTCTGTAAGTCTTCACAAGGTTGCCACACACTGTTGTTGGTATGTTGGCCCATTCCTCCATGCAGATCTCCTCTAGAGCAGTGATGTTTTTGGCTTTTCACTTGGCAACACGGACTTTCAACTCCCTCCAAAGGTTTTCTATAGGGTTGAGATCTGGAGACTGGCTAGGCCACTCCAGGACCTTGAAATGCTTCTTACGAAGCCACTCCTTCATTGCCCTGGCAGTGTGCTTTGGATCATTGTCATGTTGAAAGACCCAGCCACGTTTCATCTTCAATGCCCTTGCTGATGGAAGGAGGTTTTCACTCAAAATCTCACGATACATGGCCCCATTCATTCTTTCATGTACCCGGATCAGTCGTCCTGGCCCCTTTGCAGAGAAACAGCCCCAAAGCATGATGTTTCCACCACCATGCTTTACAGTAGGTATGGTGTTTGATGGTTGCAACTCAGTATTCTTTTTCCTCCAAACACGACAAGTTGTGCTTCTACCAAACAGTTCCAGTTTGGTTTCATCAGACCATAGGACATTCTCCCAAAACTCGTCTGGATCATCCAAATGCTCTCAAGCAAACTTCAGACGGGCCTGGACATGTACTGGCTTAAGCAGTGGGACACGTCTGGCACTGCAGGATCTGAGTCCATGGTGGCGTAGTGTGTTACTTATGGTAAGCCTTGTTACATTGGTCCCAGCTCTCTGCAGTTCATTCACTAGGTCCCCCCGCGTGGTTCTGGGATTTTTGCTCACCGTTCTTGTGATCATTCTGACCCCACGGGGTGGGATTTTGCGTGGAGCCCCAGATTGAGGGAGATTATCAGTGGTCTTGTATGTCTTCCATTTTCTAATTATTGCTCCCACTGTTGATTTCTTCACTCCAAGCTGGTTGGCTATTGCAGATTCAGTCTTCCCAGCCTGGTGCAGGGCTACAATTTTGTTTCTGGTGTCCTTTGACAGCTCTTTGGTCTTCACCATAGCGGAGTTTGGAGTCAGACTGTTTGAGGGTGTGCACAGGTGTCTTTTTATATTGATAACAAGTTTAAACAGGTGCCATTACTACAGGTAATGAGTGGAGGAAAGAGGAGACTCTTAAAGAAGAAGTTACAGGTCTGTGAGAGCCAGAAATCTTGATTGTTTGTTTCTGACCAAATACTTATTTTCCACCATAATATGCAAATAAATTGTTAAAAAAAACAGACAATGTGATTTTCTGGATTTTTTTTTCTCAGTTTGTCTCCCATAGTTGAGGTCTACCTATGATGTAAATTACAGACGCCTCTCATCTTTTTAAGTGGTGGAACTTGCACTATTGCTGACTGACTAAATACTTTTTTGCCCCACTGTATATATAATGTACAGTGCTGCCCTGTGTATATATATAATGTACAGTGCTGCCCTATCTATATAATGTACAGTGCTGCCATATATATATAATGTACAGTGCTGCCCTATATATATAATGTACAGTGCTGCCCTATATATATAATGTACAGTGCTGCCCTGTGTATATATATAATGTACAGTGCTGCCCTATCTATATAATGTACAGTGCTGCCCTATATATAATGTACAGTGCTGCCCTATATATAATGTACAGTGCTGCCCTATATATATAATGTACAGTGCTGCCCTATATATATAATGTACAGTGCTGCCCTGTGTATATATATAATGTACAGTGCTGCCCTATCTATATAATGTACAGTGCTGCCCTATATATAATGTACAGTGCTGCCCTATATATAATGTACAGTGCTGCCCCTATATATAATGTACAGTGCTGCCCTATATATATAATGTACAGTGCTGCCCTGTGTATATATATAATGTACAGTGCTGCCCTATCTATATAATGTACAGTGCTGCCCTATATATAATGTACAGTGCTGCCCTATATATAATGTACAGTGCTGCCCCTATATATAATGTACAGTGCTGCCCCTATATATAATGTACAGTGCTGCCCCTATATATAATGTACAGTGCTGCCCTATATATATAATGTACAGTGCTGCCCCTATATATAATGTACAGTGCTGCCCTATATATAATGTACAGTGCTGCCCCTATATATAATGTACAGTGCTGCCCCTATATATAATGTACAGTGCTGCCCCTATATATAATGTACAGTGCTGCCCCTGTACATAATGTGCAGTGCTGCCCCTATATATAATGTACAGTGCTGCCCTATATATATAATGTACAGTGCTGCCCTATATATATAATGTACAGTGCTGCCCTGTGTATATATATAATGTACAGTGCTGCCCTATCTATATAATGTACAGTGCTGCCCTATATATAATGTACAGTGCTGCCCCTGTATATAATGTGCAGTGCTGCCCTATATATATAATGTACAGTGCTGCCCTGTGTATATATATAATGTACAGTGCTGCCCTATCTATATAATGTACAGTGCTGCCCTATATATAATGTACAGTGCTGCCCTATCTATATAATGTACAGTGCTGCCCTATATATAATGTACAGTGCTGCCCCTATATATAATGTACAGTGCTGCCCTATATATATATAATGTACAGTGCTGCCCTGTGTATATATATAATGTACAGTGCCGCCCTATATATAATGTACAGTGCTGCCCCTGTATATAATGTGCAGTGCTGCCCTATATATATATAATGTACAGTGCCGCCCTATATATAATGTACAGTGCTGCCCCTGTATATAATGTACAGTGCTGCCCTATATATATATAATGTACAGTGCTGCCCTATATATATATAATGTACAGTGCTGCCCTGTGTATATATATAATGTTCAGTGCCACCCTATCTATATAATGTACAGTGCTGCCCTGTGTATATATATAATGTACAGTGCTGCCCTGTGTATATATATAATGTACAGTGCTGCCCTATATATAATGTACAGTGCAGCCCTATATAATGTACAGTGCTGCCCTGTATATATATATAATGTACAGTGCTGCCCTATATATAATGTACAGTGCCGCTCTATATATATATAATGTACAGTGCAGCCCTATATATAATGTACAGTGCTGCCCTATATATATATATAATGTACAGTGCTGCCCTATATATATAATGTACAGTGCTGCCCTATATATATATAATGTACAGTGCTGCCCTGTATATATAATGTACAGTGCTGCCCTATATATATATAATGTACAGTGCTGCCCTATATATATAATGTACAGTGCTGCCCTATATATATATTGTACAGTGCCGCCTTATATATAATGTACAGTGCTGCCCTGTGTATATATATAATGTACAGTGCTGCCCTATATATAATGTACAGTGCTGCCCTATATATAATGTACAGTGCTGCCCTATATATAATGTACAGTGCTGCCCCTATCTATATAATGTACAGTGCTGCCCTATATATATAATGTACAGTGCTGCCCTATATATAATGTACAGTGCTGCCCTGTATATATATATAATGTACAGTGCTGCCCTATATATAATGTACAGTGCTGCCCTATCTATATAATGTACAGTGCTGCCCTGTATATATATATAATGTACAGTGCTGCCCTATATATAATGTACAGTGCTGCCCTGTATATATATATAATGTACAGTGCTGCCCTATATATAATGTACAGTGCTGCCCTATATATAATGTACAGTGCTGCCCTATCTATATAATGTACAGTGCTGCCCTATATAATGTACAGTGCTGCCCCTATATATATAATGTACAGTGCTGCCCTGTATATATATATATAATGTACAGTGCTGCCCTATATATAATGTACAGTGCTGCCCTGTATATATATATAATGTACAGTGCTGCCCTATATATAATGTACAGTGCTGCCCTATATATAATGTACAGTGCTGCCCCTATCTATATAATGTACAGTGCTGCCCTATATATATATAATGTACAGTGCTGCCCTATATATATAATGTACAGTGCTGCCATATATATATAATGTACAGTGCTGCCCTATATATAATGTACAGTGCTGCCCCTGTATATAATGTGCAGTGCTGCCCTATATATATATAATGTACAGTGCTGCCCTGTGTATATATATAATGTACAGTGCCGCCCTATATATAATGTACAGTGCTGCCCCTGTATATAATGTACAGTGCTGCCCTATATATATATAATGTACAGTGCTGCCCTATATATATATAATGTACAGTGCTGCCCTGTGTATATATATAATGTACAGTGCCACCCTATCTATATAATGTACAGTGCTGCCCTATATATATATAATGTACAGTGCTGCCCTGTGTATATATATAATGTACAGTGCTGCCCTGTGTATATATATAATGTACAGTGCTGCCCTATATATAATGTACAGTGCAGCCCTATATAATGTACAGTGCTGCCCTGTATATATATATAATGTACAGTGCTGCCCTATATATAATGTACAGTGCCGCCCTATATATATATAATGTACAGTGCAGCCCTATATATAATGTACAGTGCTGCCCTATATATATATATAATGTACAGTGCTGCCCTATATATATAATGTACAGTGCTGCCCTATATATATATAATGTACAGTGCTGCCCTATATATATAATGTACAGTGCTGCCCTATATATATATAATGTACAGTGCTGCCCTATATATATAATGTACAGTGCTGCCCTATATATATAATGTACAGTGCCGCCTTATATATAATGTACAGTGCTGCCCTGTGTATATATATAATGTACAGTGCTGCCGTATCTATATAATGTACAGTGCTGCCCTATATATATATAATGTACAGTGCTGCCCTATATATAATGTACAGTGCTGCCCCTATCTATATAATGTACAGTGCTGCCCTATATAAATAATGTACAGTGCTGCCCTATATATAATGTACAGTGCTGCCCTGTATATATATATATAATGTACAGTGCTGCCCTATATATAATGTACAGTGCTGCCCTATCTATATAATGTACAGTGCTGCCCTGTATATATATATAATGTACAGTGCTGCCCTATATATAATGTACAGTGCTGCCCTGTATATATATATAATGTACAGTGCTGCCCTATATATAATGTACAGTGCTGCCCTATCTATATAATGTACAGTGCTGCCCTATATAATGTACAGTGCTGCCCCTATATATATAATGTACAGTGCTGCCCTGTATATATATATATAATGTACAGTGCTGCCCTATATATAATGTACAGTGCTGCCCTGTATATATATATATAATGTACAGTGCTGCCCTATATATAATGTACAGTGCTGCCCTATATATAATGTACAGTGCTGCCCCTATCTATATAATGTACAGTGCTGCCCTATATATATAATGTACAGTGCTGCCCTATATATATAATGTACAGTGCTGCCATATATATATAATGTACAGTGCTGCCCTATATATATATAATGTACAGTGCTGCCCTATATATATAATGTACAGTGCTGCCCTATATATATAATGTACAGTGCTGCCCTATATATATAATGTACAGTGCTGCCCCATCTACATAATGTACAGTGCTTCCCCGATATATAATGTACAGTGCTGCCATATAATGTACAGTGTTGCCCCTATATGTTATTATTATTATTATTATTATTATTATTATTACCGTGCTGCCTATATATATAATGTAACATAGTAACATAGTTAGTAAGGCCGAAAAAAGACATTTGTCCATCCAGTTCAGCCTATATTCCATCATAATAAATCCCCAGATCTACGTCCTTCTTCAGAACCTAATAATTGTATGATACAATATTGTTCTGCTCCAGGAAGACATCCAGGCCTCTCTTGAACCCCTCGACTGAGTTCGCCATCACCACCTCCTCAGGCAAGCAATTCCAGATTCTCACTGCCCTAACAGTAAAGAATCCTCTTCTATGTTGGTGGAAAAACCTTCTCTCCTCCAGACGCAAAGAATGCCCCCTTGTGCCCGTCACCTTCCTTGGTATAAACAGATCCTCAGCGAGATATTTGTATTGTTCCCTTATATACTTATACATGGTTATTAGATCGCCCCTCAGTCGTCTTTTTTCTAATGTACAGTGCTGCCCTATATAATGTAAAGTGCTGCCCTATATATATCTAATGTACAGTGCTGCCCTACATATATATAATGTACAGTGCTACCCTATATATAATGTACAGTGCTGCCATATATATATAATGTACAGTGCTGACCTATCTATATAATGTACAGTGCTGCCCTATATATATAATGTACAGTGCCGTCCTATATATATAATGTACTGTGCTGCCCTATATATGATGTACAGTGCTACCCTATCTATATAATGTACAGTGCTGCCCTATATATATAATGTACAGTGCTGCCCTATCTATATAATGTACAGCGCCGTCCTATATATAATGTACAGTGCTGCCCTATATATGATGTACAGTGCTGCCCTATATATATAATGTACAGTGCCGTCCCAATATATAATGTACTGTGCTGCCCTATATATGATGTACAGTGCTACCCTATACATTATATATAATGTACAGTGCTGCCCTATATATAATGTACAGTGCTGCCCTATCTATATAATGTACAGTGCTGCCCTATATATATGATGTACAGTGCTGGTTTATATATAATGTACAGTGCTGCCCTATATAATGTAAAGTGCTGCCCTATATATATATATAATGTACAGTGCTGCCCATATATAATGTACAGTACTGGCCTATATATAATGTACAGTGCTGCCATATATATAATGTACAGTGCTGCCCTATATATATGATGTACAGTGCTGGTTTATATATAATGTACAGTGCTGCCCTATATAATGTAAAGTGCTGCCCTATATATATATATAATGTACAGTGCTGCCCCTATATACAATGTACAGTGCTGCCCTATCTATATAATGTACAGTGCTGCCCTATCTATATAATGTACAGTACCGCCCTATATATACAAATTACAGTGCTGCCCTACATATATCTAATGTACAGTGCTGCCCTCTCTATATAATGTACAGTGCTGCCCTATATATATATAATGTACAGTACCTGTTATGACCCGGAGTGTTGTGAATTCTGTGGCTGAGTTCACTTCTGTGGTCACAAGTGGTATTGCAGTCTCTGGGCTTCCTCCCTCAGGTGTTTTGGTGAGCTCGTTGGCTGCCTTGCTATTTAGCTCCACCTGAGTCTGTCTTCCTTGCTCCTTGTCAATGTTCCAGTGTTGGATCTGAGCTACTGCATCTTTCCTTGGGCCTGCTGCTCTGCTAGATAAGTGCTTCTAGTTTGTTTTCTGTTTTTTCTGTCCAGCTTGCTATTAACTTTTGCTGGAAGCTCTGAGAAGCAAAGGGGTGCACCGCCGTGCTGTTAGTTCGGCACGGTGGGTCTTTTTGCCCCTTTGCGTGGTTTTCGTTTTAGGGTTAACAGAAGGGTTATGCTCAGGAAGATAATTCCTGGGTCTTTGCCTCTGATGTCCATGCTCCCGATCTTGTTCGTGCCTTTCTTATGGCTCATCCTGGTCGTCCTGGGAGCTCTGGTGAGGGTTCGGTGACCCCTCCTCAAGGGGGGGGTACTGTTGTGAATTCTGTGGCTGAGTTCACTTCTGTGGTCACAAGTGGTATTGCAGTCTCTGGGCTTCCTCCCTCAGGTGTTTTGGTGAGCTCGTTGGCTGCCTTGCTATTTAGCTCCACCTGAGTCTGTCTTCCTTGCTCCTTGTCAATGTTCCAGTGTTGGATCTGAGCTACTGCATCTTTCCTTGGGCCTGCTGCTCTGCTAGATAAGTGCTTCTAGTTTGTTTTCTGTTTTTTCTGTCCAGCTTGCTATTAACTTTTGCTGGAAGCTCTGAGAAGCAAAGGGGTGCACCGCCGTGCTGTTAGTTCGGCACGGTGGGTCTTTTTGCCCCTTTGCGTGGTTTTCGTTTTAGGGTTTTTTGTAGACTGCATAGTTCTCTTTGCTATCCTCGCTCTGTCTAGAATATCGGGCCTCACTTTGCTGAATCTATTTCATTCCTACGTTTGTCTTTTCATCTTGCTAACAGTCATTATATGTGGGGGGCTGCCTATTCCTTTGGGGTATTTCTCTGAGGTAAGTCAGGCTTGTATTTCTATCTTCAGGCTAGTCAGCTCCTCAGGCAGTGCCGAGTTGCATAGGTAGTGATAGGCGCAATCCACTGCTGCTTATAGTTGTGTGAGGATAGATCAGGTACTGCAGTCTACAGAGATTCCACGTCTCAGAGCTCGTCCTATTGTTTTTGGTTATTGCCAGATCTCTGTATGTGCGCTGATTACTGCACGCTGTGTTGCCTGATTGCCAGCCATAACACCGGTGGTCAGGACAATAATGGACCTGGTGGTTAAGAGCACACGGAATGACCTGATAGTTACTGATAATATAGGACGAGCTCTGAGATGTGGGAACTCTGCTGACCGCAATCCCTAATCCTATCACACACACTAGAAATAGCCGTGGATTGCTCCTAACGCTCCCTATGCAACTCGACACAGCCTAAGGAACTAGCTAGCCCTAAAGATAGAAAAATAAAGCCTACCTTGCCTCAGAGAAATTCCCCAAAGGAAAAGGCAGCCCCCCACATATAATGACTGTGAGTAAAGATGAAAATTGCAAACACAGAGATTAAATAGATTTAGCAAAGTGAGGCCCGACTTACTGAACAGACAGAGGATAGGAAAGGTAGCTTTGCGGTCAGCACAAAAAACTACAAAAAGACCACACAGAGTGTGCAAAAAGACCCTCCGCACCGACTCACGGTGCGGAGGCGCTCCCTCTGCGTCCCAGAGCTTCCAGCAAGCAAGACAACAATCAAAATAGCAAGCTGGACAGAAAAATAGCAAACCAGAGAAAAACAAGCAGGAACTTAGCTTCTGCTGGGAAGACAGGTCACAAGAACGATCCAGGAGTGAACTAGACCAATACTGGAACATTGACAGGTGGCATGGAGCAATGATCTAGGTGGAGTTAAATAGAGCAGCCAGCTAACGAATTAACCTCGTCACCTGTGGAAGGAACCTCAGAAGCCGCAGCCCCACTCACCACCACCAGAGGAAGCCCATGGACAGAACCAGCCGAAGTACTATTCATGACCACAGGAGGGAGCTTGACAACAGAATTCACAACAGTACCCCCCCCCCCTTGAGGAGGGGTCACCGAACCCTCACCAGAGCCCCCAGGCCGACCAGGACAAGCCAAATGAAAGGCACGAACCAGATCGTCAGCATGAACATCGGAGGCAAAGACCCAGGAATTATCTTCCTGACCATAACCCTTCCATTTGACCAGGTACTGGAGTTTCCGTCTCGAAATACGAGAATCCAAAATTTTCTCCACCACATACTCCAACTCCCCCTCAACCCCCCCCGGGGCAGGAGGATCAACGGATGGAACCACAGGCGCCACGTATCTCCGCAACAATGACCTATGGAATACATTATGGATGGCAAAAGAAGCTGGAAGGGTCAAACGAAACGACACAGGATTGAGAACCTCAGAAATCTTATACGGACTAATGAAACGAGGCTTAAACTTAGGAGAGGAAACCTTCATAGGAACATAACGAGACGACAACCAAACCAAATCCCCAACACGAAGTCGGGGACCCACACAGCGCCGGCGGTTAGCGAAACGTTGAGCCTTCTCCTGGGACAATGTCAAATTGTCCACCACATGAGTCCAAATCTGCTGCAACCTATCCACCACAGTATCTACACCAGGACAGTCCGAAGACTCAACCTGCCCTGAAGAGAAACGAGGATGGAAACCAGAATTGCAGAAAAACGGCGAAACCAAAGTAGCCGAGCTGGCCCGATTATTAAGGGCGAACTTAGCCAAAGGCAAAAAGGACACCCAATCATCCTGATCAGCAGAAACAAAGCATCTCAGATATGTTTCCAAAGTCTGATTAGTTCGTTCGGTTTGGCCATTTGTCTGAGGATGGAAAGCCGAGGAAAAAGACAAATCAATGCCCATCCTAGCACAAAAGGCTCGCCAAAACCTCGAAACAAACTGGGAACCTCTGTCCGAAACGATGTTCTCCGGAATGCCATGTAAACGAACCACATGCTGGAAAAACAATGGCACCAAATCAGAGGAGGAAGGCAATTTAGACAAGGGTACCAAATGGACCATCTTAGAGAAGCGATCACAAACCACCCAAATTACCGACATCTTATGAGAGACAGGGAGATCCGAAATAAAATCCATAGAGATATGCGTCCAGGGCCTCTTCGGGACCGGCAAGGGCAAAAGCAGCCCACTGGCACGAGAACAGCAGGGCTTAGCCCGAGCACAAGTCCCACAGGACTGCACAAAAGAACGCACATCCCACGACAAAGACGGCCACCAAAAGGATCTAGCCACCAAATCTCTGGTACCAAAGATTCCCGGATGACCAGCCAACACCGAACAATGAACCTCAGAGATAACTCTACTAGTCCATTTATCAGGGACAAACAGTTTCTCTGCTGGGCAACGGTCAGGTCTATCAGCCTGAAATTTTTGCAGCACCCGCCGCAAATCAGGGGAGATGGCAGACAAAATTACCACCTCTTTGAGAATACCCGCCGGCTCAGGAACACCCGGAGAGTCGGGCACAAAACTCCTTGACAGGGCATCAGCCTTCACATTCTTAGAGCCTGGAAGGTATGAAACCACAAAATCAAAACGGGAGAAAAATAGCGACCAACGAGCCTGTCTAGGATTCAACCGTTTGGCAGACTCGAGATAAGTCAAATTCTTGTGATCCGTCAAGACCACCATGCGATGCTTGGCTCCTTCAAGCCAATGACGCCACTCCTCGAATGCCCACTTCATGGCCAACAACTCTCGATTACCAACATCATAATTGCGCTCAGCAGGCGAAAACTTTCTAGAAAAGAAGGCACATGGTTTCATCACCGAGCCATCCGAACTTCTTTGCGACAAAACAGCCCCTGCTCCAATCTCAGAAGCATCAACCTCGACCTGAAACGGAAGCGAAACATCTGGCTGGCACAACACAGGGGCAGAAGAAAAACGACGCTTCAACTCCTGAAAAGCTTCCACAGCCGCAGAAGACCAATTGACCACATCAGCACCCTTCTTGGTCAAATCAGTCAACGGTTTAGCAACACTAGAAAAATTACTGATGAAGCGACGATAAAAATTAGCAAAGCCCAGGAACTTTTGCAGACTCTTCACAGATGTCGGCTGAGTCCAATCATAAATGGCCTGGACTTTAACAGGGTCCATCTCGATAGTAGAAGGGGAAAAAATGAACTAAAAAATGAAACCTTCTGAACTCCAAAGAGACACATTGACCCCTTCACAAACAAAGAATTCGCACGAAGGACCTGGAACACCATTCTGACCTGCTTCACATGAGACTCCCAATCATCCGAGAAGACCAAAATATCATCCAAATATACAATCAGGAATTTATCCAGGTACTCTCGGAAGATGTCATGCATAAAGGACTGAAATACTGATGGAGCATTGGAAAGCCCGAATGGCATAACCAGGTACTCAAAATGGCCCTCGGGCGTATTAAATGCTGTTTTCCATTCATCGCCCTGTTTAATACGCACAAGATTATACGCACCACGAAGATCTATCTTGGTGAACCATCTAGCCCCCTTAATCCGAGCAAATAAATCAGACAGCAGCGGCAAAGGGTACTGAAATTTGACTGTGATCTTATTAAGAAGGCGGTAATCAATACAAGGTCTCAAAGAACCATCCTTCTTGGCCACAAAAAAAACCCCTGCTCCTAATGGTGACGACGACGGGCGAATATGACCCTTCTCCAAGGATTCCTTTACATAACTCCGCATAGCGGCGTGCTCTGGCACAGATAAATTGAACAGTCGGCCCTTAGGAAACTTACTACCAGGAATCAAATTGATAGCACAATCGCAATCCCTATGAGGAGGTAGGGCACTGGATTTGGGCTCATCAAATACATCTCGGTAATCCGACAAAAACTCCGGGACTTCAGAAGGGGTGGATGACGAAATAGACAAAAATGGAACATCACCATGTACTCCCTGACAACCCCAGCTGGACACAGACATAGATTTCCAATCCAATACTGGATTATGGACCTGTAGCCATGGCAACCCCAAAACGACCACATCATGCAGATTATGCAACACCAAAAAGCGAATATCCTCCTGATGTGCAGGAGCCATGCACATGGTCAATTGGGTCCAGTACTGAGGCTTATTCTTGGCCAAAGGTGTAGCATCAATTCCTCTCAATGGAATAGGATACTGCAAGGGCTCCAAGAAAAAACCACAGCGCCTAGCAAACTCCAAGTCCATCAAATTCAGGGCAGCGCCTGAATCCACAAATGCCATAACAGAATAGGATGACAAAGAGCAGATCAGAGAAATTTCGACTGTACCGTACCAATGGTGGCAGACCTAGCGAACCGCTTAGTGCGCTTAGGACAATCGGAGATAGCATGAGTGGAATCACCACAGTAAAAACACAGCCCATTCCGACGTCTGTGTTCTTGCCGTTCAGCTCTGGTCAAAGTCCTATCACATTGCATAGGCTCTGGTCTATGCTCAGATAATACCGCCAAATGGTGCACAGCTTTACGCTCACGTAAGCGTTGATCGATCTGAATGGCCAAAGACATAGACTCATTCAGACCAGCAGGCATGGGAAATCCCACCATGACATCCTTAAGGGCTTCAGAGAGACCCTTTCTGAAAATTGCTGCCAGGGCACATTCATTCCACTGAGTGAGTACAGACCACTTCCTAAACTTCTGACAATATATCTCTACCTCATCCTGAGCCTGACACAGAGCCATCAAGATTTTCTCTGCCTGATCCACTGAATTAGGTTCATCATAAAGCAATCCGAGCGCCAGAAAAAACGCATCAACATCACGCAATGCCGGATCTCCTGGCGCAAGGGAAAATGCCCAGTCTTGAGGGTCACCACGCAACAAAGAAATAATGATTTTCACTTCTTGAACAGGGTCACCTGAGGAGCGAGGTTTCAAAGCAAGAAACAATTTACAATTATTTTTGAAATTCAGAAACTTAGATCTATCCCCAAAAAAACAAATCAGGAATAGGAATCCTAGGCTGTAACATTGGATTCTGAACCACAAAATCTTGAATGTTTTGTACCCTTGCAGTGAGATTATCCATACAAGAGGACAGACCTTGAATGTCCATATCTACACCTGTATCCTGAACC
Organism: Ranitomeya imitator; assembly: GCF_032444005.1. Classification (NCBI taxonomy): domain Eukaryota; kingdom Metazoa; phylum Chordata; class Amphibia; order Anura; family Dendrobatidae; genus Ranitomeya; species Ranitomeya imitator. The sequence continues at coordinate 39,481,671 of NC_091284.1, forward strand.
ACCCAGAGGTAAAGGGGAAAAGAGAGACAAAACACACTGCAAAGAAAAAAAATGGTCTCAGAACTTCTCTTATCCCTCTATTGAGATGCATTAGTACTTTGGGCCACCTGTACTGTTATGACCTGGTGGTCAGGACAATAATGGACCTGGTGGTTAAGAGCACACGGAATGCCCTGATAGTTACTGATAATATAGGACGAGCTCTGAGATGTGGGAACTCTGCTGACCGCAATCCCTAATCCTATCACACACTAGAAATAGCCGTGGATTGCTCCTAACGCTCCCTATGCAACTCGACACAGCCTAAGGAACTAGCCAGCCCTAAAGATAGAAAAATAAAGCCTACCTTGCCTCAGAGAAATTCCCCAAAGGAAAAGGCAGCCCCCCACATATAATGAATGTGAGTAAAGATGAAAATTACAAACACAGAGATGAAATAGATTTAGCAAAGTGAGGCCCGACTTACTGAACAGACAGAGGATAGGAAAGGTAGCTTTGCGGTCAGCACAAAAAACTACAAAAAGACCACGCAGAGGGCGCAAAAAGACCCTCCGCACCGACTCATGGTGCGGAGGCGCTCCCTCTGCGTCCCAGAGCTTCCAGCAAGCAAGACAACAATCAAAATAGCAAGCTGGACAGAAAAATAGCAAACCAGAGAAAAACAAGCAGGAACTTAGCTTCTGCTGGGAAGACAGGTCACAAGTACGATCCAGGAGTGAACTAGACCAATACTGGAACATTGACAGGTGGCATGGAGCAATGATCTAGGTGGAGTTAAATAGAGCAGCCAGCTAATGAATTAACCTCGTCACCTGTGGAAGGAACCTCAGAAGCCGCAGCCCCACTCACCACCACCAGAGGAAGCCCATGGACAGAACCAGCCGAAGTACCATTCATGACCACAGGAGGGAGCTTGACAACAGAATTCACAACAAGTACCGCCCTATATATACAAATTACAGTGCTGCCCTACATATATCTAATGTACAGTGCCGCCCTATCTATATAATGTACAGTGCTGCCCTATCTATATAATGGACAGTGCTGCCCTATATATATAATGTACAGTGCTGCCCTATATATAATGTACAGTGCTGCCCTATATATAATGTACAGTGCTGCACCTATATATAATGTACAGTGCTACCCTATATACTGTATAATGTATATTGCTGCCATATAATGTACAATTAAATCAAATTATCCCCAGAACTAGGTTCATGCATAGAGTAATGTGTTCTCGAAGTATATAATAACCACATATAACCCTTTTCACATAATAAACATCAGAAAAAAGGTCCGAGAATATTTATATTAAAAATCTAACAAAATTTATTTAGACAAAAAATAATAATAACAATAGGGATCAGAGTGACACTAACGAAAGCAGGAATGTCAGGGGATTACAAAATAGCAATATTAAATACATATAGTATACAATAGTGCACTGAAAGTACAAATAAATATTATGTCTGCACAAACTGGTCCCATCAGGGGTCCTAGGTAGCAGCACAAGCACTTAGGCTAATTAACCACAGCAGTGTCTGGCGTACGGGTATACATAAATCCCCAGTCAGGCCAGGAATAAGAAACAATGGTACATGCTGTAAACCTAAGCCGAGGGTAAGGTGCAATAGTGCGTGCTATCTATATATATAATTGTCTGAGGGTTTTTCTGTCTGTCTGTCTGTCCTGGAAATCCCACGTCTCTGATTGGTCGAGGCCGCCAGGCCTTGACCAATCAGCGACGGGCACAGCATGGCGACGATGATGTCATAAAGGTTGCCTCGACCAATCAGCGACGGGCACAGTCTGCCGTGAATTCGCCTCGACCAATCAGCGACGGGCACAGTATCGACGTAGATGTCATAATGGTTGCCTCGACCAATCAGCGACGAGCACAGTCTGCCGCGAATTCTGGAATCATCATTGTCCATATACTACGGGGACATGCATATTCTAGAATACCCGATGCATTAGAATCGGGCCACAATCTAGTATATATATATAAACTACATGTACTGAAGTGTGGCTGTTAAACTAACACATAGTAGATATTAAAACTTACGTAGTGTGGTTGTTAGGGTCCCCGCCTGCTGCCTCAACGCACATTTCGCTGATCTTCAGGAGGCGTGGTTTATTTAATGCGTGTGTGTCAGTATATATAGCCCGATGTACCAATCAGATCATGTATTCAGCCCGACGTCAGTGTTTACGGCGCATGCGCAGATTAACGCCGCACTTTATAACAAGCACTTCCGTCTGCACTCAGTGGAACGCACGCCATCCACCGCTGGGAGGCAGCGGGGATCACGTGCGTATACCTAGAGAGCATGTCGGGAAGGCTGAATGCAGAGAATCTGGGCTTGCGCACTGACTGCAGACTAAGAGAAATCATATATATAGAAAGATCGCAGCGGCTCAAACCGTGCATAGTAGATATCAATCGGACCCGAAAGACAGAATACTAGAAATCCAAATATGTGTATAGATTATAATAAAAATTAAAACAACAGTTATATGTCAAAATTATATAGCAAGATTCAAAAAAACACATGATAAAAATGTGTATATAAATGTGCCGCATATATTAGAAGAAACGGCATTTATAAATAGATAATTAATCACTAGTGTAAAATATAAAAAGTGAATATGAGTTAGAATATGCGTGCTATACGTGTAGCAAATGTGTATAATCCATATAATAGAAAAAAACGTATAAAATTAACCATTTAGGGGTGAGTATAATATAAATTATAAATAATACAAAAATTATTATCATTAGATATATATATAATAAAACACATAGGTGATGTAAAATCCGTGACAATTATGAGTACAAGTGAATATAACAAAATTTATATATACATTCAATAGATCATAAAATAGGGTAACTTCAATATTCTGTCCAATATCAATTATCCGTCTACAAGTTAATAAATAATTTGAGTTTTCTCTAATACAAAGGACACAGTATCTTATGTACATATAAAGTGTCCATTAGGATATTTAATATAATAATATCCAAAGGATTCTGCAGTCCATATAACGAACTTTCATGCGGATCGTGAGTGCAGTCATATCCAAGGAATTCTTTCTTGCCACAACGAGAGACACATCAGGCAGTTATATCAGCAACTATAATAAATCTGAAATATCATATCATTAAAATCATATAAAATACCAAACACAACATAGGAAAAGACAAAATAAAAAAAATAAAAAAATAACCCATAGCTAGCTATGAAAAATGAAAATAGGACTATATTGACTATAAAAAGCTAGAGTTAATGAAAAAAAGAACTAGAGGGCCGGAATGTTAAAGAAATAGCTGGAGGATCAAAATATTAAAGAAAAGATCCAAAACCATGACTCTCATTAAGTCCATTACGGGTCAATGAGTTGAGTCTCAAAAAATCCAACGGCTCTCCACCTGGGACAAAACTTTGAACAAATTCCCTCCCCTTGTACCCAAGGTTACCTGGTCTATGGCCATGATTTCAAGCCCTCTGGCATCTGAATTATGAAATGCCCTAAAATGACGAGGGAGGGTCTTGAGTTGCTCATCTTGTTTGGCATCTTTAGATTTTTCGATGTCTCGTTCATGTTCTCTTATTCTTATGCGGAGTTCTCTTGTGGTCATACCGATATATATTTTATGACATGGACAACGTGCAAGATAAATTACTCCCTGAGATGTGCAGGTAAGATATTTTTTGATAATATATTTTTGTGTTTGATCAGCATTATAGAATTCTTTACTTTTGGTAGTATTGGCACATCCTTTACATCTTTTACAGGGAAAGAAACCTTTTACTTCTCCAAATACATTTTGCTGAGAGGGTTTTACAGAGGAGTAGTGACTTCTGACCAACATATCGGCTAAGTTTTTTTTATCTCTTAGCAGTTATGGGTGGTTTTGGAGTAAGGGTCTTTTTCAAAATAGGGTCAACCAGTAAGACATTCCATCGGTTATGGATAATTTCTGTAAAGTCCTTCCATTGGCTATTATAAGGTGTAATTAATCTTATCTTAGATGTATCGGAAGTTTTTTCTTTATTCTTTTGTTGATATAATAACTTGTTGTGTTTTCTTATAAGCATATTGAATTCGTCTGTGTCCATAGCCCCTTTCTCTAAATCTAGAGTATAAGTCCTTGGCTTGTTCTTGATATGCATCTTCCGTAGAGCAAATTCCTTTAGCTCTTAAGTATTGTCCCACTGGAATAGAACGGATCGTGGATGGTAAATGAGAGGATTGTGCATATAAAAATGAGTTCGTAGTAGTCGGTTTCCTAAAAATAGTTGTAAAAATAGAGCCATCATTATTGATGGATACATCAATATCAAGAAACGTAACTCTACGTCCATACGTGTAAGTCAAAAAAATATTGGAATCATTATCATTAAGTGCCGCCATTAAGTTTCTTAGTTCATCGATGGTTCCCTCCCAGACAAACATAATGTCGTCGATATATCTAATCCAATTTTGGAGGGGGCGCAAGCCACCCCCATCGCTGTACCCTGTAATTGAAGGAATATTTGGTCTTTAAAGGTAAAACAATTATGGGTGAGAATAAATTCCAGCAAAGTAATGATGAATTTGCAAAGATTATTATCAATATTACTGTTTTGTAAAAACCAGGTTACAGCTGCTATACCTTGAGTGTGTTTAATTGAGGTATACAATGCCTCTACGTCCGCGGTAACAAGAATCATGTTATCATCAAAATGAAGTTGATCTAATCTTTTTAGTGCCGCAGTTATATCTAGGGTGAAAGAGGGTAGTGTGGTTACGATTGGTTTTAAATAATAGTCAATTATTTTGCATACGATTTCAGTAAGACTTTCATTACCCAATACAATCGGGCGCCCGGGAGGGTCTTGGGCATTTTTGTGTAATTTTAGGAGGAGATAGAAAGTTGGAAGTTTAGGTTTTAATGTTCCTATCACCTCAAGTAATTTTTTGGAAATAATTCCCTCTTCATACGCCTCTAGTAAGATGTCCACACAAATAATGTACAGTGTTGCCCCAATATAGAATGTACAATGCTGCCCTAAATATATAAAATACAGTGCCGTCCTATATATATATAATGTACAGTGTCGTCCTATATATATAATGTACAGTGCCACCCTATATATAATGTACAGTGCTGCCCTATATATATAATGTACAGTGCTGCCCTATATATATATAATGTACAGTGCTGCCCTATATATGATGTACAGTGCTGCCCTATATATAATGTACAGTGCCGCCCTATATATAATGTACAGTGCCTCTCTATATATAAATATATACAGTGCTGCCCTATATATATATAATGTACAGTGCTGTCCTATATATATAATGAACAGTGCTGCCTATATATATATATAATGTACAGTGCCGCCCTATGTATATAATGTACAGTGCCGCCCTATCTATATAATGTACAGTGCTGCCCTATATATAAAGTACAATGCTGCCCTATATATAAAATACAGTGCCGCCCTATATATATAATGTACAGTGCTGTCCTATACATATATATAATGTACAGTGCCACCCTATATATAATGTACAGTGCCGCCCTATATATAATGTACAGTGCTGCACTATATATAATGTACAGTGCTGTTCCATATATAATGTACAGTGCCCCCTGTATAATGTACAGTGCTGGCCTATATATATAATGTACAGTGCTGCCCCTATATATAATGTACAGTGCTGCCCTATATATAATGTACAGTGCTGCACTATATATAATGTACAGTGCTGTTCCATATATAATGTACAGTGCCCCCTGTATAATGTACAGTGCTGGCCTATATATATAATGTACAGTGCCACCCTATATATATATAATATACAGTGCTGCCCTACATATAATGTACAGTGCTGCCCTATATATAATGTACAGTGCTGCACAATATATATCATGTACAGCGCTGCCCTAACTATATAATAAACAGTGCTGCCCTACCTATATAATGTACAGTACTGCCCTATATATAATGAACAGTGCTGCCTTATATATAATGTACAGTGCTTCCCTATATATATATAATGTACAGTGCCACCCTATATATATAATGTACAGTGCTGCCCTATCTATATAATGTACAGTGCTGCCCTATATATATAATGTACAGTACAGCCCTATCTATATAATGTACAGTGCTGCCCTATATATATATAATGTAGAGTGCTGCCCTATCTATATAATGTATAGTGCTGCCCTATCTATATAATGTACAGTACTGCCATATACAGTATATATATATATATATATAATGTACAGTGCTGCCCTATATATATAATGTACAGTGCTGTCCTATATATCTAATGTACAGTGCCGCCCTATCTATATAATGTACAGTGCCGCCCTATATATAATGTACAGTGCTGTGTTGTGAATTCTGTTGTCGAGCTCCCTCCTGTGGTCGTGAATGGTACTTCGGCGAGTTCTGTCCATGGACTCCCTCTGGTGGCTGTGAGTGAAGCTGCTGCTTCTGAGGTTCCTTACACAGGTGACGTGGTTTATCCTTTGGTTGGCTGCTCTATTTAACTCCACTTAGATCGTTACTCCATGCCAGCTGTCAATGTTTCTGCATTGGTTCAGTTCGCTCTTGGATCTTTCTGGTGACCTGTCTACTCCAGCAAAAGCTAAGTTCCTGATAGTATCTAATTCATTCTTTGTTTTCTTGTCCAGCTGGATATCATGATTTTGTCCTGCTAGCTGGAAGCTCTGGGATGCAGAGTGGCATCTCCGCACCGTTAGTCGGTGCGGAGGTCTTTTTGCACACTCTGCGTGGTCTTTTGTAGTTTTTTGTGCTGATCGCAAAGCTACCTTTCCTATCCTCTGTCTATTTAGTAAGTCTGGCCTCCCTTTGCTGAAACCTGTTTCATTTCTGCGTTTGTGACTTTCATCTTTACTCACAGTCAATATATGTGGGGGGCTGCCTTTTCCTTTGGGGAGTTTCTCTGAGGCAAGGTAGGCTTTATTTTCTATCTCTAGGGCTAGCTAGCTCTTAGACTGTGACGAGGCGCCTAGGGAGCATCAGGAGCGCTCCACGGCTATTTCTAGTGTGTGTGATAGGATTAGGGATTGCGGTCAGCAGAGCTCCCACATCCCAGAGCTTGTCCTGCGTGAGTTTTAACTATCAGGTCATTCCGGGTGCTCCTAACCACCAGGTCATAACAGTACAGCTGGCCCAAAGTATTAATGCATCTCAATAGAGGGATAAGAAAAGTTCTGAGACCATTTTTTTTTTCTTTGCACTGTGTTTTGTCTTTCTTTTCCCCTAAACCTTTAGGTGGTTCAGGACACAGGTGTAGATATGGACATTCAAGGTCTGTCCTCTTGTGTGGATCATCTCACTGCAAGGGTACAAAACATTCAAGATTTTGTGGTTCAGAATCCGATGTTAGAGCCTAGAATTCCTACTCCTGATTTATTTTCTGGGAATAGATCTAAGTTTCTGAATTTCAAAAATAATTGTAAACTGTTTCTAGCTTTAAAACCCCGCTCCTCTGGTGACCCCGCTCAACAAGTAAAAATCATTATTTCTTTGTTGCATGGTGACCCTCAAGACTGGGCATTTTCCCTTGCGCCAGGAGATCCTGCATTGCGTGATGTTGATGCGTTTTTTCTGGCGCTTGGATTGCTTTATGATGAACCAAATTCCATGGATCAGGCAGAGAAAATCTTGCTGGCATTGTGTCAGGGTCAGGATGAAGCGGAGGTGTACTGTCAGAAGTTTAGAAAGTGGTCTGTGCTTACTCAGTGGAATGAATGTGCCCTGGCGGCAATTTTCAGAAAGGGTCTTTCTGAAGCCCTTAAGGATGTCATGGTGGGATTTCCCACGCCTGCTGGTCTGAATGAGTCTATGTCCTTGGCCATTCAGATCGATCGGCACTTGCGTGAGCGCAAAGCTGTGCACCATTTGGCGGTGTTCTCTGAGAATAGGCCTGAGCCTATGCAGTGTGATAGGACTTTGACCAGAGCTGAACGGCAAGAACACAGACGTCGGAATGGACTGTGTTTTTACTGTGGTGAATCCACTCATGCTATCTCCGATTGTCCTAAGCGCACTAAGCGGTTCGCTAGGTCTGCCACCATTGGTACGGTACAGTCGAAATTTCTTTTGTCCAATACTCTGATTTGCTCTCTGTCGTCCTATTCTGTAATGGCATTTGTAGATTCAGGCGCTGCCCTGAATTTGATGGACTTGGAGTTTGCCAGGCGCTGTGGTTTTTCCTTGGAGCCCTTGCAGTATCCTATTCCATTGAGAGGAATTGATGCTACGCCTTTGGCCAAGAATAAGCCTCAGTACTGGACTCAATTGACCATGTGCATGGCTCCTGCACATCAGGAGGATATTCGCTTTTTGGTGTTGCATAATCTGCATGATGTGGTCGTTTTGGGGTTGCCATGGCTACAGGTCCCTAATCCAGTATTGGATTGGAAATCTATGTCTGTGTCCGGCTGGGGTTGTCAAGGGGTACATGGTGATGTTCCATTGTTGTCAATTTTGCCTTCCACTCCTTCTGAAGTCCCTGAGTTTTTATCAGATTACCGGGATGTATTTGAGGAGCCCAAATCCGGTGCCTTACCTCCTCATAGGGATTGCGATTGTGCTATTAATTTGATTCCTGGTAGTAAGTTTCCTAAGGGCCGTCTGTTTAATTTATCTGTGCCAGAGCACGCTGCTATGCGGAGGTATATAAAGGAATCCTTGGAGAAGGGTAATATTCGCCCGTTGTCGTCACCATTGGGAACAGGGTTCTTTTTTGCGGCCAAGAAGGATGGCTCTTTAAGACCTTGTATTGATTACCGCCTTCTTAATAAGATCACAGTCAAATTTCAGTATCCTTTGCCGCTGATGTCTGATCTGTTTGCTCGGATTAAGAGGGTTCACCAAGATAGATCTTCGAGGGGCGTATAATCTGGTGCAAATTAAACAGGGCGATGAATGGAAAACAGCATTTAATACGCCCGAGGGCCATTTTGAGTACCTGGTTATGCCATTCGGGCTTTCTAATGCTCCATCTGTGTTTCAGTCCTTTATGCATGACATCTTCCGAGAGTACCTGGATAGATTCATGATTGTATATTTGGATGACATTTTGGTCTTTTCGGATGATTGGGAGTCTCATGTGAAGCAGGACAGAATGGTGTTCCAGGTCCTTCGTGCGAATTCCTTGTTTGTGAAGGGGTCTAAGTGTCTCTTTGGAGTTCAGAAGGTATCATTTTTGGGTTTCATTTTTTTCCCCTTCTACTAACAGGAAAACAGGATCATGGGGTGCATTAAAAGAGGTCTGGATACACATGATGAGAGCATTATACTGCCTCTGTACAAATCCCTAGTTAGACCGCACATGGAGTACTGTGTCCAGTTTTGGGCACCGGTGCTCAGGAAGGATATAATGGAACTAGAGAGAGTACAAAGGAGGGCAACAAAATTAATAAAGGGGATGGGAGAACTACAATACCCAGATAGATTAGCGAAATTAGGATTATTTAGTCTAGAAAAAAGACGACTGAGGGGCGATCTAATAACCATGTATAAGTATATAAGGGGACAATACAAATATCTCGCTGAGGATCTGTTTATACCAAGGAAGGTGACGGGCACAAGGGGGCATTCTTTGCGTCTGGAGGAGAGAAGGTTTTTCCACCAACATAGAAGAGGATTCTTTACTGTTAGGGCAGTGAGAATCTGGAATTGCTTGCCTGAGGAGGTGGTGATGGCGAACTCAGTCGAGGGGTTCAAGAGAGGCCTGGATGTCTTCCTGGAGCAGAACAATATTGTATCATACAATTATTAGGTTCTGTAGAAGGACGTAGATCTGGGTATTTATTATGATGGAATATAGGCTGAACTGGATGGACAAATGTCTTTTTTCGGCCTTACTAACTATGTTACTATGTTACTATGTTACTATCGAGATGGACCCTGTTAAGGTCCAGGCCATTTATGATTGGACTCAGCCGACATCTGTGAAGAGCCTACAGAAGTTCCTGGGCTTTGCTAATTTTTACCGTCGCTTCATCGCTAATTTTTCTAGTATTGCTAAACCGTTGACTGATTTGACCAAGAAAGGTGCTGATGTGGTCAATTGGTCCTCTGTGGCTGTAGAGGCTTTTCAGGAGTTGAAGCGTCGTTTTTCTTCTGCCCCTGTGCTGTGCCAGCCAGATGTTTCGCTCCCGTTTCAGGTCGAGGTTGATGCTTCTGAGATTGGAGCAGGGGCTGTTTTGTCGCAAAGAAGTTCGGATGGCTCGGTGATGAAACCATGTGCCTTCTTTTCTAGAAAATTCTCGCCTGCTGAGCGCAATTATGATGTTGGCAATCGAGAGTTGTTGGCCATGAAGTGGGCATTCGAGGAGTGGCGACATTGGCTTGAAGGAGCTAAACATCGCGTGGTGGTCTTGACGGATCACAAGAATTTGACTTATCTCGAGTCTGCCAAACGGTTGAATCCTAGACAGGCTCGATGGTCGCTATTTTTCTCCCGTTTTGATTTTGTGGTTTCATACCTTCCGGGATCTAAGAATGTGAAGGCTGATGCCCTGTCAAGGAGTTTTGTGCCTGACTCTCCGGGTGTTCCGGAGCCGGCGGGTATTCTTAAAGAGGGGGTAATTTTGTCTGCCATCTCCCCTGATTTGCGGCGCGTGCTGCAGAAGTTTCAGGCTGATAGACCTGACCGTTGTCCAACGGAGAAACTGTTTGTCCCTAATAGATGGACTAGTAGAGTTATCTCTGAGGTTCATTGTTCGGTGTTGGCTGGTCATCCTGGAATCTTTGGTACCAGAGATTTGGTGGCTAGATCCTTTTAGTGGCCTTCTTTGTCACGGGATGTGCGTTCTTTTGTGCAGTCCTGTGGGACTTGTGCTCGGGCTAAAGGTTCCTTCACACTAAACAACGCTGCAGCGATCCAGACAACGATCCGGATCGCTGCAGCGCCGCTGTTTGGTCGCTGGAGAGCTGTCACACAGACAGCTCTCCAGCGACCAATGATGCCAGTAACCAGGGTAAACATCGGGTTACTAAGCGCAGGTCCGCGCTTAGTAACCCGATGTTTACCCTGGTTACCATCCTAAAAGTAAAAAAAACAAACGCTACATACTTACCTACCGCTGTCTGTCCCCGGCGCTTTGCTTCTCTGCTCTGGCTGTGAGCGCCGGGCAGCCGGAAAGCAGAGCGGTGACGTCACCGCTCTGCTTTCCGGCTGCTGTGCTCACTGCCAGAGCAGAGAAGCAGAGTGCCGGGGACAGACAGCGGTAGGTAAGTATGTAGCGTTTGTTTTTTTTACTTTTAGGATGGTAACCAGGGTAAACATCGGGTTACTAAGCGCGGACCTGCGCTTAGTAACCCAATGTTTACCCTGGTTACCAGCGAAGACATCGCTGAATCGGTGTCACACACGCCGATTCAGCGATGTCAGCGGGAGAGCCAGCGACCAAAGAAAGGTCTGGCCCTCTAGCCCCGACCAACGACATCACAGCAGGATTCTGATCGCTGCTGCGTGTCAAACTAAACGATATCGCTAGCGAGGACGCTGCAACGTCACGGATTGCTAGCGATATCGTTTAGTGTGAAGGTACCTTAAGCCCTGCTGTTCTCGTGCCAGTGGGTTGCTTTTGCCCTTGCCGGTCCCGAAGAGGCCCTGGACGCATATTTCCATGGATTTTATTTCTGATCTCCCTGTTTCTCAAAGGATGTCGGTCATTTGGGTGGTTTGTGATCGCTTCTCTAAGATGGTCCATTTGGTACCCTTGTCTAAATTGCCTTCCTCCTCTGATTTGGTGCCATTGTTTTTCCAGCATGTGGTTCATTTGCATGGCATTCCGGAGAACATCGTCTTGGACAGAGGTTCCCAGTTTGTTTCAAGGTTTTGGCGGTCCTTTTGTGCTAAGATGGGCATTGATTTGTCTTTTTCTTCGGCTTTCCATCCTCAGACTAATGGCCAAACCGAACGAACTAATCAGTCTTTGGAAACATATCTGAGATGCTTTGTTTCTGCTGATCAGGATGATTGCGTGTCCTTCTTGCCTTTGGCTGAGTTCGCCCTTAATAATCGGGCCAGCTCGGCTACTTTGGTTTCTCCTTTTTTCTGCAATTCTGGTTTCCATCCTCGTTTCTCTTCAGGGCAGGTTGAGCCTTCGGACTGTCCTGGTGTGGATACTGTGGTGGACAGGTTGCAGCAGATTTGGACTCATGTGGTAGACAATTTGACATTGTCCCAGGAGAAGGCTCAACGTTTCGCTAACCGCCGGCGCTGTGTTGGTCCCCGACTTCAGGTTGGGGATTTGGTTTGGTTGTCATCTCGTCATGTTCCTATGAAGGTTTCCTCTCCTAAGTTTAAGCCTCGTTTCATTGGGCCATATAAGATTTCTGAAATTCTTAATTCTGTGTCATTTCGTTTGGACCTTCCAGCTTCTTTTGCCATCCATAATGTGTTCCATAGGTCGTTGTTGCGGAGATACGTGGCGCCTATGGTTCCCTCCGTTGATCCTCCTGCCCCGGTGTTGGTCGAGGGGGAGTTGGAGTATGTGGTGGAGAAGATTTTGGATTCTCGTGTTTCAAGACGGAAACTCCAGTACCTGGTCAAGTGGAAGGGTTAAGGTCAGGAGGATAATTCCTGGGTTTTTGCCTCTGATGTTCATGCTGCCGATCTAGTTCGTGCCTTTCATTTGGCTCATCCTGATCGGCCTGGGGGCTCTGGTGAGGGTTCGGTGACCCCTCCTCAAGGGGGGGGGGGGGGAACTGTTGTGAATTCTGTTGTCGAGCTCCCTCCTGTGGTCGTGAATGGTACTTCGGTGAGTTCTGTCCGTGGGCTCCCTCTGGTGGCTGTGAGTGGAGCTGCTGCTTCTGAGGTTCCTTACACAGGTGACGTGGTTTATCCTTTGGTTGGCTGCTCTATTTAACTTTACTTAGATCGTTACTCCATGCCAGCTGTCAATGTTTCTGCATTGGTTCAGTTCGCTCTTGGATCTTTCTGGTGACCTGTCTACTCCAGCAAATGCTAAGTTCCTGATAGTATCTAATTCGTTCTTTGTTTTCTTGTCCAGCTGGATATCATGATTTTGTCCTGCTAGCTGGAAGCTCTGGGATGCAGAGTGGCATCTCCGCACCGTTAGTCGGTGCGGAGGTCTTTTTGCACACTCTGCGTGGTCTTTTGTAGTTTTTTGTGCTGATCGCAAAGCTACCTTTCCTATCCTCTGTCTATTTAGTAAGTCTGGCCTCCCTTTGCTGAAACCTGTTTCATTTCTGCGTTTATGACTTTCATCTTTACTCACAGTCAATATATGTGGGGGGCTGCCTTTTCCTTTGGGGAGTTTCTCTGAGGCAAGGTAGGCTTTATTTTCTATCTCTAGGGCTAGCTAGCTCTTAGGCTGTGACGAGGCGCCTAGGGAGCGTCAGGAGCGCTCCACGGCTATTTCTAGTGTGTGTGATAGGATTAGGGATTGCGGTCAGCAGAGCTCCCACATCCCAGAGCTTGTCCTGCGTGAGTTTTAACTATCAGGTCATTCCGGGTGCTCCTAACCACCAGGTCATAACAGTGCTGCCCCTATATATAATGAACAGTGCTGCCCTATATATATAATGTACAGTGCTTCCTTATATATAATGTACAGTGCTGCCCTATCTATATAATGTACAGTACTGCCCTATATATATATATATATATATATATATAAAATATACAGTGCTGACCTATATATATAATGTACAGTGATGACCTATCTATATAATGTACCGTGCCGCCCTATGCATATAATGTAAAGTGCTGCCCTATCTATATAATGTACAGTGCTGCCCTATCTATATAATGTACAGTGCTGCCCTATATGTATAATGGACAGTGCTGCCCTATATGGCAGGCGCGGTTCTGAATAAGGTGCGCGCCTCTGACTGGGGAGCACACAGAGAAAGCATCAGTAAGATGATGTCAGTGCCAGTTCCCCCCCCCCTAGCATCACTCCCCCTTAGTGATGCACTAATTAGGAGACCCCCAGCCGGCCAGTGGTCACTAAAGGGGAGGGGTCCTACGGCCACTCCTACAGGGGTTAAATCCAGGTGTCCAGCTGGGAACTTCCTTTTCCTCTCAGCGAACACCTGGAAGTTTTTGTCCCTGCAGTGATGTCGGATCCCCTGGTTGAGGCCCTGCTGCAGAGAGCGGCGCAGGAAGGTGAGCACTGGCTTCAGGACCTTTTTACTGGCATCAGGGCTCACCTCCCAGGGCCCTCTCCCGACCCACTGCTCGCTCTCCCTTTATCTGGTCCTGCTAATTTGTCCACCCTTCCCCCTGCGCCCCCGGGTCCCCTTAGGCCTAACCCACCTCCGCTGCTTACCAGCACGCCAGCTGGGGGAAGTTCAGCGCGGCGTCCCTGTGGTTCGGAGGTTGAATCGGTCCTGATCCCTGCGCTGAGTTCCCTCTCTGCATCGCTGCATGTCGGTGATCTCCCAGCTGCGGGCGTTCAGATGGCCTCCCGGAAGCAGCGGGGGAGGGCCGGGCGCCGCACCCACCGCAGGGAAGTCGGCGTCTCCTTACTCGATGCGGCGACAGGCCGCGCGGAACCGCGTGCTGGGTCGCCTCTTTCCATGCCCCCCTTAGTAGCCGGACAGAGTGCGGCAGCTGCGGTGGCTCAAGATACACCGGCAAGCGGCATCAGGCGGCGCGTGGCATCGCCTCTTTCCCCGGCCGCGCCGGAGTCTTGGCCACCTGCACCGAGAGGAAGGCGGTCCACCCGCTTACCCCGGGCTCCGAAGCGGCTACAGGTTGAAGATGGGGCTGCCTCGCCACCTCGCAGCTGCCGGCGGCTTCTGGCTTCCTCAGTCTCAGGCTGATGCTCTGGGAAGGCCCGCCCACCCACTTCCGGGCACCGACCACCCACCCACCAACTGCACTGGCCAGTTCTCCATTTCCTTCCCTGTGGGTACAAATGTGCTGCCCGCAGTGGTTGACAGGGAGGCTGGCTGGATCACCGCAGATACCCCAGGGCACGCTGATCGGTCAAACCAGACCGAGCAGCGCGCTCATTTCTGACCAGGCCTGACCTCCAGCCTGCCCCTGACAGACGTGGCACTGACGCCTGCACAGGGGTATCAGGGGTCAGGCTGTAGAGGTTACATGGCTGCTGAAGAGCGCATTGTTTGGTCTAACCAGACCGATCAAAGCGCTCAACAGCTGCACAACACTGATCACTGTGAAATATCAGTAATGGCACCAAACACGGACACATTTACACCTCCCCCAACAGCCCAAATACTTAATAAAGATGTCCCATTACCCGCTGCCCCGTCATATCCCAGTGAGGGGATTGAATACAGTTACCTTCGAACACCCCCTATTCTAAGCAGCACGACGGTACCGTTTACGTCCAATCATCCCCCTCGGATGGCTGATAGAATCCCCCCATTACACCGCATAGTAGCAGCGGACGAAGACGTAGACGCCGCACGTCCTCCCAATCTTCAACTGATAACTCCCGTCGCCGTTCGCGCTACCCCTCTAAACGCCCCTCCCGTCACCGACGCAGACGCAGCTCGCATGGGAGCTGCCGCAGATCACGAGCCTCAGGATGGCTGTCATCAGCCACATCGGAGGGGTCCGAAGTATCGCTGAGCCCGGATAGGAGATATCGGGCACGCCACAAATCCTCTAAATCACTCTCTAGGGCTTTCAGCCGGGGAGAACAATCCCCCACGGCTCCCAGCCACAACAACTGCCATGCAGTTGCAGAAGACAGAGCCGTTAATCCGCCACTACGTGGTTGTAATCAGGCTCCAACGCACGATAGACAGCGCATCGGCCAGTCCCTCGCTGTAGCGGGAGCCAGAGTTTCCCCGTCCTGTGACATCACCCCGTCAACATCAGCGGGAGTCGGGGTTCCTCCAGGATCGGAGTACACTCGTCCAGAGTCACACAGCTGTGAGTGTACCAAGGGTAGCGAGGGAATGTTACGCTACGGGGTTAACTTAAAGGAAATGGAGCTAACCTCAGCGATAAAGGAGTTAATCCTACACCTATCACATCCGAGCGGAAAAGTGGTGAACAATACAACACCACAGTCCGCTAATCTACACAAAGACGCCTTCTTCCTCGGGATCAGCCCGCTAGGCGCTCATATAGATCAGGAAACTAGACAGAAAATCTGGAGCAACGATTATATTGATATATGGTCGCTGTTATCAGCGGACCAACAAACGGTGGATAAAGCTACCGAGAGGGGTTATGATAAGAGTAGATAAAATAGCATTAAACATGAATAAGTGGCTCCAGGCCTTCGCAGTATTGGGCTGTATTATGGGTTAGAAACATCCGGAACGCTGCTCCGAATTGTTTATATATCAAGACATGATATATAGTTCGTACAAGTTCAGCCTAGCGGCGGTATGACGAGGAGTTCCGCAGGCGTCTGGCCCGACAGCCCGATCTAGGCTGGGGAGTTAAAGCAACAGACGTGTGGTTGCGACTGATGCTGTCCCAAAAGTAGCCCCCCTTTTCAGCCACGACCACTAATTACTCCGCAACCGCAGGTCAGAACTCAGTGGCTGTGCGAAAACCCGGGGCCTGCTGGTCGTTCAACGAGGGAAACTGCCATTTCCACGCGTTATGCAAATTCAGACATGATTGCTCCACTTGCGGGGGGGAGGGGTCACCCAGCGTCAAGGTGCACTCGTCAGCCATACAAAACACCTACAAGGCAGAACCCCAGTGAGCGTAACCGCGATGGTTCCCTGGCTAAATCTCTACCCCAATAAGAAAGCGGCACCGCAGCTGCAAGCAGGATTCTCGGATGGGTATTTATCCCCTTCAGGTTTACAAGAACGCCAACCCTATCCGATAACCTAAAATCTGCTCGCGAATTCCCTGAAATACTTAGACAAAAAATAGAAAAGGAGGTAGAATTGGGTAGAATAGCAGGCCGCTTTCAGTCGCTCCCCTTCAAAAACATTAAAATATCACCATTAGGCATTATACCAAAAAAGGAACCCGGTAAATACTGCTTAATCCATCATTTATCTCACCCAAAGGGCGATTCGGTTAACGACGCAAATCCCCCTGAAGAAGTTTCCGTCACATACGTGTCTTTCGATAAGGCGGTAGAATTAGTCCGGGCAGCTGGACCCGGCGCCCTGCTAGCCAAATCCGACATAGAATCGGCTTTCCGTTTACTACCCGTGCACCCCGAATGTTTTCACCTTCTGGGCTGCAAAGTGGACCAGCTCTATTACTTCGATATGTGCCTTCCGATGGGATGTTCCATCTCATGTCACTATTTCGAGCTATTCAGCACCTTCCTAGATTGGGTAGTTCGGTACGAGACGGGCAGCAAATCCCTAATTCAATACCTCGATGATTTCCTGTTCGTCGGCCCCAGAAATTCTAAACTCTTCTCCAATCTACTAGAAAAATTCAAAGCTATCGCACACAAATTCGGTGTACCATTGTCACCGGAGAAAACGGTGTACATGTAATGTATTGCCTTTCTTGGGCATCAAAATAGATACCAATTTGATGGTTTTCCGCTTACCGAAGGATAAAATACTAAAAACCCAGCAAATGTTGAAAGGCTTTCACGAAGTTAACAAGGTAACCCTACAGCAAATGCAGTCACTATTGGGTCTACTGACTTTCACCACCCGCGTAATGCCGGTTGGCAGAGCATTTTCGCACAGACTATCTTTGGCAACAAAAGGCGCTTCTCAGCCCGGCCATAAAATCAGGCTCACTGGTTCGCTAAAAGCAGATCTGCTAGTATGGCAGACGTTCCTACAATCGTACAACGGTCACACGTGCGTCATGGCTAGAGAGATCGCAAGCAAGGAATTAGGGTTGACAATAGGGTGAAACAAAAAAGAGGGTTTTGCTGAAATTTATAAAAACCAATGGTGCAAATCTGATTGGCCGGAGCAATGGACGACAGCAAAGTGGGGGCAAGACCCAGCCCTATGGGAATTGTTTGCAGTAGTAGCAGCGCTGGAGATATGGGCCGATCAGTTGACAAACATGAACATTCGTTTCCAAACAAAAAATGCGAAAACAGCAAGGAGTCTAAATCACATGTCATCCTCATCCTTGCCCATACTCGCTCTCTTGCGCCGGCTAGTGCTGATATGCCTAGAAAACAATATTTGGTGTAGAGCCACCGTGGTGGCGGAAGTAGATGATAATATCATTAACCCACTGTTATTTTCCAATTGGCAGGCTTTCAGAATCCAGCAGCCCAAAGCGCAACCCCGGGGTATTCTGTGTCCACTGTCCCTGTGGGACACAGTGGCCAATCATTGATGCCCTTAATCCGGGCCTCCGTTTTGCCAGCTACCTGGCAGGTGTATGGTAAGGCTTGGGAGGAGTGGTGCTCAATAATTCATGGTAGGCCACTAGATAAATGCGACCGAGCACGAAGCGCAGTGACGACTGATTTTCTATTACGGATGAGGGAAGGCGGGGCGTCGGGCACCTCAGCACAACGGAAATTATCGGGGCTAGCATTTTTCTTTCAATTATTGGGATGGGTAGACGTAACTAAGTCCTTCTGCATAAAGCAAGCCATTATAGGTTGGAAAAGGCTTCAGCCATGCCAAGAATCCCGCCTGTTGTGAATTCTGTGGCCAAACTCCCTCCTGTGGTCGAGAGTGGTACTTCGGCTGGTTCTGTCTATGAGCTTCCTTTGGTGGATGAGAGTGGTACTGCGGCTTCTGAGTTTCCTTCCTCAGGTGATGAGGTTAAGTCGTTAGGTGCTGCTCTATTTAACTCCACCTGGTGCTTTGATCCTGGCCTCCAGTCAATGTTCTAGTATTGGTCTTGCTTCCTCCTGGATCGTTCCTGTGGCCTGTCTATCCTGCATAAGCTAAGTTTTGCTTGTTATTTTTGTTTGCTATTTTTTCTGTCCAGCTTGCTTTTTTGGTTTTTCTTGCTTGCTGGAAGCTCTGAGACGCAGAGGGAGCACCTCCGTACCGTTAGTCGGTGCGGAGGGTCTTTTTGCCCCTCTGCGTGGTTGTTTGTAGGTTTTTGTGTTGACCGCAAAGCTATCTTTCCTATCCTCGGTCTATTCAGTAAGTCGGGCCTCACTTTGCTAAATCTATTTCATCTCTGTGTTTGTATTTTCATCTTACTCACAGTCATTATATGTGGGGGGCTGCCTTTTCCTTTGGGGAATTTCTCTGAGGCAAGGTAGGCTTATTTTTCTATCTTCAGGGCTAGTTAGTTTCTCAGGCTGTGCCGAGTTGCATAGGGACCGTTAGGCGCAATCCACGGCTACCTCTAGTGTGGTGTGTTAGGATTAGGGATTGCGGTCAGCAGAGTTTCCACGTCTCAGAGCTCGTCCTTTGTTTTTGGTAATTGTCAGGTCACTTTGTGTGCTCTGAACTTCAATGTCCATTGTGGTTCTGAATTACCTGTTCATAACAGTACTGGAGGCCCAAAGTACTAATGCTTCTCAATAGAGGAAAAAGACAAGTTCTGAGACCATTCTTTTTTTCTTTGCACTGTGTTCTGTCTTTCTTTTCCCCTTTACATCAGGGTGGTTCAGAACACAGGTGTGGACATGGACATTCAAGGTCTGTTCTCTTTGATGGATAATCTCGCTATAAATGTACAGAATATTCAAGATTTAGTGGTTCAGAATCCTATGTTAGAACCTAAAATTCCTATTCCTGAGTTATTTTCTGGAGATAGAGCTAAGTTTTTGAATTTTAAAAATAATTGTAAACTATTTCTGGCTTTGAAACCCCGCTCCTCTGGTGACCCAGTTCAACAAGTTAAGATCATTATTTCTTTATTACGTGGTGACCCTCAAGACTGGGCATTTTCCCTTGCGCCAGGAGATCCTGCATTATGTAATATTGATGCGTTTTTTCTGGCGCTCGGATTGCTGTACGACGAACCAAATTCAGTGGATCAAGCAGAGAAAAATTTGCTGGCTCTGTGTCAGGGTCAGGATGAGATAGAGATTTATTGTCAGAAGTTTAGAAAGTGGTCCGTGCTTACTCAATGGAATGAATGTGCGCTGGCAGCTATTTTCAGAAAGGGTCTCTCTGAAGCCCTTAAGGATGTCATGGTGGGATTTCCTATGCCTGCTGGTCTGAATGAGTCTATGTCTTTGGCCATTCAGATCGGTCGACGCTTGCGCGAGCGTAAATCTGTGCACCATTTGGCGGTATTATCTAAGCATGAACCTGAGCCTATGCAGTGCGATAGGACTTTGACCAGAGCTGAAAGGCAAGAACACAGACGTCAGAATGGGCTGTGTTTCTACTGTGGTGATTCCACTCATGCTATCTCCGATTGTCCTAAACGCACTAAGCGGTTCGCTAGGTCTGCCGCCATTGGTACGGTACAGTCGAAATTTCTTTTGTCCGTTACTTTGATATGCTGTTTGTCTTCCTATTTTGTCATGGCATTTGTGGATTAAGGCGCTGCCCTGAATTTGATGGACTTGGAGTTTGCTAGGCGCTGTGGGTTTGTCTTGGAGCCCTTGCAGTGTCCTATTCCATTGAGAGGAATTGATGCTACGCCTTTGGCCAAGAATAAGCCTCAGTATTGGACCCAGCTGACCATGTGCATGGCTCCTGCGCACCATGAGGATATTCGCTTTCTGGTGTTGCATAATCTGCATGATGTGGTCGTGTTGGGGTTGCCATGGCTACAAGTCCATAACCCAGTATTAGATTGGAAATCAATGTCTGTGTCCAGCTGGGGTTGTCAGGGGGTACATGGTGATGTTCCATTTCTGTCTATCTCATCATCCACCCCTTCTGAGGTCCCAGAGTTCTTGTCTGATTACCGGGATGTATTCGATGAGCCCAAGTCCAATGCCCTACCTCCGCATAGGGATTGTGATTGTGCTATCGATTTGATTCCTGGTAGTAAGTTTCCTAAGGGTCGACTGTTTAATTTATCTGTACCTGAGCACGCCACTATGCGGAGTTACGTGAAGGAGTCTTTGGAGAAGGGTCATATTCGCCCGTCATCGTCGCCATTGGGAGCGGGGTTCTTTTTTGTGGCCAAGAAGGATGGTTCGCTGAGACCTTGTATTGATTACCGCCTTCTAAATAAAATTACGGTCAAATTTCAGTACCCCTTGCCGCTGCTGTCTGATTTGTTTGCTCGGATTAAGGGGGCTAGTTGGTTCACCAAGATAGATCTTCGTGGTGCGTATAATCTTGTGCGTATTAAACGGGGCGATGAATGGAAAACAGCATTTAATACGCCTGAAGGCCATTTTGAGTACCTGGTTATGCCATTCGGACTTTCTAATGCTCCATCAGTGTTTCAGTCCTTTATGCATGACATCTTCCGAGAGTACCTGGATAAATTCCTGATTGTATACTTGGATGATATTTTGGTCTTCTCGGATGATTGGGAGTCTCATGTGAAGCAGGTCAGAATGGTGTTCCAGGTCCTGCGTGCTAATTCTTTGTTTGTGAAGGGGTCAAAGTGTCTCTTTGGTGTTCAGAAGATTTCATTTTGGGGGTTCATTTTTTCTCCTTCTACTATTGAGATGGACCCTGTTAAAGTTCAGGCCATTTATGATTGGACTCAGCCAACATCTCTGAAGAGTCTGCAGAAGTTCCTGGGCTTTGCTAATTTTTATCGTCGCTTCATCGCTAATTTTTCTAGCATTGCTAAACCGTTGACTGATTTAACCAAGAAGGGTGCTGATGTGGTCAATTGGTCTTCTGCTGCTGTGGAAGCTTTTCAGGAGTTGAAGCGTCGTTTTTCTTCTGCCCCTGTGTTGTGCCAAACAGATGTTTCGCTTCCGTTCCAGGTCGAGGTTGATGCTTCCGAAATTGGAGCAGGGGCTGTTTTGTCGCAGAGAAGTTCTGATTGCTCGGTGATGAAACCATGCGCCTTCTTTTCCAGGAAGTTTTCGCCTGCTGAGCGAAATTATGATGTTGGCAATCGAGAATTGCTAGCCATGAAGTGGGCATTCGAGGAGTGGCGTCATTGGCTTGAAGGAGCTAAGCATCGCGTGGTGGTCTTGACTGATCACAAAAACTTGACTTATCTCGAGTCTGCCAAACGGTTGAATCCTAGACAGGCTCGTTGGTCGCTGTTTTTTTCCCATTTTGACTTTGTGGTTTCGTACCTTCCGGGCTCTAAAAATGTGAAGGCGGATGCCCTGTCTAGGAGTTTTGTGCCCGATTCTCCGGGTTTGCCTGAGCCGGCGGGTATTCTCAAAGAGGGGGTAATTTTGTCTGCCATCTCCCCTGATTTGCGGTGGGTGCTGCAAAAATTTCAGGCTAATAGACCTGACCGTTGCCCAGCGGAGAGACTGTTTGTCCCTGATAGGTGGACGAATAAAGTTATCTCTGAGGTTCATTGTTCGGTGTTGGCTGGTCATCCTGGAATCTTTGGTACCAGAGATTTGGTGGCTAGATCCTTTTGGTAGCCGTCTCTGTCGCGGGATGTGCGTTCTTTTGTGCAGTCCTGTGGGATTTGTGCTCGGGCTAAGCCCTGCTGTTCTCGTGCCAGTGGGTTGCTTTTGCCCTTGCCGGTCCCGAAGAGGCCTTGGACACATATCTCTATGGATTTTATTTCGGATCTCCCCGTCTCTCAAAGAATGTCGGTCATTTGGGTGGTTTGTGATCGCTTCTCTAAGATGGTCCATTTGGTGCCCTTGTCTAAATTGCCTTCCTCCTCTGATTTGGTGCCGTTGTTTTTCCAGCATGTGGTTCGTTTACATGGTATTCCAGAGAACATCGTTTCTGACAGAGGTTCCCAGTTTGTTTCGAGGTTTTGGCGAGCCTTTTGTGCTAGGATGGGCATTGATTTGTCTTTTTCCTCGGCTTTCCATCCTCAGACAAATGGCCAGACTGAACGAACCAATCAGACCTTGGAAACATATCTGAGATGTTTTGTTTCTGCTGATCAGGATGATTGGGTGTCCTTTTTGCCTTTGGCTGAGTTCGCCCTTAATAATCGGGCCAGCTCGGCTACTTTGGTTTCGCCGTTTTTCTGCAATTCTGGGTTCCACCCTCGTTTCTCTTCAGGGCAGGTTGAGTCTTCGGACTGTCCTGGTGTGGATACTGTGGTGGATAGGTTGCAGCAGATTTGGACTCATGTAGTGGACAATCTGACTTTGTCCCAGGAGAATGCTCAACGTTTCGCTAACCGCAGGCGCTGTGTGGGTCCCCGACTTCGTGTTGGGGATTTGGTTTGGTTGTCATCTCGTTATATTCCTATGAAGGTTTCCTCTCCTAAATTTAAGCCTCGTTTCATTGGTCCATATAGGATTTCTGAGGTTCTTAATCCTGTGTCTTTTCGTTTGACTCTTCCAGCTTCTTTTTCCATCCATAACGTGTTCCATAGGTCATTGTTGCGGAGATACGTGGCACCTGTGGTTCCATCTATTGATCCTCCTGCTCCGGTTTTGGTTGAAGGGGAATTGGAGTATATAGTGGAGAAGATTTTGGATTCTCGTGTTTCGAGACGGAAACTCCAGTATCTGGTTAAGTGGAAAGGTTATGGTCAGGAAGATAATTCCTGGGTCTTTGCCTCTGATGTCCATGCTGCCGATCTGGTTCGTGCCTTTCATGTGGCTCATCCTGGTCGGCCTGGGAGCTCTGGTGAGGGTTCGGTGACCCCTCCTCAAAGGGGGGGTACTGTTGTGAATTCTGTGGCCAAGCTCCCTCCTGTGATCGAGAGTGGTACTTTGGCTGGTTCTGTCTATGAGCTTCCTTTGGTGGATGAGAGTGGTACTGCGGCTTCTGAGTTTCCTTCCTCAGGTGATGAGGTTAAGTCGTTAGGTGCTGCTCTATTTAACTCCACCTGGTGCTTTGATCCTGGCCTCCAGTCAATGTTCTAGTGTTGGTCTTGCTTCCTCCTGGATCGTTCCTGTGGCCTGTCTATCCTGCATAAGCTAAGTTTTGCTTGTGTTATTTTTGTTTGCTATTTTTTCTGTCCAGCTTGCTTTTTTGGTTTTTCTTGCTTGCTGGAAGCTCTGAGACGCAGAGGGAGCACCTCCGTACCGTTAGTCGGTGCGGAGGGTCTTTTTGCCCCTCTGCGTGGTTGTTTGTAGGTTTTTGTGTTGACCGCAAAGCTATCTTTCCTATCCTCGGTCTATTCAGTAAGTCGGGCCTCACTTTGCTAAATCTATTTCATCTCTGTGTTTGTATTTTCATCTTACTCACAGTCATTATATGTGGGGGGCTGCCTTTTCCTTTGGGGAATTTCTCTGAGGCAAGGTAGGCTTATTTTTCTATCTTCAGGGCTAGTTAGTTTCTCAGGCTGTGCCGAGTTGCATAGGGAGTGTTAGGCGCAATCCACGGCTACCTCTAGTGTGGTGTGTTAGGATTAGGGATTGCGGTCAGCAGAGTTTCCACGTCTCAGAGCTCGTCCTTTGTTTTTGGTAATTGTCAGGTCACTTTGTGTGCTCTGAACTTCAATGTCCATTGTGGTTCTGAATTACCTGTTCATAACACCCGCCGCCCCATTTCACTGAGACTACCGCATGACCTAATTTCGATATCCCCGTCAGTCTGCTCATCGCAATATGAGGCGGCCCTCATATCGGCAGCTTTTGTGACCGCCTTTTTCGGAGCACTGCGCATTAGTGAATTGCTACCGCGGTCAAAAAACGCGTCGGAAGGAGGCCTAATTAATGAGGAAATAGTAATATGCAGCAACGCCCTGCGCATCAGAGTTAGAAAATCCAAATTCGATCCCACCGGTAGGGGCGCATGGGTCCTGGTTAACTCTACAGATGGCCCAGCTTGCCCGCTAAAAATTGTTAAAAGATACGCCGTAATAAGACACGCAGGTAGATTTTTCTTCACTCATACAGACGGGTCCCCTCTGACCAAGTACCAATTTTAGGCAATGTTCAAGCTATGCTTGGAAAAAAACGGCGCAAATCCAAAGGAGTACGGAACACATTTGTTCCGGATAGGGGCGGCCTCAGAAGCAGCTAGTGCAGGAGTGTCAGAGGCCGAAGTGCAGAGAAAGGGTCGTTGGAAGTCCGCATGCTTCACCAGATACATAAGACCCGACTTGCTTAATTAACATATGTTGTCTCTTACAGGGGTTGAAGTTTGGGTTTGTAGGGGATTCCTACGTATACTGGGCTAAAAAGAGGGCCAAACTGTGGCCAGGAGGAACAAACCTTTACCTCCCGGGCATAAAAGTTAACTGGAGGGGTATCAGAGACCTCCAGTGGAAACAGGTGTTCAAGAAGATGGTTGACATAGCAACGATGGCGGAACACCCGGTGATAGTGGTGTTACACGCGGGTGGCAATGACCTTGGCAAACAAAAGGTGGCCGAATTGTACAAATGGATGACAACGGATATGGAACGGTTCAGCTGTCTATTCAGGAACATGATACTGGTGTGGTCGGATATAACACCACGGGTCGTTTGGCGAGGAGCAAGAGATAAAAAAAGCCATAGAGCGGACAAGGAGTAAATTCAATGCTCGGATTGGAAAATATGCGAGAGGAAGAGGCGATATCGGGATTCGTCACCACCAGCTACAAGGGGATAACACGCCACAATTAAGACCGGACAGAGTTCACCTAATGGACATTGGCCTCAATATTTTTCTGTCTGGTTTACAGGATGGGGATGAACAGGACCTAATATTGATGGGTGGGGTCGGAGTCCCGCGTAGGTAATACATGGGATCCTCCGTGGCGGAAGAAGCGGAGGAGGGCAAAGGTCGTAACCGCTCGTTGGGCCAATTCCCCTGTCGATCACGGACAGGAGCTCGGCGCGAGCCGCCCGTTACGATATGTAATTGCCTTTCTCTGCTTATTTAATTAATAAACTGTGACCGACCTGTTCAACCCACCTAGGACTGTGTGTGTTTCATTACAGGAGTGATGGGAGGGGGGGAAGGCACTGGTTACGACACCCAGGTCTCCACAGTCTGGCAGGCGCGGTAGTGAATAAGGTGCGCGCCTCTGTCTGGGGAGCACACAGAGAAAGCATCAGTAAAATGATGTCAGTGCCAGTTCCCCCCCTAGCATCACTCCCCCCTTAGTGATGCACTAATTAGGACACCCCCAGCCGGCCAGTGGTCACTAGAGGGGAGGGGTCCTACGGCCACTCCTACATGGGTTAAATCCAGGTGTCCGGCCGGGAACTTCCTCTTTTCCTCCCGGCGGACACCTGGAAGCTTTTGTCCCACCCTCCCTCCCCTTTTAAGGGCTAATGGCGATACTAACCGGCGTGATAATGTAAATTTGTAAAATTCTATTGAAATATTTATTTAAAAAAAAGTTGTGTATATACGTGTTTAGATATAACTAACCATAGTAATCTTTATTAAGTCCCAGCGGAAGAAGCGGAGGAGGGCAAAGGTCGTAACCGCTCGTTAGGCCAATTTCCCTGTCGATCACGGACAGGAGCTCGGCACGAGCCGCCCGTTACGATATGTAATTGCCTTTCTCTGCTTATTTAATTAATAAACTGTGACCGACCTGTTCAACCCACCTAGGACTGTGTGTGTTTCATTACAGGAGTGATGGCAGGGGGGAAGGCACTGGTTATGACACCCAGGTCTCCACAGTCTATATAATGTACAGTGCTGCCCTATATATATATAATGTACAGTGCTGCCCTATCTACATAATGTACAGTGCTGCCCTTATATATAATGTACAGTGCTACTGGAGCGCCCCCAAGGGCCGTGGGGTACTCGGATCCGGGCCCTACTTCTCTACTCAGTGGGGATGTCAAGTGGCTGACCTGGTCCGTGGCCCTCGGGACGTCCGTAGATAAAAAGGGGAAAGGTCTTTAAAGGGATAATGTTTGTGACGCCACCTGTGGTATTCGGTCAGGGTGACTGACGCTGCTTAGGGGTCCACTGGGGTGATGTTATGGCAGCTAGATGGTATACCGTCCCACAGGTGAAGTATGTCCCCAGGGCTTCCCAGAGTGTAGATGATGGATGGTGTGAGTCGCAGTGAATAAAGAGGACACAGGGTTGCAGTCTCTTTACCTTTTACTGAAGGTTCAGCATCCACAGTCCAGAGTAGGGACCACAGGGTAGGCAGAGTCCGGCCGGTCTGAAGGCAAATCCAGAGTCCCCTTATCCAGGAGGAATTCAATAGCCTTCCCCTTGCGCACAGTAACGTAGTAGGTCCCTAGTTGCATAAGCTACCATAAGGACCTCACTGTTGTTACTTCTCTCTCTGTCCCCCAGATGGTATGGATAGGACAAAGCCCATGTGACTGATGGCCTCAGGCTTGTTTATAGGGACCCTAGAGACGCCCCGACCCCCACAAGTTGCCACTGTGTCTTCTTAGGTATAAAGGTCGGACCGCCAACTTGGAATTAACTGCCCTGCCAGTCTCTGAAGTAACGGCATAGAGTTCTTTACTCCCTCGGCATTCTGGCCACCGGATCTGCGCTTCAGATGGAGGCAGCCTGCTCCTAGCTGGTCTCCCACTGATGTTTCACTCCAGTGGCTATGACTTTTTTTCTCACTCACTACAGCACAATTCCTTTCTTGTCCTTTCTTAGGATGCTACCGCATGGGTTGCAGGCGCAGCTCTGTGTCCTTCTTTCCATCCTCCTCAGACTTCAGTCTGGATCTGACCAGGGATTACCCCAGCCAGCTCGACCGGGAGACCTTTCCTCGTCGGTCCCCAGACAGGAACTCTCCTCTCCTCCTTCTGATACTGACTAACTTCCCAACCAACCCTCCAGTTTTACCCTATGTGAGGAGTGACCTAATCGATAGAACCCTCCCCCTGGTGGACTGGCGTGTGAAGTGTGTGTGTGCTGTGATACCTGGACATAAGATCTCCTTCATTGCCTTCAAAAGTAACATCACTCCCCCTGGTGGAAGAATAATATTACTGCAACGAACCAGGACTCTGCCCCCTCCCCTCCCCCCCATTAAATCCAGTACTCCCTGGAAAACAACAATACATTAGTAAAAGACATGCAAAATTTTTGAAATGCTAGTAAACAAGTTAATATATAATAAGCTTCCCTTTATGGGAGCTGAGAACACTTGAACGTTGCAAACAATAACATATTTACATTGCATTGTGCGCATAACTTTCAAAGGCAAATTGAAAAACAATTGCTATCTATCTATGAAACACAATTACCCATACAGGTATTCTATCTACTCAGTGCAAGTACCCTCTAAGGGTATACTATCATTAACCCTTAAGGTGCTAATCAACAGTTTCCTTATCTATCTTCTACTTTCACATATGCAGGACTATCTGTCTACCCCCACGGGCCTACTGCATTTTCTTTCCTAACACCTATCATTTTATTTAAAGTACATCACTCTAACATTTCCTATTCTGAACACCATAAAACATTCTATACTAACTAGCTTCTTAAGGCAACATTATTACTTTCTTTAGTAAAAGTGCAATAAGTAAACATTCCCTTTAAGGGGGAAACTCAAGTCTTTTCTGAGGTAGTGCAAACAACCAATATGCAAGTCATTTATAAACTTTAAGGCAATAGAAACTTTCACGTCATCATCAGGAACAGTTTCTTCGCAAAGTCTTCTTTTTGTAAAACCAGTAGAGAGCACCTTTAAGAAGGTGCAAACTATGTACAGGGGACAGTTTGTGAACGATTCACCGTCCATGATTCCAATGTTCTTTAAAGAAATGATAAACTGTGCAAAACTTGAAACAATAGGGATCCCGGGTAAACAAAGGGATCCCTTAAGTGTTAACCCAGGATGGGTTTTAAAGCAGCAAAGAAACAGGAAAAGTTTTAAAAGAACTATTTACATTTCCAGGGTTTCGAGGTTTATTGAAGTTCTGGAGGTAGCAATGGTCGAGGTAGCCCGGCTGGATACTGGCGGCTACCAGGTGCTACATAGGGGGCTCCCTCACTCCAGATGGGGGTTTGCGTACACACAGTCTTCTGTTTAGGAGCCGCTGGAGCTCAGGCCATCACAGAAGTCATCTCCTTGGCCACCACAGTGGTAGTAGTGGTGACGGTACAGGTCGTGGTCCGGATGATGGTACACGTCGGGGGAACGGTTGTGGTCGTTGTAACAGCAGAAGTCTGGACGCAAGGTGGCACTGTTGCCACAGGAGACGATTGGGCTGGAGCTTTGGCCTGGTGCACCGCAGGGTCTCTCTTTTTGTGCACGTTTAAGGCGAACCAGCCCTTCTCACCAAAGTGCCTAGTGTAGGTGACAGTGTCTCCTGGGTAAAGGTCTCGGTCAGGATGGCCTTCCCGTAGGTGGGATTCCACGTCCCTCCTATTTACAAAGACCTCGGCGTACAGCCCTGGCTCTTTGATGAAGCACCATCCTCCTCAGAGTTTGAAGGCTACAACGGTGCCCTGCTTACGTGGGGCCTGGTGAGTGTTACGGTCCTTGTGGGCCTGGGCCTTGACTGCTAGGTTCTTTTGGTCATGAGCCTGGCATTGGGCCTGGTATTCCTCCTCTTTCTCCTCCAAATTTCGGGCAAGTTGGGCCTGATATTCCTCCCAACTTAGCACTTCCACTGTCTCTCCCTTTTGTTGTTCTGCCCCGGGGAACCCCATGAAATCCGATCCGGGATTCACCCAGCGGTACACAGTCCGCTCCGCATAGACCTCACCTGGCAGGGTGGTGGCCGAAATTGGGGCCTTCAGGAATTGCTCCATGCCCGTGGCCCGGTCCCAGGGCTCTAGGTGCTGGAGGCGGTGAGCCCCGCGGGGAGGTGGTGCGGCGACAGGGCCCACTAGCAGGTCCTCAGTCACCGAAGCAGGGTCAGCGTCCTTACCTGCCACCACGGTGTCCTGGGTTTCGACTGGCTCCACCGGCGGCGGTGTCCGCGATGGTGTCGGTAGCGACTCCGGTAGCGCTGCGAGGAGTGATGTCAGCGCCGGTGAATCTTCTGCAGGCGCCACCTGGTGCGAGGCCTTGGTCTTCACCTGCAGCTGCAGGAGTTGATCTATCAGCTCCTCCATTCCAAGCTGCAGGGAGTCAGCGTCCTCAGTGGAGGTCTGGCTGCAGTGCCCTTCCGGGTAGCTGGGGGAGTCCTCTACTCCGACCCCACGCTCTGGCTCCGGCCCGCTCACATGACCGGGATCTGCTGGGCGGGTTTGAGACCTGGAGCGCATAGATGAGGCTCTGCTTGCGGTTCACGACTTGGGTCGGATGTGACCATTATTTAAACAGAACTGAGATCTTGATTAAGCCACGCCCCTGAGGAAGCGGTAACTACTGAACGCGAAACGCGCGTTGGGGTACGTGACCAGGATCCAGACGAGACCTCCATTCTACATGGGTAATTAACTTCCCTTTATTGCACTCTTTGCACACGGGTTCATGGCGATTATAGCAGCACTGATAATGCGCTTATACTACTAAGTTATGCCGCCTTATATGTTTACTAATTAACAACTACTTTTGTTACTGTCCCGGACTGTGTTTTTAGGTCACTATTTGTATCTATGGATTTAGTCACAAATTTTCAACAATTTTTTATATGGTAATATTATGTATGTGAAAATTACGTGTTTTCAATAAACTATATAATTTTGGTCTACTTTTTTGGCTATTTTTGACTCATGGTTCTCCTATTTGGTAATATTGATGGTTGAGTCGCCATTTTTTTAATTTGATTTACGGCTGATGCTTATTCATGACAATGTGCAAAATGTAGTCGGTCCAGCCTGTGCAGTAATAGCGCCACAGGCTATAAGATCCAGGAAAAAGATGTGCACACTGTCACTGGGTTGGTGCAGGCATGAACAAAATAGTCCAAGTATAGGAAAAATCACCTGGTGGGTGTGCGGACGCGCTTCCACACAACTCCACCAGAGCTGCCCTATGGGAACTCAGCTCTTTCTCCTCTCCTCTACCTCTTTGGCATAAGTGAGGTTTTGATAAAGACCTGCTGGGGTCGAAACGTTACCCGAATTGAATAGTCCGCCACCCATTTACCTCCTAAAAAAGCACCTGGTGATGTTTATTGTATATGTTAATAAAGAAACTACACAGTTTGCTGAACTTTCAACCATTTGAGTGCGGCTGATTTTTCCTATACACGTGCTATAAGATGTCAGAATATCAGCCTGACTTTGTGGAGTTCCTCCTTACTCTTCTTAGGTTTGCCCTCGAGCACAATTTTTTCATATTTAAACAGAGTATCTACCTATAATAGCAAGGGACTGCAATAGGGGCGGCCTTCGCATCTTCTTATGCCAACCTATTTATGGGAATGTGGGAGAGGGACATCTTTTTCTCCAAACCAGTGGCACACATTGAGCGGGTCCTGTTCTGGGCCCGCTACATAGACGATATCCTCATGGTTTAAACAAGGTACCAGACAACCACATAATGCTTTAGATATTGCGTACAGTTATGCCATAGGGAACAAAGTTACCCCACACCATATAAACATAGAAGATCGGAGGAAACAGGAGTATTTAGGGTTAAAAAATAGTAAGCTTTATTACAAAAACATATCAAGTCATATAAATATATTCCAAAAAGTGATACTAAAACCGGATGATGTGCCAGATCAATAGCGCTACCTATGCCCCAATAGTACATAATACATAGTGAGAGGTAAAGGGGAAAGTATGTTCCAAATAAAAATAAAAAAATTCTATGTTCTGACCAAGTGGTCAAAAATGTGCAAATATGCAGCAGGAACAACACGCACCAAAGGATAGATGGGGGAAGTGGCACTAGATCGCATCCAAGAGCGCCCCAACGTACGTTTCGCTTTTTAGTATATCAGCTTTATCAAGGGGATATCCTCATGGAGTGGCAAGGCCCAGAGCGGGACCTTCTTGACTTCATTGGACTATTGAATGATAATAGATACAACATCAAATTGTCTCATAAACACAGCCAAATTTCCATTGATTTCCTTGACATCCAGATCACAGGTTCTCAAGGTGGCTATCTGGAGACCAATGTATACCGCAAGGACACTGCGGTAAATTCATTCCTTCATGCCTCTTCCTCCCACCCACAACCTCTCATTTCCAGTATACCTGTTGGACAATTCCTCAGAGCTAAGCGAATATGCTCGAATGAAAAGAATTTTAATGAGCAAGCAAGAGTCTTGACTACCCGTTTTCAGGAAAGAGGATACTCGAATAGGAGTATCAAGAAGGGCCTAAAAAGAACTGAAAAAGCCAATCGGCTGGAACTATTAAAACCTTGCACTAAGCCCACCTTTGACACGCAAATAGGATTGATCACCATGTATAGCAATAATTGGCATGATATGAAAATGGCTCTGGTGAAATATTGGCCACTACTAAAGATAGATCGCACCCTCTCCAAACATTTGCCAGACCATCCCTCCATCACTTACAAGAAATCCCCCAACCTCAAGGACCAATTGGTCCGGAGCTACTATCCTGGTCCTTCTCTGTAAAAAGCGTTCTCCTCGAAAGGACCTAAATGGGGCTTCTATCCATGCGGCGACTGCATCGCTTGCCCCAATATGTTGCGGTCCACTACCTTCAAATCCTGTGATGGAAAGACGACGTTCTCCATCACACAATATATCACGTGTAATACCATTGGGGTGATTTATTACATCTTTTGCCCTTGCCCTAAAGCAGAGGTCCCCAACTCCAGTCCTCAAGGCCCACCAACAGGTCATGTTTTCAGGATTTCCTTTGCATTGCACAGGTGATGCAATTATTACCTGGGCAAAACTAAGGAAATCCTGAAAACATGACATGTTGGTGGGCCTTGAGGACTGGAGTTGGGGACCTCTGCCCTAAAGTATATGTAGGTCTCACTTCTAGACCTCTTAAAACCATAATCAGGGAGCATTATCGTGACATTATGAATGCTCGTGAGACAGAAGATCCCACACTTCTCAAATCGGTGCCCAAACACTTTAAAATGGCTCATGACTGTAATGCTTCTCTCTTGAAGGCTATAGGCATAGACAAAATACACATAGACTCTAGAGGAGGTAATTGGAGATAATCACTTGCCCAATTGGAAGCCCGATGGATCTACAGGATAGGATCAGTTCAACCAGTTGGTCTAAATGAAATTCTTAGTTTTGGCCCATTTCTCTAATCATATTTAGTTGTTTTATCATGTTTTTAAAATTCTTTTATTCTCCCTTCTTCAGTAGATTATCACTATGATCTGTTCAGCCATTTATGTTGCACCTTTTTTCTTGTCACCGTCTACTGTGGACATTCCTGGCACCAGACTGTCGGTTTCTGCAGAATTTTCTGGCACCTTTAATATGGACCACCTTTGATGACACTGCTGCCTGCTGTGTGGGACTTCGAACCGATCCTGTATTACATGCATTGGGATTTTATATCCTTGTACTTATGATGTCACTTATTATTTTTATAGTCATATACTATTTAGTACATTTTTTATATTTACTGCTCCCTGATGTACTTTTTAATTCTCACACTTTTTATATATAATCATATGTACTTTTAAACATTTTATATATGTGTAAAATCTTTGAATAATTCCTCTTCACCTGTGCATCAACTATGGAATATACTTCCCCCATTACCCGTCACTTTTGATTATTTTATTTCATTCCCCTGGCCTGACACCAGTGGCGTAACTACAAAGTTAGGGGCCCCGGTGCGAACTTCCAAATGGGGCCCCCCCCCTGCAGCCCTGCCATACAACTCAATGTAACCCCCATAGAATAATGGCCACACATGATGCTCAATACTGTATAACGGCCACCACACATGATGCTCCATACTGTATAATGGCCACACATGATGCTGCATACTGTATAATGGCCACACATGATGCTCCATACTGTATAATGGCCACACATGATGCTGCATACTGTATAACGGCCACACATGATGCTCAATACTGTATAATGACCCCCCTCCTGTATGCATGGCTCATCTCCCTCCTATCCCATATACATAGCTCATATTACCCCTCCTGTATGCATGACTCATATTCCCCCCTGCATGGCTCATATTCCCCCCTGCATGGCTCATATTCCCCCCTGCATGGCTCATATTCCCCCCTGCATGGCTCATATTCCCCCCTGCATGGCTCATATTCCCCCCTGTATGCAGGCTTAGCTCTCCGCTCCTGCTCGGCGCGCCGGCTTATGTCCTCCTTCATCCCCCACCCCCCCGTTCCCCCGTCCCCCCGTCCCTCATACTCACCTGTCTTCCCACTGCACGGCCGTGCCGACATCCCTCGCGCTCTGTCCCGACTCCAGACGGCGGCGCCGGCGCAGCACCTTCTTCCTGCTTGAGCGGTCATGTGACACCGTTCATTAAGATCATGAATATGCGCATATTCATGATCTTAATGAGCGGTGTCACGTGACCGCTCAAGCAGGAACGAGCTGCAGTGCAGACGCCGAGACCATCGCAGGAGCAGGGTGAGTATTCAAGGCAGCGGCGGCGGCGGCGGGGAAGAGGGGGGAGGCCCTGGAGCGGGGGGAGGCACTGCCAGTCCGAGCCTGCCTGCCGGGCCCGGGCCCCTGACCTGCCGGGCCCGGTCGCACTGGCGACCGCTGCGACCGCGGTAGTTACGCCACTGCCTGACACTTATGCCAGCCTTTAAGCAGGTTTTTACACCGGGCCTCATTTTCCCTTGTCACTCCAATCTCCCCTGCCACCTTTTAGCACCACAGCCTTTCACGTAGTGCACCCCTTCACCTACTTCTCTACACTCTCATTCTTACCTCAGGACTCTGTGCCCTTATCACTGATTTCAGATCCAGGATCCTCCCTCTACAGTCCTTTGGTTTACTCCTCATATAGCCCGCGGCGCTATTACTGCACAGGCTGGACCGACTACATTTTGCACATTGTGTCTTCACAATTTTAAACTCTATACCATTTATTTGTTATATTCTGTTTTTAAATTGATTGAAATAAAATGTTGATACTTTTAAGGCAATAGCTTTTTCGTTTTTCGGATGTATTTACTCTTTGCAAGCTGCGTTATATAATGTACAGTGCTGTCCTATATAATGTACAGTGCTGTCCTATATAATGTACAGTGTTGCCCGTATATATAATGTACAGTGCTGACCTATATATATAATGTACAGTGCTGCCATATATATAATGTACAGTGCTGCCATATATATAATGTACAGTGCTGCCCCTATATATAATGTACAGTGCTGCCCTATATATAATGTACAGTGCTGCCCCTATATATAATGTACAGTGCTGCCCCTATATATAATGTACAGTGCTGCCCCTATATATAATGTACAGTGCTGCCCTATATATAATGTACAGTGCTGCCCCTATATATAATGTACAGTGCTGCCCCTATATATAATGTACAGTGCTGCCCCTATATATAATGTACAGTGCTGCCATATATATAATGTACAGTGCTGCCCCTATATATAATGTACAGTGCTGCCCTATATATAATGTACAGTGCTGCCCCTATATATAATGTACAGTGCTGCCATATATATATAATGTACAGTGCTGCCCCTATATATAATGTACAGTGCTGCCCCTATATATAATGTACAGTGCTGCCATATATATAATGTACAGTGCTGCCCCTATATATAATGTACAGTGCTGCCCTATATATAATGTACAGTGCTGCCCCTATATATAATGTACAGTGCTGCCATATATATAATGTACAGTGCTGCCATATATATAATGTACAGTGCTGCCCTATATATAATGTACAGTGCTGCCATATATATAATGTACAGTGCTGCCCTATATATATAATGTACAGTGCTGCCCTGTGTATATATATAATGTACAGTGCTGCCATATATATAATGTACAGTGCTGCCCCTATATATAATGTACAGTGCTGCCTTATATATAATGTACAGTGCTGCCCCTATATATAATGTACAGTGCTGCCATATATATAATGTACAGTGCTGCCATATATATAATGTACAGTGCTGCCCTATATATAATATACAGTGCTGCCATATATATATAATGTACAGTGCTGCCCTATATATATAATGTACAGTGCTGCCCTGTGTATATATATAATGTACAGTGCTGCCCTGTGTATATATATAATGTTCAATGCTGCCATATATATAATGTACAGTGCTGCCCCTATATATAATGTACAGTGCTGCCCTATATATAATGTACAGTGCTGCCCCTATATATAATGTACAGTGCTGCCATATATATAATGTACAGTGCTGCCATATATATAATGTACAGTGCTGCCCTATATATAATGTACAGTGCTGCCCTATATATAATGTACAGTGCTGCCATATATATATAATGTACAGTGCTGCCCTATATATATAATGTACAGTGCTGCCCTGTGTATATATATAATGTACAGTGCTGCCATATATATAATGTACAGTGCTGCCCTATATATAATGTACAGTGCTGCCATATATATATAATGTACAGTGCTGCCCTATATAATGTACAGTGCTGCCCTGTGTATATATATATAATGTACAGTGCTGCCATATATATAATGTACAGTGCTGCCCCTATATATAATGTACAGTGCTGCCTTATATATAATGTACAGTGCTGCCCCTATATATAATGTACAGTGCTGCCATATATATAATGTACAGTGCTGCCATATAAATAATGTACAGTGCTGCCCTATATATAATGTACAGTGCTGCCATATATATATAATGTACAGTGCTGCCATATATATATATAATGTACAGTGCTGCCCTATATATACAATGTACAGTGCTGCCCTGTGTATATATATAATGTACAGTGCTGCCATATATATAATGTACAGTGCTGCCCTATATATAATGTACAGTGCTGCCATATATATATATAATGTACAGTGCTGCCCTATATATACAATGTACAGTGCTGCCCTGTGTATATATATATAATATACAGTGCTGCCCTATATATAATGTACAGTGCTGCCATATATATAATGTACAGTGCTGCCCTATATATAATGTACAGTGCTGCCATATATATATAATGTACAGTGCTGACCTATATATATATAATGTACAGTGCTGCCCTGTGTATATATATAATGTACAGTGCTGCCATATATAATGTACAGTGCTGCCCCTATATATAATGTACAGTGCTGCCCTATATATAATGTACAGTGCTGCCCCTATATATAATGTACAGTGCTGCCATATATATAATGTACAGTGCTGCCATATATATAATGTACAGTGCTGCCCTATATATAATGTACAGTGCTGCCATATATATATAACTAGACTGTGGCCCGATTCTAACGCATCGGGTATTCTAGAATATGCATCTCCCCGTAGTTTATGAACAATGATGATTCCAGAATTCGCGGCAGACTGTGCCCGTCGCTGATTGGTCGAGGCAACCTTTATGACATCATCGTCGCCATTGCAACCATTATGACATCATCGTCGCTGTGCCCATCGCTGATTGGTCGAGGCAACCTTTATGACATCATTGTCGCCATGGCAACCATTATGACATCATCGTCGCTGTGCCCGTTGCTGATTGGTCGAGGCCTGGCGGCCTCAACCAATCAGACGCGGGATGTCTACGTCCTTTATGACATCATCGTCACTGTGCTCGTCGCTGATTGGTCGAGGCCTGGCGGCCTGGCGGCCTCGACCAATCAGAGACGCGGGATTTCTAACGCATCGGGTATTCTAGAATATGCATGTCCCCTTAGTATATGGACAATGATGATTCCAGAATTCGCGGCAGACTGTGCCCGTCGCTGATTGGTCGAGGCAACCTTTATGACATCATCGTCGCCATGGCAACTATTATGACATCATCGTCGCTGTGCCCGTTGCTGATTGGTCGAGGCCTGGCGGTCTCGACCAATCAGAGACGCGGGATGTCTACGTCCTTTATGACATCATCGTCGCTGTGCCCGTTGCTGATTGGTCGAGGCCTGGCGGCCTCGACCAATCAGAGACGCGGGATTTCTACGTCGATGCTGTGCCGGTCTCTGATTGGTCGAGGCAACCTTTATGACATCATCGTCGCCATGGCAACCATTATGACATCATCGTCGCTGTGTATTCTAGCATCGGGTATTCTAGAATATGCATGTCCCCGTAGTATATGGACAATGATGATTCCAGAATTCGCGGCAGACTGTGCCCGTCGCTGCTTGGTCGAGGCAACCTTTATGACATCATCGTCGCCATGGCAACCATTATGACATCATCGTCGCTGTGCCCGTTGCTGATTGGTCGAGGCCTGGCGGCCTCGACCAATCAGAGACGCGGGATTTCTACGTCGATGCTGTGCCGGTCTCTGATTGGTCGAGGCCTGGCGGCCTCGACCAATCAGAGAGCCGGGATTTCCAGGACAGACAGACAGACAGACGGAAAAACCCTTAGACAATTATATATATAGATGTACAGTGCTGCCCTGTGTATATATATAATGTACAGTGCTGCCTCTATATAATATAGTGTTGCCCCTATATATAATGTACAGTGCTGCCATATATATAATGTACAGTGCTGCCCCTATATAATGTACAGTGATGCCCTATATAGAAAATGTATAGTGCCGCCCTATATATATAATGTATAGTGCCGCCCTATATATATATAATGTACAGTGCCGTCCTATCTATATAATGTACAGTGCCGCCCTATATATATATAATGTACAGTGCCGCCCTATATATATAATGTACAGTGCCGCCCTATATATATAATGTACAGTGCCGCCCTATATATATAATGTACAGTGCTGCCCTATGTATATATAATGTACAGTGCCGCCCTATATATATAATGTACAGTGCTGCCCTATGTATATATAATGTACAGTGCTGCCCTATCTATATAATGTACAGTGCTGCCCTATGTATATATAATGTACAGTGCCACCCTATCTATACAATGTACAGTGCCGCCCTATATATCTAGTATACAGTACCGCCCTATCTATATAATGTACAGTGCTGCCCTATCTATATAATGTACAGTGCTGCCCTATCTATATAATGTACAGTGCTGCCCCTATATATATAATGTACAGTGCTGCCGTATCTATATAATGTACAGTGCTGCCATATATATATATATATAATATATAGTGCTGCCCTATATATATAATGTACAGTGCTGCCCTATCTATATAATGTACAGTACTGCCCTATCTATCTATCTATCTATATATATATATATATATATATATATATATATAATGTACAGTGCTGCCCCTATATATATATATAATGTACATTGCTGCCCTATATATAATGTACAGTGCCGCCATATCTATATAGTGTACAGTACTGCCCTATATATATAATGTACAGTGCTGCACTATATATATATATATATATATATACTAGATGGTGGCCCGATTCTAACGCATCGGGTATTCTAGAATATGCATGTCCATGTAGTATATTGCACAGCCATGTAGTATATTGCACAGCCACGTAGTATATTGCACAGACACGTAGTATATTGCCCAGTCACGTAGTATATTGCCCAGCCACGTAGTATATTGCCCAGTTACGTAGTATATAGCGCAGACACGTAGTATTTTGCCCAGCCACGTAGTATATTGCACAGCCACATAGTATATTGCCCAGCCACGTAGTATATTGCCCAGCCACATAGTATATTGCCCACCACGTAGTATATTGCCCAGTCACGTAGTATATTGCCCAGCCACATAGTATATTGCCCAGCCACGTAGTATATTGCCCAGTCACGTAGTATATTGCCCAGCCACGTAGTATATTGCTCAGTCACGTAGTATATTGCCCAGCCACGTAGTATATTGCCCAGCCACATAGTATATTGCACAGCCACGTAGTATATTGCACAGCCCATGTAGTATATTGCACAGCCCACGTAGTATATAGCACAGCCCACGTAGTATATTGGCCAGCCACGTAGTATATTGCCCAGTGACGTAGTATACAGCACAGTGCCACGTAATATATTGCCCAGCTATGTAGTATATTGCCCAGCTATGTAGTATATTGCCCAGTGACGTAGTATACAGCACAGAGCCACGTAGTATATGGCCCAGTTACGTAGTATATTGCCCAGCCACGTAGTATATTGCCCAGTTACGTAGTATATTGCCCAGTGACGTAGTATACAGCACAGACCCACGTAGTATATTGCCCAGTCACGTAGTATATTGCCCAGCTACATAGTATATTGCCCAGTTACGTAGTATATTGCCCAGCCACGTAGTATATTGCCCAGCCACGTAGTATATTGCACAGCCACGTAGTATATTGCCCAGCCACGTAGTATATTGCCTAGCCACATAGTATATTGCCCAGCCACGTAGTATATTGCCCACTCACGTAGTATATTGCCCAGCCACGTAGTATATTGCCCAGTTACGTAGTATATTGCCCAGCCACGTAGTATATTGCCCAGCCACGTAGTATATTGCCCAGTTACGTAGTATATTGCACAGCCACATAGTATATTGCCCAGCCACGTAGTATATTGCCCAGTCACGTAGTATATTGCCCAGCCACATAGTATATTGCACAGCCCACGTAGTATATTGCCCAGCCACGTAATATATTGGCCAGCCACGTAGTATATTGCCCAGCCACGTAGTATATTGCCCAGTGACGTAGTATACAGCACAGTGCCACTTAATATATTGCCCAGCTATGTAGTATATTGCCCAGCTATGTAGTATATTGCCCAGTGACGTAGTATACAGCACAGAGCCACGTAGTATATGGCCCAGTTACGTAGTATATTGCCAGCCACGTAGTATATTGCCCAGTTACGTAGTATATTGCCCAGTGACGTAGTATACAGCACAGAGCCACGTAGTATATTGCCCAGTCACGTAGTATATTGCCCAGCTACGTAGTATATTGCCCAGTTACGTAGTATATTGCCCAGCCACGTAGTATATTGCCCAGTTACGTGGTATATTGCCCAGCCACGTAGTATATTGCCCAGCCACGTAGTATATTGCCCAGTTACGTACAGCACAGAGCCACGTAGTATATTGCCCAGTCACGTAGTATATTGCGCAGTCACGTAGTATATTGCCCAGTCACGTAGTATTTTGCCCAGTGACGTAGTATATTGCCCAGCCACGTAGTATATTGCCCAGCCACGTAGTATATTGCCCAGTTACGTAGTATATTGCCCAGTGACATAGTATATTGCCCAGCCACGTGGTATATTGCCCAGCCACGTAGTATATTGCCCAGCCACGTAGTATATTGCCCAGTTACGTAGTATATTGCCCAGTGACGTAGTATATTGCCCAGCCACGTGGTATATTGCCCAGTGACGTACAGCACAGAGCCACGTAGTATATTGCCCAGTCACGTAGTATATTGCGCAGTCACGTAGTATATTGCCCAGTCACGTAGTATATTGCCCAGTGACTTAGTATATTGCCCAGTCACGTAGTATTTTGCCCAGTGACGTAGTATATTGCCCAGTCACGTAGTATATTGCCCAGTGACTTAGTATATTGCCCAGTCACGTAGTATTTTCCCCAGTGACGTAGTATATTGCCCAGTAGTATACAGCACAGAGCCACGTAGTATATTGCACGGCGACATAGTATACAGCACAGAGCCTCGTAGTATATTGCCCAGCCACGTAGTATATTGCCCAGTCACGTAGTATTTTGCCCAGTGACGTAGTATATTGCCCAGTCACGTAGTATATTACCCAGTGACTTAGTATATTGCCCAGTCACGTAGTATTTTGCCCAGTGACGTAGTATATTGCCCAGTAGTATACAGCACAGAGCCACGTAGTATATTGCACGGCGACGTAGCATACAGCACAGAGCCTCGTAGTATATTGCCCAGTCACGTAGTATATTGCCCAGCCACGTAGTATATTGCCCAGTTACGTAGTATATTGCCCAGCCACATAGTATATCTAATCACACAACCAAGTACTTCAATAAAGCCACAAGTGCTATGTGCAAAAAGAGGGATAAAAAATGCTCAATATCTACCTTATGGGGTCGCCACGTCCCATAGTTGCGCACCCCCTGACGAAGGATAACTTCCGAAACGCGAGTCAGGGTTGCGCAACTACGGGACGTGGCGACCCCATAAGGTAGATATTGAGCATTTTTTATCCCTCTTTTTGCACATAGCAATTTTGGCTTTATTGAAACAATTGGTTGTGTGATTAGATTTTGATATTTGAATTGCTGCTCTTGCACATTGCACTTTGTATATGATAATATTTTATACCTGGACTTAATACACTCCCTATATTTTTTTTAATTATTTGAGCACACAATTATATATTTGCACATTTTGAGTTTTTTATCATTGAGGGATTTATTGATATACCGTATATATATTCAGGGTGGACCATTACTACTTTTTTCGTGTAAGCAACTATATGTGTTGTTCTTTAGTCCTGTCATGCGCACAGGTATCTGTATTTTAATTTTGCCATCAGTAATTAATAAAGGCATTTTATAATCTATTACCTGTGTGGTGCTTCTCTGGTAATCCATAGATTGGTTGTTTAGGCTGTTCTTCTTGGTTTGGTGGTTTCCACTTCTTTCACAGAGTATCGGACTATTGAATCTGTATTTTTTATACATATTTTATATTGTTTTTATATTTGTATTGGAGTAATTTTCGGTACATCTGTGTTTTTAATCTAAAGTGTCAGATCAGCGATCTGTCACTATAATGTGATGTCCCCCCCCTTAGGCAATGAAAAAAGTAAAAAAAAAATATTTACATGTGTAAAAAACAAAAATAAATTCCTAAATAAAAAAAATAAATATATATATATATTGTTCCAATAAATACATTTCTTTACCTAATTAAAAAAAAAACTATAAAAGTACACATATTTAGTATCGCCACGTCCGTAACGACCCGACCTATAAAACTGTCCCACTAGTTAACCCCTTCAGCGAACACCGTAAAAAAAAGAGGCAAAAAACGACGCTTTATTATCATACCGCCAAACAAAAGGTGGAATAACACGCGATCAAAAAGATGGATATAAATAACCATGGTACCGCTGAAAAC
This sequence comes from Ranitomeya imitator, assembly GCF_032444005.1. Classification (NCBI taxonomy): domain Eukaryota; kingdom Metazoa; phylum Chordata; class Amphibia; order Anura; family Dendrobatidae; genus Ranitomeya; species Ranitomeya imitator. Next base: position 39,524,546 of record NC_091284.1, read on the forward strand.
GTCATCTTGTCCCGCCATACAGCATGATCAACAAAAAAATAAAAAAGTTCTAGTCCTCAAAATAAAGCGATACAAGAATAATTATTTTTTATATAAAATAGTTTTTATCGTATAAAAGCGCCAAAACATAAAAAAGATATAAATGAGGTATTGCTGTAATCATTCTGACTTGAAGAATAAAACTGCATTATCAATTTTACCAAACGTGGAACGGTATAAGCGCCCCCCCAAAAGAAATTCATGAATAACTGGTTTTTGTTCATTCTACCTCACAAAAATCGGAATAAAAAGCGATCAAAAAATGTCACGTGCCCAAAAATGGAACCAATAAAAACGTCATCTCGTCCCGCAAAAAACAAGACCTCGCATGACTCTGTGGACCAAAATATGGAAAAATTATAGCTCTCAAAATGTGGAGATGCAAAAAATATTTTTTTGCAATAAAAAGCGTCTTTTAGTGTGTGTGTTACGGCTGCCAATCATAAAAATCCGCTTAAAAACGCGCTAAAAAAGTAAATCAAACCCCCCCTTCATCACCCCCTTAGTTAGGGAAAAATTATAACATTTTAAAAAATGTATTTGTTTCCATTTTCCCATTAGGGTTAGGGTCAGGGTTGGGCCTAAAGTTAGGGTTAGGGTTGGGGCTAAAGTTAGGGTTGGGGTTAGAGATAGGGTTGGGGCTAAAGTTAGGGTTAGGGTGGGTCTAAAGTTAGGGTTAGGGTTGGGGCTAAAGTTAGGGTTGGGGTTAGGGTTGGGGCTAAAGTTAGGGCTGGGGTTGGGGTTAAAGTCAGTGTTGGGGATAAATTTAGGGTTAGGGTTGGGGCTAAAGTTAGGGTTTGGATTACATTTATGGTTGGGAATAGGGTTGGGATTATGGTTAGGGGTGTGGTTAGGGTTGGGATTAGGGTTAGGGGTGTGTTTGGGTTAGGGTTTCAGTTAGAATTGGGGGTTTCCACTGTTTAGGCACATCAGGGGCTCTCCAAACGCGACATAGCGTCCGATCTCAATTCCAGCCAATTCTGCGTTGAAAAAGTAAAACAGTGCTCCTTCCCTTCCAAGCTCTCCCGTGCGCCCAAACAGGGTTTACCCCAACATGTGGGGTATCAGCGTACTCAGGACAAATTGGACAACAACTTTTGGGGTCTAGTTTCTCCTGCTACCATTGGGAAAATACAAAGCTGGGGGCTAAAAAATAATTTGTGTTGAAAAAAAAATGATTCGTTATTTTCACGGCTCTGCATTATAAACTGTAGTGAAACACTTGGGGGTTCAAAGTTCTCACAACACATCTAGATAAGTTCCTTGGGGGGTTTAGTTTCCAATATGGGGTCACTTGTGGGGGGTTTCTACTGTTTAGGCACATCAGCGGCTCTGCAAATGCAACATGACGCCTGCAGACCAATCCATCTAAGTCTGCATTCCAAACGGCGCACCTTCCCTTCCAAGCTCTGCCATTCACCCAAACGGTGGTTCTCCCCCACATATGGGATATTAGCGTACTCAGGACAAATTGGTCAACAACTTTTGGGGTTCAATTTCTCCTGTTACCCTTGGGAAAATACAAAACTGGGGGCTAAAAAATAATTTTTGTGGGAAAAAAAAAGAATTTTTGTTTTCACAGCTCTGCGTTATAAACTGTAGTGAAACACTTGGAGGTTCAAAGTTTTCATAACACATCTAGATAAGTTCCTTAGGGGGTCTTCTTTACAAAATTGTGTCACTTGTGGGGGGTTTCAATGTTTAGGCACATCAGGGGCTCTCCAAACGCGACATGGTGTCCTATCTCAATTCCAGTCAATTTTGCATTGAAAAGTCAAACGGAGCTCCTTCCCTTCCGAGCTCTGCCATGCGCCCAAACAGTGGTTTACCTTGACATATGGGGTATCAGCGTACTCAGGACAAATTTTGCAACAACTTTTGGAGTCCAATTTCTTCTGTTACCCTTGGGAAAATTAAAAATTGGGGCGAAAAGATCATTTTTGTGAAAAAATATGATTTTTTATTTTTATGGCTCTACATTATAAACTTCTGTGAAGCACTTGGTGGGTCAAAGTGCTCACCACACATCTAGATAAGTTCCTTAGGGGGTCTACTTTCCAAAATGGTGTCAATTGTGGGGGGGTTTCAATGTTTAGGCATATTAGGGGCTCTCCAAACGCAACATGGCGTCCCATCTCAATTCCAGTCAATTTTGCATTGAAAAGTCAAATGGCGCTCCTTCTCTTCTGAGCTCTGCCATGCGCACAAACAGTGGTTTACCCCCACATATGGGGTATCAGCGTACTCAGGTCAAATTGCAGAACAACTTTAGGCGTCCAGTTTCTCCTGTTACCATTGGGAAAATAAAAAATTGGGGGCGAAAAAAATCATTTTTGTGAAAAAATATGATTTTTTATTTTTATGGCTCTACAATATAAACTTCTGTGAAGCACTTGGTGGGTTAAAGTGCTCACCACACATCTAGATAAGTTCCTTAGGGTGTCTACTTTCGAAAATGGTGTAACTTGTGGGGAATTTCAATGTTTAGGCAAATCAGGGGCTCTCCCAACGCGACCTTTCATCCCATCTCAATTCTATTCAATTTTGCATTGAAAAGTCAAATGATGCTCCTTCCCTTCCGAGCTCTGCCATGCACCCAAACAGTGGTTTACCCCCACATATGGGGTATCAGTGTACTCAGGACAAATTGTACAACTTTTGTGGTCCAATTTCTACTGTTACCCTTGGTAAAATAAAACAAATTGGAGCTGAAGTAAATTTTTTGTAAAAAAAAAAGTTATGTTCATTGTTTTTAAACATTCCAAAAATTCATGTGAACCCCCACAAGGGTTAAAAAACTTCTTGAATGTGGTTTTGAGCACCTTGAGATGTGCAGTTTTTAGAATGGTGTCACACTTGAGTATTTTCTATCACATAGACCCCTCAAAGTGACTTCAAATGTGATGTGGTCCCTAAAAAAAATGGTGTTGTAAAAATGAGAAATTGCTGGTCAAATTTTAACCCTGATTACTCCCTAACAAAAAAAAATGTTGGTTCCAAAATTGTGCTGATGTAAAGTAGACATGTGGGAAATGTTACTTATAAAGTAATTTATGTAATATATATCTGTGATTTAAGGGCATAAAAATTAAAAGTTGGAAAATTGCGAAATTTTTTCACAAATAAACGCAAGTAATGTCAAATAAATTTTTGCCACTATCATGAAGTACAATATGTCACGAGAAAACAATGTCAGAATCATCAGGATCCGTTGAAGAGTTCCAGTGTTATAACCTCATAAAGGGACAGTGGTCAGAATTGTCAAAAATTAGCCCGGTCATTAATGTGCAAACCACCCTTGGGGGTAAAGGGGTTAAGCGTAGGTTAATTTTAACATTGGGAGATAGAATATCAAATAGAAAAACACATTGTATAAATTATATAAATGTAATTGCATTTTGCAGTGAGAAATATGTATTTGATCCCTCTGGCAAACAAGGCTTAATACTTGGTGGCAAAATCCTTGTTGGCAAGCACAGCAGTCAGACGTTTTTTGTAGTTGATGATGAGGTTTGCACACATGTCAGGGGGAATTTTGGTCCACTCCTTTTTGCAGATAATCTCTAAATCATTAAGATTTTGAGACTGTCGCTTCGCAACTCGCAGCATCAACTCCCTCCATAAGTTTTCTATGTGATTCAGGTCTGGAGACTGGCTAGGCCACTCCATGATCTTATTGTGCTTCTTTTTGAGCCACTCCTTTGTTGCCTTGGCTGTATGTTTTGGGTCATTGTCTTCCTGGAAGACCCAGCCATGACCCATTTTTAATATCCTGGTGGAGGGGAGAAGGTTTATGGTACATGGCTCCATCCATTCTCCCATTGATGCAGTGAAGTAGTCCTGTGCCCTTAGCAGAGAAACACCCTCAAAATATAATGTTTCCACCTCCATGCTTGACAGTGGGGACGGTGTTCTTTAGTCATAGGCAGCATTTCTCTTCCTCCAAACACGGCGAGTTGAGTTAATGCCAAAGACCTCAATTTTTGTCTTATCTGACCACAGCACCTTCTCCCAATCACTCACAGAATCATCCAGGTGTTCATTGGCAAACTTCAGACGGGCCTGCACATGTGCCTTCTTGAGCCGGGGACCTTGCGGGCACTGCTGTTGTGAATTCTGTTGTCGGGCTCCCTCCTGTGCTCATGAATGGTACTTCGGCTGGTTCTGTCCATGGACTTCCTCTGGTGGGTGTTTCTGAGTTTCCTTCCACAGGTGATGAGGTTAATTCGTTAGCTGGCTGCTCTATTTAACTCCACTTAGATCTTTGCTCCATGCCACCTGTCAATGTTCCAGTATTGGTCTAGTTCACTCCTGGATCGTTCTTGTGACCTGTCTTCCCAGCAGAAGCTAAGTTCCTGCTTGTATTTTCTTTGGTTTGCTATTTTTCTGTCCAGCTTGCTATTTTTATTGTTGTCTTGCTTGCTGGAAGCTCTGGGACGCAGAGGGAGCGCCTCCGCACCGTGAGTCGGTGCGGAGGGTCTTTTTGCGCCCTCTCCGTGGTCTTTTTGTAGGTTTTTGTGCTGACCGCAAAGCAACCTTTCCTATCCTCAGTCTGTTCAGTAAGTCGGGCCTCACTTTGCTAAATCTATTTCATCTCTGTGTTTGTATTTTCATCTTTACTCACAGTCATTATATGTGGGGGGCTGCCTTTTCCTTTGGGGAATTTCTCTGAGGCAAGGTAGGCTTATTTTTCAATCTTCAGGGCTAGCTAGTTCCTTAGGCTGTGCCGAGTTGCATAGGGAGCGTTAGGAGCAATCCACGGCTATTTCTAGTGTGTGTGATAGGATTAGGGATTGCGGTCAGCAGGGTTCCCACGTCCCAGAGCTCGTCCTTTATTATCAGTAACTATCAGGTCATTCCGTGTGCTCTTAACCACCAGGTCCATTATTGTCCTGACCACCAGGTCATAACAGTACAGGTGGCCCAAAGTACTAATGCATCTCAATAGAGGGATAAGAGAAGTTCTGAGACCATTTTTTTTTCTTTGCAGTGTGTTTTGTCTCTCTTTTCCCCTTTACCTCTGGGTGGTTCAGGACACAGGTGTAAACATGGACATTCAAGGTCTGTCCTCTTGGATGGATAATCTCACTACAAGGGTACAAAACATTCAAGATTTTGTGGTTCAGAATCCAATGTCAGAGCCTAGGATTCCAATTACTGATTTGTTTTTTGGTGATAGATCTAAGTTCTTGAATTTCAAAAATAATTGTAAATTGTTTCTTGCCTTGAAACCTCGCTCCTCAGGTGACCCTGTTCAACAAGTAAAGATCATTATTTCTTTGTTACGTGGTGACCCTCAAGACTGGGCATTTTCCCTTGCGCCAGGAGATCCGGCATTGCGTGATGTTGATGCGTTTTTCCTGGCGCTTGGATTGCTTTATGACGAACCTAATTCAGTGGATCAGGCAGAGAAAATCTTGCTGGCTCTGTGTCAGGGTCAGGATGAAGCGGAGATATATTGTCAGAAGTTTAGAAAGTGGTCTGTGCTCACTCAGTGGGATGAATGTGCCCTGGCAGCAATCTTCAGAAAGGGTCTCTCTGAAGCCCTTAAGGATGTCATGGTGGGATTTCCCATGCCTGCTGGTCTGAATGAGTCTATGTCTTTGGCCATTCAGATCGAACGACGCTTGCGTGAGCGTAAAGCTGTGCACCATTTGGCGGTACTATCTGAGCCTGGGTCTGAGCCTATGCAATGTGATAGGACTTTGACCAGAGCTGAACGGCAAGAACACAGACGTCGGAATGGGCTATGTTTTTACTGTGGTGATTCCACTCATGATATCTCCGATTGTCCTAAGCGCACTAAGCGGTTCGCTAGGTCTGCCACCATTGGTACGGTACAGTCTAAATTTCTATTGTCCGTTACTCTGATTTTCTCTTTGTCATCCTATTCTGTTATGGCATTTGTGGATTCAGGCGCTGCCCTGAATTTGATGGACTTGGAGTATGCTAGGCGCTGTGGTTTTTTCTTGGAGCCCTTGCAGTATCCTATTCCATTGAGAGGAATTGATGCTACGCCTTTGGCCAAGAATAAGCCTAAGTACTGGACCCAATTGACCATGTGCATGGCTCCTGCACATCAGGAGGATATCCGCTTTCTGGTGTTGCATAATCTGCATGATGTGGTCGTTTTGGGGTTGCCATGGCTACAGGTTCATAATCCAGTATTAGACTGGAAATCTATGTCTGTGTCCAGCTGGGGTTGCCAGGGGGTACATGGTGATGTTCCATTTTTGTCTATTTCGTCTTCCACTCCTGAAGTTCCAGAGTTTTTGTCGGATTATCAGGATGTATTTGATGAGCCCAAAGCCAGTGCCCTACCTCCTCATAGGGATTGCGATTGTGCAATTAATTTGATTCCTGGTAGTAAGTTTCCTAAGGGCCGATTGTTCAATTTATCTGTGCCAGAACACGCCGCTATGCGGAGTTATATAAAGGAATCCTTGGAGAAAGGCCATATTCGCCCGTCGTCATCACCGTTAGGAGCAGGGTTCTTTTTTGTGGCCAAGAAGGATGGTTCTTTGAGACCTTGTATTGATTACCGCCTTCTTAATAAAATTACAGTCAAATTTCAGTATCCTTTGCCGTTGCTGTCTGATTTGTTTGCTCGTATTAAAGGGGCTAGTTGGTTCACCAAGATAGATCTTCGAGGGGCGTATAATCTTGTACGTATTAAACAAGGCGATGAATGGAAAACAGCATTTAATACGCCCGAGGGCCATTTTGAGTACCTGGTTATGCCATTCGGGCTTTCCAATGCTCCATCAGTATTTCAGTCCTTTATGCATGACATCTTCCGATAGTACCTGGATAAATTCCTGATTGTGTATTTGGATGATATTTTGGTCGTTTCGGATGATTGGGAGTCTCATGTGAAGCAGGACAGAATGGTGTTCCAGGTCCTTCGTGCGAATTCCTTGTTTGTGAAGGGGTCAAAGTGTCTCTTTGGAGTTCAGAAGGTTTCATTTTTGGGGTTCATTTTTTCCCCTTCTACTATCGAGATGGACCCTGTTAAAGTCCAGGCCATTTACGATTGGACTCAGCCGACATCTGTGAAGAGCCTGCAAAAGTTCCTGGGCTTTGCTAATTTTTATCGGCGCTTCATCGCTAATTTTTCTAGTGTTGCTAAACCGTTGACTGATTTGACCAAGAAAGGTGCTGATGTGGTCAATTGGTCTTCTGCAGCTGTAGAGGCTTTTCAGGAGTTGAAGCGTCGTTTTTCTTCTGCCCCTGTGTTGTGCCAGCCAGATGTTTCGCTCCCGTTTCAGGTTGAGGTTGATGCTTCTGAGATTGGAGCAGAGGCTGTTTTGTCGCAAAGAAGTTCTGATGGCTCGGTGATGAACCCATGTGCTTTCTTTTCTAGAAAGTTTTCGCCTGCTGAGCGTAATTATGATGTTGGTAATCGAGAGTTGTTGGCCATGAAGTGGGCATTCGAGGAGTGGCGTCATTGGCTTGAAGGAGCCAAGCATTGCGTGGTGGTCTTGACAGATCACAAGAATTTGACTTATCTTGAGTCTGCCAAACTGTTGAATCCGAGACAGGCTCGATGGTCGTTATTTTTCTCCCGTTTTGATTTTGTGGTTTCGTACCTTCCGGGCTCTAAGAATGTGAAGGCTGATGCCCTGTCAAGGAGTTTTGTGCCTGACTCTACGGGTGTTCCTGAGCCGGCGGGTATTCTCAAAGAGGGGGTAATTTTGTCTGCCATCTCCCCTGATTTGCGGCGGGTGCTGCAAAAATTTCAGGCTGATAGACCTGACCGTTGCCCAGCGGAGAAACTGTTTGTCCCTGATAGATGGACTAGTAGAGTTATCTCTGAGATTCATTGTTCAGTGTTGGCTGGGCATCCTGGAATCTTTGGTACCAGAGATTTGGTGGCTAGATCCTTTTGGTGGCCGTCTTTGTCACGGGATGTGCGTTCTTTTGTGCAGTCCTGTGGGACTTGTGCTCGGGCTAAGCCCTGCTGTTCTCGTGCTAGTGGGTTGCTTTTGCCCTTGCCGGTCCCGAAGAGGCCCTGGACGCATATTTCTATGGATTTTATTTCGGATCTCCCCGTCTCTCAAAAGATGTCGGTCATTTGGGTGGTTTGTGATCGCTTTTCTAAGATGGTCCATTTGGTACCTTTGTCTAAATTGCCTTCCTCCTCTGATTTGGTGCCATTGTTTTTCCAGCATGTGGTTCGTTTACATGGTATCCCGGAGAACATCGTTTCTGACAGAGGTTCCCAGTTTGTTTCGAGGTTTTGGCGATCCTTTTGTGCTAGGATGGGCATTGATTTGTCTTTTTCCTCGGCTTTCCATCCTCAGACAAATGGCCAAACCGAACGAACTAATCAAACTTTGGAAACATATCTGAGATGCTTTGTTTCTGCTGATCAGGATGATTGGGTGTCCTTTTTGCCGTTGGCTGAGTTCGCCCTTAATAATCGGGCCAGCTCGGCTACTTTGGTTTCGCCGTTTTTCTGCAATTCTGGTTTCCATCCTCGTTTTTCTTCAGGGCAGGTTGAGTCTTCGGACTGTCGTGGTGTAGATACTGTGGTGGATAGGTTGCAGCAGATTTGGACTCATGTGGTGGACAATTTGACATTGTCCCAGGAGAAGGCTCAACGTTTCGCTAACCGCCGGCGCTGTGTGGGTCCCCGACTTCGTGTTGGGGATTTGGTTTGATTGTCGTCTCGTTATGTTCCTATGAAGGTTTCCTCTCCTAAGTTTAAGCCTTGTTTCATTGGTCCGTATAAGATTTCTGAGGTTATCAATCCTGTGTCATTTCGTTTGGCCCTTCCTGCTTCTTTTGCCATCCATAATGTGTTCCATACGTCGTTATTGCGGAGATACGTGGCCCCTGTGGTTCCATCCGTTGATCCTCCTGCCCCATGTTGGTTGAGGGGGAGTTGGAGTATGTGGTGGAGAAGATTTTGGATTCTCGTATTTCGAGACGGAAACTCCAGTACCTGGTCAAGTGGAAGGGTTATGGTCAGGAAGATAATTCCTGGGTTTTTGCCTCTGATGTTCATGCTGCCGATCTGGTTCGTGCCTTTCATTTGGCTCATCCTGGTCGGCCTGGGGGCTCTGGTGAGGGTTCGGTGACCCCTCCTCAAGGGGGGGTACTGTTGTGAATTCTGTTGTCGGGCTCCCTCCTGTGGTCTTGAATGGTACTTCGGCTGGTTCTGTCCATGGACTTCCTCTGGTGGGTGTTTCTGAGTTTCCTTCCACAGGTGACGAGGTTAATTCGTTAGCTGGCTGCTCTATTTAACTCCACTTAGATCTTTGCTCCATGCCACCTGTCAATGTTCCAGTATTGGTCTAGTTCACTCCTGGATCGTTCTTGTGACCTGTCTTCCCAGCAGAAGCTAAGTTCCTGCTTGTATTTTCTTTGGTTTGCTATTTTTCTGTCCAGCGTGCTATTTTTATTGTTGTCTTGCTTGCTGGACGCTCTGGGACGCAGAGGGAGCGCCTCCGCACCGTGAGTCGGTGCGGAGGGTCTTTTTGCGCCCTCTCCGTGGTCTTTTTGTAGGTTTTTGTGCTGACCGCAAAGCAACCTTTCCTATCCTCAGTCTGTTCAGTAAGTCGGGCCTCACTTTGCTAAATCTATTTCATCTCTGTGCTTGCATTTTCATCTTTACTCACAGTCATTATATGTGGGGGGCTGCCTTTTCCTTTGGGGAATTTCTCTGAGGCAAGGTAGGATTTATTTTTCTATCTTCAGGGCTAGCTAGTTTCTTAGGCTGTGCCGAGTTGCATAGGGAGCGTTAGGCGCAATCCACGGCTATTTCTAGTGTGTGTGATAGGATTAGGGATTGCGGTCAGCAGAGTTCCCAGAGCTCGTCCTTTATTATCAGTAACTATCAGGTCATTCCGTGTGCTCTTAACCACCAGGTCCATTATTGTCCTGACCACCAGGTCATAACACACTGCAGGATTTTATACCTTTACGGAGTAATGTGTTACCAATGGTTTTCTTGGTGACTGTGTTCCCAGCTGCCTTGAGATCAATAAAAAGTTCCCCCCATGTAGTTTTAGGCTGATCTCTCACTTTCCTTATAATCAAGGATACCCCACAAGGTGAGATTTTGCATGGTGCCCCAGATCGATGTCGATTGACAGTCATTTTGCATTTCTTCCATTTTCTTACTATTGCACTATTGCACTGTTGTCTCCTTCTCACCCAGCATCTTACTTATGGTTTTGTAGCCCATTCCGGCTTTGTGCAGGTCTATGATCTTGTCCCTGACATCCTTATAAAGCTCTTTGGTCTTGCCCATGTTGTAGAGGTTAGAGTCTGACTGTTTAATTGAGTCTGTGGACAGCAGTCTTTTATAAAGCTGACTATGTAAGACAGCTGTCTTTAATGCAGGCAACGCTTTAATTAGGAGCATCTAACTGGTCTGTAGGAGCCAGAACTCTTAATGGTTGGTAGGGGATCAAATACTTATTTCTCACTGCAAAATGCAAATAAATTTATATAATTTATACAATGTGATTTTCTGGATTTTATTTTTGATATTCTATCTCTCAATGTTAAAATTAACCTACCCTTAAAATTATAGACTGTTCATGTCTTTGTCAGTGGGAAAACTTACAGAATCAGCCAGGGATCAAATACTTATTTCTCCCACTGTATATACTATACGGTGTTGCCCCCAATACATACTGTACGGTTATGCCCCTATATAATGTACGGTGCTTCCTCTATATATAATGTATGGTGCTTCCTCTATATATAATGTACGGTGCTGTCCATATATACAGTGGGTATGGAAAGTATTCAGACCCCTTTAAAATTTTCACTCTTTTTTTCATTGTAGCCATTTGGTAAATTCAAAAAAGTTCATTTTTTTCTCATTAATGTACACTCTGCACCCCATCCTGACTAAAGAAAACTAGAAATGTAGAATTTTTTGCAAATTTAAAAAAAAAAGAAAATCTGAAACATCACATGGTCATAAGTATTCATCCCCTTTGCTCAGTATTGAGGAGAAGCACCTTTTGAGCTAGTACAGCCATGAGTCTTCTTGGGAATGATGCAACAAGTTTTTCACACCTGGATTTGGGGTTCCTCTGCCATTCTTCCTTGCAGATCCTCTCCAGTTCCGTCAGGTTGGATGGTGAATGTTGGTGGACAGCCATTTTCAGGTCTCTCCAGAGATGATCAGTTGGGTTCCAGTCAAGGCTCTGGCTGGGCCAGTCAAGAATGGTCACAGAGTTGTTCTGAAGCCACTCCTTTGTTATTTTAGCTGTGTGCTTAGGGTCATTGTCTTGTTGGACGGTGAACCTTCGCTAAGTCTGAGGTCCAGAGCACTCTGGAAGAAGTCTTCATCCAGGATATCTCTGTATTTGGCCGCATTCATGTTTCCTTCAATGGGAACCAGTCATCCTGTCCCTGCAGCTGAAAAACACCCCCATAGCATGATGCTGCCACCACCATGTTTCACTGTTGGGATTGTATTGGACAGGTGATGAGCAGTGCCTGGTTTTCTCCACACATACCGCTTAGAATTATCACCAAAAAGGTCTATCTTTGTCTCATCAGACCAGAGAATCTTATTTCTTATAGTCTGGGAGTCCTTCATGTGTTTTTTTTTTTTACCAAACTCTATGCAAGTTTTCATATGTCGTGCACTGAGGGGAGGCTTCCGTCGGGCCACTCTGCCATAAAGACCTGACTGGTGGAGGGCTGCAGTGATAGTTGACTTTGTGGAACTTTCTCCCATCTTCTTACTGCATCTCTGGAGCTCAGTGTCACGATATTGTATGAAATATCATATATGTTTAGTTTCTCTTGTTAGCCAGGCTGTGGGCTAACCCCCTCCGCCCCCCTTCCCTTTCACTCAGGCAAGAGCGTGTCTTGTCAATGCATGTGGGGGGAGTTTTATTGAAGGAAGGTATTTACGACTAGGCTGAAATCTTCCTCTAGCAGAGAACTGTTAAAAGGTATCAACCACTGAGGACTCTCAATTCTAAATATTTTTAGAAGTTTTCAGAAATCCATGAGAGTCTTTGTTCTATTATTGTAAGATATTGGGCCAACGACTGGGGCTAAGAGAATATTAAATAGATATTGCTAAAGTCCATCGGAGTCTCTATCTAGCACGGTAAACCTGAGCTTCTAACTCCATCAGGTAAAAAAGTAGGGATTTCTCTGTAATGACGCATCACACATAGGACATATTTGATCTCATTAGAATGCCAATGTTAAGACGAGATGAATGCTGGGTTTGTTACCAGGTTTGTCACCTGACCGCTCATGTGACCGCGACGTCATCGAAGGTCCTTCACTCACCGCATTCTAAGGAACAGAGGCAGACGCTAGCAGCGCTGTGAGCCAGGGCCCGTCCGAGGGTGAGTATATCCATGTTTTTTATTTTTATTCTTTATTTTTTACATGAATATGGATCCCAGGGCCTGAAGGAGAGTCTCCTCTCCTCCAGACCCTGGGAACCACAAGCCGTATAAGATGACTGGGCGTAGAAGATGATCCCCGTCTCATATGGCGGGCATATCCCAAATTCTATATTTTATATGGAAAAGTTGGGGGTCGTCTTATACGCCCAGTCGTCTTATACACCAGACAATATGGTACCTTCTTTTTTACAGTATATGTCATAGCAATTTTGTAGAAGAATATTTCATATATACATTAAATAGTGTTTTTTTCCCTTTTTTCCCATTTTCTATGTCAGTAATGCAGTTTCAATGTTCTATAGTAATCATTCTTGGTAAATCATGGTGCAACCTTTATCGTTTTTCAAGCTATATGCTGTGTTTGGTTGGTACCTGTTCACACTTGTTTGGATTTGCTGGTCTTTTTCTTTGTTTGTATCAACCTCTATACTATGCAGTAGCTTCACCTCCAATGAGATATTTAAGTGGTGTAGTGCAGCGGAGTTGGTGCAGTGTGACAGACAGACAATGACCACATGAAAGTTCAAAACAAATGTCTTTTTAATGTCCGAAGAAACTTACAACTAGACAGATATCATTCGGATTGCAGCCGGGAAAACATAACTGTCTGTAACCGAGTCCTGTTTCCGTGGGCGACTGCATCGCCGTGTACACTCCAGGGTGCCAGGCCTTTTGGCTCCACTTGGCTCCGTGTTGCTTCACACAGGCTGAGCTCTGCAGAGCATCCCGCTCTGCACGCTTGTAAACAAAAACTGACACACCCACCCCTCTGCTGCAGGGTTTTTTCAAGAAACCTGTGGCTGTAGACCACATGAGACCTGGCCAGGAGGAAGCGACCGCACCACTACTATCCTGTAGTCCACTTCTAAACTAAAAGGCCTTGGCAGGTTTTCTTAAATCTGCCTTGGACAAATAGCTTGCTCAAGACCAACACTTACTTTTATTTTGCATTGCAATCACAGCTATGCCTGTGACTGCAATGTATTCAGGCAGCCTCAATACGCTTCTGTACGCATCCTGGGGGACACATAGCGACCCTCACATATAACATTGGTCACTGCCTCACAGTGGGTACAACCCCTTTAAAAAAGACCGTTCACCAGAATGTAATCGTGGCTTACAGAGAGGATAAAACTTTTTTTTCCAATAATGCTTTTATTAAACTTTTTTGACAATACAGATATAAAATTTAGATAAAACACACACAAAAAAAAAAAAAAAAAAAAAGGGGAATACAATTTGCACATTCTTGTATCAATCAGTAAGTAAATAAAATAATTTGCCTAAACATAACAAAGAAATAAAAAAAAAAAAAAAAAGGGGGGGGGGGGGGAGAAGAACACATGAGGGAAATGAAGGAAGGGGGAAGGGGGAAGAGCACACGGCTTCCACTCCTACATCCTCAGGTTTATATGTCTCAATCCGCGAATCATCCTCACAGAGGCGGACGACCTGCTATTGTTTGTTCCAAGAACCAAGTAGTCATCTTAAAACAATCTCTGATTCCTTGCTTAGTGTGAGCCGGAAGAATCGCTATAAATGGTTCCCATGTGTCAAAGAATGTCTGAGTCCTTCTCTCTTAGGATAAAACTTTTTTTTTATTTCACCTCTCTGTTTCGAAGATATTAGGAATCAAAGTATTTGGCACTTAATGATTTAACTTTTGTTAAATTCAAGAGGGTAATATCAGATAGTTTTCACCGGGGGCATGTACATCTCCATGTATGATACTGACCAATCATAAGCAAGCTGTAACAGAGTAGAAAAAGAACACACCCCCACGATAGCTCAGAGTAGGTTTCTCAGTGTGTGAGATGTATGACAGAAAATCCTAATCTCCTGGTCTAACCTCCTGCATGATTATAAAGCGTTGGGAGAGGATCACAGGAAAATTCAGATAAGGTCACAGCAGTCAGTGTGGGAGGAGGGTTAGCACAGCTGAGTTTCGCTGTGCCACATTACAAACCTTTCTATCAGTGAGCTAAGAACAGGGTGTCATTATATATCTCACACAGGAGTAGCCCAGAACATACTGCTCCCATGTGAGATGTAATGACAGCCCTGATCTCACTGCAGAGCGAATACAAGTTGCTTGAGCACAGCAGACATAAGTGTGATTACATCTTACACACTGAGAAATGTGCTCTAAGTTATTGGGGGGCGTGTTTTTTCTTCAGTGTGTTGCTGTCTGATTATGATTGGTCAGCATCATACAAGGGGGAAGAAGTACACGCCCCCAGTGAAAGCTATCTGATAATACCTACTTGGAAAGTTAACTCATTAGGTGCCACATACTTTGATTATTAAAATTTCTGCAACATAAAGGGGAAACAAAAAAAAAAATGTATTCTTCCCTACAGCCACTACTATACCCCATGTCCAGTTCAACATAAACAATTTGGCAGAAGATCCTCTTTACCACCCCAATAGTGACATTAACTTTTAGGTTTACAAAGTCAGTCGACGTTCTGCTGAATTTTCCATCGTTTTTAAGGCAAGACAAACTATGCAAGTGACGGAACTGCCGACAAAAGCCCCAACAAAAGCGCCAGATAGTTGTGTTAATGGATCCTAAAAAAAAATAAACAGCACCCCTAGTAGCGAAAAAAAATCTTATTATCACACCTCATTGATTTTCTTGCCTTGCATGAAATATAATATTCCGACATGCTTGGATGTGATCCATTTCAGAAAAATAATAAACCCTTTCACTATGGTTTGACTTGACTAATAAAAGTTTATTTTTCAGTTCTGGACAATGGTTTCCACTATATTTTAATTGAATTTTTTTATTGAGTAAAATAAATGCTTTTTTATTAAGTCTAAGTTAGTTTTTCTATCTAAAAAATGAATATAAGGATTATTAAAATAGAAAAAAAACCATCTCCCCCAACAGGTTATTAAACCCCAAAATGCCCATTTTCCGACAGTCCACTAGATATAAGCTTGATCCTGTTTTGCTTATTGGCACGTAGGCATATTAAAATAATACCGCACCCATAGAGATCTATAGGACTTTACTGTACTTTTGTATGTGTCATGTTATATATAGAAAAAAACATGATATGCATGCTGCCCATTTCTTACTGTTTTGATGGGTAGAAGTTTGGAATTTTGTTTTTACAAGTGAGAAAAAAAAACCATACCGATGTTAAAAAAGATCCTCGGACCAACAATGAAAATCCGATGAAAAAAAAAATCTGTGCAAAAGAAACGGGCTTCTGAATGAAGCCTCACCTGCCCATATAGCCGTGCTGACTAGGGTTGAGCGAAACGGGTCGAACATTTTCAAAAGTCGCCGACTTTTGACAAAGTCGGGTTTCATGAAACCCGATCCGACCCCTGTGCGGGGTCGGCCATGCAGTATGCGACTTTCGCGCCAAAGTCGCGTTTCAATGACGCGAAAAGCGCCATTTCTCAGCCAATGAAGGTAAACGCAGAGTGTGGGCAGCGTGATGACATAGGTCCTGGTCCCCACCATCTTAGAGAAGGGCATTGCAGTGATTGGCTTGCTGTCCGCGGCGTCACAGGGGCTATAAAGGGGAGTTCCCGCCGACCGCCATGTTACTGCTGCTGATCTGAGCTTAGGGAGAGGTTGCTGCCGCTTCGTCAGAAGCAGGGATAGCGTTAGGCAGGGTCCATTAACCACCAAACCGCTTGTGCTGTAGCGATTTCCACAGCCCAACACCACCTTCGGTGTGCAGGGACAGTGGAGGCTACATTTTTTTTTTTCCCCTCAGCGCTGTAGCTCATTGGGCTGCCCTAGAAGGCTCCCTGATAGCTGCATTGCTGTGTGTACGCCGCTGTGCAAACCAACTGCTTTTTTCAAAGCACAAATCCTCTTGTTCCTTCCTTTCTGCACAGCTATCTTGTTTGTTTGTCCACACTTTTTATTTAATTTGTGCATCAGTCCACTCCTTATTGCTGCCTGCCATACCTGGCTGAGATTACTGCAGGGAGATAGTAATTGAAGGACAGTTCCTTTTTTTTTGTGGGAGATTAAGATTGACATTTCTGCTAGAGTGCCATCCCTGTCTGTGCCATCTCTCACTCAGTGGGCCATAGAAAGCCTATTTATTTTTTTGCTTGATTTGGGTTCTAAAATCTACCTGAAAAAATCACATCAATCAGTGGGAGAAAAATATTGGCCTCAGGGCTTGTGTGCCACTCCTGACTCCTGTGTGTGCCATCTCTCACTCAGTGGGCCATAGAAAGCCTATTAATTTTTTTGCTTGATTTGGGTTCTAAATTCTACCTGAAAAAATCAATAAATCAATCAGTGGGAGATTAATATTGGCCTTTGGGCTTGTGTGCCAGTCCTAAGCGTGCCATCTCTCTCTCTCAGATAGTGGGCCATAGAAAGCCTATTTATTATTTTTTTTATTGGGTTTATAAATTTTCCCTGGAAAAAAAAAAAGTGGGAGATTAATATTGGCCTCTGGGCTTGTGTGCCAGTCCTGAGCGTGCCATCTCTCTCACAAATAGTGGGCCATAGAAAGCCTATTTATTTTTTTGGTTGATTTGGGTTCTAAATTCTACCTGAAAAAATCACTAAATCAATCAGTGGGAGATAAATATTGGCCTCTGGGCTTGTGTGCCACTCCTGACTCCTGTGTGCGTCCTCTCTCACTCAGTGGGCCCTAGAAAGCCTATTTTTTGTTTTATTTGTTTTCTAAATTCTCCCTGAAAAAATCATTTTATTTTATTTGGTTTCTAAATTATTCCTGAAAAAAATCATTTTTTTTTTATTTTTTTTTTCTAAAGTCTCCCTGAAAAAAAAAAAAAAAATCAAATCAGTGGGAGATTAATATTGCCCTTTCTGCTTGTGTGCCAGTCTTGACTCCTGGGTGTGCCATCTCTCTCTCTCCAATTGTGGGCCATAGAAAGCCTATTAATTTTTTTGCTTGATTTGGGTTCCAAAATCTACCTGAAAAAATCACTAAATCAATCAGTGGGAGAAAAATATTGGCCTCTGGGCTTGTGTGCCACTCCTGACTCCTGTGTGCGTCCTCTCTCACTCAGTGGGCCCTACAAAGCCTATTTTTTTTTATTTGTTTTCTAAATTCTCCCTGAAACAATCATTTTATTTTATTTGGTTTCTAATTTCTTCCTGAAAAATTCATTTTTTTGTATTTTTTTTTTCTAAAGTCTCCCTGAAAAAAAAAAAAAAAAAATCAAATCAGTGGGAGATTAATATTGCCCTTTCTGCTTGTGTGCCAGTCTTGACTCCTGGGTGTGCCATCTCTCTCTCTCCAATTGTGGGCCATAGAAAGCCTATTAATTTTTTTGCTTGATTTGGGTTCCAAAATCTACCTGAAAAAATCACTAAATCAATCAGTGGGAGAAAAATATTGGCCTCTGGGCTTGTGTGCCACTCCTGACTCCTGTGTGCGTCCTCTCTCACTCAGTGGGCCCTAGAAAGCCTATTTTTTTTTATTTGTTTTCTAAATTCTCCCTGAAACAATCATTTTATTTTATTTGGTTTCTAAATTCTTCCTGAAAAATTCATTTTTTTGTATTTTTTTTTCTAAAGTCTCCCTGAAAAAAAAATAAAAAATCAAATCAGTGGGAGATTAATATTGCCCTTTCTGCTTGTGTGCCAGTCTTGACTCCTGGGTGTGCCATCTCTCTCTCTCCAATTGTGGGCCATAGAAAGCCTATTAATTTTTTTGCTTGATTTGGGTTCCAAAATCTACCTGAAAAAATCACTAAATCAATCAGTGGGAGATAAATATTGGCCTCTGGGCTTGTGTGCCACTCCTGACTCCTGTGTGCGTCCTCTGTCACTCAGTGGGCCATAGAAAGCCTATTTTTTTTTAATTTGTTTTCTAAATTCTCCCTGAAACAATCATTTCATTTTATTTGCTTTATAAATTCTTCCTTAAAAAACCATTTTTTTTATTATTTTTTTTTTTCTAAAGTCTCCCTTTTAAAAAAAAACAAACAAATCAGTGGGAGATTAATATTTACATTTGCGCTTCAGTGACAGTCCTGCGTGTGTGGCATCTCTCTCATTTGTTGCCACCAACAACAGAGTGTGTAACATTGTGCCTGATTTTCGTTGTGGTCTCACCCACCTGTAAAGGGGTAGCTAAATCATACTGAAGTTATAGCTCACCGTGTAAGTTGTGTGACTGCAACAAATACCGTTAGTTTGGTAACGTTTTTAAAACAATGAGGAAGTCTGGTGGAAGAGGTCGTGGCCAGGGGCGTTCATTGTCAGCTGGTAATGAGGGTAGTGGTAGTGGTGGAGCATCAGGTGGTCGTGGGAAAAAAAATATTGCACCTAAGTCTGGAGCTGTGGAGCCAGGTTCGTCGTCTGGCTACACAAGGCCTCGAACGCTCCCTTTTCTGGGAGTAGGAAAACCGCTTTTAAAGCCGGAGCAGCAAGAGCAAGTTTTGGCTTATCTTGCTGACTCAGCCTCTAGCTCTTTTGCCTCCTCTCGTGAAACTGGTAAAAGTAAAAGCAGCACGTCGTTAGTGGATGTTCACGGTCAGGGACAAGTCGCTTCCTTGTCCTCTTCAGCAAAAACAACAACAGAGAAGAATGCAGCAGGCGACACAACGGGTTACTCCATGGAGCTCTTTACACATACCGTCCCTGGCTTAGAAAGTGAAGCAGTTAACAGTCCATGCCCATTACAAGTTGAATCTGACATGGAGTGCACTGATGCACAGCCACAGCCAGACTACTATGCTGGTCCTTTGACTCAGACCACAACATTGCCCTCGCAGGGTGCTGATCAAGAATCAGACCCTGATGAGACTATGTTGCCCCATCACGAACGCTATACCACCGACCGACACGGTGACACAGACGAAGTTGCACACGAGCTACAAGAAGAGGTAATAGATGACCCAGTTCTTGACCCCGATTGGCAGCCATGGGGGGAACAGGGTGCAGGCGGCAGCAGTTCTGAAGCGGAGGAGGAGGGGCCGCAGCAGGCATCAACATCGAAACAGGTTCCATCTGCCGGGCCCGTATCTTGCCCAAAACGCGTGGCAAAGTCAAAACCTGTTGGAGGACAGCGTGGCCATCCGGTTAAAGCTCAGTCTGCAATGCCTGAAAAGGTATCCGATGCTAGAAAGAGTGCAGTCTGGCAATTTTTTTAAACAACATCCAATTGATCAGCGCAAAGTCATCTGTCAAAAATGTTCAACTACCTTAAGCAGAGGGCAGAATCTGAAAAGTCTCAATACAAATTGCATGCATAGACATTTAACCACCATGCATTTGCAAGCTTGGACTAACTACCAAACGTCCCTTAAGGTTGTAGCACCCTCGGCCAATGAAGCTAGTCATCAACGCAACATCCCTTCCGGCAGTGTAGGGCCACCATTTTCTGCACCACCTGCAGTATCTGTGCAGGTTTCTTTGCCAGGCCAAAGCAGTCAGGGTCAGGGAATCACCAGTTTCGTAGTAGGAAACACTGCATCTAGGGCACCGGCGGCAACAATACCATCTCCCACCGTCTCTCAGTCTGCCATGTCCACCGGCACCCCCGCTAGTTCCACGATCTCCAGCTCTCCAGTCCAGCTCACCCTACATGAGACTATGGTTAGAAAAAGGAAGTACTTAGCCTCGCATCCGCGTACACAGGGTTTGAACGCCCACATAGCTAGACTAATCTCGTTAGAGATGATGCCCTACCGGTTAGTTGAAAGCGAAGCTTTCAAAGCCCTGATGGACTACGCTGTACCACGCTACGAGCTACCCAGTCGACACTTTTTTTCCAGAAAAGCCATCCCAGCCCTCCACCAGCATGTTAAAGAGCGCATCGTCCATGCACTCAGGCAATCTGTGAGCACAAAGGTGCACCTGACAACAGATGCATGGACCAGTAGGCATGGCCAGGGACGTTACGTGTCCATCACGGCACACTGGGTAAATGTGGTGGATGCAGGGTCCACAGGGGACAGCAAGTTTGGGACAGTTCTGCCTAGCCCACGGTCTAGGAAACAGTTGGCTGTAGCCGTTCGCACCCCCTCCTCCTCCTCCTCGTCCTCCTGCAGAAGCGAGAGCTCGTCCACAGACCGCAGTCGCACAACCACTCCATCCGCAGCTGCCACTGTTGCACACCAGGTCTCCCATTATGGGGCAGCTACTGGCAAACGTCAGCAGGCTGTATTGGCTATGAAGTGTTTGGGCGACAACAGACACACCGCTGAAGTTCTGTCCGAGTTCTTGCAGAAAGAAACGCAGTCGTGGCTGGGCACTGTAGATCTTGAGGCAGGCAAGGTAGTGAGTGATAACGGAAGGAATTTCATGGCTGCCATCTCCCTTTCCCAACTGAAACACATTCCTTGCCTGGCTCACACCTTAAACCTGGTGGTGCAGTGCTTCCTGAAAAGTTATCCGGGGTTATCCGACCTGCTCCTCAAAGTGCGTGGACTTTGCTCACATATCCGCCGTTTGCCCGTACACTCCAGCCATATGCAGACCTATCAGCGTTCTTTGAACCTTCCCCAGCATCGCCTAATCATAGACGTTACAACAAGGTGGAACTCAACACTGCACATGCTTCAGAGACTGTGTGAACAGAGGCGGGCTGTTATGTTTTTGTGGGAGGATACACATACACGGGCAGGCAGTAGGATGGCAGACATGGAGTTGTCAGGTGTGCAGTGGTCGAAGATTCAAGACATGTGTCAAGTCCTTCAGTGTTTTGAGGAATGCACACGGCTGGTTAGTGCAGACAACGCCATAATAAGCATGAGCATCCCCCTAATGCGTCTGCTGATGCAAAGTTTGACGCACATAAAGGATCAGGCATCTGCAGCTGAGGAAGAGGAAAGCCTTGATGACAGTCAGCCATTGTCTGGCCAGGGCAGTGTACAGGACGAGGTAGCGGGCGAACAGGAGGAGGAGGACGAGGAGGATGATGGGGATGATTATATTTTTAATGAGGAAGCTTTTCCGGGGCCAGTGGAAATTGTTGGCACGGCAAGGCCGGGTTCTGGTTTTTGGAGGGACACAAGTGACGTGGATTTGCCTGAAACTGCCCCTCAACCAAGCACAACCACAGATTTGAGAACTGGAACTTTGGGCCACATGGCGGATTATGCCTTACGTATCCTCAAAAGGGACACACGCATAACAAAAATGATGAACGATGACGATTACTGGTTGGCCTGCCTCCTTGATCCTCGCTATAAAGGCAAATTGCAAAATATAATGCCACATGAGAACTTGGAACTAATATTAGCAACCAAACAATCAACTCTTATTGACCGTTTGCTTCTGGCATTCCCTGCACACAGCGCCCGTGATCGTTCTAACACGAGCTGCAGGGGCCAGCAGACCAGAGGTGTTAGAGGGGCAGAAATCAGAAGTGGCGTTGGCCAGAGGGGTTTTCTGACCAGGTTGTGGAGTGATTTTGCTATGACCGCAGACAGGACAGGTACTGCAGCATCAATTCAAAGTGACAGGAGACAACATTTGTCCAGTATGGTTACTAACTATTTTTCATCCCTTATCGACGTTCTCCCTCAACCGTCATTCCCATTTGATTACTGGGCATCAAAATTAGACACCTGGCCAGAATTGGCAGAATATGCATTGCAGGAGCTTGCTTGCCCGGCAGCTAGTGTCCTATCAGAAAGAGTATTCAGTGCTGCAGGTTCAATACTAACAGAAAAAAGGACTCGTCTGGCTACCCAAAATGTAGATGATCTAACCTTCATTAAAATGAACCACAACTGGATTTCGAAATCTTTTGCCCCACCTTGCCCGGCTGACACCTAGCTTTCCTATGTAAAGGTCTTGCCTGTGGACTATTCTGAACGACTTTTCCAATCTCGTAATTTGCAGCACCTGATTGTCCAGCATCCGACATGTTAACACCTCCCTAAATGGCCAAAGTCCCCACACGGGGCCGTGGTATCGCCACTTGGCGCCAGCACCCGTGAGAGTACTGTTTGTCTGAAGAGGTGGGTGTGCCCGCTTTTGGTCGACGGCACTGCCACTAGGTCCCTCATAGTACAATAAAGTGTCTGGCGGTGGTGGTGCGCACCCAACGTCAGACACACCGTTGTAATATGAGGGGCCCTGGGCCTGTACCGCCGGCCACAAGACAGTCCCCCCCCCCCAGGTCAAACAGTGCTCTACTTGCAAAATTTTCTCTCACAGCTCCACCAATGTTTAGTCTATGCGCTGACATCCTTCAATGCCTGGCACTGTCAATACCATTGTATTGACATTTTTCTTATGTTAGGCCTTCGAAGCCTGTCTGCGGTCACTCCTTCCACTAGGCCTCCACTGACCTGTCTACTGCTGCCCGTGTTCCCCTGGAACCAATTTTAAATTGCCTACAGCCAGCCCAATTTATTATGTTAGGGCTTCGAAGCCTGTCTGCGGTCCCTCCTTCCACTAGGCCTCCACTGACCTGTCTACTGCTGCCCGTGTTCCCCTGGAACCAATTTTAAATTGCCTACAGCCAGCCCAATTTATTATGTTAGGGCTTCGAAGCCTGTCTGCGGTCCCTCCTTCCACTAGGACTCCACTGACCTGTCTACTGCTGCCCGTGTTCCCCTGGAACCAATTTTAAATTGCGTACAGCCAGCCCAATTTATTATGTTAGGGCTTCGAAGCCTGTCTGCGGTCCCTCCTTCCACTAGGCCTCCACTGACCTGTCTACTGCTGCCCGTGTTCCCCTGGAACCAATTTTAAATTGCCTACAGCCAGCCCAATTTATTATGTTAGGGCTTCGAAGCCTGTCTGCGGTCCCTCCTTCCACTAGGCCTCCACTGACCTGTCTACTGCTGCCCGTGTTCCCCTGGAACCAATTTTAAATTGCCTACAGCCAGCCCAATTTATTATGTTAGGGCTTCGAAGCCTGTCTGCGGTCCCTCCTTCCACTAGGCCTCCACTGACCTGTCTACTGCTGCCCGTGTTCCCCTGGAACCAATTTTAAATTGCCTACAGCCAGCCCAATTTATTATGTTAGGGCTTCGAAGCCTGTCTGCGGTCCCTCCTTCCACTAGGCCTCCACTGACCTGTCTACTGCTGCCCGTGTTCCCCTGGAACCAATTTTAAATTGCCTACAGCCAGCCCAATTTATTATGTTAGGGCTTCGAAGCCTGTCTGCGGTCCCTCCTTCCACTAGGCCTCCACTGACCTGTCTACTGCTGCCCGTGTTCCCCTGGAACCAATTTTAAATTGCCTACAGCCAGCCCAATTTATTATGTTAGGGCTTCGAAGCCTGTCTGCGGTCCCTCCTTCCACTAGGCCTCCACTGACCTGTCTACTGCTGCCCGTGTTCCCCTGGAACCAACATCAGAAAATATAAAAATAAGTATTTTGCTTATAAAAAAGAAAATACTGGAGAGATATCAAATGCAGACATTTTAACATTAAAAACAAACACATACAACAAAAATCTGGTACAGTACTAAAAATGGCCACCAGCTACAATAACTTTCTCCTGCAAGTAGTTAACTGAAAGTTTTTTTCAATTTAAAACACAGATATGGCATCCACCGAGTGTTGTCCTGTCGCGTCTTCTTTATATTATTGCCAAGAAGATGCAAAACAATGAAAATAATAAAATCGTTATTTACCAAAAAAATAGAGTAAGTCAAAACCACATTGCAAATAAACATTCATTACAAATAAAGAAGCAGGGCGCGTCCGAGGGTGAGTATATACCTAATAAGAATATAATCACCCTCGGACGCGCCCTGCTTCTTTCCGACAGCCTTCCTTCCTAAGAATCAGCCCTTCCGTGGTGTAGAGAGAGGGTGTGTTACACTCCAAGGTGTTCCCCAGGTTGCCTTTCCTGAGCTTCGATCTTCATGCTCTCGTTTAGTAGTTGTCGGAAAGTAGGCTGCATTAGGCCTACAATTGGGTATGGGGTGGAGAGAGATGGTGTGTTACACTCCAAGGTGTTCCCCAGGTTTCCTTGCCATTGCTTCGGTCTTCCGACTCTCGTTTAGTAGTTGTAGAAAACTACACTGCATTAGGCCTACAAAATGGGTATCGGGTGGAGAGAGATGGTGTGTTACACTCCAAGGTGTTCCCCAGGTTTCCTTGCCATTGCTTCGGTCTTCAGACTCTCGTTTAGTAGTTGTAGAAAACTACACTGCATTAGGCCTACAAAATGGGTATAGGGTGGAGAGAGATGGTGTGTTCCACTCCAAGGTGTTCTCCAGGTTGCCTTTCCAGAGCTTCGATCTTAATGCTCTCGTTTAGTAGTTGTTGGAAACTACACTGCATTAGGCCTCCAAATTGGCTATGGGGTGGAGAGAGATGGTGTGTTACACTCCAAGGTGTTCTCCAGGTTTCCTCGCCATTGCTTCGATCTTCAGACTCTCGTTTAGTAGTTGTAGAAAACTACACTGCATTAGGCCTACAAAATGGGTATCGGGTGGAGAGAGATGGTGTGTTACACTCCAAGGTGTTCTCCAGGTTTCCTCGCCATTGCTTCGATCTTCAGACTCTCGTTTAGTAGTTGTAGAAAACTACACTGCATTAGGCCTACAAAATGGGTATGGGGTGGAGAGAGATGGTGTGTTCCACTCCAAGGTGTTCTCCAGGTTGCCTTTCCTGAGCTTCTATATTCAGGCTCTCGTTAAATTGTGGTTAAATGGAACAACTGCATTTGGCGTACTAGTTGGTTTGGGGCCTACTAACAGTGTCTGCCGCTCCTTGCTGTTCTCCTGGTTTCCTGTCCTGAAATTCCGTTTTCAGGCGCTCGTTAAGTAGTTGTTAATGTTAGACTGCATTTGGCCTACTAGTTGGGTTGGGGCCTACTATCGGTGTCTGCCACTCCTTGCTGTTCTCCGCCACTGAACAAAGCTGTGCCGCCTGTTTACTACGGTTGCCAATTTTGAACTGCATTTCGACTACTTACTGATTTGGGCCTACTCTCTGTGTCAGCCTCTCATTCCAGTTGTCCTCCACTGCAATGCCCCCTGGTTATTCCTGTGTTACCAATTTTGAACTGCATTTAGCCAACTTTATTCTTTGGGCCTATATCTGTGTTTCCTCCTCATCCTGCCCATTGCCCAGCCAGTGATAGATGAGTCTGCTGGTACATTGACCCATAACGCAACATTCCCCGTGCACGCTACACAACAACATTGTGACCCTGCTGAAAGTCAGGTTGCTCTTCCCGCATACCATACCACCTTACACGGGGACAAAGAGGAAGGTGCAGATGAAAGTGCAGGTTCCTTCATCAGGTGGGGGGAGGAATACTAGTTGGCGACGTCACTGGCACAGGGCCTCTCATAGTACGCAAAAGTGTTGCTGCTGGTGGGAGGCGCCCCCGCTGTGCAAACACACCGCTGTACTTTGAGGGGCCCTGTGCCAGTGCCAATGCCAACGAGTGGGCCCCCCCTGCTTGCTCAGGTTCACAGCACTTGCAAAGTTGAAATACTTACCTCTCCCTGCTCCACTGCCGTGACGTGGTCCAGATTTCCTGGGCCCACTAATTACTTGAACCAGCCCTACCCACCACAACTTTAGCCAAATGACCCCCAATTTCAAATGCCTTCCAATTATTATAAGGTAAATTACGCTTGACAAGCTTCATTAAGAAGAATGGATGGTTTTGACATTAAAATGGGCACTCTAGGTGTTTTCCTGGCCCCCACTCACTGCCGACTATGCTGCCCCATTGACTTGCATTGGGTTTCGTGTTTCGGTCGATCCCGACTTTACGTCATAATCGGCCGATTTCACTCGACCCGACTTTTGAGATAGTCGGGTTTCGCGAAACCCGGCTCGACTCTAAAAAGGTCAAGGTCGCTCAACTCTAGTGCTGACCCACCGGCCGGGAACTCTTGGGTTAATACAACGAGCGGACATGACTTGTACAACTTCACGTTACAGCTGCACATATTTTTTTATTGTACGAGGAATTTTTAATCTTGAATTGTTTTCGATTTTTTTTTTTTTTGTAAACGTTGGTCCCAAAAATAATAAAAAGCATGTGTTGTTTAATCCTCTGTTGGCGTCTCTTCGCTGCAGGAGGTTAATGGTAGCAGACGCGCACAGCCACACGCCGCCCCTACGGGCCCCCAGCTGGGACTGGACGCACCGCCAGGATTAAACAACATCGCTTATTGCTATAACACATTGGATGTAGGAAATGTTCTGTGACTTTTCGGCTCCGTGGCTGCACATTGAAAGGCTCCATTGTACACAGCGCACATTCCTATAGCTCCCTGCTCACGGAGCATTATGGAGCCTGTGATTAACAGATGGCTTTATGAAACGTGTGATATGATATTTTCCAATTATGCATGTTTTCTCAGTGTTATAAGGATAATCCATATTATCTCAGGAGGATGCGTTAGAGACTGATCTTGGGGGCCCAGTCGTATTACTATTGCGGGTATACTGTTGTCTAAAGGGGTGCAAAAAAACCCTTTGCCACCTACAAAAACCCCAAAACGGTTACCTCTTCCCCATCAAGTGACGATCTCCCACCCATGGCTGTGGATGCTCTAGCACATAGGTTTTCTAGAACACCCTGGTGATGGCGGTCCAGCAGGAAATTTTAGGAAGAATCAGGCCATAGATTTTCGCTCATTAGTAAGGTACTGATACTTAGGTCTACCCTGCAATTTCTTCTTCATATGATCTTGGTCTCCACTTTTTCCCTTGATTTACTGCTCTTTTTATACCCCTGGTTATGTTGTCTGATATTTTGACTCCCTGGGGTGGACCTCCTGGTTTTACTCCTCTGGTTTGTTGCATCTTGATACACCCTGGTATCACCTTCTACCTTTGTTTCAGCTCTGCTCCTATGTCTATTTTCGATATTCATACAGCACACCCAATGCCGGTGGTTACTACACTAGAGTCCACCGCCTTGGAATCTGACCGAGAGACATAAGGACTTTTAGGGGGGGAAATGAGTGCTGGCATGTGTTGGGTGGAAAGCCTTGGTACAAATTTTGCACTGGGACCCTGGACTCTTAATTTACAGGGCATTCCAATTATTGGACTTCATGATGCATCAACTAGTAGATTGGTTGGAGTCCGCAAACCAGTTGTGCTCGTGCTTTTCCATCCAACCTCTTAGGACCTGTTGAAGATAGTCTAGTACAGCAGTTGGCTACCTCTGGAAGTCCCATAGAGCCGCTGCCACTCTATTGTATCTTGGGGCACAAGTTTCTGTCCCGGTCATCGGTGTGGGTCTCAGTGGTCAGATCCCAAACCTGATCTAGTAGTTATCACTTATCTAATAATCTCTACTATTTGGAATACCTAAATAAACAATATTTTTTGGGGGTGAGTTTCCTTATGGTTTTTTTTTTTGTGTATTGTGTATTGTGGATATGTCAAAGTTGCTACCCTGCTCTAAAAAACTGTAGTGGAGCTCTCGACCTTCTGTAGGACCTGTACAATCAACAAGAACGTACAGTATTTATTGAATTATATTTAGAATTGAGAGTCCTCAGTTGTTGATACCTTTTAATGGCTAACTGAAAAGATGGTAACAAATTGCAAGCTTTCGAGACTACATAGGTCTCTTCATCAGGCAAAGACTAAAACAAATTCTGAAGAATCACATATTTATGCACAACATAGTATAGAAAAAAAAAAAAGGGAAAAACCATGGATAAGCCAGGTGACATTGGGTGATAAACAGTTACTTCCATAAATATTGGGCCAATTCTTAGATAAGTATTGTTTTATTGTCCTGTGATTAGGGTCTCTGCTGTGATGACCCCACATGGTCTGAAGGGCAAGTTCCTTAGTTGATGTAAAAAGACATAAATCCATGCGACACATTCATTCCTCCACTAAGGCTGTCAAAGGTCATGATCAGTTTATATTCCCAGACTCTTCTGTCTCTCTGCGATTTGAAGCTACCTTTTAGCACAAGAAATTTCTTGTCCATAATGTTATGATTTGGGAGACAGAAATGTATTGCCACAGGTAGATCCATTCTTTTTTCTCTTATTGTGTGGCGATGAGAGTTCATCCTTGTTCTCAGTTTCTGCCCTGTCTCCCTCACATACAGACCCCCAGTTGGACATTTAGTACAAATAATTAGGTACACCACATTAGAAGTGACGCAGCTGAAAGTACCTGGTATCTTGTAGTCCTGATGTGAATTGGGGATCTTTATCTTGTCCGTGGTCATTATAAATGGACAGGTTTTACATTTTTTCTGGTTGCAAGGAAAGGTACCTGCAGCTGTTGGAGAGGACAGAGAGCTCTTGACAATGATGCTTCTTAGATTTGGGGGCTGCCTAAAACACAGTAGTGGGGGATCTGGAACTTGCCCCTCAGACCATGTGGGGCCATCACAACAGAGACCCTAAACACAGGACAATAAAACAATCCTTATCTAAGAATTGGCCCAATATTTATGGACGTAACTGTTTATCACCCATGCTAATTCTGCTTCATGTCACCTGGCTTATCCATGGTTTTTCCCTTTTTTTTTGTTCTATACTATGTTGTGCATAAATATGTGAGTCTTCAGAATTTGTTTTAGTCTTTGCCTGATGAAGAGACGTATGTAGTCTCGAAAGCTTGCAGTTTGTTACCATCTTTTCAGTTAGCCATTAAAAGGTATCAACCACTGAGGACTCTCAATTCTAAATATTTTTCTATCTACTGGCTAACACTGTACCAAGATATATTTCTTTCCTGTATCAGTATTCATTGAAGCATGCACTGTATAATCATGGTGCGGGTTTCTACTGGAAACATTCAACAAGATTGGCCACATAGACATGCTTAGTAGTTTTGTTGAACCCAAGGAATGACTGTTCCGCATATGGTATATCATAAATTCCAATTACCAGACATGAAGCACCTTGTCAACTCTGCCAAAGGCTCTCGAAAAGAAGGGTGAGAGACTTCTCGGCCACCTAAAAAAGTTGGCAAATTCTTCAGAGCTTCCAAAACCTTCTCAGATGTTCAAGAAACCAGCTCATTTGGAAAATTTCTTAATTGGGAAGCGATTGGACGTAAAATTGCATATTCAGAGGTGGGGAAAACATCACTGAAGGGGTAGTGGCTAGAGTTGAGCAACTTCTTCTGTAGAGTGTAAGCTCTCATGCTCTTATCATCAGCAGGTTCCTCTCTCTCTTGTAGAGTGTAAGCTCTTATGATCAGAGGGTCTTCTCTCTCCTGTAGAGTGTAAGCTCTTATGATCAGAGGGTCTTCTCTCTCCTGTAGAGTGTAAGCTCTTATGGTCAGTGGGGTCCTCTCTCTCCTGTAGAGTGTAAGCTCTTATGGTCAGTGGGGTCCTCTCTATCATGTAGAGTGTAAGCTCTTATGGTCAGTGGGGTCCTCTCTCTCCTGTAGAGTGTAAGCTCTTATGGTCAGTGGGGTCCTCTCTCCAGTAGAGTGTAAGCTCTTATGGTCAGCAGGATCCTCGCACTCTCTCTCTCCTGTAGAGTGTAAGCTCTTATGGTCAATGGGGTCTTCTCGCTCTCTCTCCTGTAAAGTTAAAACTCTTATGGTCAGCGGGGTGCTTCCTCTTTCTCCTGTGGAGTGTAAGCTCTTATGGTCAGTGGGGTCCTTTCTCTCTCCTGTAGAGTGTAAGCTCTTATGGTCAGCGGGGTCCTCTCTCTCCTGTAGAGTGTGAGCTCTTGTGGCCAGTGGGGTCCTCTCTCTGCTGTAGCGTTTAAACTCTTATGGTCAGCAGGATCCTCTCTTTCTCCTGTAGAGTGTAAGCTCTTATGATCAGGGGGCTTCTCGCTCTCTCTCGCCTCTCTAACATGTGTATTTGTAAAGCAATTACAAGCTTTCCAGTATTGAGATTCACGCAAACTTATTCACTGCAAATCGAATTTTGGCAAAAAAATTTGGCAAATTCGAATTTCAAAATATCCGCTCATCTCTAGTTGTGGAATCTAAAAAAAGGGGCATATACTGTGTATGGGTAAAAATGTGTGCTAGTGCACTTAGCAAGTATAATATTGAGCAACTAAAGCATGTAGGGGTATTTCAGCAGCAATATGAATGCAGCTCTGGTGTGCAACTAATGATCATTACAAGATCAAAATTGCCAATATACTTAGAAAAACACACATCACTGTGGACTCTTTGTTCTCCACTACCAATGACATCCTTTGGTGCTCGCAATTAGAGCCACCCGAATGATTGCACCTAAGTTTTCTTTCATACTGCGCCTGTTGGCATACACCCAAATCCCATTTTGCAGGGGGGTGGGGGGGGGTTCGGACGTAAGCCCCGACCAGGCCATCGAACGAGAGGTCTGTATTCGGAAATATGTGCCAATGGAGCCATAGAAAATAATGGTGCCGACAGAGCAAACCTTTGCTTTGTTGTGCATCATTTTCAATACAATTTTAGGATAAGACCTCCTGATGACGAGGGAGGGCCGTCCTTATCCTACCCGGACCTGGCTTGTCTCCGCCTTGCAGCGCCCAGTAGATGCCACTTTCCATTTTTGTTTTTTTCCTGCACTCATCCAGCTCCATGCTTTCAGTAGTTGGATCCTGCGGTTGGTGAAGCTGCGGTTGGTGAAGCTCGCACGTTCATTCCAGTGTTGTGCATGGTGAGCACAACCTATTTAGGTGAGCATCACTCACCTTGTTCTTATTCACTTGGTTGATCGGTACACACATGGAGCGCTTTTCTTGACTTTTCCTTTGTGCTTCATTTTCGGGTAGGTATGCTTACTGTAGGCGGACACTCAGACAGATGTCCGTCTCCAGTAGGCATGCACTCCCAACAAATAATGGATGACAGAGCACACGTTCGATCTATCGGCACCATTATTGTAAATGGCTCCGTCGACAGATACACCTGAATCCCGTTTTGCAGGTGGTTCGGACAGGAGCCCGGACAGGACGAGCGAATAGGTGCCAGAACACAGTGTGATTGCCCCATTAGGCTGCTTATTAAAGTTCTTCTTGCCCTTCCGACCATGGATAAACATGTTTTATACCTTTGAGCGGTTACCATTAGCAAGTACCAAGCAACTGCTCAGCTACCCAGTAACCTGCACTGTTTAATAAGAAGGTGAAGTGCTTCCAAACAGTGCAGGCATAGGAGAAACCAGATGCTGCGGTCATCTGGCTCCTCTCTGTTGTGGTAAACCCGTGACATCGAGCTTGTGCAAGCCTAGATAGGTCCACCAGAGTCTTCGCCACCGTTATCTTGATAGCATCAAACCATCGGGCTGCTGGTCTTCTCTTTGCCTTGTTCCGGTATTCCAATCACTTTCTGGTGAGTAGGGTTTGGCTAATCTTAGCATGGTGGGTGGTTGGGAGCCGGACTTGGACTGACCCATGGGTGCAACTGATAGATCACATAGTGGACCACTGAGCTCGCAGTGGGCTCCCAGCAGGAAAAACATACATCCAGTCTATGCCTCTGGAGCGCCCCCAGACGCAGGGCCGCGGGTTACTCGGTACCGGTCCTTTCTGTCTCAGTTCTTAGGTTGTCACAGTGGCTGGACCCGGTCCGTGACCCTGCTAAGTGGCGTCCAATAAAAGGGGTGATGAAAGTCGGCTAAAGTTTCGTGACGCCACCTGTGGTATTCGGATGTTGCCGTTCTCGGGGCACGACTCCTACTGGCTCTCCTTTGTGCTTTGATCTAATTTTTCACTTTCCGCAATATCCTTCTCTTCGTGTCCTTTCTTAGGATACCGCCGCAAGGTAGTGCAGGCGCAGTTCCGTTGCTTTCAATTCGTTCTGCTAGGCCCCTGTCAGGAACCCACCCCTGACAGGTCCTCCCTGGATCTCTCCCAGGCTGCGTTCTGTTCTAACTTCCTATCCGACCCCTAGTTTTACCAGTGTGAGGACTGGCCTAATACATAGTGCCTTTTGCTTCCCCTAGTGGCCAGAGTGTGAAGTGTAATGTGTGCTTGTGATACCTGGTCAGGTGAACTCCTTTAGTGCAATCAGACATAACATCACTCCCCTTGGCGGCAGAGCGACATTACTGCAACAATGAGGTCTCTGGGGCGCTGCCCATCCATATAGAAAATGACCCAGTTTACCATCACATATACGCACAGGCTGACTAGTTGCAGATGCAGTAGGAAATCCTGTCTTCTAAGGCTGCATCACCTTAAAGGGAATCTGTCAGGAGGATTCCACTCCCCCCCCCCCCCAATCTATTTATATGTGCATGTAGGTCTTTGAAATACAAAACCACCAAAACCTTTACATGACCAGTCCGTTCCTCCGTTACTGAGAAATCAGCGTTTGAATTGATATGCAAATGAGGCTGAAGAGCTATGGTAGGTCTGAAACATCTGTCACTCAAGCTCTATTCCTGGCCCAGCGCCGCCTCCTCACGCTTGACTGACAGCTTTTATGCTGTGGGGCGAGAGGCAAAGGAGCTGTTAGACAAGCAGGAGGCGGTGGCACTGGGTGGAGCATAGAGCTGGAGTGACAGAGGTTGCAGCATGTGATAAATGTGTGAGTCACATGTCCTGCATGTGCAGAGGTGTGTTAGGCTTGTACACAGGGTGTGTATGGGTTGTGTGTTATGCCCCTTGTGTGAGCGATCCATATGTGTAATTTAGTAGTGCACTATGTGTGAGTGGTAGGTATTTGGAGTTGTAATTTTCCAAAATGTGAATTTACATGCACAATACGGCAGAAAACTGCTCCGACATGCAGACTGACCGCAGATTGCATGGTGTATGTCAGTGCAACTGTGCAGATAAAAGCACGGTTTACTTGCAAAACAGGACAGCCAATCAAAAAACTGTGCTGGTTCACTCATGTGACTGTCATAAATATCAGCTGTTGTCCGCCCTATTATTCACATACTTCCGTGGAGATATGTCCGATAGCAAATGAAGCCCACCTTCTATTAAAGTGCATGGAAAGTCCAGCGGACGGGAATTGGCTAACAGGGTCAGGGTATATTTGCTTTTACTTCTAAGGTGGGCGCCCAGAATTGGTGGGTTCTAGACACCCTAGTTGGACACTGCCGATAACGCTGACAGTGAGGGCGATCAATGAGTGGAACAGGTTGTTACGAGAGGTGGTGAGTTCTCCTTCAATGGAAGTCTTCAAACAGAGGCTGGACAGACGTCTGTCTGGGATGGTTTAGTGAATCCTGCATTAAGCAGTATGTAGGACACAATGACCCTGGTGGTCCCTTCCAACTCATTCTAGGATTCTATTTCCCATAGACAATGAGTGGAGCAGACGTTGAACATGTGAATCTCCCCTCCATTCAAAAAAGGGGCTCTGCAGATCCAAGTGTCCAGTTTTGGGGATTGCTAGGAACCTCAGCGGAAGACCCCAACCTGGCGATCAATAAATTATCCCCTATTCTATGGATAGAGCCACTGATCTCAAACAATACAATCAGGTCAGACATATCTGCTAGAAGACTAGTTCCTAAAATGTTGGGGGTCCCACCAGTATGGCCCGTACCAGTCAGGAATTATTTATCTTAGCGATATGCCAACACTGTGATAGAAATACCGCGCTATCATGTTCAAAATCAGTTTTATTATAACCATCGACATGCTTGATGACCACTATCTCTGCATTTCTGTGGAAATGGTTGGGAAAATGTCTACCAGACCCTTCTGGTGCCGCAGATGTCAGGTAGAAATAAAAGATCCAGACGCATGCATTAGATGCTCAGTTTCTAAAGTTTCTCAAGAAGCAGAATGATCTGAAATGATGAAGCGGAGCAAGTTCACGTTACAGCCCTCTCAGATGTACTAAGAGTTAATCCTCCCGGCACTGTAAATCCCTCCGTCCGTGGCATGTGTTTCTTATCCAGGGCTCATTTATTTTGTGCTTACAAATGGGCATAATGCATTTCTGTATTGCAGCACATTATATTATTTGGCTCATGAAAGTCTAAACCCTAATAAATCAGCTCACAATAGCTGGACGGGTTCCTGATGGAGACACAATCCCTGGCTGAGGTCATAAACAGCCTCCGGTCTCTGAATAAATATTTCATTTTTTAACTCATAATCCCAAACCAGAGGAGAAGTAGTGGCCGTATAATGAACGGAGAGCAGGTCTGATGGCGCAGGGGTAACACCACGCCTCCCAGTTCTGAAAATGCATGTAGAAAAGCCGCGGAGACGCCATCACGTGTTTCTCAACGCAAGCAATAAATAGCCAGGTCTTTCACCAGGAAGGAACAACCACGGGAAGGGCAGCATCCAAAAAGGAAAACCACCTATGCCAAAACATGGTATCCATCCACAGACATCTGTTTCGGGGTATTTGCCCCTCATCAGTGTGGAGTAGGAAACTGGCTATTAGGAGCAGTGCCTAGTAACACGTGATGGTGTCTCCACGGTGTTGGATGTTTTGATCTCCCCGAGGTCATTCATCCTTATGTTTATAGTCCCAGTTCTGAAAGACCTACGATAATCACCACCACTAACCTCAACCAGTTCTTTTTGTCCATTCATACAGAAATAGTGTCCCTAGGAAAGCTCCTAATGTGCCCTTCCACCCCACTAATAACAGTGCACTGACTAATAAAGAAAATCCTCACTTAGCCCATTCCTACGATGAGCAGACCACAGTAAATCTAAAGGTCTGCTCCGTATGTGGCTCAGCACAGCAGGTGCGATTGTCACGGTGTGACGGTCTTCGGTAAGGAAGTGAAGCCTCAAACTGTCCCTGGAACTGGGACCCTGACTCCCAGGGGTACTCTTGAAGATAGAGAGGACCAAGAGGACCGATTCTCTGACCTTACTATACTGCTAAACCCTGATCTGTCCCCTCTCCCACCCCATGAGGCCTGGGACAGAAATATCAGGTAAACAGTACACAAAGGCAAAAACAGGTATAACAGAAAGAAAGCAGCAAACATACAAACACTCACTAAAGGTAAAGAGATATATGGGGAAGGATAGGGATGTACCAACCAAATGGGAATAGGACAATGAGGAAGGCATACACCCAAAAACAGCATGCAACGATCCCTAGTAGCAACAATGATCTTCAATTCTGCACAGCGTCTCCAAGGAGCTAGGAAGCAAAGCTTTCACTGGCAAGGCAGAGAGGGTCTGGCCAGATTTTATAGGGAGAAGTAATGACCAGATCAGAAGCAGCTGAAAATAGAGCAACAAGTTTCTTACCAGCATAGAAAGGGTCGTTAACCTCTTCAGCACCAAAGGAAACCAAATCCATTTAATATGGGACACAAACACACATGCTAAATGGAAGATCTGAGATTCCCAATACGTAGTGATCTTCTAACTCCAGATCTCCCAGGAGGACGCGACACACTCGTAACAGCGATTTAGTGATATCATTGCACCTGCTGCTCTGAGTCTCGAAGAGTATAGGCTGAATGAAGGAGCATGGACGTTATGGCTCCCTGCTCCACCACTGAATTCAACTGTAAAACACAGAAACTCGCCCGGGTGGTCTCTGAGTATTTATGACTACTCGGAGATTTAGTTTTCCTTGCCGCAGCTGGATGATTTGCAGCTACTAGACAGCTTGATTACATGTGGGGACTCCCTAGCAACCAGGCAACTCCTACATGTACTCAGGCTGGGTAGCAGCCATAAATCATCCAGCTGCGGCAAGGAAAACTAAATCTCAGAGCAGTCATAAATACTCAGAGACCACCTGAGTGTGCTCAGGAAAACCCGAGCAGCGAGTATATTCGCTCATCACTAGTGATGAGGTTGACTTGCATTGTTTTGTTTTTTTTTAGCAATTTGCATAGTTTTTACTCCTCTGTTTTGCAAGTCAACAAGCTAGATGGCCTGGACAATGTATAATAAATATATCAGCAAACATTATTGTTCATTTGCCTTGCATTCCTGTCATCCAGGATAACAGCGCAATATGTTACAACGAACGTCAACTTAAAAGTCAATATTACAGGCTTATAAGAACAAAAGTCTGTGTTTTCTTAACCAACCAGAAAGAAACACATAAATTCAAATGTCAACATATAGATAACAGTCTATTCCACCTGACTTACTAAAAATTGATGTCTGGTTTATTAAGATAAAATGCTGTGTTGGCACAGTTTGGTATCAACAAACTAGTAATGACCTGGAGAATTAAAATGGCCGGTCAGTTTTAGCATTTAGTGAATGTGGTAAAAAAAAACAAAACAACAATTGTGTAATTGCACTTTTTGCAATTTCACCGCACTTGGATTTTTTTTTTGCATTTTACAGTAAGATATATGGTAAAACCAATAGTGTAATTTAAAAGTACAACTCGTCCTAACAGTCTATTCAGTAGGATTATCAGCTGTGTATCCACCAGACTTCTGCTCAACACAACTGATGGTCCCAACCCCATTTATAAGGCAAGAAATCCCACTTATTAAACCTGACAGGGCACACCTGTGAAGTGAAAACCATTTCCGGTGACTACCTCTTGAAGCTCATCAAGAGAATGCCAAAAGTGTGCAAAGCAGTCATCAAAGCAAAAGGTGGCTACTTTGAAGAACCTAGAATATAAGACATATTTTCAGTTGTTTCACACTTTTTTGTTTAGTATATAATTCCACATGTGTAATTCATAGTTTTGATGCCTTCAGTGTGAATGTACAATTTTCATAGTCATGAAAATACAGAAAAATCTTTAAATGAGAAGGTGTGTCCAAACTTTTGGTCTATACTGTATGGCATTGTATCATGGATCTGCACAACATGGATCTCTAACACAGAAATGTTCATGAAGACCTGGCCCTCTATCTAAATAGTTTAATTGACCCAGGGTTACTTGATGGCTCTTACATACACTGACGTGGAGATTTCAGCAAAATTAGCAAAAATGTCAAACAAGTCAGGTACAAGTAAATGTTTTGAAGGGATTTCTTTTTTCCTTTGGTTACTATTTTATCCGAGGACACCAACCCTAGTAGTATCCAGTGGTGTTAAGATATAAGACCTCTCACCATCCCTGTGATCTGCGTTATTTACTACATCAATGGCTCCCTCCACCACGGCAGTAGAGGAGGCAGTTCACTATATCACAGGCACAATATTCCCATGTGCTTGTTAATAAATGACCCTGATTAACAGGGTCGCAGCCGGAGGGTCTCTCCACAACATGTGTTTATTGCAGAATGGCTTCATCTGTTTCTTCCCAGGCTCTCTCTCTCTGCCCTTCTCACCCACTTACTCATGCATTATGGATACAGAACTATAGGAAATTTCCATTCCAATTTTAGCTGTGCATTCCTATTCTTATACTATATCAGGGTCAGAAATATTCTCAGCCTCTCCTGGACGGTCAAGTTATTTCATAAAGACATCCTTCAAACTATTACACCACCACAGGTGATGCCGTAGATCCCCCATTTGTTAGCAGGCCCACCTTGCCGATTTCCTCGTTCTATACTGACATGGACACATGACCAACAACACTTCTAGGATTTAGGGGGCTGACTACAGGGTGTGTGACTTGACTTGACCAATCTTTTATAGGACCTTTGGGCAATCGAGACCAATGCTAAGCTTGACCCAGGATTTTTTAAGGGGATCTCACTCGTAACAATATGCCCGAGCAAGAAGTATTTTTGGCTCCTATTAGTGCAAAGACGGTGCTTCTGAGTTCCATTTTCATCATTCATCCCGCCCTTGATGCTTGTCTGCTTCCTACCCTGACATTCTGCTCTTCCACCATATTGAGCGAACTCTGCCTGTAATAACCTCCAGACCATGTTCCATAAGTCACATCTTGGTCCTACTCTGAGGTTGTGCCCAGGAGACATCCGATACAGGGATTAAGTTAGTCTCTCTCTTGCAAATATATTGCAACCCAAGGAGTCCTTTACTTCCAGGAAAGCCTTGTCCCAACATACACAAGCCCCAATCCAAATATATTGCAACGCAATGGGTCCGTTACTTACAGGAAAGCCTTGTCCTAACATACACAAGCCCCAATCCAAATATATTGCAACGCAATGGGTCCGTTACTTACAGGAAAGCCTTGTCCCAACATACACAAGCCCCAATCCAAATATATTGCAACGCAATGGGTCCGTTACTTACAGGAAAGCCTTGTCCCAACATACACAAGCCCCAATCCAAATATATTGCAACGCAATGGGTCCGTTACTTACAGGAAAGCCTTGTCCCAACATAAACAGACTTTCCTATTATAAGTACAATTTTTTTAAATGAGGTGCAGACACCATATTTTTAAGCCACCAGACACTAACCATGGGTTCAAAAATTTGAGCTTGGAGAGGAGCCATCTAGGTGCCCATAGCTTCCTCTTACACCTACCATACCTAGAACTTAAGGTCTTCAGATAGAAAGTCCTTGTCAGGAAATATGACGGAATTTCTTATTGTTCTAATCCCACCACTGACACCAATATGTGACGAACTGGGGGCAACTACCCACCCCCAATTCCTGACAGTCCTGAAGACACAAACTTGTATGACCAGTCAATCCCGAACTAGAATTGCTGTTAGGTCAGTAAATGAAAATTTAAATTGTCAAGTCAAGCGCAGACGGGAAGGCTTGACCCCATAACATTCATTATTTAGTGAACACAACAGGATGCATTAACAGCTGAAGGTTACACCAGAACAACACAAATAGGATATTCCCAATTCCAAACCCATATTGATTAGATGTATGGACATTTACTACGAGGGTAGTAGGTGGAGCGGTGGATATGGATCCAGTAGCCAAGGACTGAAGAGCATTTTATGATAATTGTAGATAGAAAGGAGGGGAAGGAAAGAAATTATAAGAAACCAAAGCCTAAATATTCATAAGCATT
Organism: Ranitomeya imitator; assembly: GCF_032444005.1. Lineage (NCBI taxonomy): Eukaryota > Metazoa > Chordata > Amphibia > Anura > Dendrobatidae > Ranitomeya > Ranitomeya imitator. The sequence goes on from NC_091284.1 coordinate 39,563,636, forward strand.
CCATGTCTTGATGGAGTTGGAACCCATTCCACAATTTCCTATGGAGCTCTATGGCTATTTGTTACATCTGCTATAACTAAAACAAACAAAGTCTCCAGAACAGTACAATATGGAGAACAGCAGAGAAATTATAAGAGGTGCCAAGATGTGTTCTACGATTGGCATTAATTGTATGGTGTGCTGAGCGCCAGGTGAGAAAATCACCTTCAGCAGAATTCATCCACTATAAGTTCATGCTCAAAACTTAGAACTCTGCTCTCCATCTGGCCAAACAAGTCTAATTCACCATCCTCATCATATCTCTAGTAGACAATCCAAAATGTCTCTTTGAAACTTTCCACTCCTTCCTGAGCCCTACAGTACAGGTCCCGGTCATCAACCTCAGCACTGAGTATCTGGCCACTTATCAATCGTATCAGTCAGGACATTTTCACAGAATCCCTCAGGGCCTCGATCCCTTTCCCTCCTGCACCTCAAGCTCACTATGCTCCACTCTGTCGGCCTCAGACATACTGTTCTTTCTTGGTTCTCTTCCTACCTCTCTGGCCGCTCCTTCGCTGTATCTTTTGATGGCCCCTCTTCCCCTTACAATCGGGGTTCCTCAAGACTTAGTCCTAGATCCCCTCCTCTTCTCTCTTTTCACAGCCCCTATTGGATAAACCATCAGTAGAGTCAGTTTCCAGTGTCATCACTATGCTGATGACACCAATTATACACATTGTCTCCTTTCTTTCAACTTTCTTTTTATTGAAAAAAGATGTATAATACAGGAAGAAAAAGAACAGGTTGAACGATACACAGTACAATATGATAAATCTTGTAAAAAAAAAAGAGACAATCATGTATAATCACCTATTTTACATTGAACCAAGATAAAGGGCCCAACTTTAACTTTAGATAAGTGAGCCAGCTCATTACAACGAAGAGTAGGACATGGTGATTCAAGATTGACTCGGTTAATAAGTGTTTCATCAACTTAGAGATAAGGAAAGGAGAGAAGAAGAGGGGAAGAGAGAAAGGGGGAGAAAGGGATTAAGAGAGAGCGAGAGTAGAGGAGAGGAAAGCGGGGGGGAGGGGGTTGGTGATCCGAGGCAAGGCGAGAATTCAGGGAGAAAACTTCAGGGCGAGCCATCCCATATATGATATAGCTTGGAAACAGTTAGTTTTCTGTGTTTATAGAGGTGTTTGAGAAAAAATCAGGACTGGAGCGATACACGGACCAGGGCCCCCAAATATTCCGAAAGGAGGTGAGAGACTCCTAGGTATTGGCTACCAATTCAGCTGTGTAGTACAATAAATCTATTCTGTCTAGGGTTTTTTTTTTTGTGGGAATAAGAGTAGATTTCCACAAGGTGGGGATTAGGTATTTTCCGGCCGCTATGATATTACTAGCTAGTTTGGACATTTATGAATCTTTGGGCCAAAGGGGAAAGTTGAGTAATACAGACTGGGGATCTAGGGTTGGAGCTCGGCTTAGTACTGAAAGTATGATATCTGTTATCATTTGCCAGTAGCACATAATTTTTGGACAAGTCCACCAGATATGTAGGTAAGAGCCTACATCAGTGCAGCATCTCCAACATGTCTCGGGAGTGGGCGCGTGCCATAGGTGTATCTGGGAAGGGGTTCAATACCATCTTGATATCACTTTATAGGAGTTTTCTTGCAACTTCACACATTGGGAAGGTCCGTGTGAATTGTTGTAAATAGAAGTGATTTGGTCTTGAGTGAATGAGATATTGAGATCCCGTTCCCAGAGTCCTATAAATGCTCTCTTGGCAACGGCTTTTTCGGCAATCAGTATTTTGTAGAGCTTGGATAGGACCTTTTTTGGTGGATTGTGTTGGGCGCAGAGTTGTTCAAAGGGTGTAATGGGGCGGAATAAATTAAGCTAGTCTTTCTTTTTATAGCAATAGTCCCTTAATGTTTTGTAGTGAAGGAAAGTAACATTTAAATGAGGATTAGAAGCCTGAAACTCGGGGAAACTCATCACTGAGCCTTTAGTGAAGAAGGCGTCTATTGGTAATGGTGGCCTGGGCAGGTCCCTATGTGGTAATTTAGGGGGAATGGGTCCAATGACGTCTTGTATTGTCAAAATCGGAGAGATAGGTGGGGTTAGTTTGGGGAACACGGTTCTCCAAATTTTAAGTACAGCTATAGTTAATTCGTTGGAAAGGAGTTGATTTAAATTGGAGTAATCATGTAGTAGTGTCATGGTTCGTAGAGGGATAGGAGCGAGGTGTTCTTCAATGGGCAGCCAAAGTTTTTCGGTAGGTTTTCTGATCCAATCAACTACTCTAGAGAGCATAGCGGCTTTATAATATTGGAAAATATCAGGGACACCCATGCCCCCATCCAACCTCGGTAAAGCTAATGTGGTAGCGTTAATTCGAGGACGTTTATTATTCCAGACAAAGTTGATGAAAAAGGAGTTAATTTTGGCCAGGTAGTGTTTGGGAATATAAATAGGGAGCATCTGGAAGAAATATAAGAATTAAGGTAGTATAATGCTTTTCAACAGATTTTTCCTTCCCATCCAAGATAGGAAGGAAGCTTTCCAGGAGTTAACCGTGAGGGTAGCCTGTTTTAGTAAAGGTGTAATATTGAGCTCCAAGAGTTCTCCCATCGACCTCCCAATTTTGATGCCCAGATTTGTTATGAACTTGGGGGGCCATTTGAAGGGGTAAAGTTTTTTCAGTCTATCAATTCCGGATTTGGGAATATTAAGGCTTAATGCTTCTGACTTTGTGATGTTAATTTTGTAGTTGGATAGTTCCCCATAGAGCTCTATTGTATGGACAAAGGCAGGGATACCTCTCCCAGGATCAGACAGTACCACTAGAAGATCATCCGCAAACGCTGCAGACTTGTGATGGAAGCCGCCAACTTGGATCCCTTTGATATCTACATTTTGTTGAATGCTTTGGATTAGAGGCTCCATAGCAAGCACGTATAGAATCGGAGAGAGAGGGCACCCCTGCCGCGTGCCATTTTGGATATAGAAGGGGTCTGATAGTAAATTATTAATTCTCAGTCGAGCCGAGGGAGTGGTGTACATCTGGAAAATTGCATCTACTAATTGGGGGGGGAAGTGAAAGGCGAGGAGAGTTTCACGTAAGAATGTCCAGTCCACCCTGTCAAAGGCCTTTTCGGCGTCTGTCCCCAATAAAACAAGAGGAATTTTGTGCATTTTTGCGTACTGTATTAGGTGTAGAATTCTGGAGGTATTGTCCCTCCCCTCCCGGCCTGTCACAAAACCTGTCTGGTTGGGTGAGATGAGTTGTGGTAGTAGTTCCGCTAGTCTCCTTGCAATAAGACTTGCATACATTTTTAGGTCAACATTAAGCAAGGAAATGGGTCTGTAGCTTCCACAACTTTCTGGATCTTTCCCTTCTTTATGAAGAAGGGAGATATGGGCTTCAAGCGATTGGGAGGGGAAAGATTTACCATCCAGAACTGCATTACATACATTTATTAGGTGGGGGCCCAAAATGTCAAAGAAGGATTTGTAATATATTTTGGGGAGTCTGTCCGGTCCTGGGGACTTCCCTTTTGCCCTACCAGACAGGGTGGACTGAAGCTCAGAGAGGTCAAAGGGTCTGAGCAGGCACTCCTGTTGGAGAGCAGAAAGTTGGGGGAGGTGTAAGGAGGATAAAAAAGCTCGGGTTTTGGTTTGCCTTTGATTTTTGTCTTCTGTGGAGTCACTCTGGCGGAGTTGATATAGGTCTTTAAAGAAGGTCAAAAATGCATCAGTGATCTGGTTGTATTGTTGCGTAGTTTGACCTTCAGTAGATTTGATTTTATGAATAAAGGTTCGAGTTTGGCGTTTTTTGATCAAAGAGATCATGAGTTTGGAGGCTTTATCCCCATGTGCAAAAATTTTGTTTTTCCAGGAAAGGTAATTTTTGGAGGTGCGGGTGTTTAATAGATCTTTTAAAGATTGACGTTTTCTCGTAAGTTGTGAAAGTACATCACCAGATAATTCTTTCTTATGGCAAGTATCCAAAGTCACAATGTCGTTATATAGGGCTAGGATTTCTGCTTTTTTCTGTCTATTTAAGAACGAAGCAATTGAAATGAATACACCGCGAATCGTGGCCTTATGGGCTTCCCACAATAGTGGAGGGTCAATGTCAGGGGTGGAGTTAAGTTTAAAGTATTCTTGGAGCGATTCACGGATACGTTTTTTAACGTCTTCACGTTGTAGTAGCGATTCGTTAAGCCTCCATGTCCTAGAGTTAGAGTATGGTTTGTGGAATTCTAGGTTAATTAGAACTATAGAGTGGTCAGAGTGGATAGCGGGAATTATATTTGTGCTTATGGTAGAATGGACGAGGGGTACACATTGTCTCCTTACATCACGCCCACCGTAATACAAAATACCAGTGATTGTTTTTCCGTTGTCTCTGACATCATGTCAATCTAAAACTGAACTTCTCGTGTTTCTTCCCTCTACTAACTTACCTAAACCTGATATTGCCATTGCAATGGGTCATTCAACCATAACTCCCAAGCAACACGCCCGCTGTCTTGGGGTCATATTTGACACAGAACTTTCCTTTATTCCCTATATCCAATCGCTCACTCGTTCATTCTGCATCTCCAGAATCTGACATGTAATCACCTTTGAAACTACAAAAACTCTTACTGTTGCTCTTATTCATTCTCGTCTGGACTACTGCAACTTTCTACTGATCAGTCCCCCTCTAACCAAACTTTCTCGTCTCCGATACATCTTGAATGCTACCGCTATGGTCGTATTTCTGTCCAGCCACTACAATAATGCTTCCACCTTGTGCCGGTCATTGCAGTGGTTTCCCATTCGCTATAGAATACAATATAAACTTATTTTTTTCCTCCCTCATCTCTATCGCTCCATTCTCTCCGTTCTGCAACTGATCTAAGGGTACCGTCACACAGTGGCACTTTGATCGCTAGGACGGCACGATCCGTGACGTTCCAGCGATATCCTTACGATCTCGCTGTGTCTGACACGCTACTGCGATCAGGGACCCCGCTGAGAATCGTACGTCGTAGCAGATCGTTTGAAACTTTATTTTGTCGCTGGATCTCCCGCTGACATCGCTGTATCGGCGTGTGTGACGCCGATTCAGCGATGTCTTCACTGGTTACCAGTGTAAATGTAAAAAAAAAAAAACACTACATACTTACATTCCCGGTGTCTGGTCATGTCCCTCGCCTTCAGCTTCCCGCACTGACTGGCGAGCGCCGGCCAGCCATAAAGTACAGCGGTGACGTCACCGCTGTGCTTTCCGGCTGTCCGGCGCTCACTGTCAATGCAGAGAAGCACAGCGCCAAGGGACGCAACAGGAATGTAAGTATGTAGTGTTTTTTTTTTTTACGTTTACGCTGGTAACCAGGGTAAACATCGGGTTACTAAGCGTGGCCTTGCGCTTAGTAACCCGATGTTTACCCTGGTTACCAGGGGACTTTGGGATCGTTGGTCGCTGGAGAGCTGTCTGTGTGACAGCTCTCCAGCAACCACACAGCGACGCTGCAGTGATCGACATCGTTGTCGTATCGCTGCAGCGTCGTTTTAGTGTGACGGTACCCTAAGACTAACATCCTCCATTATTCGAATCTCCCAACCCGTCTCCAAGACTTCCCTCGTGCTGCACTAGTTTTGTAGAATGCTCTACCAAGGGTAATCTGATTAATACTTAGCCCCTACATTTTTAAGCATGCCTTACAAACACTTCTCTTTACTAACTGATGGCGGCACATGCAGCTTTATATCATAACCCCTATTTATTATAACGATGGCGGGCAGTACATGACAAGAACCTATTACTTACTGGTTCCTCCTTCCTTATAGATTGAAACTTGTTATCATCAGGACCCTCACTCCTCCTGGAACTGGTGAACTATGGTTTACTTTGTGATGTCTTTATTGTCTGTACATCTCCCCGCTTAATTGTAAAGTGCTGCGTTATATGTTGGCGCCATATAAATACAATTATTATTATATTATTATATTATTATTAGAATGACTTCCACAGAGAACTCTTGTCATTTACACCATAAAAAATGTCTGAACGTGGCCCTCCCCTACAATCCGAACATCATCAATATTACATTACGTTTACCCTGACCACTAACGTTCATCTTGGAAGTGATTGTAAATGTCCGAGTCATTTTACCGTTATCACCAGTTTGTCCATATTTAGCTCACAAATGTACACAGCAAAGATGGACTATGAACCTCCACATGGCAAAAAAGAAAAATCAATTCATGGGATACAAGGTAATCTTTAACCTTCTGAGGTATGTGGAGAACAACAAACCCTGGTGCAATCCCATAAATCTGATATACGACCTGTATGGACAAACATTTGGGGACAACAACACAGTGAACCTACAGGACATACCATTTATGATATCCTACTTTAAATCTATAGGCATTAAGATGGAGTCGGTTCCCCTTCTTCGTCTATAATAGTTTCCACTCTTCTGGGAAGATTTTGGTTTTGTCTGTGGGAATTTTTTGACTAATCGTCCAGAAGAGCATTTGTGAGGTCAGACGCTGATGTTGGGTAGAGGACCTCAGACGCTGGTGTTGGGTAGAGGACCTCAGACGCTGATGTTGGGTAGAGGACCTCAGACGCTGATGTTGGGTAGAGGACCAGGCTCACAATCTCTTGTCTAGTTCATCCCAAAGATGTTGGATGGAGCCGGTCAAGTTCTTCCACACCAAACACCCCCAACCATGTCTTTATAGACCTTGCACTGGCCACAGTCATGAGCAACGGAAAAGGACCTTCCCCAAATTTCCCATAAAGTTTGAAGCTACCATTGTCCAAAATATCTTGTGCTGAAGTATTAAGGTTTCCTGTCACTGGAACTAAAGAGACGAGGCCGCCCCCTGAAAATCAAGTCCATAGCAATATCCTCCTCCACCAAACTGTACAGCGGGCACAATGCAGCCAGGTGGCTAACATTCTCCTGGCATTCACCAAACCAGATTCATCAATCAGATGCCAGATAAAGAAGTGTGATCCGTCCCTGCACAGAACACGTGTCCTCCAGAGTGCAGTGGTGGCTGCTTTACACCACACCATCCGACGCTCAGCCTTGTGCTTGGTGATGTAAGGCTACATGCAGCTGCCAGGCCATAAAGCTCCTGGCGGGGGTGCAGTTTTTTGCTGATGTTAATACCAAACGAGGTCTGAATTCTGCAGTTATGGGGTCAGCAGAATCTTGATGACTTTTCTTCCCTCTCCTCCTCGGGACTCGACCCCCCGCTTTGTAACGTCGCGGAGTCTCCACTTTGGGCCTTAGTTCCTTCCCCTTGTCAATAATATTACTCACAGATGATGGGGGATAGTGAACAAGCTTCTTGCACTGATGGCTCCTATTACAGGACCGCGCTAGTATTAGTGAGCGCTGCATCACCGGCCATTTTGTCAAACATCGGAAAAGACAGACGGCATTACGGTGGACTGGGGGTTATACACCAGGGACAATGGAGCCGGATGTCATCTACCAGGGGTGAAGGGCCGGATGTTATACACCGACGGCAATGGGACTGAATGAAAACCTGATTTCAATGATTAAGAGTTAATCTACGTTTCTCCATATACTGTGGTTAGACAATTAAAAAAAAAGCTGGTACCTAATTAGATATTTGTAAGACCATTAAGACTAAAGATAAACTGTTCCTGTATTCCTCAGGGATAGGAAAAGTTTTCTTAAAACTCCACATTGCGCCCTTCCTCTGTTATTCCTCTTGGAAATATTTTTACAATAATGACACATGGGTTTTACCACTCACCTTGTCAGACGTCCGTGCTGCTATATCACACACAAACTGCCAAAATTCACCAACTTTAAAGCATTTTTAGGAGAATCTGCCCGGGCCCATCCGTAATGATCATTCTGACATTTCCATTATTGCACAAAGTTTATATTTACAGTACAGACCAAAAGTTTGGACACATCTTCTCAGTCTGAATAGACTGTTAGAATTTGTATTAGTCTACCACCCTACCCGTGCCCTCCGCTCCGCTAATGACCTGAGGTTAGCATCCTCAATAATCAGAACCTCCCATTCCCATCGCCAAGACTTTACACGCGCTGTGCCAATTCTTTGGAATGCACTATCTAGGTTAATACGATTAATCCCCACAGTTTTAAGCGTGCCCTAAAAACTCATTTGTTCAGATTGGCCTACCGCATCAACGCATTAACCTAACCATCCCTGTGTGGCCCATTCAAAAAACTTAAACCATTATCAGGTTCCTCGCATTATGTTCTCATACACTTTATGCAGTTAATAGCCCTCTGTGTCTGTACTGTTACATACTTAGGCAGTTAACCGGTTCCTGCAGCTTTACATGAACACCCGAGCCTTACACTATGGCCGGTCCGAACAACTAAAGCAATTGTTACCATCCACCTCTCGTGTCTCCCCTTTTCCTCATAGTTTGTAAGCTTGCGAGCAGCAGGGCCCTCACTCCTCCTGGTATCTGTTTTGAACTGTGATTTCTGTTATGCTGTAATGTCTATTGTCTGTACAAGTCCCCTCTATAAGTTGTAAAGCGCTGCGGATTATGTTGGCGCTATATAAATAAAATTATTATTATTATTATGGCAAGAATAAAGCAGCTAAGTAAAGAAAAACGAGTGGCCATCATTACTTTAAAAAATGAAGGTCAGTCAGTCCGAAAAATTGTGAAAACTTTGAAAGTGTCCCCAAGTGCAGTGGCAAAAATTATCAAGCACTACAAAGAAACTGGCTCACATGAGGACCGCCCCAGGAAAGGAAGACCAAGAGTCACTTCTGCTTCTGAGGATAAGTTTATCTGAGTCACCAGCCGCAGAAACCGCAGGTTAACAGCAGCTCAGATTAGAGACCAGGTCAATGCCACACAGAGTTCTAGCAGCAGACACATCTCTACAACAACTGTTAAGAGGAGACTTTGTGCAGCAGGCCTTCATGGTAAAATAGCTGCTAGGAAACCACTGCTAAAGACAGGCAACAAGCAGAAGAGACTTGTTTGGGCTAAAGAACACAAGGAATGGACATTAGATCAGTGGAAATCTGTGCTTCGGTCTGATGAGTCCAAATTTGAGATCTTTGGTTCCAACCACCGTGTCTTTGTGCGACGCAGAAAAGGTGAACGGATGGACTCTACATGCCTGGTTCCCACCGTGAAGCATGGAGGAGGAGGTGTGATGGTGTGGGGGTGCTTTGCTGGTGACACTGTTGGGGATTTATTCAAAATTGAAGGCATACTGAACCAGCATGGCTACCACAGCATCTTGCAGCGGCATGCTATTCCATCCGGTTTGCGTTTAGTTGGAACTTGGAACATCATTTATTTTTCAACAGGACAATGACCCCAAACACACCTCCAGGCTGTGTAAGGGCTATTTGACCAAGAAGGAGAGTGATGGGGTGCTACGCCAGATGACCTGGCCTCCACAGTCACCAGACCTGAACCCAATCAAGATGGTTTGGGGTGAGCTGGACCGCAGAGTGAAGGCAAAAGGGCCAACAAGTGCTAATCATCTCTGGGAACTCCTTCAAGATTGTTGGAAGACCATTCCTGGTGACTACCTCTTGAAGCTCATCAAGAGAATGCCAAGAGTGTGCAAAGCAGTCATCAAAGCAAAAGGTGGCTACTTTGAGGAACCTAGAATATAAGACATATTTTCAGTTGTTTCACACTTTTTTGTTAAGTATATAATTCCACATGTGTTAATTCATAGTTTTGATGCCTTCAGTGTGAATGTACAATTTTTTATAGTCATGAAAATACAGAAAAATCTTTAAATGAAAAAGTGTGTCCAAACTTTTGGTCTGTACTGTACGTGTAGGGGTTAGAGTTAGGAATACAATTAATTGGTGCCAATTCAGAAGACTTTTTAGGCTTGGTCAAATAATTCACATGAGGTCTTCTGTCTTCTGTTCCAATTGAATTTCACAATTGACTAATAGTCCAAAAAAAACAACCATGTCATACCCAGTTTTCAGCCTTGAATTACACATGAGTTGTTTGAAGTTCAACAATTGTAGAGTAACCTCAATTTTAGTCAATAAAGGATGGGGCTGTCCTGTGTGATGAGGTGACGGGATCATCACTGTGAAATGCTGGTTAATTATTAAACCGGGTCTCCACGTATTATTATATCTCCATAAATCTGTGATTGTTTCTTTTTTTGAATGTTGAGAAACTGTAATCAATCATCTACCAGCTCTAATCTGAATGGTCTATTTGTAAGCACTGATACCAATATGACTCATTATAATCTGGGATATTAGAGGAAATAAGAACAAAGCTGGATTAACTGAAGGGTCACAGTCCCAGATCTGATGAGGAAGTTATATAGACGACACGTCCTCTTTAAAAGGGGTCATGTTACCATTTAGATCAGGCATGCACATTGTGATACTGAAAGGGATGCCAAAAAATTAAAGAGGTACTTGCACATCACCAGAACCACAGACAGTATATCAATACATCAATAGAACCACCATCAATCCATGAATACATTACTGGAACCACTATCAGTATAGTAATACAGTACCAGAGCCTTCATGAATACATGAAGACAACACCAGAACCATCGTCAGTTCATGAATACATAACTAATCTTAGTACAGTGATCAATTGCAATGTCAAGTCAGTACCATATACACTTGTATTGCATGAATGTACAACAGACAATATTTCCTTAATAATGGTAAGGAGATACTGGGAGTTGTTGTTACCAGCCATCATTAGACAGCGGACCATACAGGAACCACAATACTGATTAGATATAGTATCACAAACATTTACATCAGGTTCCTTACAGGTGTAGTCTTCTCTGATTGGAGTTGTTCTCGTCCTTTTTAGTACAGATGCCATGATGCCTTTGGACATCCACAGCTTGTCTCTGCAGACTTTTCACTTCTCAGGTCTTCTGCAGCACATGCCGATACAGTGCCCTTAAAAATACCAGTATCATTAGAATGCCCCATGAATAAAAATATCTCCCATTCTGTGTCACTAAATAATTAATTGCCCCTCACTGTACTTCCTGACCCTCTTGCTGCCACTTCTCCATACTAATCCCCAACACTTCCACCTCCCCATATTGTCCCGCCACACTCTTCCGTCTATATACTGTCCCACCAAAACTGAACTTCTCCATATTGTCCCCTGACACTTCCCCTCTTCATACTGCCCCCCATGCTACCACCTCTTCAAATGCTCTCTATGCTGCCGCTAAAAGTATATGGAAAAGGACGGCATTAGAGTGATACAATATCCAATGAATAGGACTGGTAATGGAATCCCAACCATCAGGCGTCACGAATGCTAGGGGTTTGCGGTGCTCTGCATACAAAATTTTAACCAAGAGTCCATGTGAACAGTAAAGAGAAAATATGCGGCACTCACCCCGATATAGCAGTGGAAGACGTGAACTTTAATGGAGAAAATGAGTAAATACATACATCTGTCAGGACATCAGGTAAGCAGGAGGGTGCAGTATTGGAGCTTGGACGACGGCCGTTTCGCACGCTAGGTGCTTCGACGGGTCCAGATGTGAGTGCCGCATATTTTCTCTTTACTGTTCACATGGGCTCTCTATGCTGCTCCCCCTCTATACTGTGCCCCCTCTCACACTTTTTCCCCATCTACACACTAACACACTCCCCATCTGCAATCAATGCCTGTATGTACAATCTTCGGGTCCAAAGATCGTGTACCTTTCCCACCGTCTTTACCCTTTCCATCACAGCATTAAGGGCAACAACGTGATGAGATCAACAGAGTGATGACCACATCGCCCCACGGCACGTCAACGCAGAGAGCTGATGAACGCTCCTTTGCCTGTCCCGGTTCTCATGTATTGATAATATATTTGCGTCTAAAATACACAAATACAATTAAATACAGAGAGAAGGGAAACGGCTCCATGGGCCAACAAAAATCCTTTGGTGGGCCGTACGTAACCTATGGACCATACGTTGCGAGGCCGGATGTAGATAGAAGTCTAATCAGAATGGAACCAAAAGTCAAACAAGACAATGTTATTGCAGATCAACCTGTCATTAATCCACCTCGTTTAAAGGGGTTGTCCAGGCTTGTGGTCCAAGTCTGAAGTCTTTATGACTGCAGACTTGTGAATCTTCATACCGCGCAGAGAGTGTGTGCTGTCAGGATTCTCTGGTGCCACCGCAAGCAGCATGACCACAAGTATGCAATTTGCATACATTCGGTCACAATCAGTCTAGCTGTGCACAGCTTCGCTCCCCACATCGAGTAGACTGTCAGCTGAAGCCACCGATATCAGCTGGTTCAGCCTATGTTAGTCTAATGTGTAGGTACACTGCCCTCATAAAAATGTATGCCATAATATGGCTAACTTGACTATTGATGGCTAAAGGCATTTTCCAACAGTTTTGCTTTGAGAAGTCTACCCCTTTTGCGAGCTACACAATATTTTTCTCTTTCTCCTGTTTTCCTGAATACATTCAGTCAATCCCACTCAAAGGACATTTGGCTCAAGAGCAACGCCGCACACCCTCCAACAACAATGCTCGCGGTTGGGAGCCCGCCAGTATGTCTTCACATAAACATGCTAAATAGCCGTAGCTATGTGAGTGGGAGAATCTGAACGTCCCTGTCAGACATAGGAGAAAAATTTGCATGGAAAACAAGGGACCTGAACAGACTTAAGGGGTTGATTGCTCTGGTTAGAAGAAATAGCACACAATATATACATTTGTACTTTTTTTTAATAGAAGTTTAGGACGCCATGATGCAGCATTGTTAGAAATGGACTCACGTTGGGAGGTATATAGTTGTCATGGGGCAGCATTGGGCCATATTTATATTTAATTATTCTTGTAGAGAAGTGGTGCCCAACAAGTAGCACCGGACCCATACTTCCCCCAGCTTTGTGTCTTACAATAGACCTTAGTGATGGTGATAGTCGGTGGTAGAGTGGACCTCTGCTATGGAGCGTACTGGCCAGCTCTGCTCGAATGTCTAAAATACTCTGGAGTGAAAAAGAAAAACTTTGCAAACCAACAAGAGCTATCCAGTCTCCTGGGTGCTGAGTTCAGACTAAATACTTTCCTCTCGTCGTTACCACAGTCCTCGACACTCACATTTGGGTTTGAGGAAGGTGGGCTGTCAATGGATCGCTACAGGTGACTTAGTTTCATGACGTTATCTTTGGTCACACCGCTTCTCCAAAGTCATCCTGATTGCTGGTCCTGCCAGTCCATCAGTAACAGCAACACAGACACTTGATAGCTGTTGGCCGAATGATCCCCATGCACAGGACTGCTTGGATTGGATCCTTCCCTCACCCCAATATTATGTTAGAGGAAAGTTAGGAGGCCACCATACCTATTAGATGGTTGAACAATTCTTCCAATGTCTGTCTCTACATTGGCCTGACTTTATTGTCTTTGGGGGCCTTGGGCAAAACTGAGGCAGAGTTTCTTGGTATGTCCTGCTGTTAGTTTAAAAAAAAAAACATGCTTGGATGAGTGAAATCCTCACCATCTTACAGATGATAGTACTGCTCCTGACTGTAGCATCCTCCATGATTAGCAAGCCTCCACCCTTCTTCACCTGTGCTTACTCGGCTGCCTCTTGCCACTGTGTTTTCTACTGTGCCGTCATCCTGTTTCATCGGTCTTTCTTTGCTGAATCTCTGGATCCAGTGTAGTCAACTGCTCAACTGCACCAGTTGCTATCCAGCCATAACAGCCTCAGTTCCTCCATCCTGTCCACCTCAGGTCATCCATCCTTGCTGCACAACAACTGCTTAGTCGGACTTGTTATACTCTATGTGGCTGTTTACAAGTCTGCAATTTTTTTGGGACCATTTGCCCACCAAAAAAAAAAGGAGTGATGGATCAAAATAACCCATACAACTCAAACTGATCTGGGAAAATCACGGACAACACACAGAAGTCATCCAAGTGCAATCTGTGTGCTGTCCATTAACATTGTAATGAGCAGTATTACACACTTGTCCCAGGTATCCCGATCTCCACAGCCTTCTCCTCGATCCGCTGCCCGCTGTTGTGCTCCACGTCGGACTTTTCAGGTTGCCCAGTGTGGATCTATGACATCATCTCCATAGACCTATTTAAGGTCCATTGACATACACACCTGTATCTTGGGATTGAGACTCCTAGTCCTATGTTTGGTGGGCTCCACCTTCCGTGCTGTTTGTGCTTGCATCGATCCCTGCTGCTTTCCATATTTTTCGTCCTGCTCATCCTGAGATTCCTGGTGAGCCTTTACGGTTCTGGCTGCCCTCGTGCTTTCCCAACACCAGCGGTCTGTGTGCCCAACTGGACCTGAGGTTCAGATGATCCACCTCATTTGGTGAGTCTTAACAAGGAGAAGAAACTTTACAATCTTCTTTTTTAGCATAGAATTTTCATTTTTAGCATAGGAGAAAATCAGCCCTTTTTTTCTGGTAGGTGAAAAAAACCACGGACGTCTGAATGAGGCCTAAGAGTTCTAACCCCTTTAAGAAAAAGATGGGAATTTTGCTTTTTAATTAGAACCCCCCCTGGATTAATTCCTCCACCATAGAGATCAGAGTTCCCTTTAAATTTCACTTCCAGGTGGCAGAACAGACCAGACCAGGCCGGTTGTACCCTCCATAAGTACCACTTTGACAGTGCGCTATCTGCAATTATTAAATGTCAAAAAAGCAATCCTGGGCGGAAACAATCTGCAATAAAACTGCTAATTTAGCTGCAAATCATCCACAATTGCCTCGGTTAAATGTCTAACAAGTGAAAGTGAGAGGAGCCATTTAGGAAGTGACTGGAATGGCAATGCGGCTCGGTAGGAGTGAGTGTTCTATGACTGTTGCTAGGTAACACTAGAAGCCCCGCGTCATGTCGCTCAGGCCGATGTACCTGTAGAGCTCCATTACCGTATACCGAGCGGTATAAATGGCATGCAGCAGCTTTCACCCCCATCCCCCCAACCTAAAATTAAGAACCAAAGTGAAGAGAAGGTTATTTTATATTTTTCTATTCCCTGACTCATTGGCAGCTTCTGAAGTCACACGGCGGACAGAACAGTGGAATTTTACAAAAAAGCTAATCAACATCTAAAAATGTCTCACGCCCCATCATGTAAACAGATCCAGGGCAGCTGACTATTCGGACTTACCCCATCCTATACTGAAAAGTCCCACACACAACGGCGACATTCCGTGCCAACCATTAAGGAGGGGTAGGGCGTACGTGCCTGCTAACATCAAAGGGTTAATAGTTTGCGGAAGGTTTACTATTCACTAATCCAAATAGCTTCAGGGTCCCAATGCAAATCTGTAAGAGGGCCCCACCTGCCATTGACAACACCGAAGGGTTCCTATAAAGCAGTGAGGCCTTCAGGACTTTCCAGGTATTGGCGCCTGGGTGCGACTCCTACCTCTGTATCCCCGAAAGCTACACCACTGGATGCAATCATGGTAATTAACACCTTAGTGACCTCCAATACGTCCTTTTACTGACCTGAGAAATGAGAACAGCATCACCCATTGCCACTGCCCTTAGATTAGGGGTCTCAAACTCGGCTGGGTATATGGGCCGCAAATAGAAAAAATTTGAATTGGGGGGCTGCAATCTTTGAAGGACAAAGTGACATTTTTAGTGCAACCATTTTTTTTTTTTACAACTTTTGAACATTTTTGCAGTGCTTTTTTTTAGAGCTTGGGTCATTATGGATGTGCTAATAACAAATGTGTACTTATATTGTAGCTATGTCCCCATATTGTAGATATGTCCCCATCCAGGTTCTCAAATTGTAGTTATGTCCCGGTCCTCAAATTGTAGTCATGTCCCCATATCCAGGTCCCCAAATTGTAGTTATGTCCCCATCCCCAGGTCCGCATATTAAGTCATTGTCCAGGTCTCCATATTGTAGTCATGTCCCCATGTCCAGGTTCTCAAATTGTAGTCATGTCCCCATCCAGGTTCTCATATTGTAGTTATGTCCCGGTCCTCAAATTGTAGTCATGTCCCCATATCCAGGTCCCCAAATTGTAGTTATGTCCCCATCCCCAGGTCCGCATATTAAGTCATTGTCCAGGTCTCCATATTGTAGTCATGTCCCCATATCCAGGTCCTCATATTGTAGTTATGTCCCCATCCCCAGGTCCGCATATTAAGTCATTGTCCAGGTCTCCATATTGTAGGTTTTAGAGGAGGAAAATAGATATGTCCCCAACCCAGGTATACATGGCCCCCTCATCTCTATCTTGGTATGCATGGCACCCATCCACATCCCTTTTCTGGCATGCATGATGCCCATCCACCTCCACAGCAAGTACTTCATTTAAATTGAATGTGCATCTAAGGACCCACATTCAGCTGAAATAAAACGCTGCCGTTGGCGGATCTCCTGAACCGGGCAGTGTCTAAGGGCTGCATGAAGCATCCTCAGGCCGCATGCTGCTCGCGGGCTGCGTGTTTGAGACCCCTGCCTTAGATGCTGATGTAAACAGCAACTACAGCATCTAAATGGTTAACAGAGTGGGGGGGGGGGTTCCCTCTTTAACCCCCTTCAGAACCCTGAGATCATAACTGCGTGGTCCTGATGCATGGCCAAATAACGGCCTTAGAGTTTGCCGGCTATAGCGGCCCGTTCAGAAGTTAGCGGCATTTTCTGTAGATGATAGAAATAAGTTTTTAATTCCTGTCATGTCACTTTGCATTAATTCCATTGCATTAATTGTTTATATGGGTACAACTATATTAAAGAAGTTGTCCAGGTTTAGGAATAAATGACACGACTCCGCCACTACTATGAACCATCCTAAAAAAAATACCAACAAAGCAAAAACAACAACATTTAGCTTGAAAAACAAAGATTCCACAAATCACCGAGACATCAATATTGACCCTGGCCGAATCTCTTTCCTTCTCTGCACTCGTCTTTTATCAGACATATTAGTAACTAATTTCTTCTGGTTTCCCAAGCCAAGAATTCACAAGTAAGAACAAAAATCACACTAACCTTACACCCATCCTAGCAGGCCGACCTCCAGATACACAGCTAACGTCCTCCTAACGAGGCGAGATTGATCATTCTACATTTACTTAGTTTTAAAAAGCTCTTGGTTCAGTATAAAAACATAATAGAGCAAACTAATATATGAGATTTTGTCTAATTAGTAAAATATTGTATGGAAGACGGCACAAAAAATACAATCTGACGCACTCTTGATGGCAAAGATGGACTATCTCACCAAAGGTTGACCAGACTCAATACTGGTCCAGCAGAAGACCACATTTGGTAACTTTGGAGCCATTTAAGTCTATTTTTTATGGGCTTTTTTTAAATATTTTTTTTAATATATTTTTGGGGGCTATTTTTTAGTAGTCTTTGATCCTATGTATTACATGTTCTGTGTGTACATTGACAACTAAATGTTTTGTGTAGATGTAATGCGAGCTTCAGAACCATCTCCTCTGGTGGGCCAGGAGATAACCAGTCGATGAAAGACCTGGAGATAAACCTTTCACAATGATGTGTCAGAGATTGCGATCGGTTTGTTATCGTATTTATATGTTATTTTTGCAGCTCTTTATGTGAGAGTTGTACGATAAAGAGGCAAATTAGAAAAAGTATTGACGCCCTTGAAGTTTGGAATTGGTGACGACTTTTAAGGACACACGGAGAGCAAAAGAATGAAGTCAAAACGTTGGCTTGAAGCACAAATGACCTGAATGAAGACTTTATGTTCTGGACAAATTATGAGAAGATCAAAAACATTCAGAAAAAACCCCAATAATATCTGGAAATGAGCAAAATTATAGAAGGAGGAAGGAGGAGGATCAGCACCAGGATGGATTAATATAACTCACACAAACCTCGAAAGAGAAGACTTTAGTCACCTAGACACCAGGAGTCCAAACCTGGGGTATAAGGCACATTAGCCAATATTAGCACTGGCACTCTCATATTGCTCTCCATCTTTGGTCTGAACCTACACATTCACATGAGTATATAATAAACTGTTATCAGATTTATGGTGCCCGAACCACAGACAACATGAATCAGACAGTGGCGGCACGATTGTAGCCAGACATATTTTAACGAGTCGGCCGGTGATTATGGGGCAGATTCAGCAAAACTTTTACGGCAGAAAACTGACGTAAAAGCTTTGAAAAGTCGCATTTTTTTTTTGCTTAATGAGGAGTTGAGCAAAAATGTTGTGAATTTTGGCGTTTTCACGCCAGTTTAATGGACAGAGTTGCGGAGGATCCGAGGAGGGATGAGGTGCGGGCACGACCACCCATCAAATGTGCTGTATTTTTCTTTAAAAAAAAATCCAAGTGCATTAAAATTGGAAAAAAAAGTGCAATTCCGCCATTGTTACTTTTTTTTTTTATGTACCATGTTCACTTTATGGTAAAAATAAGCTGGCAAAATGATTCTCCATGTTGGTACGAGTACACAGATTATGTTACACTAGATATGATATTTTGATCGCCTCTCATTGAATCTTATTGCGAAGTTGCGTCGGCGAAAATAAAGTAATTTTGGCATTTTAATTTTTTGCTCATTACGCCGTTTGCCGATCGGATTAATTTTCGATAGATCATACTTTCACTAACACAGTGATACAAAATATGTTTATTTTTTATTTTCTTTTAATTGCTTTATTTTTAATTATGTAAAAGGGGAGGCGATTTGTTTGTATTTTTTTTTCACATTTTAAAAAACATTTTTTTTACTGTATTTAATAGTCCCCTTAGGGGAACTTGAACCTGCGATCATCTGATCACCTGTGCTACACGTAGTAGGGCATCAGCACTGCATGTACAGTGAAAATCACGATCTCCTATGGATGCCATCTGGGAATGGTCAGAACAAGAAGAGGAGTCTTCAGCAGACCCCCTGCTGTCATGGGAATCCATTGTGACCCGCGATCACATCATGAGGCGCGACGATGGGTCGGTGGAATGATGCACCGCCCTGCTGGTACATGTTAAACATCGCTGACATAGACTGACGGCGGTATTTAACAGGTTAACAGCTGTGGGAGGAGCTCTGGTCCACCCACGATTGTTACAGACAGATGATGGCTGCATAACACAGCCATCATCAGCCGGGAAAGATGCCGGAAAGGGGTTAATATAATATATGGAACTGTACATGAGACACGTACGATTTTGCACAGAGTCTCGGATCAAATGCAAGTCTTTGGAAATCAAATCGGACTGGACTCGGATAACTTTGTGTGATGTCCAATTTTCATGTTTGATGGGAGAAGGTTCAGAAAACATCTAACACACAAAAAGATCCCTGAAGTTGAAAATCTGATCCAAAACACTTACAAAAGTCGGTTCGTTTTCTTGTTAGTATGAGAAAAATCACTGACGAGTCTTTCGGGCAATGCTCCATGGGAAAAAATAAGCAAATACGTTTTTTGCACTCTTTAGTGCCACCTATAGGACGGAGGCCTTGTGTACACCCATATTGTACCAGACCATTACCTATGAGACATGCAATTGTTTGGATTTTCTTCGCGTACAGAGGAGGTTTCTGGATTTTTCGGCAGCCACAATAAATGCTTTGTGCCTCTGGCATATATAATAATCTCATTGTTTCATTTGTAATAAATGCTGAAAAGTCATGATTTTTACACTGCATTGTGTGCTGGATAAACACTTCTAGAAGCGCAGTCCGTGAGAAACTTTACAGCTTATTCCCGCTGTCCGTGAGGTGGTCTTCAGAGCATCCAAAACCGTCATGGAAAATAATCTGGGGAAATTGATGACTTATTATTAATGGTCGCGCTCTCTGTGGCCCCCGACCTTAATAGCAGGAATAAGCCTTGTGTGGTGATTCCCAACATTCCATCACCTACGCACAGGATTGGGGGCCAAAACCTACTCCTGGTGTTTCCCTTTAAAACTCACTTCATGTGTCTCTGCCACTAGGGGGAGCTCACTGAATACAGATTTCTGCCGTTCGGACATATGAATGACACAGAAGTTGATGCAGTGCTCCGGCCCCCGACCAGTGAACCGCCACATAATACTATAATGGTTGATTGTACACTTTAAAAAAAATTATCTTTAGATGCATTCATATATTTTTACTTTTAATTTTACTACAATTTTTTGGGAAGTCAGAATTCCCTAATGAGTAGTTAAAGGGGTTGGTCCAATGTAACAGCTTATTAAGTATCTGTCACAATTCTGCTGTCAGAATACCCGGGCCAGGGGCTCCTTCCCTATCCCTAACGCTAGAGGCACCTTAGTTATCCCTACTCCCCAGATAACTTCTGATGGTGAAGACCCCGGGGCCACATACCTTGCTGAACTCCTGAATCAGCCCTATATCTGCCCCCCTCCCCCACCCAGGGAAGTGGGGATTAATAGTGTATGTATATGCACAAACTAGACTAACAAGGGAGGATGTACAGGGATAAATGAAAATACCAAACATGCAAATATGCACTCACAGACAACAGCGAGGTACACCGGGGAGAAAAAGAAGTGTAAATGAAATAGGAGAGGACGGGGGGGTTGCACACAGCTGAAAAACACCAAGCAGCAGTCACAGATCAACAGACGCCTCAACCAACAGCCGACTCCTCCACTCCCCACCAGGTAGTACAAAACTAACACTGACAATCCAGATTTCCTGAGGCGAGTATATATAGGAGATAGCAGTGGCCAACACTGAACAGCTGAGATCATTCCAGCAGGTAAGCTTCTGCGACTCCCCTGCACTGCTAACAGACACCTGCACCGTTTAATATTAAGAAGTGCTTGCAGGAGTAGATGAAATCAGACACTGCGGTCTTCTGGCTCCTCTGTGTTGCTGTAAATCCATGACAGTATCTCCTGGATCACTGGTTTCTTCAAAACTTTTCTGGGTTAAATTAAAGGCAAAAACTGAGTCAAGACCTAGTACAGGTCCAAAATATTACTTGTAACACAGCCCCCTCTAGGGGTAATAGGTGTTACAGCATGTTGTATTTTCACTGTTTCTTGAATTACACAAATGTACCTCGCATCATCGACAAACAGGAACATGAAAAAGCCCTTTAAAGGGATTTAAATACAGGTTGTTTTTTAATCAAATAAGTCCTCCATTTTACAATTTTCCTAATAGGGGTTGGAGCTCAGGTTTTTTTTGATGGAATGTGCAAAAAAAAAGGGGTTGTCCGCTACTTGGAGAAACCCTTCTTATATACTAAAGTAATCTTCCAGTACCTAGATATTGATGGCCTGTCCTTAGGATGGGTCTTTAATGCCTGATGGTGGGGGTCCGACACCCAGCATCGTCCCACTAATCAGCTGTATAAAGCTGGAAGACAGCACCATGTATGGTGTAGTGGCCGTTCTCAGGTACTGCAGCTAAAGTGAATGTGCTCTAAACTGCAGTACCTGAGAACGGCCACTGCACAGAGCATGGCGCTAATGCCTGATATTAATGACCTATATTAAAGGGGACTATCCTATATTGATGGAATATCCTTAAAGGTTTTTCCACTAATTGGACAATCCCTTCTTGTATACTTTATTCTCCAGTGTACAATAAAGTGAAAAGATTCTCCCCTCCCGAATTGGCGCCGTTCCTGCGACGTCAGTACTGGGTCTCCCGACACTTACGTGACATTAGTAGAGCCACATAGAGTTAATCAGTGGCCACTAATGAACTATAGTTCTCACTCTTTCCTCAGAGGTCCAAAAGACCTGGCTACAGGGCTCACATGGCTGTGAGTAGTGGACAACCTCTTTAATGATATCCCATCAATGTAGTGAATGACCCATTTAAGATAGGTCACGAATATCAGGCACTAGCGCCGTACACTGTGTAGTGGCCGTTCTCAGGTACTGCAGTTTACATTAAATTCATTTCAATAGGAGCTGAGCTGCAGTACCCGAGAGCGGCCACTATGCGGTGTATAGAGCTGACTTCCGACTCTTTACACTGCTGATTGGTGGGAGTACCGGGCGTGGGACCTTCCGTCAAGGAGCCATAACGGCAGGCATTATTGCCACCGAACCTGGTCTCTTCCCTCTGGTCAGGATGAGATGAAACAAACCTTTAAGTCCATACACCCTAAAGAGGTTCAACCACTAAATGGCTCAATAAAATAAAAGTATTTTGACTCTTTTTTTATTGCATGTATATTGGGCTAACTTTCGACAACGTTTGGCTATTTACAAGACTTTTGTTTCCCCTGTACGTTACTGGCTGCAGAATAAGTTAAAGGGAACCTGTCACCCCGTTTTTTCAAGATGATATAAAAATAGCGTTAAATAGGGGCAGAGCTGTGCTTTAAATTAGTGTATTTTGGAGCCTTTATTCCCCACCTATGCTGCCGAAATACCTTTGTAAAGTCGCCGTTTTGGGCTGTCACTCACGCTGGTCAGGTCATATGGGTGTGGTGACAGCGCTGTTTCTCCCCCAGATCTCCGTTGGTGGCGTAGTGGTGTGCGCATGTCCAGCAGGCGAATCCAGTGCGCAGGTGAAGGAAAAAAGCGCGATCTGCGCTATTCCACGGTTTATTGGTGGGTGCGGCCATCTTTGTGAGGCTGCGCGTGCGCAGATGGTACTTCTCGGCTTCCCGGGGCTTCAGGAAAATGGCCGCCGCGATCTCCATCTGCGCACGCGCGGCATCCCGCGCCCATTTTCCTGAAGCCCCGGGAAGCCGAGAAGACCCATCTGCACACGTGCGGCCTCACAAAGATGGCAGCGCCCACCGATAAACGGCTGAATAGCGCAGATCGCGCTTTTTTCCTTCACCTGCGCACTGGATTCGCCAGTTGGACATGCGCTCACCACTACGCCACAAACGGAGATCTGGGGGAGAAACAGCGCTGTCACCACGCCCATATGACCTGACCAGCGTGAGTGACAGCCCAAAACGGCGACTTTACAAAGGTATTTCGGCAGCATAGGTGGGGAATAAAGGCTCCAAAATACACTAATTTAAAGCACAGCTCTGCCCCTATTTAACGCTATTTTTATATCATCTTGAAAAAACGGGGTGACAGGTTCCCTTTAACTGAAAAACTATCAGTGAGCTCTGGCTCAATGGAGTTTGTAACTCTTATTCCTCTTTTTTCCTGAACTCCCGTCTGCTGATTTATGACCAAAGAGGAGTTGTAGTCATAAATCCGCTGAGCAGAGGACAGACAAAAGAGTTACAAACTCTTAATGGGAACTCACTCATGGATTCTCAGTTAACTCATTCAGCAGCCAAACGGTGGCAAATTTTTTATTACATTATTTAGTCCAAAGTACGTGTATATGTAACAAAAAAAAATAATAATGAAAAGTGCACATCTTTAGTGGGTTCCTCTGCAGTCCCCGGTCAGGCAGGGTGGCTTGTTGGTGTCTCTCCGTCCATGCCCCGCCATCTCGCCCCCTACTATGCTCTTATGAACAGAATTCCAACTTTTCGCTTCTTTGGCCTCAGATCTTTTCATTCTGAAACGGGATTTCTCCTTGCGGCGACACAAAGTAGCTGGCGAAAGAGTTTCTGACCAACATGCCGCTCACGGGGCCCCGAACCGTGGTCCACGCCACGTCATGGAGCGGATTACTGAGGATGTCCTCAAAGACGAAGCCGTCCCTGAGGAGCACCAGGTTATGGAGGACGCAGGCGGCCTTGATAATGTCCTGAACGAAGTTCGCTTCCAGCTGAATGGGGGAGTAGAAGACGCGCCACTTGTTGGCCAAGATGCCGAAAGCGCTGTCTATTGTCCGCCGTGCCCGGATCAGCCGGTAATTAAACACCTTCCGGATGGGGGTTATGTTCCTGGTGGGGTAGGGTCTTAAGATATTCTCAGTGAGGCCAAATGCTTCATCGGCTACGAAAACGAAAGGCATGGGAGGGCGACTCGTGCCGGGCAAAGGCCGACACTCCGGCAAATCTAACCGGCCTTCTTTCATCTTGCGCCCCAGGTGAGACTTCTTAAAAATACTGCAGCTCCCCGTGGTGCCGTAAGCGCCAACATCTATGGCGATGAACCTGTAGCTGCTGTCCACCAGGGCCAAGAGGACGATGGAGTGTTTGTTCGCGTCCCACTGCTTGCCTCCGCTGTTGGGGGGCATCTTCATCCGAATGTCTTTGGCATCTAGGGCACCCACACAATTCGGGAAGCTGGTGGTGGCGTGGAAGTCCTCAGCTATCTTCTGCCAGGTTTCGCCGGAGGGCTCCGGCATGAGCACATCTAGGAGGGTGCCGCAGATGGCTCTGCACGTCTCCCGGACAATCAACCTGATGGTGGCTTTACCGATGAGGAACCGGAGGTGGAGAGAAGTGAAACTATTGCCCGTAGCCAGGTACCTGCAAAGCCAGGGAGACGAGAAGATGGTAAACAGGTTCCTAACCCTACGGCGCCGCAGCCTATGTTTCTTTTTTGCACTGTTGTTTTTTCCTCCTTTTTTTTTTTATTTTTCCATCCCCATAGGCTTGTTTTGTGCGGGACAAGCTGTAGTTGTGATTGACATTAGTCATTTTACCAAATAATGGATATTTTTCCTTATTTTTCAGTACAAGTGCGGCAAAATAAAATGTACTTTGGGTTTCATTTTTGTTCATTGTGCGGCAAAAGATTACCTGAAAAATATGATTCTTCGGGTCAGAATGAAAAGATAATTCATTTGTATAGTTTTTTTTTGTTTATCTATGTAGTACTTAATAGTGCAAGACTACTGGACTGTAGTATATAGAGGGAATGACAAATATTGAAAAATGAAAACTATATTGAGGCAGGCGCCGATCCCACCTATTGGCTTCCATGCCAAAAATATGCCATAAATTTCTGAGATGGGACTGACCCTTTAAAGACGTTTCCTGATTTTAGAAAACCCTTGGCTAGAGTTCGTTATATAAAGAAAAAAAAACAAAAACAAAAAAAAAAAGCGCATTTCTCACCCTCCTATGGTCCAGCACTGAATCTCGGCCAATACACCTGGCGTCAGTTATTGTCTGCAGCCAGTCACTGATCTCAGCGGCTCTTAGCGGCTGCTGCTGGCAACTCGATGAGCTCAGTGATTGGCTGCAGAGCTGTTGATATGACGTCGGCGCTGCAGACAATAACAGACAACGGAAACTCAGAGTTGGACCCGGGAAGGTGAGTGAGGGTATGTGCACACGTCAGGATTTTTTCCCGACAAATTCCTGAGAATTCTGCCAGAAATCCGCGTGCTTTTTTCGCGCGGATTTCTCGTAGAATTTGCGCGGATTTTTTGCTGATTTTTTGCGGTTTTTTTTTTCTTTTCCTGAATGACCTTTTTGATAGGAAATCCGCAAAAAATCCGGAAAAAGATTGAGCATGTCCGGATTTTTTGCGGGATGCGTTTTTTTTGCAGAAAAAAACGCTAACATCTGCACAAAAAATGCGGAATGCATTCTAAATGATAGGATGCATAATGTTAGCGTTTTTTTACCGGATTTATAGCGTTTTTATGGCGAAATTCCGCAAAAAAAAAACGCTAAAAATCCTGACGTGTGCACATACCCTAAGATCTAGTTTTTTTGTTTGTTTTTTTTTTTAAATGTTGCAGCCACAAGGACAGGGGTTTTGCGAAGCTGGAAAACCGCTTTAACTTATTATTTTCTGTTCCTATCTGAGGCGGTCTTCCTAGATGAAAATCGGAATCGAGACAGAAGCGCCATATTCTGGGATATTTCTGAATTTAGGACTCTTTTGGTAATCAATGACCTAAAGAACGCGGTTGCTTTCTCCCAATAATAGCGCCAGGTTGTAGGAGCTGAGCTGCATTACCACACACAACCTGTAGGCAGGGGTGGCGCTGTTTCTGGAAGTAAAATGTGTTAGGATAGAACATACTTAATAGTCACACAGAGCCGCTCCTCCGGGGAGATCGCCAGCCGCATCTTCGTGTCGCTCCTGATGAGTGCGGGCCGCAGATGCTTCAGCAGCTCATCGAATGTTCCTATGGACATTTTAAAATAATCAAAAAACCTTTTGGGGGATTTTCGCAAATCTCCGTACCGGAGGTGAAACTGTCCCTTGGAGAATCGCTGGCTGGTCAGCGGGTGCACCCAGTAGTTCCGCACCGTCTCTCTTTTCCGCTTCTTCTGTCTGGATACGACATAGCCGAGTAACAGCAGCCAAAAATGGATCTCGTGCTCTGTGGTCATGGCTGTGCCCGGAGTAGGGGCTAAAAGGTAAAAAAAATATATATATTTAATATAAAAATGAAAGTCTGAACTGATTTCTAATGAGAACTTCTAAGACTGAGTTTACTGAGAATCAGTCAGTGAGCTCGCTATGACGGACTGATAGGAGAGCTTGTGCCTCTTATCTGTTATTTTTTTCTGACCTTCTCCCAGCTGATTTATGACCTCAGACCACATCATAATGTGCAAGGAAACAAAGAGACTGTAAACACTTTGCGTTTTTGCTCCTTTTTTTTTTAAAATGCAATTTTAAGTTGCTTATTAGGCCATGTTCACACGTTGCATTTTTGCTTTGTTTTTTTTTTTTTTGCCTGCAGAAATAAACGCGACGTGTGAACATAGCCTAAAAGTCAAACGGTGCAATATTTTTAATGAAACCCAATTGCAAGAATGATTTTTAGCCCAAAATATATGTGTTCCTAAAAATTGCCCCTTTAGGTAGATTTGCTTTTCTGGTGCGTGACCTGGGAAATACGTGACATATTAAATTTACATTAGGAATCTGACAATTTGAGTATGGATTTTGGGCACAATAAATTCAGGTGGGATTCACCGGACATCAGATCTGATCTTGCGTCATATCCACAGGCACCAGAGATTAGGGTCTTTATCATGACTTGCGCCATATATAGAGGGTAACCTAGGAATAATACCGCTATAAGTCGTGCTGTATCCATGGAGAGGTGCCGCGATGCCCCCATGCATGCACACGGCAGGGTCATACTTTTTTGGGGTACACGATTGTACAAATATTTTCGCCCCTTTATTTTTATCCGCGGTTCCAGCTGTCGTGTAGTCCCTATAACCGTACAGCGGCCCCCCTATAGGGCGACTGCATCTGCTGTGCCTGTCAATCCACCGAATGGCCTGAAACTTCCAGAATGACACCAGCTCCTCCCAGTAACCAGCACTGTCCCAGTATATACACAGCCGTCCTCCTGCCAGAAACCAGTACCGACACCGCTCTGATCCTGCACCGACCTAGCACCATGCCGGATTTCAATTGGAAGGTAATTGATCAATCATTAATAATGCATACATACATATATCTTATTTTTTGGCTATGGAGATGTAACGGAGCCGAGTTTGTCATTTGGCTTGACTCCTTTTATGCAGTCTTACATAGGACTGCTGGAAAAGCTTAGCTGCACTTATCACAATGTATAAACAGTGCATTCCCCAAAGTGACAAACTCAGCTCTGCTACATCTGTACCTTGCATTATGCAGCAATACAGACGCAATTCAGCCCCTTACCTGCATGCAAGGCCTCCTAGTCTTCTGCAGCAGCTTCTCTCTGTGCAAGACTAGCAGAAGACAATACAAGGAAGGTGTCTGCAGTGCACAATCCAGCTATATTCTATTATTCTGCTTCATGCCCACCACACACCTCACTCCGTGACTCTCCTGCAGTCATCATCAGACATAAAAACTAAACCTGAATAGTAGAAACGATGTGAGAAATGTCTGTACTAAGGAATGCTGTATGTCGGCCATTTTTCCGAAGACCATTCCATTACGATCGACTCGGGGAAAGTGACTCCAGAGCTGGAGACAAGTTGTCAGCCGGTACGGGCGACCTCTAGCGTACAGAGTGAAAAAATGGTGGTATTATATGACATTTTGGTTAAAATCTGTCACTAGGAACCAGACAGGCTCTCACTGGAGTAAAGCAAATAACTGATGTCATGTTTCTTTCCCCCTCAACACAAAAAAGGGAACATTAAAAGAGCAAAAAGGGACAGAGTGAAAGTCATATATAATCCTGTCACGATCTGCGCCCCTCACTTGTCACCTTGCATAGTAAACAATGGCCGCGACGTGTGACTTGTTACAGTCGCCAACCATGTTGTCCCAAGCTCGTGCATCATCATCGGGACTGTCATATGGTTCTGTTGATGTGACCCCATATGGACAACGCATCACTCAGCTGCCAATCCTTTGGTGGTTCATTTGGATTTGTAAATGGCGCAAGCACCATTCCCATATTTACAAAGTTTTTGGATGGACATTTTACCTTTTTTAGGAGCATGTGATATTTATTAAGTGAGCAAAAAAAGGGGAGAAGCCAGCGCAGCCTAAGGTTAAGACGCAATACATAAAGTGCAAATGCACATATTAATTTCTAACTGTATTTTCAAAATGAGACATTTAGCAAACAATTGATCAATTCTTTGAGCCACCCCGCCTCTTCACGGCAATCTCATATTGGGGCAGTCCTACACTACGTTTTTTATATTTGCTGTGCCATAAAGGCCTCCTAAATGAACTAAATGCAAGACCACATTAAAAACATGCTGTACCTGGAGCATACACTGAGTCACCCCCATGGCGCCAGAGTAGGCAAGCGAGGATAAAGGTTGACCAGGTCCAGACAGACATTTCGGATCCAACCTCCACACTGCCCATCTAGAACCACAGATGAAGAGTGAAACAGGCTGAGGCACAGGTGCATAATTAAACAAAGCCTTTATTAAATTTATTAAGTGCCATTGTTCATCAGTCGGCGTATCTCCCTAAAACATGCAATAAAAGTCCTAAAAATGTCACATGTACTAGAGATGAGTGGATCGATTTGTGGAACTTAAGTCTAGGTCAGTGGTACCTTGCCGCTAGACAGGAGGCCCATGAATCTTTTTCCTTCCGGTGCGACTATTGATTAGCCGGGACTGGTGCGATGTTGTCTGTGCTTCGCGTTGCACAAATAACGTTACGCCATCTCCGACAAATCAAAATAACTTCCGGGGACACCGGAAGGTAAGAGATTTGCAGGCCTTCCATACAGCCACGAGGTACCAATGACCTGGACGCTGGACGAGAGTCCCACAAATTGATCCGTTCACGCCTAGTATATACCAAAAAATGTGATAAAGAAAAAAAATTCAATAACTAAAGGCCGGCTTCACATTTCTAACGGTCCAACTACGGACCGCAATGTCCTGACCAGCTGCAGGTCTCTTGACCCAGACTCAACATGTAGACATCGTGGTCCGTAATCTCAAAATAAATGTCAGGCATAAGCTACAAAAAAAAACCTAAACCCCTGAAAAATCTAACTTGACCAATTTATTTATTTTTGCCTGATTTCATCCACATGGACATGTGGGTTATGACAACCACTACAGGTGTTGAAGGTTTAATGTCACAAGTGTGTCACATCCTCCTTGGAGAACTGGGGTTAGAAGATCATTACGTATTGTGAATCACAGATCTTCCATTTAGCCTGTGTGTTTGTGTCCCATATTAAATGGATTTGGTTTCCTTTGGTGCTCAATCGGTTAACTACCCTTTCTATGCTGGTCAAAAACATGCAGCTGCATTTCAGCTGCTTCTGATCTGGTCATTACCTCTCCCTATGAAAGCTGGCCAGACCTTCTCTTCCTTGCCAGTGAAAGCTTTGCGTCCTAGCTCCTTGGAGACACTGTGCAGAATTGGTGTTCGTTGTTGATACTGGACACTATTGTGTGCTGTTTTGGGGTGTATGCTTTCCTTATTGTCCTATTCACGTTTAGTTATTACAATCCTACTCTTCCCTATATACGTCTTATACTTGAGTTTTGTATGTTTGTTGCTTTTTGTTATCCCTGTTTGTCTTACGTGTTGATAAACTAGCATTTTTGTCCCAGGCCTCCTCCGGAGGTGGACAGCATAGGAAATACCATGAAAACAGTAAGGCTGGTGGCCCAAACCTCCTCACCTTTAGAGGTACCTTTGGGAGCAGAGACTGTTCAGGACCCCTTTTCTTAATCATGAACAGTCACAGCGTGACATTTAATCTGCCAACCGTAGATCAACTATTCAGGACCCTCAATTAGCTGAAGAAGGGGATGTAAGTGTAGGCTGCCACCAATTCTCAGTGTCTATCATTTTCTGGTTCCAGGCGCTGGACAACTTCCCGCTGCTCATGTACATTTTAGCAGCGAAGACTTTGCTGTTGTGTTTGGCTTTCGCTGGTGTGAAGATTTACCAAAGTAAAAAAATTGAAGCCAAACTAAAGCGTGAGCGAGAAGAGAAACTGAGGAAGGCAGCAGAGAAGGAAGAAACTGATAAGAAGGATGACTGATGAGGTAAGTGTTTGCATAATGACCGGTTACGCATCTTCCATGTCGTAGCTGTCTTGGGTCCGTAAAGAACCCCTGACTTCCGCGTTGCAGTTTCATAAATTTGTGCCAACCGCTTACATTCACTCGAGACTCGTGGTTAGTCCAATGCACTCACAGTTCTGCATCCCCTTATTTTAGTGACGGAGGAAGGACCTTCACCATTTATAGACATAAATGTATGTGATGAGAGAAGCCCTAAGAAGTTGTCATAAGATTGATGCCACTTCTCCCACAGTGCACTGCACATTCTGATGATCTCACTACAATATCCACCGATCACCAATCGAACATTATGTAGTTTCCATTCACCCTGACAAAAAGAGCCTGACCCACACAGGTATGGACTTCACAAGATCTCCAAAGGTGTTCTGCAGGATCTGGCAGCAGATCCAGTAATTCCTGTAAGTTGCTCGGTACGGCCTCCATTGATCAGACTTGTTTTTGCAGCACATCCCACAGATAATCTATCATATTGAGATCTGGGGAATTTGGAGACCAAATCATCACCTGAACGTCTTCATTAGCCTGAAACCTTTTCCGCAGTGTGGCCGCAGCATTATCCTGCTGAGAGAAGGCACTGTTATTAGGGAATGACACTGCCATGAAGGTGTTTACTTGGTCTATACAATTACTAGGTAGTTGATACATGTCACATCCACGTTATTCTAGGACCCTCGATCTCCCATCAGAACATTGTCCAGATCATTACTTGGCCTCCTCTGGCTTGTCTTCTTCATTCTAGTGGATTGGTGGGGTCATCTCTTCCCCAAGTAATTTATGCACATGCACCTTGAAGTCCTTATGATGTACAAGAAAATGTGATATTCCAGACCAGGCCTCCTTCTTCCATTGCTCCATGGTCCATTTCTGAGGCTTACGTGCCCATTGTAGAACCTTTCAGAGCAGTCTTATTAGGCCTCTGACTGATCTGTGGCTACAGCAACCTGTGTCTGTTCGCACCCCTTCCAACATAGCCAGCAACACTTTTTTTAATAGAAATATATGTGTTACAGTAGATGTTCTATGTGATAGGACCAGACAGGATAACCTTGGCTTTCCATGTGCGGTAATGAACTTTGGGCACCCATGACTCTGTCGCTGGTTCTCCAGTTATTTTTCCTCTGTCCATTAGTAATAGGTACTAACCAATTCACCCCGGGGACACAAGGCCTAATGTTCTGATATAGATGCTCCATGTTTTAGTAGAAATGCTCTTTAATCTCTTCCCAACATATGGAGCAAGCTCAGGTGCTGGGCCCGCACCATATACCGCAGGTGTCAGCTGGGTTATATAGTCGGCACTTTCCACCCCTCTGACAACAAACGTTCGTATTCCCTCATTGAAAATAATTTTACGCTGCTCTGCATGTCACGTATGCCCCGCTGTCTTCTCCTCTTCAGCAGGCCTGACTCTACACCCTCGTAGGGCTACCTTCATGGGACATAATCCACTGTCACTCACTTTCCAACAGGATCAGCTCAGGTTCACGTGGCTCAATGTTGTCGTCAGTCGAGGACCGGCGTTGGGCTCCTTCTTCATGGCTGCCACTTGTGCGACCTTCCTTGAACTTCTCCTTCCATTCCTACACACGTCTTCTCCGCAAAACACTTTCTCCATACTGTACATAAAGTCTCCGATAGATATTGTGGCCTAATCAATCATTTCTTTCTTTTCCTTCGCAGGTTATGTGTCTGTAAAGGATGAAGCAAGTTCTTTTTTTTCCCTCTCTCTGGAAGGAAGAGACGTAATAAAGAATTGGAGGACGCTTTCTAAATTATTACTTTATATGTCAGATTTTCCAATGCCATTTTGTACATAATAATAGTAATAAATGTTTATAAAACTGTTTTTTTTAACCACTTGTCTGCCTGATATTTATGACTTGATGATGATTTTCTATGAACAAGGATCTATCTGAATGGTGGAAATGAAACACTACTTAAAGGGAGGGACTGCCATAAAAGAGAGTATCCTGTTCTGTAGGACAATGGACAAAGCCCCTACTCTCCACACTACCCCCTATCTTATAAAGCCGGAAGCACATACTTAAGGGGAATGTATACATAGAGGTAGATATGTTCAAAAAATAATGGAAGCAATGGAGAATATCCTCGTAAAGCAAATAGATGAAGCTGCGACTCAAGGAGAAGTCATTATTATGGGGGACTTCAACTACCCTGAAATAGATTGGGGAACAGAAACCTGCAGTTCCAGCAAAGATAATCGGTTTTTGACAACTATGAGAGACAATTACCTTTCACAACTGGTTCAGGACCCAACAAGAAGGGGGGCACTGCTAGACCTAATATTAACCAACAGGCCAGACCGCATATCAAATATAAGGGTTGGGGGTCACTTGGGAAATAGCGATCACAAAATAATAAGTTTTCATGTATCCTTTAATAAGATGTGTAATAGAGGGGTTACAAGGACACTAAATATTAGGAGGGCAAATTTCCAACGGATGAGAGAGGATCTTGGTGCAATTAAATGGGACGATATCCTGAGACACAAAAATACACAAAGAAAATGGGAGACGTTTATTAGCATCCTGGATAGGACCTGTGCACAGTATATACCGTATGGGAATAAACATACTAGAAATAGGAGGAAACCAATCTGGCTAAATAGAGCTGTAAGGGGCGCAATAAGTGACAAAAGGAAAGCATTTAGAGAATTAAAGGAAGTAGGTAGTGAGGAGGCATTAAATAAATACAGAAAGTTAAATAAATTCTGTAAAAAGCAAATCAAGGCAGCAAAGATTGAGACAGAGACTCATTGCCAGAGAGAGTAAAAATAATCCTAAAATATTCTTTAACTACATAAATAGTAAGAAACTAAAAAATGACAGTGTTGGCCCCCTTAAAAATAGTCTGGGTGAAATGGTGGTTGAGGATGAGGAAAAAGCCAATATGCTAAATGACTTTTTTTCATCAGTATTTACACAAGAAAATCCCATGGCAGACAAAATTACTAGTGATAAAAATTCCCAATTAAATGTCACCTGCTTAACCCAGCAGGAAGTGCGGCGGCGTCTAAAAATCACTAAAATTGACAAATCTCCGGGCCCGGATGGGATACACCCCCGAGTACTGCAGGAATTAAGTACAGTCATTGATAGACCATTATTTTTAATCTTTAAAGACTCCATAATAACAGGGTCTGTACCACAGGACTGGCGTATAGCAAATGTGGTGCCAATATTCAAAAAGGGAACAAAAACTGAACTCGGAAATTACAGGCCAGTAAGCTTAACCTCTACTGTGGGTAAAATCCTGGAGGGCATTCTAAGGGATGCTATACTGGAGTATCTGAAGAGGAATAACCTCATGACCCAGTATCAGCTCGGGTTTACTAGCGACCGTTCATGTCAGACTAATCTGATCAGCTTCAGCTTCTATGAAGAGGTAAGTTCCGGACTGGACCAAGGGAACCCAGTGGATGTAGTGTATATGGACTTTTCAAAAGCTTTTGATACGGTGCCACACAAAAGGTTGATACATAAAATGAGAATAATGGGGATAGGGGAAAATATGTGTAAGTGGGTTGAGAGCTGGCTCAGGGATAGGAAACAAAGGGTGGTTATTAATGGAGCACACTCGGACTGGGTAGCGGTTAGCAGTGGGGTACCACAGGGGTCAGTATTGGGCCCTCTTCTTTTTAACATATTTATTAATGACCTTGTAGGGGGCATTCAGAGCAGAATTTCAATATTTGCAGGTGACACTAAACTCTGCAGGGTAATCAATACAGAGGAGGACAATTTTATATTACAGGATGATTTATGTAAACTAGAAGCTTGGGCTGATAAATGGCAAATGAGCTTTAATGGGGATAAATGTAAGGTCATGCACTTGGGTAGAAGTAATAAGATGTATAATTATGTGCTTAATTCTAAAACTCTGGGCAAAACCGTCAATGAAAAAGACCTGGGAGTATGGGTGGATGACAAACTCATATTCAGTGGCCAGTGTCAGGCAGCTGCTACAAAGGCAAATAAAATAATGGGATGCATTAAAAGAGGCATAGATGCTCATGAGGAGAACATAATTTTACCTCTATACAAGTCACTAGTTCGACCACACTTAGAATACTGTGCACAGTTCTGGTCTCCGGTGTATAAGAAAGACATAGCTGAACTGGAGCGGGTGCAGAGAAGAGCGACCAAGGTTATTAGAGGACTGGGGGGTCTGCAATACCAAGATAGGTTATTACACTTGGGGCTATTTAGTTTGGAAAAACGAAGACTAAGGGGTGATCTTATCTTAATGTATAAATATATGAGGGGACAGTACAAAGACCTTTCTGATGATCTTTTTAATCATAGACCTGAAACAGGGACAAGGGGGCATCCTCTGCGTTTGGAGGAAAAAAGGTTTAAGCATAATAACAGACGCGGATTCTTTACTGTAAGAGCAGTGAGACTATGGAACTCTCTGCTGTATGATGTTGTAATGAGTGATTCATTACTTAAATTTAAGAGGGGACTGGATACCTTTCTTGAAATGTATAATGTTACAGGGTATATACACTAGATTCCTTGATAGGGCGTTGATCCAGGGAACTAGTCTGATTGCTGTATGTGGAGTCGGGAAGGAATTTTTTTCCCCAATGTGGAGCTTACTCTTTGCCACATGGGTTTTTTTGCCTTCCTCTGGATCAACATGTTCGGGCATGTTAGGTTAGGCTATGGGGTGAACTAGATGGACTTAAAGTCTTCCTTCAACCTTAATAACTATTTAACTATGTAATATACATTACATGCCCGAGTATACTTCCTGCCATTCCAATTTTCTACAATGCATTAGTTGGCCGGGTATTTAGGTGGGCACGTTGTTTGACTCCATAGATCACCAAGGAAAATGACCTCATTGGGGTTTTTGCAGTCGTTAATTGGCCTTATATTTGGGAATTTAGCAATATTTAGCATGTAAAAGTTATGCACCCCCTGGTCAAAATTCCTGTTATTGTGAACAGTTAAAGGGAACCTGTCACCTGAATTTGGCGGGACTGGTTTTGGGTCATATGGGCGGAGTTTTGGGGTGTTTGATTCACCCTTTCCTTACCCGCTGGCTGCATGCTGGCTGAAATATTGGATTGAAGTTCATTCTCTGTCCTCCGTAGTACACGCCTGCGCAAGGCAAGATTGCCTTGCGCAGGCGTGTACTACGGAGGACAGAGAATGAACTTCAATCCAATATTGCAGCCATCATGCAGCCAGCGGGTAAGGAAAGGGAGAATCAAACACCCCAAAACTCCGCCCATATGACCCAAAACCAGTCCCGCCAAATTCAGGTGACAGGTTCCCTTTAAGCAAGATGAAGATGAAATGTTCTCTAAAAGGCCTAAAGTTAAAGATGACACATTTCCTCTGTATTTTAGGCAAGAAAATATGTATAGCCAAGTTTTACTTTTTAAAAATTACAAAAAGGAAAATGGGCCGATGCAAAAGTTTGGGCACTCTGCATGGCTAGTACCTAGTAGCGCCCCATTTTGAAAGTATGATAGCTTGTAAACCTTTTTTGTAGCCCTACAAGAGTCTTTGAACTCTTGTTTCAGGGATTTTCATCCATTCTTCCTTGGATAATGGATGGTGTTGTGTTTGCAATTTGTTGAAGTTTCATTGAATCCATTCTTCCCTCTACCGGTGTTCTCTGTGCCATTGGCTGCAGCACAACCCTAAAGCATGCTTACAAATGTGTGCACTTTTTTTCTCCACACATACCTTTGATCATTGTGGCCAAAGAGTTCATTTTAACCTCATCGATCCACCGGACTTGTTTCCAAAATGCACAATCAAAATAATAGTAACTTTGACCAGGGGTGCCCAAACTTTTACATGCCACTCTATCTAGTGCCATTAATCTGGCATCTGCTAATCCAGAAAGTCTCATAATCCAGCGTATAGACTAAAAGCAGGTCAACTGACAATATAATAAGCCGATTGGCACTCGTTTAAAGGGAATCCATCAGCATGGTTTCACATGTGACAGTAGCGGCATGGTGGTATGGAAGCTTGTTCACTAATTTAAATGATGAGAGCTTCTAGAAGAGTTTTGATGTACAGCGAGAAATCTAATATAGAAGTCATATGCAAACGAGGATGGAAGTGCACTGTGGGCGTGTCAGTGCACTTAAGCGGCTTCTTCCAAGTGACACGCCCCAGTGCACTTCCAGTCTAGAGGCTTCCACTAACTGTTAGGGTTTTCAATCATCAAAGCGACTACATCACATCAATGAGATTGCTGGGGCTTGTCGATGGGCTGCCATGGCAGATGGGGGACTACAGAAGACTGGTTACTGACATTATGGCCATAGGAGACCATAATATTGTCTGTAGACTGGAATAGTGAGAAATTGCAATACATTGCACGAGAGATCAATCGCAGGACTAAAAACAAAGTGAAAATAAAATAAAAATACCTTTGAATCAGAACTCATTTGTCCATCCAAAAAATGTAAAAATATTAACAAAATTTAAAAAATGAATATATTATTGACTTGTTTGTAAAATGTCAATATATAATAATATAGAATGATTTAAACCCTCATACAGTAAAAGCCATAAAAAAATCAAACTGCCAGAATTTGGGAATGTTTAGCTTGCGCAAAAAAAAAAGACTGAGAGGAGACTTCATAGCGGTCTACAAATATCGGAAGGGCTGTCACAGTGTAGCGGGGTCATCATTATTCTCATTTGCACATGGAAACACGAGAAGTAATGGAATGAAACTGAAAGGGACAAGACAGACTAGATATTAGAAAAAACTTTCCGATAGTGAGGGCGACCAATGAGTGGAACAGGCGGCCATGAGAGGTGGTGAGTTCTCCTTCAATGGAAGGCTTCACACAGAGGCTGGACAGACATCTGTCTGAGATGGTTTAGTGACTCCTGCATTGAGCGGGGGGCTGGATACGATGACACTGGAGGTCCCTTCCAACAATCACATTCCATGATTCTCTGAATTGCTGTTTTTTTGTTTGTTGCTACACCTACAGATACAAATGCCATACAAACCGATAAAAACGCCGTATCTCACCCAACAATATCAATAAAAGCTACAGCTAACCCCGGAAAAAAAAAAAAACCCCAAGCCCTCATACCGCTCGCCTGAAAAATAAAGAGTTAAGGATCTCAGAAAATGGAGAAACTATTTTTTTCCAAAATTCAGAATTTTTATTAAGTTTTAAAATAATAAAAATAAACAATAAATGGTTAAAAAACACAAAAAAAACTAAACAATAAAAAGATAATAAATGAAAATGATATAAAAAAATAAATGATTAAAAAAACTCAAAGATAAACAAGTCTGTCATCGCTGTGATCGCACTGTTCTCTAGCACATTACAGGGTCATTTTTACCGCACAATACACGCCATAAAAAAAAGTTGGTATTGCATTTTTTTTTCTTTTTTATTAATTTCAAAACCGCAGGATTTTTTTTTTTCCTGTTTTTACTACATTATACGGTAAAATGAACGGCATCAGTCAAAAAAACTACGACTGAACCCACAAAAAAAAACCCCTGTGGTAGGGCTGCGTGGTGCAAAAGTTATGGTTCTGGGGAGTGGGGAGGAAGTATCAGCAAATGACCGGAGTCACGTGATTCTGGTGCGCCCTGCATCTACACTCACTTAAAGGGAACCTGTCACCCCGTTTTTTGAGATTGAGCTATAAATACTGTTAAATAGGGCCTGCGCTGTGTGTTCCTATAGTGTATGTAGTGTACCCCGATTCCCCACCTATGCTGAGATATAACTTACCAAAGTCGCCGTTTTCGCCTGTCAATCAGGCTGGTCAGGTCGGGAGGGCGTGGTGACATCGCTGGTTCTTCCTCAGCTTTACGTTGGTGGCGTAGTGGCGTAGTGGTGAACAAGCAGCGCGCGATCTGCGCTGTAATCCCT
This sequence comes from Ranitomeya imitator, assembly GCF_032444005.1. Taxonomy (NCBI): domain Eukaryota; kingdom Metazoa; phylum Chordata; class Amphibia; order Anura; family Dendrobatidae; genus Ranitomeya; species Ranitomeya imitator. Next base: position 39,601,827 of record NC_091284.1, read on the forward strand.
TGCATCGGTGGGGGCGGCCATCTTCCTGGGGCCGCGCGTGCGCAGATCGAGTGCTCTGCTGCACGGGGCTTCAGGAAAATAGCCGCGGGATGCCGCGCGTGCGCATTAGAGATCGCGGCGGCCATTTTCCCAAAGCCGAGTTTGCATCTCGGCTTTGGGAAAATGGCCGCCGCGATCTCTAATGCGCACGCGCGGCATCCCGCGGCCATTTTCCTGAAGCCCCGTGCAGCAGAGCACTCGATCTGCGCACGCGCGGCCCCAGGAAGATGGCCGCCCCCACCGATGCAAGGGATTACAGCGCAGATCGCGCGCTGCTTGTTCACCACTACGCCACCAACGTAAAGCTGAGGAAGAACCAGCGATGTCACCACGCCCTCCCGACCTGACCAGCCTGATTGACAGGCGAAAACGGCGACTTTGGTAAGTTATATCTCAGCATAGGTGGGGAATCGGGGTACACTACATACACTATAGGAACACACAGCGCAGGCCCTATTTAACAGTATTTATAGCTCAATCTCAAAAAACGGGGTGACAGGTTCCCTTTAATAATGTACTATACAGCGGAACAATAGAGCGTAGATGTTTCCAGCTTTGTCCTACGCATGCGCGTCTCTCAGCCAGCCTTGGTAGCGTTGTACGCATGCGTTGTGACCTCTCCTCCCAGCACTACATTACCCGGAAGTCAATGCGCGCGTCTTGCATTACCATATTTTACGTCACCGCGCTTGACGTTCTCTGGCTCGTGGGAGGCGCCGGTTTGACCTAGACAGCGGCCGGAGGAGAAGATGGCAGCGGCGGGCAGGATCTCCTTGAAGGTAGAAGTGACGAGGGACAGGAGGAGAAGAGGAAGGGACGCTGGTGTGTGTGTTCCCCCCGGAGGCTGCCATTACTGTCAGTGTGCTCAGCTGGTCTATGTGTGTGTGTGTGTGTGTGTGTGTGTATATATATATATATATATATATATATATATATATATATATATATATATATATAGATATATATGAAACATTGCTCAGTGACACTGCACAGATGGCGGCAGGGGCATATATATATATATATATATATATATATATATATATATACACACCACACATAGACCAGCTGAGCACACTGACAGTATATATATATATATATATATATATATATATATATATATATATATATATATATATATGGCCCCTGCCGCCATCTGTGCAGTGTCACTGAGCAATGTTTCATGTTTCCATTTTTTGGGGGGGAAATTTAATTTTTTTGATCATATTTTACCGATGTGGCCAGATCCAGCCGCCCAGGAGAACAAGCATGGCGGCATTGGGGGTCTTCACACGCCCCTGCTGCCATGTTACCCTGTAGGCGCCATGTAATTACGCCAACCCCCCCGGCGATCACTGAGTGTGAATGCCACAATCTGAGGGGTTAATGGCAGCCATGGGCTGTAGCACCAATCGCTGCTGTTAGAGGCAGATGCCGGCTGTGCGATACAGCTGACATCGGCCCTGTGTGCAGCGGGCTCGGCTGCTGAGCCCGCACCGCACACTGACCTGCGCCATGACGTATATTCCCCCCCATTATTGCTGTGGGATGTGATTATTACATGGACCGCGCTCTCTGGTAACTATATACTGATATGTTGCCCTCCAGTCCTGGGGGATAAGTGGCTGTAATTTAACATATTTGTCATTACCGGACTTTTGACCTGGATCCGCTGTCACTGAATGGTTTCTTAGAGGAGCTAAACTTTGTAAAAGTTTTAATTTTACCATCACCTGTTTATTAGTGCTGATCAATGGTGGTGGTGAGAGGGGTAGGGTCTTAAGACCCCTATAGATTAAACATCTATGGCAGGAGTAGAGCTGTGTACGGTCAATCTCGTGGCTTGTGCAATAATTCCGGACCCTTTTTTGAGTGATCCCTGGGGGTCCTGGCTCTCTAGACACCCATCGATCTCACACGCCTTTGTAATGATTGGGGTGAAATCCGATACAGATTTGCTGACAATTTTTCATTTTTGAATGATTTCTTAAAGGGATCCTGACCCTGTCATTGGGTGTTCATTATAGAAACCGACGCGTCCCACGTTATTTGCACATCTTCGCAGCTGTCCTCGGTGCCTTTGCTGACGCCGTGACTTCTACTCCTCTGCACAGCTCTGTAATCTCCACAAGTTCCCTTTAAGATCTATTAGTTGTCAGTGCCTTACTACATCACAATAAGGCGGCCATTGACGCACATTAAGGTCACTGAAGCGCTCGCTCACCTTGAAGTGCACAGCCTGGCGGAAACTACTGCTTTTCAGTAACACAATACAATGCTCACATGCATCCGATACAGTACAGCGAGCGACAGGGGAGGTTTTTTGTTACCACTTTTTTTTATGTGGGAGAGATATTTAGAGAGAGATTCTCCGGCAATGAGATCCCTCCTTGTAATCTGTTGTTAGACGGGTCACATTCAGCCTAAGCGGGTGAAGCCTGTGGGCGGGTAAGAGAGGAAGGTTTTACATTTATTACATTTCGACCTACTCAGACATAATCTTGTATTTAGATCTAAGGTGGAAAAACATCATCTCACCTCTGCGTCTTCTATTCCAGGTACGTTCCTTCAGCACAAGCGTCTCCAGACCTGTCGCCAAGTTGGTGAGGGTAAGTCTACGGCGAGCCCGCCATTCTCTGCGATATGAACGGTTTTTGTTACTAATATGCTGTACCGCTAATTCTCAGTCTTCACTCCCGGGATCATGGTGGCCACTTGCTGCCCACCATGGTGAGATTTCATCACAGTGACCAAATTTGAGAAAAAAATATTTGCAAGACCCTGGTCCGGCAGCCACGTTGGTCACGCGGGACCAAAGCCCTGCAAACCTCCTCCTGTTTGTGGGCATCACCGGGGCCTCTGCTGATTTTGTAGTCTCTGTGTGTGATATACACATGACATCGCAGCTAATCAGAAGAGGCACCAGTGATACCGGCAGGTAGATGGAGACCCATAGGGCTCGGTAGTTGCTGGACCAGGGTCCTGTGAATCTTTTTTGCCCAGCTCTAATACTGGCAGTACACAGGATAAATATTTTTATTTTTTTCTTTGCTTCGAATACTGACTAAATCTGCAGTGTGTGACTAAAGGTACCGTTACACTAAATGATTTACCAACGATCACGACCAGCGATACGACCTGGCCGTGATCGTTGGTAAGTCGTAGTGTGGTCGCTGGGGAGCTGTCACACAGACAGCTCTCCAGCGACCAACGATGCCGAAGTCCCCGGGTAACCAGGGTAAACATCGGGTTACTAAGCGCAGGGCCGCGCTTAGTAACCTGATGTTTACCCTGGTTACCATTGTAAATGTAAAAAAAAAAAAACACTACATACTTACATTCCGGTGTCTGTCGCGTCCCTCGCCGTCAGCTTCCCTGTACTGTGTAAGCGCCGGCCGTAAAGCAGAGCGGTGACGTCACCACTGTGCTCTGCTTTACGGCCGGCCGGCGCTGACCGTGCAGGGAAGCTGACGCCGGGGGACGCGACAGACACCGGAATGTAAGTATGTAGTGTTTTTTTTTTTTTTTTTTTTTTTTACATTTACAATGGTAACCAGAGTAAACATTGGGTTACTAAGCGTGGCCCTGAGCTTAGTAACCCGATATTTACCCTGGTTACCAGTGAACACATCGCTGGATCGGCGTCGATTCAGCGATGACAGCGGGTGATCAGCGACCAAATAAAGGTCCTGATCATTCGCAGCGACCAACGATCTCCCAGCAGGGGCCTGATCGTTGGTTGCTGTCACGCATAACGATTTCGTTAACGATATCGTTGCTACGTCACAAAAAGCAACGATATCATTAACGAAATCGTTATGTGTGACGGTACCTTAAAGGGCCACTGTCACCCCCCCTCCAGCCGTTATGAACTAAAAGAGCCACCTTGTGCAGCAGTAAAGCTGCATTCTAACAAGGTGGATCTTTTAGTTTTGTGTTCAGGTGTTACTAAAATTAAGCGCTTTGAAACTTTGCAAAAATACCTATCTTTGTCCACGGAGGCGGGTCCTCAATCCCCAGCTTGAACGGTACTCTGCCGGCACTCACATCTTCAGGGGCTTTCGGCGCCGCCCCCTCCGCGCTGTTTTCTCTTCAAATCCGGCGCCTGCGCTGTGTAAATGTTTGTGGGGCAGGCGCAATAAGCTCTGGCGGTCTGACGTCCCAGCCAGGCTTGGAGACTGCGCCTGTGCGGGCAGTGCGGCCACCCACCTCGGTAATCCCTGCCCCGCACTGTGTTATGCATTATGAACAGTGCAGGGCTAGGATTCCTGGGCATGCGCACTGCGTGTGTCAGACTGTCACCCAGGTCCCCCACCTTACAGCGTCTGTCTATTCAGCTGATCGTGCCTCCTCCTCCTCACAGCAATCGCCGGGACGATCAACTGAATAGACAGAGGCTGTAAGGCGGGGGACCTGGGTGACAGTCTGACACACGCAGTGCGCATGCCCAGGAATCCTAGCCCTGCACTGTTCATAATGCATAACACAGTGCGGGGCAGGGATTACCGAGGTGGGTGGCCGCACTGCCAGAATGCAGCTTTACTGCTGCACAAGGTGGCTTTTTTAGTTTATAACGGCTGGAGGGGGTGACAGTGTCCCTTTAAGGCCGGTCACTTGTACCGGTGATGTGATCACTGGAAACCACCTTCCCCTTTTAACATAAGACGCAAAAGTCTAATTTATTAAAATATAAAATCCGTTACCCCAATCGATAAACACTGCAATGAGAGAAAAAAAAATCCTACAACTAGAATTGTGTTTTGTTTTTGTTTTTTGTTGCTGAAACATCGCAAGAATGCAAACCCAACACATCGACCATAAGATGGAATCATGAAAAACGTCAGATTGCCATGCAGAAATCAAGCCCAAGAGTGGTGTTTTTTTTTTTTTTCGAATTTCCATCTTTTTCACCGCTTAATGACATAAAAAATTATATACGATAAAACCTTGGTATAATTGTCGTGCTGTAAAACTACAGCACCAAAAATTGCGTGTTTTTTTTTTTTTTTTCTCAGTTTCACTGCACTTTCATTTTCCCCCCCCATTTTCCAGTACATTGAAGGGTAAAGAGCTTTGAAGTGCACCAATCTACAACTCGTACCGCAAAAAAACCCCTAAGCCCTCATGTGTCTGTGAAAAATTAAAGTTATGGGCCTTGGAAGTAAGGGAGGAAAAATCACCCGGTCAGGAAGGGGATAAAGTAGGCATCATCAATTTGGTGCCTTATTAGACAATCGTGACTTTTTTTTTTTTTTTTTTAAAGGAATGACGACTTCTGGCTCTTTAAAAAGTTGCAAAAACCAAAAAAAGTATAGAGCTTTAAAAAAAAAAAAAAAAAACTTGCACGAAGTTTATGAACAGCGTGCGCTATTTTAAAGAATGCGGATCAAAAATGTGTGTAGGTAGAAGACAATAAATAAGTGACTTCACCAGTGGTGATTTTGGACCAATATGTGGATTGGCTTCAACTTTATTTCATGTTACGTGACAGATATTATTGGGAAGGAAGAGTTCATTGCCTGTTTTTATTTTTTCTCCTCCAGCCGCCCATCCAGGTGTTTGGTCTGGAAGGCCGCTATGCCACCGCTCTGTACTCTGCCGCTTCCAAGGAGAAGAAACTGGACCAGGTGGAGAAGGAGCTGAACCGAGTGTCTGTGAGTATCGCTGCTGGCGCTCGTCCCCAGGCCTGGTCTGCTGAATGTGTAGACCTGACCTAGCGGATCCCTCCTTCTACCGGACGTGATTATATGTAATGCTGATACTTTTTCTTTCAGACTCTAATTAAGGATCCGAAGTTATCAACCATCATCACCAACCCCCACATCAAGCGCAACCTGAAACAGAAGACGGTCGCTGATCTACTGACTAAAGAGAAGTTTTCTCCCCTCACCTCCAACTTTGTCAGTGAGTATCCAACCTCCTGCACCGATTCATGTCTCCCAGCCCTTTATTTAATAGTCTGGAAGCAGTGAGCCCCCTCCGCTGTGAGGACGAGGCACTGCTCTCTGGAGGACGGGAACCAGCAGAATTGTATCGGTCTCATTGTAAAGAATAGCTAAATGGAGAGATGAAGATCCTGTGTTATGGAGAGTGTCGCTGAGCCCTAGATCCTGAGGCCGGGGTGTTCGGCTATCAGCCGTCCAGTTGGGAACAATCCTTTTAATGTTGAGCATTTCCATCGTTAACCTACTGTTTTTTTTGACAGATCTGCTGGCCGAGAACGGTCGTCTGCGCTACACTCCGGAAGTGATCGGCGCATTTGTTAAAATCATGAGCGCTCACCGAGGAGAGGTGTTGTGTTCTGTCACCACAGCCTCCGTAAGTGTCCTGTCTGCAGCGGACCACACGTGTTGTATAAAGCTCCGTCTTGAGGAGAGATGAAGTTATGAAATGTTTTCTACCCCGGGGCTGGGATGTGTTCATGGGGGGGAAAATTTATTATGTGAATGTCAGGTGGCCCAGACTTTTGTGTGAGATTAGAGGGCGTGAGTACTTAAAAGAATTGCCCATAGTAAGTACTCCGGATCTGTCACTTTTAAAGAGATTTTCCACTTTCAGGAAAGTGGATCCTAAGCATTGGATGTAAAATAACAGGCAGGGCTGGTACTCGCCCTCCATGGGTTCAGCTGCAGCAATGACGTCACATCGGCAGCTTGAATTTATGCAATATGTACTGCAAAATGTAGGAGCTGCTCTGTGATCAGACCACTCCAGTCCACTGCTATGACTATAAACCATCAATCTGATCACATAAACGTCTGCTTTCAGCCTCTGGATGAAGCCACCTTGACTGAATTAAAGACTGCCCTCAATGGTTTCCTTGCAAAGGGAGAATCCTTGAAATTGGAGACCAAGGTAGGTGTTCAATGATTGATGCCATCCTTCATTAGACTCCATTATTGTCCGAAGATTATCAGACAAGGTAAAAGGTTTTGGATTTGCAGCTCAGTCTTCATTAAACGGGTTGTCCAGTGAAAACGTCATCAATAGGCTGGGTGTTGATTGATTGGGGTCTGACCGCTGGACTCTGTGATGGGCAGCAAGGGGAACGTAGCAGGTGTACTGCTGCTCCTTTCATTCCTAATTGGGCTGCTGAGCGCTGCACTCGGCTTTTTCTACAAATCTCATAGAGATTGAATGGAGCGTCAGTCAGATGTCTGACCTGCTGCACCAATTTTTTTTTTTTTTTTTTAAGTATGAGGGTATGTGCACACGATGCGGATTTAGCTGCGGATCCGCAGCAGTTTCCCATGATTTTACAGTACAATGTAAACCTATGGGAAACAAAAAAACGCTGTGCCCATGCTGCGGAAAAAAAACGCGCGGAAACGCAGCGTTTTATTTTCCGCAGCATGTCAATTCTTTGTGCGGAATCAGCAGCGTTTTTACATCTGCTCCAATAGAAAACTGCAGATGTGAATCCGCAATGGAAAACGCGATAAATCCGCAGTAAAAACCGCAGTGGTTTTTCCCTGTGGATTTATCAAATCCGCTGCGGAAAAATCCGCAGTGGACCATTCTACGTGTGCACATACCCTGAAAGTTCTGCTGATTGGTACAAGTCCCATCTGTCAGACACCCATCAATCATCACGTTATCACCTACCCTGTTGATTGGAGATAACTTTCTACTGAAAAATCCCTTTAAACTGAATGCAATACCTGACGCCACCCTCAGAGGGATGAGGATTCTGAAATGGCAATGTGTTAGAGCAGGGGTCCCCAACTCCAGTCCTCAAGGCCCACCAACAGGTCATGTTTTCAGGATTTCCTTTGCATTGCACAGGTGATGCAATTATTACCCCTGTGTTAGAGGAAAAAACTTCCAAATTCAGACAATCTAAGATAAAGAACTCAAGAATCTTGCTTCTCATTATCTCATCAGAGCTGTTCTTAGGTGTGTGAGCGTGCTAGTAACCGTACTGTCCGCAGGAGGCAGGATAACACGTTCTCCTCTTATAAATAGTGTAGGCATAGCTCACGCTGCTTATGACTTTTCCCACTAAAGGGGTTACACCACGTTTATAAATTATCTCCATCCCATCAGTTAGGGGGCTAACGAACTTACTGATTGCTGGAGGTTCAGCTGATGGGACCTGCACCGATCCTGACAGTGGGGCTTGCAGAGGTCAAGCATGTGCACATTCTCTCCATTTATTTTTTTGTGCAACTGATGGAAATGACCAAACACTTTTGGCCACGTTCAGTATTTCACATCAGTATTTGTAAGCCAAAACCAGGAGCGGGTGATAAATACAGAACTGGTGACGTGCTTCTATTTTTTTTTTCCTGACTGTTCCACTCCTGGTTTTGGCTTACAAATACTGATGTAAAATACTGAATGTGTGAACATGGCCCAATCCTCTGGTCCATCCAGACCTCCAGCAATCACTTCTCCTGTGGATAGATGAGAACACAAACGTTGAACAAAGCCTTTCCTTACAGATGAGCTAATAAATAGCAGAGCCTGGTCCAGCCTAGTAATCTACGTCTGCTGGATGGGAACCTGTGAACCATGTCCCGCTCATCTAATGATTTGTAGGGCTGGACCGACTTAATCTGTGTCAAGCCAAACTGGCTAATCTAAAGAGCAGCCACGAATGCTTGCAGGGCCAACGAATTACTTACTTGGTTGCTGAACCAGGGTCATGCCATTCGATTCGCTCAATTTTACCCATCATTGTGGTGTTTCCTGATAAATTATATATCATTGACTTCTGGAAACAATGTAAGTGCAGATTGCAAGGCCTTTGCCTCTGTTGCCTCATAAATGAGGGAGCCATGGCTATCAATGACTCCTTGGGTATGGGGTAAGATAGGGAATGGCGGTGCCATCTGTACTTACACAGAACACGATGTGGGGCAGATAACAACCCGAGTACATCTGCCATTAACTTTCTATGAGCATGCACTGATAACTTGTCTTTCTATTTTTTTCATATGTTTTGTAGACTGACCCCTCAATCTTGGGAGGAATGGTTGTCAGCATTGGGGACAAATATATTGACATGTCAACAAAAACCAAGATCCAGAAACTAACCAAGGTTATGAGGGATACCGTGTAAGAGCGTTGATGGTCTGTCTGATCACTAGTAACTGAATAAATCATTTTACAGAGTGTAACTTATCTCGTGTCTTGAGTGTTTTCCTGAAGATGTCCGTCCCATTGACTCGTCGCAGTCTCCTCTCCTGCATGTCTGCTGTTAGACAAGAGAAGATCCTACTGATTATACACAGCGCCTGTCTAAACTGTGTGATGGGGACAGGTCATATTTCTAATAAAGACTGTTTTTGGCCCACCAGAAGGGGCTCATTGTAGAGGAACCTGAGTGTAAACGGCCCCTTGCTTCCAAATAAACTGAAGAAACTGCATCGTAGTTCTGCTAAGTGGTAAAAGTACTGACATCTCTTCCTCTATTAGGCCGGCTTGAGCACAGACCGATAATCTGGATTAGACATGGGGACGGGGTCTCCAGACCAAAGCACAGCAGCCTCATATGCCAGTGAGTTTAATTCAGATCAGGAGGCCTGCGGCCAAAACCACACATCAGTCCGTACTGAGTTGGGCCGTGCATGTTGAATGTATGAGTCCAGCATTACAGATGTCAAACCATAAGGGTATGTGCACACGATGCGGAAAACGCTGGGGGTCCGCAGCAGTTTCCCATGAGTTTACATTACAATGTAAACCTATGGGAAACCAAAAACGCTGTGCACAAGCTGTGGAAAAAAACGTGCGGAAACGCAGCGGTTTACATTCCGCGGCATGTCACTTCTATCTGCGGATTCCGCAGCGGTTTTACAGTTGCTCCTATAGAAAATCGCAGTTGTATAACCGCAGTGAAATCCGCTGTAAATCCGTGATAAATCTGCAGCAAAAACGCAGTGTTTTTGCCCTGCAGATTTATCAAATCTGCTGAGGAAAAATCCGCAGTGGACCATTATACGTGTGCACATAGCCTAAGACTAGGATATGCAGTTTTTCAGGACATCTCAAGACGGCACACCAGGATGTAGTCCTTATCATATAGGGACAGGGAAACTCCAGTCCCAAGCAGGTCTGACGCAGAGTGGACACATCAGCGAAAGGATTACCTGCCGAGCTCGGAGGGGATCCATCCTTTCCCTTCCTTCTCTGAAGAGGCTCATGGCTGATACCTCACTGGTTAGGGGGTCCCTGACCCTGGTCCGCAGAGTGGGAAGTGGCTTATTTGCCGCTTCTCTCTGTGGAGGGCTCTCAGCCTCATGCTGCAGCTTCCCCAGGGTGGAACATACTGCCGGATTACAGGGGAGGCAGGACGCTCCTACATGTGCAGAGACAGAACAATTCCTGGGCAGTCTTTATGATGTTGGTTGGCCCGAAGATTTTCTTGAGTAAGCTCAGGAACTCTTAGCCTTAAATATCTTATTTAAGTTCAGGACAGAGGAACCCATATAGGGTCGGATTCTTCATCCAGGAAGCAAACCAGAAGATGTGCGACATGCTTAATTACCAGAGGCACATAATCGGTTATATGCGGAGTGCATCATGAAAATCTTAAAGCAGGAAAATGCCTTATTTATGGCCTACATGAGATCTATGACTGGAGAGGAGATGCAAAGCAGTCTCCAGCATAATTCCCCCCCTCAAGCGCTGCAGGGCATATCCCGCGCTAAAAGAGCTAGATGGGAAATGGAGGGGTCATCAGAAGAGGAAGAGTTTTCCTATTACTCTGACAAGGGTCAGGAGGATGCACCCAAGATCCTCTCAGAAGAAAGGAAGTATTTCCAGTTCACCACCTGACCGCACTATTGGAGGATGTCCTTCTAACCCTCAGTGGGACAGGAACAACAAGCGGTTAAAAGTTCCCTCCCCACTCCACCCACCAGTGTTTTTCCTGTCCCACTGTGGATAGGAACAGCAAGCTTATCCTCCAACTGCTGTGGAGATCGGGGGGCCCAGCCTTTCCCTTCCCCACCGCAAGACATCTGCTGATACCTGCCATGGGGGGGTCCCTCAGCCTCCCCATTGTAGCGCTGGTCCTGGGGTCAGGGTCAGGTCCATCTCCTCCATGTGGGGGGCGTGCATGGCAGCCGCTTCCAGCCTCCGAGTCCAGTGGCCGCATCACTTCCGGCCGCGACAAGCACACTCACCGGAGATACCAGCGGCAGCGCCGGCCTCAGGTGAGGCCTTGCAGCACGGTCAAGCCACGTGGGACACAGCAAGGAGGGTAGGATCAAACAGGTAAAGAAGCATATAAAAACGGGGTATGGGGATCCATGTGCGCCGGCCATCCTGATAAGGAGCACCCGACTAATGTGTCTTCATAATGGAGGAGACAGGCAGACCTGAGGGCCCAGAACAAAACACGGACACCAGAGTAGGCTAAACTATACTAGAATCTCTGTGTGTTTTAGGGTGAGCCTCCCACCCCTGCACCTGAAAAGAAAAAGTCTGGGAAGAATAAATGTCTTATTTGTGCAGCTAGATTACCAGAGAACTGGCGGAAGCCACTCTGCAAGTCGTGCACGTCTAAAATCATTGGTGAAGAACAGACTTCATTGTTAACCAATATGAGAGCAATGATACATCAGGAAGTTCAGGCATCCATCTCTAGCCTGAATTTTCCCTAGACCAGCCAGACAGAACCGCAAACATCGCGGAAAAGACCGAGAGAATCCAGTCCATCTTCTGATGAATAAGATACAGAGAAGACGGATCAAGAAGAAAGAGAAGAACCATTGGGAAGAGGAAAGAAATATCTCTTCTCGGCGGCAGATACGGATGAACTCCTACATACAGTATGTAACACCATGCAGTTACAGGACACTCCAGAGGAAATCTCGGGTCAGGATCAAATGTTTGGCGGTTTGCATGCGCAGGTCACGAAAGTCTTTCCGGTTAACAACCATATCCATTCCATGATATTGGAGGAATGGCAGGAAGTGGAGAAAAGGCTAGTGGTACCTAGAGACTTTAGACTCCCGTTTACCTTATAATCCAGAGGATATAAAAGTTTGGGATGAAGTTCCCAAGATAGATGTGCCATTGGCTAAAGTAGCAAAGAAGACTGCGATTCAGTTTGAGGACGCCTCCGCGTTGAAGGATCCAATGGATCGCAAAGCAGATGGACTGCTTAGGAGAACTTGGGAATCCTCGGCGGCGAGAATACGGGCCAATATAGCAGCAACCTCGGTAGCCCGGTCCATGCATCTATGGATGGACAATTTAGAGGAGCATCTCAAGGCTAAGACCTCCAGAGATGTTATCCTTAAATCCCTTCCATTACTAAAGCTCGCGACAGGTATCATGGCGGACGCTTCAACGGAATCGGTACGATTCGCCACCAGAAGAGAGTCTTTGTCCAATGCAGCCAGAAGATCTATCTGTCTTAAAACGTGGTCAGGGGATATTCAATAAAAGAATAAGCTTTGTGGGATCCCGTTCTCAGGGAGTAAAGTGTTTGGGCCTATTCTAGACGACATATTAGAAAAAGCCTCGGACAAAAAGAAAGGGTTCCCTGAGGAAAACACAAAAAAGTACCAGCCCTTTCGTAGATCCCGGCCTAGTCAGAAGACAGACTACAGGGGGAAAGGGAAGACTGGGAGATGGTCTTATCCCAAAGGTGGAAGAGGAAGAGATTCCATCTTCCCGGGTACAGGTTCAGGGAAACCGAATAAATGACATCAAAGTGGGAGGTCAGTTACAAAGATTTCTAGGGGGTTGGCAGAAAATATCCAAAAACCCGTGGTTACAAACTAGAGTTCACCAGCCTTCCTCCAGAAAGGTTCATAGTAACCAGATCCTATCCCCTCTTAAACTCCCCTATGTGGTCAGACATCCAGGAGTTGTTAGAAGTAGAGGCAATCGTCCCAGTACCCATCTCAGAGAAAGGCAAGGGCCATTATTCACATCTATTTTCAATTTAAAAAAACCCATCAGGGGACTCCCGGACGATTATAAGTCTAAAACCCCTGAACAGGTGGATCAGGTACAGGAGATTCAGGATGGAATCTATTAGGTCCACAATACCTCTCAAAGACATGGTGATGTGCACCTTGGATCTAAAAAGTGCATACTACCATGTCCCAATACATGCTTCCTACCAGAAATTCCTAAGATTCGCCCTGATGAACAGAGAGGTAATTTATCATTTTCAGTTCAAGTGCCTCCCCTTTGGCCTAGCTTCGGCACCCAGGATATTTACCAAACTAATGTCAGAGGTAGTGGCCTACTTAAGAAATCAAGGTATTTCCATAGTTCCATACTTGGACGACTTTCTGATAATGGCGAGATCAGAGAAGCTTCTCAAGATCGACTGCAACTTCACACTCTCCATTCTACAGGATCTGGGGTGTTCTCTTGTGTCTACAAGACTGGGGAGTTCCACCACTCCTCTTGGGCTATCTGCACAAAAGCTGTTCTACCCTGTATGCACACATGGATTTTTCCTCTCTGAACCCTGTTCACACAGGTTATATACAGATGATCAGGTTTTTAAATACATCAGATAGGGATTGCATACATTAGTTAGGACTGCTCTGATAAGGGTATACCGTGAAGATTGGTAGAGCAGCTTAGTATACATTTTTTGCAAAAAACGTATCAACCAAATACCCTGTTTTTTACATCTTTTACTAGCACTTGCGGATTACTGCAACATTTTTTCAAACTGAGTGTTTTTGGTTTCACTATTCTCTTTTGTGTCTTCAGGTTTCTTGGTGGTGTGTGAACATGATCATACAGACTTGTTCACTGTGCAAGTAGCCCATGTGTTCCTGTTTCCATCATTGTTCTCTTGTGTCTACAAGACTGGGGAGTTCCACCACTCCTCTTGGGCTATCTGCACAAAAGCTGTTCTACCCTGTATGCACACATGGATTTTTCCTCTCTGAACCCTGTTGTTGAATTGGGAAAAATCATGCCTAGTCCTAAATTCCAGAATTAAATTTTAGGGAGTCATATTAGATTCCAACACCAGAACGTCTTTTCTACCAGAAGAAGTTAATCAAGAACATACACCAGTTCAGAAAAAGCACTTCCTCCATAAGACAAGCAGTGAGGGTTCTAGGCTTAATGACGGCCTGTATTCCCTGTGTGAAGTGGAGCCAATTTCACTCACGAGGGTTACAGAAGGAGATTTTGAAATCTTGGAACAGGAGGCAAGATTCTCTGGAGAAGATGATTCTTTCTCCCTCAGGAAAGAAATCTCTAACCTGGTGGACCGTCCCAGAAAACCTGAAGGTGGGAGTTCCATGGGGCCTCTATCCCTGTGTCACTGTTACCACGGACGCCAGTCAGTTCGGATGGGGCGGGTATATAGGAAGGACATAATACCAGGGGAAGTGGAGTCCAGAGATGTCAACCAAGTCATCAAATTTCAGGGAACTATATGCAACTGGAAAGTACTCTACCAGGCCCAGTCACAAGTCAGAAACAGACACGTAAGGATACTGTCCGACAATGTGATGGCGGTGGCGTTTCTAAGGCACCAGGGAGGCCCGAGACATCCATCTCTACAGCACTGAGTGGATCAAATTTTCAGATGGGCAGAGAAATCCGTCAGATGCATCTCGGCAGTTCACCTGGAGGGTGCCAAAAATCAGGTGGCAGATTTTTTTGAGCAGAACGCCAGTAGATCCCAGAGAATGGAAATTGAATCCAGAAGTGTTCAGCAGTCTGTGCCAACAGTGGGGAACACCTCAAGTGGACCTTTTAGCCGCAACCTGGTCTAGCCGAAATACCTTCAACACTACAAGCTGGACATATCTGCCCAAAAGTTGGCGTATAGAAGGAAAGTCCATCAGGCAGTGGCCCAGTCCTAAGCCCCAATAATTTGGTATTTTTCCTGATGTGCCGTCATGAGGGACATCCTGGACAGTAGGAATTAGTCCTGTCGGTAATTGTATTTCCAGGAGTCCATCATGACAGCACCCTTACATTCCCTCCCCTGAATTCCTTGTACTTATGTGCAGGTAACATTTGTGTGAGAGAACTCGATAAAACTTAAGTTGCATCCATCCTGGTGCGGTGGGCTTTTAACCTCTCATGTGTTTCCTCTCCTTAAGAACTACCTCCTGGTGTGCGGTCATGATGGACTCCTGGAAATACAATTACCTACTAATTCCTACTTTTACAGTAACTGCAAAATGACTAAAGTCTAAAATTCATTCATATGATGCAGAAAGATAAAAAAAAAAAAAAGCAGCTTAACATAAACGTGCCAAAAACATGAAATTTCCAATTTTGTCTTTTCATGCAAAAACAATAACAATAGTAATCATCACTATTTTACCCATTTTTGAGGTCTCTGTTGCTGTCACTGCAGCTTTCAGGCCTTATTCCGGGCACACAGCTTCTGGGTATATTACAATATAACACCAGGGCCAGTTATTTTGCTCGCAATATAGACAAAAAAAGATACATCCGGTACATTTTAATGTAAAAATCACAATTTTTATTTTATTACAAATCCATTAAACGCATGGACAAAAGTTACATCGTATGACAGCAATGCTCGGCGTATATCATGTGGAGCAACTTTTGTCTGTGTTTTTAATGCATGGCTAATAAACTTATGATTGTAGGGGTTTTTTTTTTTCTTTTTTTTAGACTAAATGGATTTTCTGTTCTCCTTTTTGCCTATTGCAATGTATCAATGGTTATTTGTGCTGATGCGTTTAATTGCATAGACCCCTTTCGAGTGCTCAGCCATGTGTTCTGGTATCTACAATCTCTGATCTTTGTGTAAGTGATGGGCATACGAGCGAGTGTCAACCCAAAAATGTAACAAAAAAAAAAAAAGACTAAAAACACACGACTCTTAATTACTTCACTAATTGTTTTAATAAACTCTTATTTCCCCCTCCCTCCGCACCAAAACATGAAATTCATACATCACAGAAGAGGCGATAAAAAGGTCTGATATGTCTCGGAGTTGCAGTATGGCTGCCTTGGCATTTTCCTGAAGATGCCCATGTGTCGTAGTGCATGTGTCTTGGGAGCAGATACCAATAAGTGACAGATGAATGGTTTACGAACCAACAAAAAAAAAACAAACAAACTTATGGATCAATCGAAAAGTGCAAATACAGTATTACCCATAACCTGATCTTATTTGACCATCACAGGTAACCACTAGTTTCCTACCCCCAATTTAAAGAAAAAAATATATATATCTATCTCCTTCCTTCCTAGAACATTTGGCTGCTGGGAACGCCTGGAAAATAGAAACCAAGACAGCAGAACTGTAACTTTTAACAGTGAAACGAAATACTTTAATACGGTAAAAGCCTGAAATTGGCAACAAACACATGCTCGATTTACTCGAAATAATTCCCTTAAAACGTGTGACAGGAGGAGAAACAAAAAAATAAATCAACACTGTTGTCTAATAAATAATCGCTAAAATATTCATGTATGAAATGTAAACTCTGAAGTTTCGGAAACTTTTCCTACAATATTTCAAAATACATTTATATTACAGTGGTCTGTAGGAACAACCCATCGACTTAGGGGGTCACCCCTGGCTCTTACCTCGGGAGCCACGGGGAACCCAAGTCCTGAATTTTTCATGTCGTAGTCTACAGCCTGTGGCCTTTTCAGATGTTGTGAAACTACAACTTCCAATATGGTTTCCGCCAGCGGCAGAACACGGTTGTAGTTTAACGACGGGCCACGGGACGCAGAGCACCGGCCTCGTGCAATGGGCGGTGGCCGTTCTGGACACATTCGCCACACTACAATATTGGGGCTAAAACACGGGCTTGTCATAGTGACATACGTACCATATTAAAACACACGTACCATAGTGATCGTCAATAAATTACAGACTATACGGCAGTATTCAGTAGTTTCATCCGTAGGCACTGCCAGGATCAAGTAGTCACTGTGACCAAGAGTCCTCGACAATGGCACCACAACAGGGATAACAAAAAAATAAAATCTAATCCTTCTTTTACATAAAGGAATGGCAGAAGATTAGAAAAACTGTTTTTTTTTTATTTTTTTTTTTAGAAACAGCGCCACTTTTATCTATGAGCTATGTCAGGTATTGCAGCTCGGCCGTAAAGAAGCTGCAATATCAGATGTCGTCCATGGGCAAAGCGAGGCGCTGTTATTGCGAGACGGGTAAAAAAAAAAGAAGCCTTTTCTTTCAATTTCTTTATCCTTTTAACACCTTCACAACTGGAAACGTTTCCTGATATTTGTTGCTGACAAGGAGTGCTGGCAGCCATCTTTGTGGACTATCATAGAGTCCAAGGACCAGGTCAGCCACTTCATCGATGGCCGGCTGCAATTTTTGACTTTTCAAATAGGCCATTTCATCATTAAAAAAGAGAAGAAAATATCACAAAGATATTGTTAAAATAGCAATTGTCGCTTTTCTGGAGTGCTCAAAATGGCCACCTCTTTAGTGCGAAGGAGGTCAGCTTCAAGAAAAATAGATAATATCCATACAAAAAAAAAACAACGATCAATACAGGGTATTCGGCAGTGGATAAAAGGTAGGGATGGGGCATAGTCAACACTATGCGGGCGAATATTTAGCAGTTCGTAATGGATTCGATTGGGAGCCGTGGATTAATAATTACATGTATGGTCCATACTATTATGTGTCGCAAATGGTTTAAAGAACAACGCTACTTTAACAGAGTAAAATTCTAGGCAGGTGAAAAAGAGGATCTAAAGGGGAAGTTCAGGATTGGAAAACATGGCTGCTTCCTTCCAAACGTTGTACCACATCTATGGATTGTGTGTCATATCGCAGCCTGAATAGATTTACTTCTACGCGTGGCCCAAAATCGCCATTATACGCTGCTACATCACAGCATAGTGCAAGTGAAGGGGGGTCACTTTTGGGATCCGCAAGGTCCCACGAAAAACTACAAAAAAGTCATTTGGATTTTTTCTGACTTATTTGTCGCAGTAAGTTGAGACTCCATTTTGAAGCAATCTTTGGCCTTAGGACCTGTGTCCCTGTCAAAGTTGCCACGTAGCTCCAGTCAGCCATATTTCACAGACCCTAATGCCCGGACTGTCCGTGGGTGGCTCGACTCGAACCTCGCCTTATATAAGCCTATCAGGAGATGTGTTCGGATCCTGAGACCCACGGACATTTCGAAGCGTCTAATACGCCAATCTGAACTCAGCCTAAGGGGCAGACAGACGGCCGCATTTCTTGGGCGAGGATCGTACCGCAGTGCACGGACTGGCCCGGCCCCTCTCCTGACCTGAGCGTGACAGCGTGATATATTTCTATGCAGCCATCACGCTCAGGAGAGGGGCTGGTCATTCCAAGGATTGCAATGCGACCCTCGCACGAGAAATATGGCCGTCTGTCTGCTCCATTAAGCTGAGCTGCAATACCAGACACAACCATGACATGGTTAAAACAAAAAAAAAAAACAGCAGCCATGTTTTTATAACTAACCCTAGACAACCCCATGGCTGTAGTCGGAGCAATGAACTGCAATGTGTCATTTTCAGAATCGGTGAGGGTCCCAGACATTAGACCCCCAGGAAATAGTCTCTTAAGCTAGGGTGAAGAGATAAAGCTACCACGTACAGGAGGAATAAAATGATCGTACCGTTTACACAGGTTTTTCACGATGTTAGTAGCAGAATACAAGAGGAAAAAAATATATATACTGACTGTCCGTATAAATAAAGCAATTCAATTCACATGAAACACTGGCATTATCTGCTGTATACCTATATGTAATAAGCTCCATCATACGTCTTTCAGGAGGCTGTAGATTGTGTCTAGCATCCAGCTGAAAAGGACTTCCGCAAAGAGCTTTGCAAACTGTCAGCCTAATTTGTATCACTAGGAGTGGTTTTCACAGTTCTGTGACTGACAGCAGCGCTGCTTCTCCCAAGTCCTTTTCAGCTGAATGACAGCCACAGCATACATTACACCTAGGAGATGCTGCGAAGCTGAAATGCCTTATCGGGCCCTAAAGTCATATACAAACAGTCAGCACCACAACCGGGATGCTAAAAGACCAATAGGACCAACGTTATGTACCATAATCGCAACCAAATCAGACGCCGAGTGGAGTGCAAAACAAATTAAAGGTGACATCTGATTGGCTACTTCTGAAAAAAGGACATTTTACCATTGCCACCCCCAGACCTTGGACTGAAGCAAATGACATGGTCTCCCTGTAATGCGTCCTATGTAATGATCTGCGCGCCTGGAGAAAAAAATAAGGTGAGGCTGCCCTGTATCCGATAGGATGTATTTTAGGGTGCACAACACCTGCATTAGTAGAGAACCCCTTTAAATCATGTGCTACACTGACCCAACAATAAGAGATATTGGCTGTGCCCCATCACTGGGTTATGTGTAATGAATGCAGTTATAAAATTAGTGATAGGTGGCGCTGTTACCCATGGAAGTGTAAACAGTTAATTTCTTACATCCTAAAAAAAAAAAATTGGGGGAAAAACAGTAACTGAGCGGAAGTACTGCGGGTAATTTTTGATGGGTCGGCTCCGGTTCTTGGTCTCTGGTGCAATTTGGTCAAATATCCTCTATTGAAAATGTCAAATTCGAGCTTTCTAGCCTCAGTAGAACTACTATTCCAAGCGTCACTCCGTAGCTGCTGGTAGGGACTTGCTGGAACTTGTAGTTCTGCGTCTCTCGGAAAATAACCTTACTCCAGGGAATGTAACCGTTCCTTCTGAGCGAGCGATGCAGCGGAGGGTTCGTCACAGCACGGGTCGTCCTAAAATCTAAAAGTCGCACAAGTAAAACACAGACATTTTCTTAGAAAATGGTTGTTCCAATTAAAAATCTATCATGGTAAAACGGAGATGTTAGATCCGGGTTTGGCGACGAAGTAGCATCGAGAAAGGCTGGCGGGAGACGCCGAGGAGGAGGAGGACGCAGGATGGGGCCCGTCTCCTTAGGTTTCATCGAATAACTGCAAGTCCAGACGGACGACTATCTCCCCCGTGGGGACTTCGTGTAACAGCAGACATTTGGTGACCGGCCCTTTGGAGCCTTGGTCTTTCTTTATATCTGAAACTCGGATTTCTGTTCTACCCAGAAAATCTAAAAAACGGCAAAGAAACCAGAATAAATGTTATTTACCATTCACAATAATTCCCGCTGATACTTTCATCATTTCGAGAAGTAAGTTCACACCGGGCATTTTTACTGCGTTTTTTTTCTGCAGCAAAACCTGAGTGCTTGGCAGGAAAGACGCTGCAGCAAAAACGCAGGTTTTGCTCAGTGTTTGGTGCATTTTTTTCATGCGTTTTTTTCCATTCAATGCGTGAAAATGCTGAAAGAAGTGACATGCTCTATGTCCAAAAAAAAACATGCAAAGCACAAAATATCAATGACAAAAAAAACAATGTGTGCAAGAGATTTCTGAAATATCGTAGGCTTTGCTGGTACTGTGAAAAGCAGATGAAAATTAGCATTAAAAAAATGCATTAAAAAAAAACGCAGCAAATATGAGGTTCCATAGCAGAGTACTGACCGTCTGGAGAAAACTGGTCTCTCTCAAACACGGTGATGCAGAGGACGTCCTGCTCCAGGTCCTTGATGAAGAACTGGCAGTTGGAGTTCCACTTGGGGTTCAGGGTGTCCTGTATGGTCTTGGTGATGTGACACTGGGAGCCCATGGTGATCTCACAGTACGGATTACTCTTTCCTGTGTAGGGTATGAAATAGAAGGTTAGTCACGGTAAATGTTTTCTGCCCCGGATTTTGCACCAAAGGGATATTGCTGCGGAGTTGCCACAGACTTTGCCCTTAGTGTTGCACAGTGCAGAAAGCCACAGTATAGAATCCCCCAAATTCTGCAACAAAATGGGCATGAAAGTCAGCAGCAGGTCATAGAAATCCATGCTGACTCTCTCCGTTTCATGTGGTCGAGGATTTGGAAACACCATTCATATGTACTGTACTGTAAACCCATGGACAAAAGGGCCCTAGATAGATTGGCAAATATAGGTATATAAAATTAGGAAATGATAATAATGAATGAACAGTATCAGGTTGGGCACGTCACCAAGAAGGGAAATGGTAACACACAATTGTCAATGCATTCATACGTTTCTAGGTAGAATAACAGAGGGTAAATGTAAAACACCAAAATGACAGATAACACCTCTATATACAGTAGATAACACAGGATCCACCATTCACAATAGGTGATGCCACAGCTCACCTCCTCCTCCTGTACAATGACTGATAACACCTCTATATACAGTAGATAACACAGTATGCGCCATTCACAATAGGTGATGTCACAGCTCACCTCCTCCTCCTGTACAATGACTGATAACATCTCTATATACAGTAGATAACACAGGATGCGCCATTCACAATAGGTGATGTCACAGCTCACCTCCTCCTCCTGTACAATGACTGATAACACCTCTATATACAGGAGATAACACAGGATCCACCATACACAATAGCTGATGTCACAGCTCACCTCCTCCTCCTGTACAATGACTGATAACATCTCTATATACAGTAGATAACACAGGATGCGCCATTCACAATAGGTGATGTCACAGCTCACCTTCTCCTCCTGTACAATGACTGATAACACCTCTATATACAGGAGATAACACAGGATCCACCATTCACAATAGGTGATGTCACAGCTCACCTCCTCCTCCTGTACAATGACTGATAACACCTCTATATACAGTAGATAACACAGGATCCACCATTCACAATAGGTGATGTCACAGCTCACCTCCTCCTCCTGTACAATGACTGATAACACCTCTATATACAGTAGATAACACAGGATCCACCATTCACAATAGGTGATGTCACAGCTCACCTCCTCCTCCTGTACAATGACTGATAACACCTCTATATACAGTAGATAACACAGGATCCACCATTCACAATAGGTGATGTCACAGCTCACCTCCTCCTCCTGTACAATGACGGATAACACCTCTATATACAGTAGATAACACAGGATCCACCATTCACAATAGGTGATGTCACAGCTCAC
Organism: Ranitomeya imitator; assembly: GCF_032444005.1. Lineage (NCBI taxonomy): Eukaryota > Metazoa > Chordata > Amphibia > Anura > Dendrobatidae > Ranitomeya > Ranitomeya imitator. The sequence continues at coordinate 39,623,840 of NC_091284.1, forward strand.
CTCCTCCTCCTGTACAATGACTGATAACACCTCTATATACAGTAGATAACACAGGATCCACCATTCACAATAGGTGATGTCACAGCTCACCTCCTCTTGTACAATGACTGATAACACCTCTATATACAGTAGATAACACAGGATCCACCATTCACAATAGGTGATGTCACAGCTCACCTCCTCCTCCTGTACAATGACGGATAACACCTCTATATACAGTAGATAACACAGGATCCACCATTCACAATAGGTGATGTCACAGCTCACCTCCTCCTCCTGTACAATGACTGATAACACCTCTATATACAGTAGATAACACAGGATACACCATTCACAGTATGAAAATTGCATGTTATTTTTCTTTTTAAAGAGATATGTTAAATAAAAAAAAAAAATCTAAAAAAAACTAATAAAATAAATAAAGTGAATATGAAAACCTCATTTAACTAGTAGGTCATTTTCTGAAGACACTCTCCCTTTAAAATATATATAATGCAGTTTATACTGGACCTTTTCCCACAAAATTATATACCAATCTGCTCTATAACACGGCGCCTGAGGACAGGACTGCGTAGAGAAGCATCAGGTTCTCTTCATGTGAGAAGGTGGCCTTGCCGACTATTCATTGGGTCTCGATAACATGCTTCATATTTGTAGGCGATGATCAGAGTCTCAGGTAACGTATCATTTGCCGTCCAGTGATGCCCACCCGGCTTTGCACCTTTTACCCTCTCGTAATCCCCCTGCTCGGCCGGAGAACGTTTCGTACTCACCGTGTGACCGGCAGGGTTTCAGTTCGATGCCTTCCACAATATTCACCATCAGCCGGCCGATTCCTGTAGCTCTTTGTGAACGCACTGGAAATCAATAATAATAAATGTATGTATGTATGTATGTATGTATGTGTGTGTCTGGCGCCATCTAGTGTTAAAATATTCTGAAAAAATCCTAGTGGGGGAAACGGGCAGTCAAAATTTACTGTGCTCAGATTCACAGATATATAAGGAACCATCCAGATCACTTATGTCGCCGGCATCTGGCGTCACTCACCGTCACGGTGTCAGATTTAAAGGGACCATCTGTATTTAGTAATATCGGCATGCAGTACAATGTGGCAGTGTTACCTAGGTATGCCTTCTCCCTCTTCTTCTTCTCCGTCTCTATGTACAGCTCCGACGCAGCTTTAATTTTCTGCACCCACGCCGTCCTGGGAAAAAAAAACAGGAGCCTCAGCCATATACAGTGCGATAAACTCTTACAGCAACCACACCGCAGCCCCTCCATGACTGTGGGGGAATTGGGTCTTGACTTGAGCGAACGTGATAAGGTGTTATCTGAGCATGCTCGAGTGCTAACTGATTGTCTTCAGTGTGTTCGATTCCCCGTGGCCGCATGTCTCGCGGTTGTTACGCAATCCCGCATGTGTTGTGGCTGTTGAACAGCCGCGGAGACCCGATCCACAAACAGATGAGAACATGTCACAAACTAAGTTTAGCGGAACTGACACAGACATACGACAAAAAAAAGTGGATCCATCCATTAGAAATCAAGATCATACGGATTAGAAAAGCGGAAATCAACATGATAAAGAGGCTGTATAGGACTCCAATTCACTTCAATGGGAGCTGAGCTGCAGTACCAAGAATGGCCACTATGCGGTGTACGCAGCCAGGGTGTTCCAGCTCTGTACACGGTGCACACCGGCTGTAGTGGGAGATGCAACATGCTGTATGGTGGGAATCAGGCCCAGAATTCTTACCTCTCGTTGATACTCTCAGCACGGAGCGTGTAAACGCGATCGATGTGAGAGATGTGGAAGATTGGCTCATCCCCTGAGGGGTCCGTGGGCAACTTCACCAGAACTTCATTCAGGAATATCGGCTGCAGGAAGAAGATTTATATCAGAATCAACTAACAGGTTCAATTTTTGGAGAATTTCTCTGTATAAAAATGTGATTAAAGGGAATTTGTCACAAAGCTTTTGCTATGGAATCTGAGAGCAGCATGATGTAGGGGCAGAGACCCGGATTCCAGCGACGTCTCACTTACTAGGTGCAGTTTTGATAAAAATCAGTTTTCTCTGCTGTAAATGTAGCAGTGCTATGAATGCTGAGCCCTGTATAACCCCGCCTACACTACTGATTGGCAGCTTCCTGTGCATAAGCAGAAATCAGCCAATCAGTGGTGAGGGCGGGGTTACACAGATTAGCAGGACTACTGTCATGATCCCAATGGCAGGGGATCACAAAAGGACAAGCACAAAAACAAAACAAGCTCTAGGGTGATGGAACCTGAGCTGACCGCGATCCTGAACCTAAACACACAACTAGCAGTAGCCGGGGAACGTGCCTACGATGATTCCTAGACGTCTCGCGCCAGCCGAAGCATTAACTTCCCCTATTAGAAGAAACACAGACCTCACTTGCCTCCAGAGAAACACCCCACAGAAATAGCAGCCCCCCACATGTAATAACGGTGAAATGAGAGGAAAGCACATACGTAGTTATGAAAATAGAATCAGCAAAAATGAGGCCCGCTAAAGCTAGATAGTAGAGGATACAAAAGTGAACTGCGCGGTCAGCGAAAAACCCTTCAAAAAACCATCCTGAAATTACTTGAACTCATGTGCCAACTCATGGAACATGAGGAGTAATTTCAGCCCACTAGAGCAACCAGCAGCAAGGAATCACATATCTGCAAGCTGGACAAAGACAAAAATTAAGCAAAACGTGGAACAGGAAAATCAAAACTTAGCTTGTCCTGAAGATAACAGACGCAGGGAGCAGAGGTAAAAAGGCACGCTGATTACATTGATAGCCGGCGAGGAAATGACAAAAAAGCCAGGTTAAATAGGAAACTCCCATAACCTGATGGAACAGGTGGACACCAGAGACCGCAGAGAACACAAGTCACCCAGTACCATCAGTAACCACCAGAGGGAGCCCAAAAACAGAACTGACAACAGTACTACCCCCTTGAGGAGGGGTCACCGAACCCTCACGAGAACCACCAGGGCGACCAGGATGAGCCCTATGAAAAGCACGGACCAAATCGGCAGCATGAACATCAGAGGCAATCACCCAAGAATTATCCTCCTGACCATAACCCTTCCACTTGACCAAATACTGGAGTTTCCGTCTGGAAACACGAGAATCCAAGATCTTCTCCACAACATACTCCAATTCACCCTCCACCAGCACCGGAGCAGGAGGCTCAAGCGAAGGAACAACAGGTACCTCATACTTCTGCAACAACGACCGATGGAACACATTATGAATAGCAAACGATGCCGGGAGATCCAAACGAAACGACACAGGGTTAAGAATTTCCAAGATCCTATAGGGACCGATGAACCGAGGCTTGAACTTGGGAGAAGAGACCTTCATAGGAACAAAACGAGAAGACAACCACACCAAGTCCCCAACAAGAAGTCGAGGACCCACGCGGCGACGGCGATTAGCAAACTGCTGAGCCCTCTCCTGGGACAACTTCAAATTGTCCACCACATGACTCCAAATCCGATGCAACCTATCCACCACCATGTCCACTCCAGGACAATCAGAAGGCTCCACCTGACCAGAGGAAAAACGAGGATGAAACCCCGAATTACAAAAGAAAGGAGAAACCAAGGTAGCAGAACTAGCCCGATTATTAAGGGCAAACTCGGCAAGCGGCAAAAAGGAAACCCAGTCATCTTGATCAGCAGAAACAAAACACCTTAAATAAGTTTCTAAAGTCTGATTAGTTCGTTCCGTCTGGCCATTCGTCTGGGGATGGAATGCAGACGAAAAGGACAAATCAATGCCCATCTTAGCACAGAACGTCCGCCAAAATCTAGACACAAACTGGGATCCCCTGTCAGAAACGATGTTCTCCGGAATGCCATGCAAACGAACCACGTTTTGAAAAAACAGAGGGACCAACTCAGAGGAGGAAGGCAACTTAGGCAAGGGTACCAGATGAACCATCTTAGAAAAGCGGTCACACACAACCCAGATGACGGACATTTTTTGAGAGACAGGGAGATCCGAAATAAAGTCCATGGAAATGTGCGTCCAAGGCCTCTTCGGGATAGGCAAAGGTAATAACAATCCACTGGCCCGAGAATAGCAAGGCTAAAGGTACCGTCACACATAGCGACGCTGCAGCGATACCGACAACGATCCGGATCGCTGCAGCGTCGCTGTTTGGTCGCTGGAGAGCTGTCACACAGACAGCTCTCCAGCGACCAACGATCCCGAGGTCCCCGGTAACCAGGGTAAACATCGGGTAACTAAGCGCAGGGCCGCGCTTAGTAACCCGATGTTTACCCTGGTTACCATCCTAAAAAGTAAAAAAACAAACGCTACATACTTACCTACCGCTGTCTGTCGCCGGCGCTCTGCTTCTCTGGTCTGGCTGTGAGCGCCGGGCAGCCAGAAAGCAGAGCGGTGACGTCACCGCTCTGCATTCCGGCTGGCCGACGCTCACAGCCAGAGCAGGAGGAGTGCAGAGCACAGCGCTGGAGGACAGACGGCTGTAGGTAAGTATGTAGTGTTTGTTTTTTTACTTTTAGGATGGTAACCAGGGTAAACATCGGGTTACTAAGCGCGGCCCTGCACTTAGTTACCCGATGTTTACCCTGGTTACCAGCGAAGACATCGCTGGATCGGTGTCACACACGCCGATTCAGCGATGTCTACGGGGAGTCCAGCGACGAAATAAAGTTCTGGACTTTCTTCCCCGACCAGCGATCTCCCAGCAGGGGCCTGATCGCTGCTGCCTGTCACACTGGACGATATCGCTAGCGAGGACGCTGCAACGTCACGGATCGCTAGCGATATCGTCTAGTGTGACAGTACCTTTAGCCCGAGCGCAAACTCCACAAGACTGCACGAAAGAACGCACATCCCTCGACAAGGAAGGCCACCAAAAAGACCTGGCCACCAAGTCTCTAGTACCAAATATTCCAGGATGACCTGCCAACACAGAAGAATGGACCTCGGAGATGACTCTACTGGTCCAATTATCCGGAACAAACAGTCTTTCCGGCGGACAACGATCAGGTTTATCCGCCTGAAACTCCTGCAAAGCACGTCGCAAGTCTGGGGAGACAGCCGACAAAATCACCCCATCCCTAAGGATACCAGTGGGCTCAGAATTTCCAGGGGAGTCAGGCACAAAACTCCTAGAAAGAGCATCCGCCTTCACATTCTTTGAACCTGGCAGGTATGAAACCACAAAATTGAAACGGGAGAAAAACAGTGACCAATGAGCCTGTCTAGGATTCAGACGCTTGGCAGACTCAAGGTACATCAGATTTTTGTGATCAGTCAAGACCACCACACGATGTCTAGCACCCTCAAGCCAATGACGCCACTCCTCAAATGCCCACTTCATGGCCAAAAGCTCCCGATTACCAACATCATAATTCCGTTCAGCGGGCGAAAATTTTCTAGAAAAGAACGCACATGGCTTCATCACTGAGCCATCGGAGCTTCTCTGTGACAAAACCGCCCCCGCTCCGATCTCGGAAGCATCAACCTCAACCTGAAAAGGAAGCGACGTATCTGGCTGACGCAACACAGGAGCAGAAGAAAACCGGCGCTTAAGTTCCTGATTGGTCTCCTGCGGCTGTGGAGGCCTATCAGTAACATCAGCACCCTTTTTAGTCAAATCCGTCAAAGGCTTAACAACACTAGAAAAATTAGTTATGAAGCGACGATAAAAATTAGCAAAGCCTAAGAACTTCTGTAGACTCTTAAGAGATGTAGGCTCCGTCCAGTCACAAATAGCCTGAACCTTGACGGGATCCATCTCAATAGTAGAAGGGGAAAAAATATACCCCAAAAAAGAAATCTTCTGGACTCCAAAGAGACATTTAGAACCCTTTACAAACAAAGAATTGGCCCGCAGGACCTGAAACACCTTCCTGACCTGCTGAACATGAGACTCCCAGTCATCAGAAAAAAACAAAACATCATCCAAATACACGATAATAAATGTATCCAGATATTCACGGAAAATATCGTGCATAAAAGACTGGAAGACAGAAGGAGCATTAGAAAGTCCAAAAGGCATCACCAAATACTCGAAATGGCCCTCAGGCGTATTAAATGCGGTTTTCCACTCATCACCCTGCCTTATCCGCACAAGATTATACGCACCCCGAAGATCAATCTTAGTGAACCATTTAGCCCCCTTAATGCGAGCGAACAAATCAGTCAACAATGGCAAAGGATACTGATATTTGACTGTAATCTTATTCAAAAGACGATAATCTATGCAAGGCCTCAAGGAACCATCTTTCTTGGCCACAAAAAAAAAACCTGCTCCCAAAGGGGACGAAGATGGACGGATATGTCCCTTTTCCAAGGACTCCTTAACATAATTCCGCATAGCAGTATGCTCTGGCACTGACAGATTGAACAAACGACCTTTAGGGAATTTACTGCCAGGAATCAAATCTATAGCACAATCGCAATCCCTGTGAGGAGGAAGCGAACTGAGCTTAGGCTCCTCAAAAACCTCCCGATAATCAGACAGAAATACCGGAACCTCAGAAGGAATAGATGAAGCGATAGAAATCGGAGATGCATCATCATGAACCCCCTGACATCCCCAGCTTAACACAGACATTGTTTTCCAGTCCAGGACTGGGTTATGAGTTTGTAACCATGGCAGACCAAGCACTAAGACATCATGTAAATTATACAGTACCAGGAAGCGAATCACCTCCTGATGAACGGGAGTCATACGCATGGTCACTTGTGTCCAGTACTGAGGTTTATTCATAGCCAAAGGTGTAGAGTCAATTCCTTTCAAAGGAATAGGAACTTCCAGAGGTTCCAGACTAAACCCACAGCGATTGGCAAATGACCAATCCATAAGACTCAGGGCAGCGCCTGAATCCACATAGGCATCGACGGAAATGGATGATAATGAACAAATCAGCGTCACAGACAGAATGAACTTAGACTGTAAAGTACCAATGGCAACAGACTTATCAACCTTTTTTGTGCGTTTAGAGCATGCTGATATAACATGAGCTGAATCACCACAATAAAAACACAATCCATTTTTCCGCCTATAATTTTGCCGTTCACTTCTGGACTGAATTCTATCACATTGCATTATCTCAGGTGCCTGTTCAGAAGACACCGCCAAATGGTGCACAGGTTTGCGCTCCCGTAAACGCCGATCAATCTGAATAGCCATAGTCATGGACTCATTCAGACCTGTAGGCGCCGGGAACCCCACCATAACATCTTTAATGGCCTCAGAAAGGCCATCTCTGAATTTTGCAGCCAGAGCGCACTCATTCCACTGAGTAAGCACCGACCATTTCCAAAATTTCTGACAATATATTTCTGCTTCATCTTGCCCCTGAGAGAGAGCCAATAAAGCTTTTTCAGCCTGAATCTCTAGGTTAGGTTCCTCATAGAGCAAACCCAATGCCAGAAAAAACGCATCCACATTGAGCAACGCAGGATCCCCTGGTGCCAATGCAAATGCCCAATTCTGAGGGTCACCCCGCAGGAAAGATATAACAATCTTGACCTGCTGAGCAGGGTCTCCAGAGGAGCGAGATTTCAAGGAAAGAAACAACTTGCAATTGTTCCTAAAATTCAGAAAACTAGATCTATCTCCAGAAAAAAACTCTGGGATAGGAATTCTAGGTTCAGACATAGGCGTATGTACAACAAAATCTTGTATATTTTGAACCTTAGCAGCAAGATTATTCAGGCTGGAAGCCAAACTCTGGACGTCCATGATAAACAGCTGAGGTCAGAGCCATTCAACGATTAAGAGGAGGAAAAAAACAGCCAAGCTGCAATTAAGGCTAGGCAGCAAACACTGAGGAGGGGGAAAAAAAAAAAAAAAAACTTCCTCAGACTACTTTTCCTCCTACTTCAGCCAAAACGATGACCAATTATTTTTTTTTTTTGGCCGGCTATACTGTCATGATCCCAATGGCAGGGGATCACAAAAGGACAAGCACAAAAACAAAACAAGCTCTAGGGTGATGGAACCTGAGCTGACCGCGATCCTGAACCTAAACACACAACTAGCAGTAGCCGGGGAACGTGCCTACGATGATTCCTAGACGTCTCGCGCCAGCCGAAGGATTAACTTCCCCTATTAGAAGAAACACAGACCTCACTTGCCTCCAGAGAAACACCCCACAGAAATAGCAGCCCCCCACATGTAATAACGGTGAAATGAGAGGAAAGCACATACGTAGTTATGAAAATAGAATCAGCAAAAATGAGGCCCGCTAAAGCTAGATAGCAGAGGATACAAAAGTGAACTGCGCGGTCAGCGAAAAACCCTTCAAAAAACCATCCTGAAATTACTTGAACTCATGTGCCAACTCATGGAACATGAGGAGTAATTTCAGCCCACTAGAGCAACCAGCAGCAAGGAATCACATATCTGCAAGCTGGACAAAGACAAAAATTAAGCAAAACGTGGAACAGGAAAATCAAAACTTGCTTGTCCTGAAGATAACAGACGCAGGGAGCAGAGGTAAAAAGACACGTTGATTACATTGATAGCCGGCGAGGAAATGACAACAAAGCCAGGTTAAATAGGAAACTCCCATAACCTGATGGAACAGGTGGACACCAGAGACCGCAGAGAACACAAGTCACCCAGTACCATCAGTAACCACCAGAGGGAGCCCAAAAACAGAACTCACAACAGACTACCTTGCATGTGACACCTAGTCCTGCGGTGATAATCTTCTGCTGATATAACACTGATTGTATTTAAACCTCAGCAAGCTGCTGAGCAAGTGAAACATCGCTGGAATTGTGCTCCCTGCCCCTACATTATGCTGCAAAAACCTGACAGATTCCCTTTAATAATACAACCTGAGATGGGAAACGACAGGATGCTTAGAGCCGAAATCAGGGAGTCTCATCATTGCTTATTAAAAATTCCAGCAGTATTAACACTTTTCTTCTGTTTACAGCTCGTTGCCTCGGAAACCGACCACCGTTGCTGACTAGATTGTAAACAGGGAACTGAACGGGATTAGGAGGTGACAGAGCGCTCCAGTCAGTGCAATCAGTGCTAACGAGCTCGATAGAAAGAAGCTTGTGAGCGCAGTGCATGATCTGCGGTCTAGCAGCGGTGGTCGGTAGTCTAAAAAGGTCTATCCGGAGCGCGTAAAAGACGCCGTTCTGCTGGTTCTTATTCCTCACTCACCGTCTTGTACATCTTGTACTGGAGGTTGGACTTGGGGCTGAACACTTTTTCAGTCCCAGAGGAGCCGAGCGGTTTTATGACCTGGGTCAGCAGCAGGAAGTCGTTGAACAGGAAACCGTATAACTCTTTGTTGCTCTTCGCCTTGTACAGTTTGCCGCTGTACAGGAACTTGCGCGGCCCCAAACAGTTGGTCACAGAATTGAACACTAGTTGCTGTACGGGAAAGAAAAAGGAAAGGAGTCAATGGTGAAAAATAACCAATATAATTCACAACAGATCAACATGGGGGTCACAACTATCTACCTGGGTAATTATGACCCCCATATTAAGGGAAGGAGATATTGGGCTCAGGGAACTCCAGGGAAAGAAACCATCTCCCCAGAATGCCAAATCTCCAGTAACACATCGGCCACCTACCTCGGACAGACCCTCGCACTGCACGTGCGCCTGGATCCACTCCAGACGGTCGGAGTTTTCCTTCTCTCGGACGCCCTCGTTGACCTGAGAGCACAGCTCCTCAGCCTTCTCCAGGGCGTGCTTTAAGTGACTGTTATCCGGGTGATTCTCAGGTGTATTTTCTATAATCTTATGTATTAAATGGTACAGAAGGAGTTAAGATATAAAAATACAACAACAACAAAAAAAAAAGAACCGGCAAATAAAATAAATGACATATCAATTAGTGAGCAGGGAAGCTAAAGAGATAATGATATCAGCCTCAAGTGCAGGAGCATGTGACTGTGCACAGAAAGCAGCGATATGGGAAGAAAGCCCCCGAGATATGTGGTCTCGTAATGTCTGGGACCCCAAGAAATAATGACAATAGGCTCCTTGGTCTTTTCTGTTCACCTGTAATTAGTCCTTAAAGTGGTTCTCCGCTGCTATTAAGTCCCACGCGGTATAATAATAATAAAACTATAATCACTAGATGGACGAGCCTCCTGGCGGAGGCATTACATGGACACTGCAGAGTCAGTGGCGGCAGCCTTCATGTTCCATCCAAACAGGAAGCGACATCCTTCGCGTTCCATCCAAACAGGAAGCGACATCCTTCGCGTTCCATCCAAACAGGAAGCGACATCCTTCGCGTTCCATCCAAACAGGAAGCGACATCCTTCGCGTTCCATCCAAACAGGAAGCGACATCCTTCGCGTTCCATCCAAACAGGAAGCGACATCCTTCGCGTTCCATCCAAACAGGAAGCGACATCCTTCGCGTTCCATCCAAACAGGAAGCGACATCCTTCGCGTTCCATCCAAACAGGAAGCGACATCCTTCGCGTTCCATCCAAACAGGAAGCGACATCCTTCGCGTTCCATCCAAACAGGAAGCTGTAGCCTTCGCGTTCCATCCAAACAGGAAGCTGTAGCCTTCGCGTTCCATCCAAACAGGAAGCTGTAGCCTTCGCGTTCCATCCAAACAGGAAGCTGTAGCCTTCGCGTTCCATCCAAACAGGAAGCTGTAGCCTTCGCGTTCCATCCAAACAGGAAGCTGTAGTCTTCGCGTTCCATCCAAACAGGAAGCTGTAGCCTTCACGTTCCATCCAAACAGGAAGCTGTAGCCTTCACGTTCCATCCAAACAGGAAGCTGTAGCCTTCACATTCCATCCAAACAGGAAGCTGTAGCCTTCACATTCCATCCAAACAGGAAGCTGTAGCCTTCACATTCCATCCAAACAGGAAGCTGTAGCCTTCACATTCCATCTAAACAGGAAGCTGTAGCCTTCGCGTTCAATCCAAATAGGAGGCGGCAGCCTTTGCGTTCGGTCCAAACAGGAGGCGGCAGCCTTCACATTCCATCCAAACAGGAAGCTGTAGCCTTCACGTTCAATCCAAACAGGAGGCGGCAGCCTTTGCGTTCGGTCCAAACAAGAAGCAGCAGCCTTCACATTCCATCCAAACAGGAAGATGTAGCCTTCGTGTTCCATCCAAACAGGAAGCGGCAGCCTTCGCGTTCCATCCAAATAGGAAGCGGCAGCCTTTCGCGTTCCATCCAAACAGGAAGCGGCAGCCTTCACATTCCGTCCAAACAGGAAGCTGCAGCCTTTACATTCGGTCTGAGCAGTTTCTTCCTGGTAGGATATGACGGTTGCAGCTGATCAGTGTCCACTGACTAGCTGCAGCAGTCACATGACACCAACCCCCACCAGATGTTGAGGCAGGAAACCGGTGAGGGCATAGTACTGACTGTGGCGGAGTGGCACAGGTCAGGGGAGATAGTTTAGGCTTTTTTTTCTTTACACCACTCTGGGCCCATTAACTTTACCTTTTATAGTGGTGGAGAACCCCTTTAAGGAATGTGGGCTATAAACATTTCAATTGTATGACTACAAACAATGACCTGCGATCATCCCATTCATCTGTAGCTTCAGTCGAGATTGTCTGAAACCTCGGCAGATCACATTTTGCCAGATGGTATTTATGGCTATTGGCCATCAGGAATGTATACGTCTACTAATGGACCACCAGCTCCATCACCTCAAAATACAAGCCTGAAGTGAATCGGGACGCCGTACTCCATATTACTTACGTTTTTGATGATAAGAGGATATCTCGTCACTCTTTGCATAGGTTTGAGAATGAAGCTGGACAGCGGCATCCCTTTACATCGAGGGTCCATAGCTAATCTCTGAGGAGACAGCAGAATGTCCGCTAAAGCTAAACATATAAAAGGCCCCCAGCACTGGACATGTGGGGTATACGGTAGTTATGGCAGGCAAGGATTTTCCTAATGAAGGTGGGGATTGGGTTCGGAGAGCACTAAGAGGTGTAGCACTTACTTTGACAAACTCCTTGAACTCAGGCACTTCGTCGGTTTTCTGCTGGATGAGGGCAGCACCGTTAAGTTGGCAGCTACAGAAGCGGATGTAGGGCTGCATGTGCGGTAACTGGGCTGTCAGGATGTCTCCGATCATCTTGACCGGCATCTTCTCACCAGACATCTTTTTCCGAACACGTAATGCCCTAAAAACAGAAGAGGAAAGGTTAATTTTTAAAGAAGAGGTCATTTCCAGAAAGAAACAGGAAGTCCGGTAAGCCCAGAATTATTTGTGCAGACCTCAATGGAGCTGTCCTCAGCCTTAGAAATGTTTTATTGTTGGGGGTCTGAGCACTGGGACCTCCACCAATCAAGAGAACAGGGTGTCCACAGTCTCAATGTGAATGGAGTTGAAGTGAGCATGTGCGACCACCGTGCCAAGCGCCTTCTACAGAAGTGGTGGTCGCACATGCTCACTACTGCTCCATCCACACAGGAGACTTTGGGCTTAGGAACAGCGGTGCTCTTATCGGATCATGCAATTATCATCTAGAAAATCCAACATCACAGGAATAAGAGCATGTGTAGGTTAACGCTCGGACTACGCCACGTGTATAGTCTGCCCCCTAGTGGCCACACTTACATGTAAAATAAATAAAGTGCAACTAGCCTCAAACAATTGAATCCCCGTGTCTGAAAACATGCGATTTCCTTGTACTTTTAGTTCCCCTTTCTACAACTTTTTTGATACAGAAAATGACTTAAAAAAATGAAAACCTCTTACTTCAGTAGCTTAATATTGCACATGATTAACTCCTTCCAGTTGACAAATATCATTGTCACTTCCTTCTCTGTTAGAAGCTCGGACTCCAGTAACGGCTTCTGGAAGGTCTGAAAAGCATAAAATCCTATTAATATGATAGAAGGTAAAATTGGGGAATATGGGACATCCCTGGAATCAGAACAGAAAGTTTTATGTCAGGCTAATTAATGGCAAATAGGTTTTGAAGCTCGTCAGATAAATACGTCTCTGCGAAACACCGTTTCCTAATGAACATGTGCCGGGATTGAGGGGAAAAGCTGAAAAGGCAAAAGTGCAGCGAGAAGTGGGAAAGCAGCAGCCTGGACCAGGGATGAGATAAGCATAGAAATTTGGACTTCATTATAGATACTACGTTAAGGTATATCTGCTGTGAAACCGCCTGAAAAAGCGCTGAGAAAACGCCTGAAAAAGCGATCAAAAGAATGAACATACTCATTTCTAAGGAAAAAAACACTTACTGTTCATATGTTCAATCTTTTAACAAAATATGAGGAGTGACCAGACCATTCTTTGGGCATTTTCAGCTTTGAAGAAGCTCCATACTTCACAATACAAGTCAACGTGAAGGCTCCAAAGAACCCAGAGTATTGGGAGTATTTTCAATTCAGAAACTGTCAACGGTTTCTTCATTGTGTATATGGTAGAAAAAATAAGAAAACACTCATAAAACCAAGGAAAAATGCTTAAAAAAAAAACGCTGCCAGTCAAAACGACAAACAAGCGCTCAGGAAAATAGACCCCAAAAAAGGGACGTAAAAAAAAGAGACAAGTCGGTGATTGAACTCTGCATTGCACTCTGGCACCACTCCAATCCATCCTACACTCTGCTGCCCGACTAATCCACCTGTCCCCCCGCTATTCCCCAGCCTTCTCCCCTGTGTCAAGCCCTTCACTGGCTTCCTATCGCCCAGAGACTCCAGTTCAAAACCCTCACACTGACATACAAAGCCATCCACAACCTGTCTCCTCCATACATCTGTGACATGGTCTCCCGGTACCTACCTACACGCGACCTCCGGTCCTCCCAAGACCTCCTTCTCTACTCCCCTCTCATCTCTTCTTCCCATAACCGCATCCAAGACTTCTCCCGTGCTTCCCCCATACTCTGGAACTCTCTACCCCAACACATCAGACTTGCGCCTACCATAGAAACCTTCAAAAAGAACCTGAAGACTCATCTCTTCCGACAAGCCTACAGCCTGCAGTGATCCTCAACCTACTGAACAGCCGCACAGCCAGCTCTTCCCTCTCCTAGTGTATCCTCACCCACCCCCTGCAGACTGTGAGCCCTCGCGGGCAGGGTCCTCCCTCCTTATGTACTCGTGTGCCTTGTTATCTGCTCATGTTTAATGTATTTGTCTATATTTGCCCCGTATTCACATGTAAAGCGCCATGGAATAAATGGCGCTATAAAAATGTATAATAATAATAAAAAATAATAATAAATTGAAACAGGAAAGGCACGTAGTGGCTAAATGCGCCTAGCCACAAATCTTACTCCAACTTTTGCGTTGCGCAAATTCCATCTTTTCAAAGCTTTTTTTAAGCAAGAAATCTGGCGAAAAAGCCTTGAAGAATCACTGAAAACCTGAGTCTTAGGGTGCATTTAGACAACCCATTTAGGCTGCATTTGAGCCGACAAATCAATTGTTGGTAATGTGTCAATGAATAGGAACAATTGTCCAAACAGACGATTGCAGCCTCCATCTTACAGCCCAGAATTATGAAGGCAAAAAAAAAATGGCAGTACCCTGCAGACAGACACATCCGAATTGCAAACACAACTGGCCGGATTGTTAATAGTCATCTGTAACCGGAGTTCCTTTGGCCAAGCTTCGCCTCCTTTGAGACTACCAGCAAAATAATGGCCTTCCTTAGGGAAGCCCTCTTCATGAAAAGGGACAATATATGTCAAATAAATGGAAACTGAAACGCGATCACGGGAAAATTTGGCCCAGATCAGACAATCTTTAGCAGATGTTTCCACAGATCAGAACATTGTCCCTCCAGATGAACCCACCTCTGTGACCAGCTGGAGATCGTTCACGTAGTTCTCTTCGGTCACTATGAGCTCGTGGATGTAGCCTTGTCTCTTCCTCTCTACAGGACTCAGCATATCTAGAAGATGTAAATCTGCGCACCCTAAAAATGCAAGAGGGGAAAAGTGTGTGTGCACGCATCCCTTATACCAGATGCCAATATAAATATCAAAAAACTGACCGTCACATCCAAACATGGACTAAGTGAGAACAGATGCTAACCTAGTCACCAACTCATGTACAATAAATAAGGCAGCACTCTGTAGCGCAACAAGTTACAAACATGAAAATTGAATTGCATTACTGCACTAGAAATATGAAAAATTGATAAAGTTTAGTGCATAAATTGGCCAATTCATGTGTACCTGGTAGCCACGATAAGGAATTTCTCGTTTACCAGGACCTATTAATGCCATCCTAACTTAGATAAAGTCTTCATCTGTATGGGAACCTGCGAGTCCTTTCTTAGACTAAAAATCTACATCTCGGTGGAGGGGTAGAGTCCTGTCTTGATTAAAAACGCCTGAAGTGAAAAGGCAAAGTGCTCAGTCAGAAGGCTAATGAATAGGATCGTCACATCCAAACATAGACTAAATGTGAACAGATGCTAACCTAGAGTCACCAACTCATGAACAATAAAATAAATAAGGCAGCACTCTGTAGCGCAACAACTTACAAACATGAATTGCATTACTGCACTAGAAATATGAAAAATTCACATTTAGTCTATGTTTGGATGTGACGATCAGTTTTTTGATATTTGTATTCATTGGTCTTCTGACTGAGCACTCCGCCTTTTAGCGTCAGGCATTTCTAATCAAGACAGGACCACTACCCCTCCACAGAGATGTAAATGTTTAGTCAAAGAGAGGACTCACAGGTTCCCATACAGATGAAGACTTTATTCTAAGTGAGGATGACATTGATAGGTCCTGGTAAACGAGAAATGCCTTATTGTGGCTACCAGGTACACATGAATTGGCCAACTTATGCACCAAACCTTCTCAATTTTTCATATTTCTAGTGCAGTAACGCAAGTAAATTTTTATGTTTCATGTTTGTAAGTTGTTGCGCTACAGAGTGCTGCCTTATTTATATTATACCAATTACCCTCTTTTTCTCCCTTCAAAATGAAAGAAATAGTATTTTATATCATCATGTCCAAAAAATATGAAAATTATTTCAACCGTAGAATAAATTCTAAAAACAATAAAATTGTAACGGCAAAATTGCCATTTTTCAGTCGCCACAAAATAAAATGCAATAAAAAGGAATCAAAATGTCACTTGTATAATCGTATGCGTACTCACCTGGAGAATCACGTCGCCCGGTCACATTAACTGCAGGATGAACAATTTAAAAAAGCAAAACCTGCCCCCCTCACCCCTCCCCCCCCCAAAAAAAAAAAAAAAAACAAAAAAAAAAAAAGGAAAACAAGAAGATATGATTGCTGTTTTTCCTTTCTTTTAATTTGGGGGGGTGGGGGGCATTTCACCAAACTTTGAATTTTTTATTGGCACATTGTATGGCAAAGTGAATGGTGTCATTAAAATCTAGAAAATTAACCTGCAAAAAAAAAAAGAAACAAAAAAAAAAAAAAAACAAGCTCTCATGGCTATGGGAACGGAAAAATAATATTTTTTTTTTTTTAAAAGTTATGGCTCTTGGAACAATGGGAGAGGAGAGAATAAACTCCTGAAAAATGTGTGTGCTGATCAATAGTTAATCCGCGTGTCACTATTCCCAATCTTTATCGACATGGATTAAAGATGGAGACCGGATCATTCCCTACAGGGTATGTACACTTTTGCAACCATTTTTTTTCTCCAAAATATGCAAGAATGCAAGACCAACTTCACAAAAAGTCTTGATCAAAAATACTACTAGTCTTGAGTGTATAGATCAGCGATGGCTAACCCTTTAGAGTCCGAGTGCCCAAACTGCAATCCAAAACCCACTTTTCTCTATCGCCTCTCATTGGGGAACACAGGAACCATGGGTGTATGCTGCTGCCACTGGGAGGCTGACACTATGCACAAAAAAAGTTAGCTCCTCCTCTGCAGTGTACACCCCACCGACTGGCATTATACACTTCAGTTTAGCTTAGTGTCAGTAGGAGGTGGACACGGGTCTTTGAATAGACCCCGATCTACCTCAATATGCGTCGTTTTTCTTTTAGGTTCTCCCGAGGAATACAGGGTGAGCAGTCACACCTGTAGCCCCACTATGTGGACTATGAGTACGGCGTGTACTGCCACCCCGTATCCTCATAGATCCCTCAGCAGGACCATGATCCTAGCACACAAGTGTGCTCAGAAGTCCGGTCCTAGCTCCGTCTCCCACCCACTCGCCCACCAGAGCCTGTCGGTTGGAGGAGACGAGGACGTCCATCACAGCTCCGTGGACGTCTTATTCCCCTCAGGTTAGTAACTGCATGGGATGTTTAGGTGAGTATTTTCACCTCCCATTCCCAGATCTCCCCCGGTCCTCCCTCACAGTGTGGGGGAGTAGAAGACCCTAAATGCGCTGCACGTTTTTCTTATGGCGGCGCTGACCTTTATTTTTAATAGGGATCCCAGGGGCAGCCACACGGGCAGTATCTCATCGCTTCCTCCTGAGCTGCCTCCTTCATCGGCGACCCAGCAGCCGCACTGCTTGGCGGCCACAATGTCCCCTCTTACAGCGCGACAGCCTAGCAGGCTGCCGCGCCGCTTTCCCCTGCGGCCTCACTGCTCGGCGGCCGCAATGTGTCCGGTGTCTGCACGGCGGCCTTGGCAGGCTGCCGCGCTACTTACTTCCTGCGGCGCACTGCTCCGGCGCCGCGATTCTCTTCTACGGCGGCGCCAGCATCTAATTTAGGTCCCGGCTTCGGCCGGGGCCTACTTCTGGCGCCGCGACCCCGCCACTTCCGGTTTCTCGGGCGGGCAGGCTGCCACGCTGCTCAGTCCCTGCGGCGCACTGCTCTGGCGCCGCGGTTCCCTTCTCCGGTGGTGCCAGCCTCTAATTTAGGTCCCGGCTTCGGCCAGGGCCTACTTCCGGCGCCGTGATTCCACCACTTCCGGTTTGCTCGGGCGGGCTTTTTTCCCGCCCGACAACCTCCTCCACGCATTCTCCGCCCAACGGCGCTCAGCAGACTCTACCTCCCACCTTGCTGGCGCCACACATCGCCGCTCCACTACCTGCAGAGCGCGCAGTCTGGCGTTTTCCCCCTTCTTGAAGTGCGGCAGGAGCTCACATCGCCTCCCTGTCTAAAGAATTCCCCGGAGGTCCACCCGCAAGCCGGACAACTTCTTCCACCTGGATCCGTTTTTGGCCGTGAGTAGCTCTGCACTGCAGACTGACACTCCCCTCTGCACCCTAACCCTCTGGCATTTTCTTCAGGGACCCTTCAAAATGGCTACTGCTAAGGGAGGCCGCTCTCGTCTTCCTTCTTCTTCCTCCACTTCTTTTGCCTTAGTCAAATACTTTGCATGTTCGTCCTGTAACTGCAAACTTCCCTCAGGTCAGTCCTCTCCACTCTGTCAGACCTGCAGCAACCCGATTGTTCCCACCTCCCAGGATCCCCTGGCTGCTCCGCTTGAGAGTGATACCCCCACCCGGGCCTCCTCTCTGTCACAATCGGTAGCGGATCTAACTCAGGTGTCTCAAACTCTGGTGTCCGTGCTGGAACGATTACCTCTGCAGATCCCCGCAGTAGCCAGCGGGTCGCAGGAGCCTCGGTCTGAGCCCTCCATTATAAGCTGCAAAAGGTCCAGACAGGAACACCGGTCTGAGTCCTCTTCTCGTTCCATCTCGCCACACGGTCCTTCTCTGCGGTCGACTTCCCCCCATGTCCTCCTCCCCTGAGTCAGGCGAGGCGTTCTCTGATGCGCCCTCGGAGGATATTTCAGAGCTGGATTCTAACCAAATCGCTACCATGAGGGATATGGTTCATAACCTCATTAAAGCGATAAATCAGACCTGTGGCATCAAGGATACCTCTACGGAACCCGCAGATCAGACGGTTTCGTTTAGACGGGCTAAACCACCTTCCAAGTTTTTCACTCCTCACCCTGAATTCGAGGAGATCATAACCAGAGAAAGAGAGAATCCGACCAGATGCTTTCGGAGAGGAAAGCGATTTGGCGTTTTATATCCCTTTTCTCCTGAGCTCACCGCTAATTGGACTGCTTCTCCTTCGGTGGATCCTCCAGTTTCCAGGCTATCCACCAATACGGTCATTCCACTGTCCGGAGGAGCATCTCTGAAGGATTCTAACGATAGAGTCATAGAATCCTTCGCGAAGTCAGCCTTTGAAGCGGCTGCAGCTACTCTATGCCCGGCTTTTGCTTCCACTTGGGTTTCAAAATCCATATCCAAATGGGCCAAACAACTCCGTCAGGTCATCCTGGACGGGGCTCCACCCGGACAGCTGGCAGAGCTTGCCAACCAGATTTCTTACGCAGGTGAATACTTGGTCTCCGCCTCCCTGGATGCCGCGTCTTGTGCGGCTCAGGCATCCAGCAATGCTGTTGCCATCCGTCGGACCATTTGGCTCAAGGCCTGGCAGGCGGATTTGTCTTCTAAAAAGTCCCTTACCAGCCTGCCTTTTCAAGGTCCACGTCTCTTTGGCTCTAAGTTGGACCAAATCATTAAGGACGCCACAAGTTCTCTTCTTCCCCAGTCCAAACCTCGTCGCCCTCCTCCTAGACGGCAATTTCTCTCCTTTCCGCCTTTTTGTTGCTTAGCGGCGTCAAACTCCTTTTCCCAGCAGCAACAGAGGCCACAGGCACATCAAGAGAAGACGGTATCCTTTAGACCCACTCCTTCCTGGCGTCCTCGCTACTCCCAGGGTAGATCCTCCAGGCCCAGGACTGGAAGATCCACCTCGGCATGGCTCTCAGCAAAACCCCACCCAACTTCCCAGGCTGGGCGGCCATCTCCTCTTCTTCAGGGACGTCTGGATCTCTTCAGTAGAGGACGCATGGGTCAGGGAAGTTGTATCCTTGGGATATAAAATAGAGTTCGTTTCACAACCCCGGGATCATTTCTTCGAATCCCGACCTCCAAGACACTCCGCTCCAGTTCCGGGTTTCTTCACAGCCATCGCTTCTCTCCTCAAAGCCGGGGTGATCGTGCCCGTCCCAGGACAAGAACGGTTCACAGGTTTCTATTCAAATCTTTTTGTGGTACCGAAAAAAGATGGCAAGGTTTGTCCCATTCTGGATCTCAAATTGCTGAAGAAGAGAGTTCCTCTGAGACACTTCAGGATGGAATCCCTTCGTTTGTTCAGTAATTGCTTCCATGGAGGCTCAGGAATTTCTGTGTTCCATAGATATTCAGGACGCCTACCTCCATGTCCCGATATTCCCGGGACATCACTGATTCCTGCGCTTTGCTGTGCTTCAAGAACACTTTCAGTTCGTCGCCCTGCCGTTCGGTCTTGCAACCGCTCCCAAAGGGTTTTCACGAAGCTTATGGCGGCGCTGATAGCCATCTTGAGGGTCAGAGGCCTGGTTCTGTTTCCGTACCTCGACGACATCCTCATCAAGGCCCTATCTTTTTCTCAAGCTCACGAAAGTCTGTCCATTGTCCTCGACACCCTAGCCCGCTTCGGGTGGCTGGTCAACCGGAAAATATCCTGCCTTATTCCTTCTCAGCGCATCGTTTTTCTGGGCATGCTCTTCGACACTCGTCAGACCAAAGTCTTCCTTCCCGAAGACAAGAGATCCATCCTTCGTCGGGACGTACGCTTGCTCCAGGGTCCTCGGTTTCCCTCCTTCCGATCGGCCATGAAGGTTCTGGGGAGGATGGTAGCAACATTGGAAGCGATTCCCTTCGCCCAATTTCACTCGCGACTTCTTCAGCAAGCCATCCTGTCTCAGTGGGACAGGTCTGTCCTTTCCCTGGATCATCTGATCCGACTCTCTCCCCGGGTCAAACAATCTCTCAACTGGTGGCTGACGTCCTCTCTCATCTCCCAGGGCAGGTCCTTCCTTCCAATTCACTGGCAGGTGGTGATGACGGACGCCAGCCTGCTCGGCTGGGGTGCGGTGTTTCGCCACCTGACTGTGCAGGGTTGTTGGTCGGCACGGGAGTCAACTCTGCCGATCAATGTCCTTGAGATTCGGGCCATCTTTCTGTCCCTTCGTCACTGGGAAAGGATTCTCAGGGGTCTACCAATCCGAATCCAGATGGACAATGCCACGGCTGTGGCATATGTCAACCATCTGGGGGGACTCGGAGCTCCTTGACCGAGGTATCCAGGATCCTCCTCTGGGCAGAGGCAATGGTTCCGGTGATATATCCGCGGTGCATATCCCCGGCGTGGACAATTGGGCCGCTGATTTCCTCAGCCGCGAGGGCCTCGTTGCAGGGGAATGGTCCTTGCATCAGGAGGTTTTTCCATCAGATTTGTCTTCGATGGGGGACTCCGGACGTGGACCTCATGGCGTCCTGAATGAACAGGAAGGTTCCTCGGTTCGTCTCCAGGTCTTGCGACTCCCTCGCAGTGGGCGTCAATGCCCTGGCCATTCCTTGGTTGCAGTTCGTGCTGCCCTATCTATTCCCACCTCTGCCCTTACTTCCCAAGCTGTTGATAAAGATCAAAGCGGAAGGGGTGCTGGTCATTCTGATTGCCCAGGATTGGCCCAGGAGAGGAGAGTTGGTTTGCGGAGATCGTCAATCTTCTCGCGGACGCCCCTTGGCGCCTTCCAGATAGGCCCGATCTGCCACCTGAATTCTCGGTCGCTCAGTTTAACGGCGTGGCTGTTGAAACCGCAGTTCTAAGAGCATCCGGCCTTTCGGACCAGGTGATTCACACCATGATCCAGGCTAGAAAGCCTTTGTCTTCCAGAATTTACTATCGTACCTGGAAGGCTTATTTCCGTTGGTGCGAGTCCAACTGCGTTTCACCTATGTCCTTTTCCCTGTATTCCATTTTGGCCTTCCTTCAGGCAGGACTGGATTTGGGTCTTGCTCTTAGCTTCCTTAAGGGCCAGGTTTCTGCACTCTCCATCCTTTTTCAGAAGACTATCTTCTCGGCCACAGGTTAAGACCTTCCTTCAAGGAGTGGCCCATGGTGTCCCTCCATACAGGGCCCCTGTGGATTCATGGGATTTAAATCTGGTACTGGACGTTCTGAGGGTTCCCCCCTTTGAGCCTCTCAGGGAGGTTCCTCTATCAGTCATATCTTGGAAGGTGGCCTTTGTGGCCAACACTTCTATCCGACGCGTTTCCAAGTTGGCGGCCCACTCTTGCCGACCTCCTTTCTTGGTCATCCACCAGGACAAGGTGGTCCTCAGGCCTTCGCCTTCCTTTCTTCCTAAGGTGGTTAACACATTCCACCTCAACGAGGAAATTGTTCTTCCTTCCTTTTGTCCAGCTCCGACTCATCCTTTGGAGCGATCGTTGAATAAGCTGGACCTCGTCAGGGCAGTGAGGATCTACTTGGATAGAACTTCCGCTTTCCGGAAGATGGATTCTCTTTTCGTCATTCCTGATGGAACGCAGAGGCCTGCCGGCTTCCAAGGCGACTATTGCTCGCTGGATCAGATAGGCAATTTTGGAGGCTTACCGGGTCAAGAATAGATTGCCCCCTCCTGGGATAAAGGCTCACTCTACCCGGGCAGTCGGCGCCTCCTGGGCGGTACACCACAGGGCTTCCGCCCTACAACTTTGCAAAGCGGCAACCTGGTCTTCCATCCACACGTTCGCCAAATTCTACAAGGTCCATACCTACGCTTCGGCGGACCCCAGCCTAGGCAGAAGGATCTTACAGGCGGCAGTGGTGAGTCCTCTGACCTGATGGAAGTATGTTTTTCTCACCCCAGGTACTGCTTTTGGACGTCCCATGGTTCCTGTGTCCCCCAATGAGAGGCGATAGAGAAAACAGGATTTTCGGTTGCTTACCGTAAAAGCGGTTTCTCAGAGCCTCCATTGGGGGACACAGCACCCTCCCATGTTGATCAATTTCTGTTCCTTGCTTTATGACTGTTCTCACGTTTACAGTTCTCATGTTTGTTATGTTTTCCACCTTGTTATTTATCTCCTACTGCTTTCTCACTAACTGAAGTGTATAATGCCAGTCGGTGGGGTGTACACTGCAGAGGAGAAGCTAACTTTTTTTGTGCATAGTGTCAGCCTCCTAGTGGCAGCAGCATACACCCATGGTTCCTATGTCCCCAATGGAGGCTCCGAGAAACAGATTTTACGGTAAGCAACCAAAAATCCTGTTTTCGCAAAGTGCCAACACGGCAATTTAACCCGAATACTGAGGTTTTAGATTAGAAAAACAACTCGCGCTATAGAGACTAATAGCAAAGAGCTTGTAAGCGCTGCTCTCCGAGCCTAAGATACCAGCCTTCCATTGCAGTGAAGGTCTATTCTTGGGAATGGAGAGGATTTTTATACCAAAGTAAAATCGCAAAGTTGTTTGTTTTTACAGACTCTTTGCGATTGTAACCCTTAAACCATGATGAGAACAAACCCTTTAAGCCAGGGATGTCAAACTAAACAGTAAAAAGCATATGGCCCAAATGGCCTAATTTAAATATGTAATACAGGATTAAACAAAACCTTGAATAAAACGAATAAAGTATGTTGCAAACAAAAGTGCCCCCACACACAGTACGATACCCACACCGTGAATTCCTACCCTACTGTACCCTCAATCCCCCCAGAGAATGGTGACCCCATGACAGTATGATTCTCCAACTGTAATCTCCACACAACCCTCCATACAGTATAATGGGCACAAAAAGTCCTCCATACAGTATAGTATCCCCACACAGCCCTCCGTACAGTATGTCCCCACATAGTGCTCCATACAGTATAATGTCCCCACATAGTCCTCCATACAGTATAATGTCCCCACATAGTCCTCCATACAGTATAATGTCCCCACAGTCTTCCATACAGTTCAGCGGGCCCCAAATAATCCCCCATACAGTATAATGGGCCCCAAATAATATTCCATACAGTGTAATGGGCCCCAAATAATATTCCATACAGTGTAATGGGCCCCAAATAATACTCCACACAGTGTAATGGGCCCCACATAGTGCTCCATACAGTGTAATGGGCACCACATAGTCCTCCATACAGTGTAATGGGTCCCACATAGTCCTCTATACAGTGTTATGGGCCCAACAGTGCTGTAAAGAGTATAACCGGGCCCTACATTGCTCCATTCAGTGTAATTGGCCCCAAATAGTGCTCCATACAGTGTACTGGGCACCACATAGTCCTCCATACAGTATAATGGGCCCACAGAGTCCTCCATACAGGATAATACCCCACAGTGCTCTATACAGTATAATGGCCCCACTTAGCGCTCCATACAGTATAATGGCCTCACATAGTGCTCCATACAGTATAATGGCCCACATAGTGCTCAATACAGTAAAATGGCCCCAGATAGTGCTTCATACAATAGAATAGCCCCACATAGTGTTCCAGACAGTGTACTGGCCCCACATATTGATCCATACAGTATAATGACCCCATGTGATGCTCCATACAGTATAATGGCCCCACATGATGCTCCATACATATAAACACCGAAAAATGGAGTTCCATACACAAAGAAAATTACATTTTAAAAATTGTACATTTTATTATTAATACTGTGAACAAAATAAATCACAAAATAACACAGAAGTAGAGCAAAGGAAAAAGGCCCTAGTTTAGAAACAGTGAATCCCCGGCAAAATTTGTAAATTTGTATAAACCAAACCCATGGTACTAGTATAGTCCACTATAAATCATATTGAGTACATGGCACCCAATCCAAATAGTATTCAGATAGCACCAATACAAGTCAGAGAATGGGATGTCCGTAAAATAATGCATACCCCAAAGGCTGTCACAGTGACCATCATCCATATAGGGGAAAAGAGCAATAGTGGTATACCTAGTAATAAAGTATCTTACCCATGGTGAATAGTCAGATGCCGGGGTGCAGTATGTGTCACACATAGCCATCCATACCGTGTAATGGGCTCAACATAAGCTCTATCCAGTATAACAGGGCCCTATATTGCCGCCTATACATTATAATGGGCACACAAAGATCTCCATACAGTATAATGGTGCCACATAGTGCTCCATACAGTGTAATGGTCTCACATAAAAAAAAAATTAACTATTCACCTCAGCCTGTTACCCCTCTGCTCCTGACTTCATATATCGCAGTCATACCTGTGGGCACGCACGTCAGCCCCTCAGCACTAGCACCACCACCCTCACCCTCCTCAGAACACGGGTGGCATGATCGGCACCAGTGATGAGGGGCATGACACGCAGGTTGAGGAGAGTTGCGATGGTGGTAGTGATGAGATGACACGCGTGCCATAGGTTCACCACCACTTGCATAGCTCCTACGCAGGCCTATGTGAACTGGGTTGATGCAGCAGATTACAAACCCTGAGTATATTCTGATCCTGGAGACATGTAGAGGGGTGTTCAATAATTTATCTGCCCGAATATGAAAACAACATTTTCTGCGAATATTGAACTTACTACTTTTCAATGTAATCCCCCTTGTCTTCAGCACACATATTCCACTTCGCCTCCAGTGACCGAATGTCCTCAGAATAGAATATGTCTTCCTGCTGCAAGAACCCAATTATTGCCTCTTTGAGTGCATTAGCATCAAGAAACCGTTGTCCACACAGAAATTTCTTCTGGTTCTGAAATATAAAGTAATCAGTGGGAGCCGTGTCTGGACTGTAGGGTGGATGGTCAAGCTCCATGAAGTCACATTGATATCAGCTTGAGATCTGCGATACTTGTGAGCTGGCGCATTGTTGTGAAGCAACAACACACTTGCCGACAACTTGCCACAGCATTTCTCCCTTACGTAATTCCTTCATTGTTGAAGAATAGGAGTTTCCAGTAATTGTGTTGTGTGGTGTGAATTCTAGCAATATGGTGCCTTCTGTATCCTAAAAAAACTGTTGCCACGATCTTTCGAATTAGTGACATCTTGGGCTTCCATTGCATGGACTCGTTTGGTCTCAGGTTCATGGTGGATGGAGGTTTCACCACCCGTAATAAATTTGAGATTTTCTCTAAGCATGTCTAAATATTCACTTGGCGACATATTTTTTGCTCCTGATTAAACATTCATTGAACCTACCAGTCTTTGGCATCATCAAAACATCATGAATGATACTGGAAATGGAGTCAACTGAAATGCGTAATTCATGAGCTAGAACTCTGAAGATCTTCTAAAATCTTGGCCTCCACTCTATGACACATTTCCTCTGACCATGCTTCGACTGGGAGCCATAAACGGGAGTCATCGTTTCATGGATTTCTTTAGACTTTTCTTCCCTCGTAAGGAATTTAATCACAGGGACGAAGCTCCGAAACAGTCACTTTCTTCGAAGAGCTGTACTGTACTTGCCATCCTATCACTTCCAGTGCCTTCACGAGAGAGAACTTCTCTGTCTGTTGAATGTTTAGACATGTCTCACCATGAACAAAAAGAGGTCAGCTCTCTAACTAGGACACGGATGTTAGGGTATAGAACTTATTGAGTCCACAGGTGTCATTCACAAATGGAAGATTATATATCCTTGAGAGTTCTGAACTGCATTTTGTTGCAAAGATTTATTTCAGCATGTCCTCCCATACAGCTAAAGATGGGGGTTGAAGACTTATGAAACTGTCTAGAAGTAAAATCAAGCCAATACGCATTAACTGTTTCATCTACATTTCCATTTGTTTATACCGTTTTTTTGAGGGGCAAGTTTTCTTTTTTTCACTAATTGCCAAACTTTTTCTAACAGATCCTTAATGGTTCAGCATTTTTCTCGTAAAATCTATTGGCAGCGCTTACTCTTTCACATTTGTTTTTTTGCATTGTTATGTATATATTCAATTTTGTTTAATTTAAAAAAACAAAAGTGATGAAAATTGAACAAAACAAAATGCAGGACAAACAGAATGTGGTAAACAAAACCAAACTGCAAAACCATTTGTAAAAATATAAAAGTACCCGTAAATGCACATTCATTCATGCTGTGAGCCTTATATTCATGGGAATCAGGAAATGTTCTGCTGAAATTTGTTTTTAAAAAATACATTCTGTAATAAACAGGAGTTTCCTATCCTTTTTTCTTTTCGTTTTCTGATTCCAGG
Organism: Ranitomeya imitator; assembly: GCF_032444005.1. Lineage (NCBI taxonomy): Eukaryota > Metazoa > Chordata > Amphibia > Anura > Dendrobatidae > Ranitomeya > Ranitomeya imitator. Next base: position 39,650,777 of record NC_091284.1, read on the forward strand.
TGTTTTATTTTATATTCTTTATTGCTCTGGGTCTGAGATTTGAAAAACAGCAGCTTTCATCAGAGAAGGCAGGTGGACGTGAAAAAAGTAACGAAATTACCGTACTCCCGATTTCTACACGAGATTGTTTTAGGCATATACTCAGTATCTGTGCAGAGATCATAGTACAAGAAAGGTAGGAGGTGAGCTGTGACATCACCTATTGTGAATGGTGGATCCTGTGTTATCTACTGTATATAGAGGTGTTATCAGTCATTGTACAGGAGGAGGAGGTGAGCTGTGACACCACCTATTGTGAATGGTGGATCCTGTGCTATCTACTGTATATCGAGGTGTTATCAGTCATTGTACAGGAGGAGGAGGTGAGCTGTGACATCACCTATTGTGAATGGTGGATCCTGTGTTATCTACTGTATATAGAGGTGTTATCAGTCAATGTACAGGAGGAGGTGAGCTGTGACATCACCTATTGTGAATCCTGTGTTACCTACAGTTATCGATCATTGACATTTGGTCTATGATAAAGATTACTTTAGAAAAAATATATATTTCATATTTTGATATCACGACAGTAACTTTTCGTGTGCAACAAGAAACAATCAAACAAGGACAACACAGACATGAGTGTTTTAGCTTCTATAAGAAGGATTTAATTCTCTATACATGTAGTAGATTGTAAAGGCTGTATTACAGTTGTTAAAGCTGTAGATTTTTATATATTTATATATCTTACATTCATATCCATGACAATACTGAAGTGCGGATGAACACGGAGCTCCAATTGGCTCAAGCGATAAAAAAAAAATGTTATTTTATCTTTTTTGGAGGGGCAATAGGGCGACACTTCTAGAATGAGTATTACAGTTGCGGGGAGAATGGGGGAATACAGAAGATAAAAAATAAAACAACTACTACAGCCATGAGTAAAAACATCCCATCGTGGCAAATTTTTTAAAAACTTTTCATTCCTTTTTTTTCTCTCTGCGCAAGGCAGGAAAAGTGGAAGCTAGTGTTCCAAAAAGATGACGGCACAATACGATATAAGTTTCTAAAAAAAAGGATAAAATATAGGACAAAAATTCCACAGTCTAGATAAAATAAGAAAATGAAAAAAAAAAAATAGTATGTAAACATTGCCATTAATTCCAGGTTAAAATAGTGTACTGTATTACATTCTTCGTCCTGATCGGAAAAAGGAACAGCTAAGAAGCCCTGTGACCGGAGGGAGGAGGAGAGGCGGGACGCCCCAAAAAGTCGGATGAAGACTAAACACTGGCATGTATAATACAATGGATATAATACCCCCGGCAAATGTATGTATGTATGTATATATATATATATATATATATATATATATATATATATATATATATATATATATATATATATATATATATATATATATATATATATATTAATAATAATAATAATAATAAACAAAATACATAAACAGTACAAATCAGGGAGGTCCGCCATCAATGACATGTGCAAAATTGAAGGACGTGATTAACAAGCGCAGCGGGCCCGTTAACGCTGGAGAACCATTGCACCAGAAAAATACAATTTAAAAAAAAAAATAATAATTGTTTTTTGCTTGTTTTAGGACATAAAAAAAAAAACCTAATCCTCTACATCTTGTTGAATACAAATTATGTAGTATATACCTTTCTAAATATTTGGGAGTATTTCACTATTTTTTTCTACTTCTTTCTGTGAGTTAAAAGGTTAAAATAAAGGATTCTGAGACAGGACAAACACACACACAAAAAAATCATAATAATACAATAGGTAATAAAATAAAAGCCAAACATTTCATATTTATGGACACGATATAAAAACAGTACATGCAGCATTCCTTGATAGTGGGTCTTTTTGCAAATTAAAAGTAATATCGCAACCATTTGATGACAGACTTCCCTCGAAAAAGTGTCATGATCAAACTAAAAAGGACGCTGTATGATTTTTATTATTTATTTTTTTTATTAAGTGGTGAAAGCCGCAAAAGGACCCACTATCCTCCTTAATCCGAGTGTCAATTTTATTTATTTCTTTATTTTTTATTTATTTTTTAATTATTTTTTTTAGCTTCAGGATCTGCAGGTACAACGTAATGGTCAACATGCATCTAAATGGAAAAATGAGGTAAAAATTCTGTGCAGCGGTCTTCTAGTCAGAAGGCAGATGAATGATCATGCTGGAAGTCACATGATCAAGGCTGCATCTCCCATCATCCCTCTGGGCAGTGATATGGGGATAGTGGGTCCCTTTGAGGACTTTCAAGCCTGAGTAGGGGGATGGACAACATATGATTCCTAGAAAAAGGAGGAAAACAACACATAAGCAAACAAAAAAAAAATCTAAAAAAAATAAAATAAAAAACACTGTACACTACAACAATGACTGTGCAAGGTGCAAAATAAACGAAAATAAAAAAGGCAGCATGCCACACACAGGGAATGATGTATGACAACAGGCCCAAGTACTCTCTTCAAGTTATTAAAAAAAAAAAAAGAAAAGAAAAAAAACCCTTAAAACACATTTTATGCAGCCTAAAATGCTATGAAAATAAGCGTCACAATATTTCATCGCTTATTCGATCCCGCTGTTCGGCTTCACCTCCTCTGTGTACATGTGATGACCACTGTCCAATCGCAGCCTGCTGCAGTGACATCATCATAGCGGGAGGTGAAGAGGCGGGGCCGCTCACATGCCCCGCCCCCCGAGAATGACAACATCACGGAGATATGTAAACCAAGATGAGGCAGAGGATCCAAATGGTGCGGGAACGGGGAAGGGTTCAAAAAGATGTTGAATGCGATTACAAAAATTTTGGCCTTAATTAAAAGGGTTACTCAAGGTTTTAGCAAATAAAAACTTATTCTTTAAGTTCTGAAAAGTTATACAAGTTTCCAATATATTTTCTGTATTAATTATTTCCAGATTTATAAATCTCTGGTTTCTGACAACATTCACTGGGTACCTACAATCTATTTTTTTAAATTAGCATTGGTCATGCGATGGACGCACAGGTAATCGGATCTTTACAGCACAGTTATGGGACCTCTGTCTTGGAACGGACCACCCTCTGTGTGTCCATCACATGAGCAGAATGGATTTTCATCAATACATAAAATATGTTGGAGAAGTGTTCACTTTAGCTGCTTCTGGACCGTCCATAGACTTTAAAGGGAAACTATCACTAGGTCTTTGCTACCCAATCTGATAGTAGCATGATGTAGGGGCAGAGACTCCGATTCCAGCGACGTGTCACTTTATAGATTTCTGCAGTTTTGATTAAAAACAGTTTTCTCAGCTGCAGATCTAAGAATGCCGAGCTGTGTATAACCCCGCCCACACCACTGTGGCAGGTTCCTGTATACACTGCGCATAGGCAGAAAGCTGCCAATCAGCTTGGGAGGTGAGGTTGGACTACATGGCAGCAGGTTTACTAGTCTTCTAGTCCATCTCCCACTGATAAGTGTACTTTTCATAAAATCGCTATTTTATCAGCCCAGTAAGGGTATGTGCACACGTTGCGGATTCTCTGCGGATCCGCAGCGTTTTTTGAGGTGCAGAAACGCTGCAGATCCGCAATTGATTTACAGTACAATGTAAATCAATGAGAGAAAAAGAAATGCTGTGCACACTTTGCGGAAAATCTGCTGCGGAAACGCTGCGGTTTAAAAGAAGTAGCATGTCACTTCTTTTTTGTGAATCTGCAGCGTTTTTGTACCCATTCCATTATAGAAAACCGCAGGGGTAAAAAATGTAGCAAATCCGCAAGAAAACCGCCGCAAAAAACGCACAAAATACGCTGTGGAACCGCACAAAAAACGGGACAAATCCGCAGGTGCGTTTTCTGCCAGGAGAGGCAGAATCCGCACCAGAAATTCCCAAGCCTAATCCGCAACGTGTGCACATAGCCTTAGTGATGTAGCACTGGAATTCGGGTCTCTGCCTATGAATAAAATCAGTTAAAAAAAAACAAAAAAAAAAAAGCAGTCAGTTTAAATTGTTGTGACTAGCCCTGCCCCATCTGGAAGAAAAACATGTTGTATTGTATATATAAAAATATTTCAGATTATAAAATTCCGAAATCTTAAAGCATGTATGAATACAAAAAAAACAAAAAAACAGACAAAAAAAAAAAACTTTCCAATAAAGTGTTTCTGATCAGAAAACTGTTAAACATTTGTTTGCTGAAGTTGGAATTTTTTTTTCTTTTTAATCTCTTTTAGGCCATGTTCACAGGTTGCGTTTTTGAGACTTTTGATGCTTTTTTTAAATGCATATTTTAGCTGCGTTTTACGGTACCAGCCTCGTGTCCTCAGTATTTTGTGCACAACGTTGGGTTTTGCAGAATGCAGCATGTCACTTTCAGCATTTTGTTCAGCGTTTTTCACCCATTGAAAGTAATGGGTGGAGCAAAAAATGATGCAAAAACGCTGTGTTTTCTTTGTGCAAAACCTGCTGAAATATAAATCTGATTTTTTTTGCAATAAAATGTATCAGCATGCACCAGAGACAAAAGTACCATGGAAAAAATGCAACAAAAACTAAGCAAAACTTTTTTTTTTACATGTGCACTTTGTTGCTGATTTTTCTCCACTCATTAGTATGTGTGAACTCTGGAGCAAAAACGGATTGAGATGCTGAAGATATAAGTCTCCAAGGAAAAAAATAAGCATCTTCAGGAGACTCATTCACTTTGCTGGTAATGGGAAAACTTTATTTAAAAAAAAAAAAAAAAAAAAAATTGTGCTGAAAAAACGTGACTAAAACGCAATGTGTGCACATACCCAAAGGCAATATGGACATGGGACATCCGAGTGCACCAAAATGGGAACTTTATGCAATAGATCTTGTTGTGAAAATGATGCACCGAAAACAAGTACTTTGCACTAAAAATCATTTTTTAGTCCAAAATACATGCATTAATGTAAAAATTAAAAAAAAGCCCACGCAAAGTGTCAGCATCCTTTTATTCTATAAAAAAAAAGTAAAAAATTCAGCTTCAAAACACTGTATAGGTTAAGTACCTCAAAATCAGAACCATAAGATTTAAGACCCCCATTTTGTATCGGAGGGGCTTCACCCCAGCATGTATTACACTACAGATCGGAGGCGTTGTGTTCCCGCCCCCACAATCGAGTACAGTGGACTGGACACGACTCCAAGGTCAGACTACACAAAGGGCAATTTTGTAGTCTGTAACCATGGAGACACATTGGTCACAAAATACATTTTAAAATCAAGAGTATTCACAAAGTTACTTTTATTTTAGAAGCTTAGGGGTAATAAAAATGGTCGCAAAACTATACACATCCTATATATATATATATATATATATATATATATATATATATATATATATATATATATATATATATATATATATATATATATATATATATATACATATATATATACATACACACATATATATACATACACACATATATATACACATACATATACCCCCTATAGGTAGGCCCAACTATTTTTCTAACGAGGCAAGCATTCAGGGCAGACATATTGTTTTCCAGGTGTTTGGGGGGCTTTGATGATCATGATCTACGCTTTGAACTGGGGAAAGTGTATTAGCTGAAAGAGGGAGCCGTGGTGATTCGGTACGACCTGCGCCGTATAACCAGGCAGTGCTGCACTTTTTGTGTCTATAGTGCTTGGCATTTCAACCCAGCACGTACGGTCAGAACGGGCACCAGGAATTGGATTCCCACCGATCATGTGCCAAATCCTAAAGGACAGGCCATCAAATATTACCGTATAGGTCACGAAAAAACTACTAACACCAAATCTATACCTGGCAACAGGATCGCAGGAATGAGGGCTCACTGCAAAATTCACGAGACTCTTCCTAGTACACGTCAGCATTTCATTTTCAGTTTGGATTTTGCCTTTTTACTTCCTTAAGGGGGTTGTCCAGTCTTCTAAAGTCTGCAGACTTCTGAACCCTCACAGTGTGCATTCCGCTCGCTGTCAGGATTCTTTGGCATTGCTGGTGATTTAACTGCAAGTTTGCGACTTGTATACTTTTGGCCACATTCCGACTAGACATGCTTGACCTTGCTGTATTGAGTGAGGCAGAGCACGTCTAGTTGGCATGTGACCGAACGTATGCAATTTGCACATTTGCAGTCATGTGACCGCCAGGTCTCGCTGGCAATATTGAAGAATTCTGACAGCAAGCGGTGCGCACACTGTAAGGATTCAGAAGTCTGCACACTTAGCAGAAGACCGGACGACCCTTTTAATGAAAGCAACTATAATAAAAGTAGTGAAATGGGGGTGGAATGCAAATTTCCAACGTTGACATTGCCTAGAAGAGCTGTACCACATTTTCCTGTGATGTTCACATGATAAATCACAAAATTAGGATCCAATTAGTAGATTATGAATTAGGAATTGTAGATAACGTCCTTTTTTTTTTTTTCTTGCCGTAGTCCCAATTGCTAAAAGAACTACCACATGATGTAAGCTGGAAATCGGACAAGTGAATGCGGGGGAAGGGGTTGTGCCACGTTTATAAACTCTAGTAAAGATCTTCAGAGGTGGGTGTAAGGCAGCGGGGGGAAAGCCGCATGTCATTTACAAGGCCGGGTTCATGGTAGAGGCCCACCCCGTTCTCTTACTTACATTGTTGGCTGGGGTCCATGTCTGTGGTCAGTTTGACGTAGTTGGATGGGAAGAGACCCACTTGGCCGTTCAGTTCCCCTTTCCACCAGTCGGGATCCTCTTTGTTCAGCACATTGATGACTTGACCTTTGGCGAAAGCCAGCTCGTCGTCGTTCTGTGCGATGTAATCGTACATCCCGATGACCTGGCATGCTGCAGGGCAACAATGTGAAATCAGTCGCACCATCCTGTAGAAAATAACTAAAAGGGGTATTCCTACCTCCAAGATCGGATCCCCATTTGTAGTAGGTGTAATAATAATAATAGCAAATATCTCCAATTATAAATGTAGTATAGTTATGTTACCCATGTGCAGGGCATTGCAGCAGCCTAAGTATCCACGGTTACGACCATGAACTGCTAACTGTTACTATAGGAGTGGTCGTAACTGTGGATACCAAACCTACCGCAATGCCCTGCACATGAAGCAAGTGACAAAACCAAGCAGAAGAACTATACTACCTTTCTAACTGGAGGTACTGGCTAATATTATTATTACACCTACTACATATTGGGATAGGACCCAACCAAGGGTTTTCTCAAGATCCATCTATAAGAGGGCACAACACCCTTGCCTGCTGGGCTTCTTACTGGCCAGGGGGCAGTGCACTTCTGAAGATTGACAGTTCAGGCCGGCAGCACTGTTGAATCGCTAGTCCGAATCGCGTGCTTTTAGATGATGCTTGCAAGCACTGTGCTCCAGGCCGAGGAGCCCGACCAACACGAACGCAGTAAATTATAGTATTAAAGTTTCCTCTGATCTTAAGAAATGAGAGGATTTAAAATAAGAGGTATATTGTACAGCTGCTTGTTTTTTGCAAGCACTTTGCAATTTTAACAATTTGTCTTTAATAAATTTATTTTAAAAAAAAATAAAAAAATCACTGCCCTGATTGAATGCACCAGCTTGTGATGCTAGTAAGAGGAAGGGTTTTCTGGACTGTGCAGCGCAGACTATGGTAACAATATTGGACTCAATAATGCAGCATAAAAACATTTTTAAAGGGGTGGTGGGAGAGAGAAAGACATTGAATGTGTCAAATTGGGGACTGACTACTAAAAGCCTTTTTATTTCCTTGGAGGACCCATCATTTCTCAATTTCAATGGGTGCGGTGTAATACTTCACTCATTCCTGCGGCGGCACTGCAGGGGAACAGCACACTTGCTGCCAAGTTTCTTCACAGATTACAGATGGTTGATGGGATCCCACCAACAGGACAACCTGCTTTTCAAAGTGGAGAACCCTTTTAAAAATAGGTATTAAGCTTACCGTTAATGATGTTTCCAGGAGTCCATCCTGACAGCACCCTGGAGGACGTCCTCCTCACCTTGCTGGGACAGGAAACACACGAGTTTAAAAGGTCAAGTCCCACCCACAGTCCTCAGTGTTGTAACAAGAACCGCCTCAAGGAAATGCAGAAAAAATTTTGTTTAATGGTAAACATATTACATTATAACCAGGAACATATTACATCATATGCTAGGAATAGGTTACAAACATGCTAGAATACTATGCATAATATAATAATACAGGGAGGGAACTACCCGTGCTGTCAGGATGGACTCCTGGAAACATCATTAATGGTAAGCTTAATACCTATTTTCCAGGACGTCCTCCTGACAGCACCCTGGAGAGTACCAAAGCACCTCCTCAGGGTGGGATTATCGCTTGGAGAACCTTTCTCCCAAATGCAGTATGCTGACCAGACAAAACATCAAGTTTATAGTGTTTGCAGAAGGTATTGGCACTAGCCCATGTTGCGGCCTTACAAATCTGTTCTAGAGAGGCGCCTGCCCTCTCTGCCCAAGAAGTAGCTATCCCTCTAGTCGAATGTACATGGAGACCCTCTGGAGGAGAGAGCCCTTCAGATTGGTAGGCCTCAGAGATTACCGACGTGATCCACCGTGGAATAGAGGCCTTAGAGGCCTTTTTACCCCTATTCTTGCCCCCATACAAAATGAATAGGTTTGGGTCAATGCGCCAAGCGTTGGTGGCTGCCAGGTAGTCTAGAACTGCCTGCCTGACATCCAGCGAATGAAGGGCCTTTTCTTTAGCATTAGCAGGGTTATTGCAGAAAGATGGTAACACGATCTCTTGATTTCTATTTTTAGTTGTTCCTACTTTTGGAATAAAAGAGGGGTCGAGTTTAAGAATTATACAATCCTCTCTAATTTGGAGGTATGGGTCCCTAGTACACAGGGCCTGAATTTCCCCCACCCTTTTAGCCGTAGTCACTGCCACAAGAAATGCCGTTTTACGTGTAAGAATGGAAATGGGCATATTATCCACTGATGCATAGAGGTCTTTGCAGAGAAATCTGAGGACCAGGTTAAGGTCCCAAGAAGGTGACATATGTCTGATAGTGGGGCGCAACCTCTGGGTGGCTCTGATAAATCTAACTATCCACGGGTGAAATGCTAGGGGATAGTCAAGGAAAGAACTAAGTGCCGAGATCTGCACCTTCAATGTGCTTGGTTTAAGACCTTTGTCAAACCCAGCCTGCAAGAAATCTAAAATTCTGGGTAAGTCGGGAGTGCCTGCCGTAACCTCAGACCTGCCACCCTCCAGACAGAACCGTCTCCAGATCTTCAAGTAAATTGCTGACGTAACAGGCTTCCTACTAGACTTCATAGTAGATATTACTTGGCTCGATAGACCCTTTGCCTTCAAGATGGACCCTTCAGGATCCATGCCGAGAGATGGAGCTTCTCTGGGTTTGGGTGGAATACCGGACCCTGGTGGATTACATCCGCTCTGAGAGGGAGCTCTACTGGATTCTCGATTGCTAGTTCTAGTAGAAGGGAAAACCAACTCCTTCTTGGCCAGTATGGAACGATCAATATGACGAGAGCTCGATCCTCCTTGATCTTTCTGAGAACAGCCGGAACTAACGCCAGAGGGGGAAACGCATACGAGAGAGGTTCCGTCCAGTCCTGGCTCAGAGCGTCTATCCCTTCCGGAAGATCCCGCGGGTTCAGAGAGAAGAATTTTGAGACCTTTGAATTTCTCCTGCTTGCGAATAGGTCTATACAGGGGGTTCCCCAGCGAAGACATAAGTCCTGGAAGACGTCCTGGTTGAGTTCCCACTCTGTTGCAGACACCTTTCTTCTGCTGAGATAGTCCGCTATAACATTCTGGGAGCCCTCCAGGTGGACTGCTGAGATAGAAAGGACCGATCTTTCTGCCCAACGAAATATCTTCTCTGTCAGTTCCTGAAGCGCATGGTGTTTCGCACCTCCTTGATGTTTCAGGAAAGAGACTTGTCACATTGTCGGACATTATCCTGACATGACGATTCTCCAGGATGTGTCGGTTCCTTCTCAAGGCTTCCCAGACTGCGTATAGTTCCTTGAAGTTGGAGGAGCTGTGGATGACGTCTTCCGGCCATCTCCCCTGAAGGATCCTGTCTTCTAGGTGAGCTCCCCAGCCCCAAGCGCTGGCGTCTGTAGTAACTACTAGGTAGGGATCTGCGGACCATAACACTCCTTTTCTTAACTTCTCTGGCTCTGTCCACCAGAGGAGAGACCTTCTTACACGATGTGATAGTTCTAAAGTACTGTCCAGAGAAGACAGACTCCTGTCCCATCTGGAAAGAATCAATTTCTGCAGTGGTCTTGAATGGAACTGAGCCCATCTTACACACGGAATACAGGCCGTCATTAGGCCGAGGACTCGCATGGCCGTCCTTGTTGTCACCCTGTGCTCCAGCAGGAGCCAAATCTGAGACTGTATTGCAATCAGCTTGGACTCGGGTAAGAGGGATATTCTGTTCACTGAATCCAGACATACTCCCAGAAAAGTCTTCCTGCACTCTGGAGTTAAATTGGATTTCCGCCAATTTATGACCCAACCAAGTTCTTCCATCACCGAAATAGTTCGGTTCCTGTGGTCTGATAGAATTTCTGGCGTTCTTGCCACCAGGAGAAAGTCGTCGAGATAAGGGATTATTCTGATCCCCTGATTTCTTAGGAAAGCGACAATCTCCGACACCAGCTTTGTGAAGATACGAGGTGCTGAGGCAAGACCAAATGGAAGGCACTGAAACTGGAAGTGACAGGTCCCGGACGGCAGAACTACCGCAAACCTCAGAAGCTTCTGAGAAGAAGGGTGGACGGGAACCTGATAATAGGCACTCTTTAGATCTAGAGTGCACATCACAGCATTCTGATCTATTAGGAGTATTGCCGAACGGATGGATTCCATACGAAACCTCTTGTACCTGACCCAGGCATTCAGAGGTTTCAGATTTATTATAGTGTGAGATTCGCCGGACGGTTTCATTATGGAAAAAAGGGAGGAGTAATGCCCCAGGCCTATTTCCGGAGATGGTACCGGAATTATGACCTCTGAGGAGAGCATCTCCATTAGGTCTAACAACATGGGAGAGCCTTGCGATACTACCGTAGGACTGATGAATCTGTCTGGTGGGGGGGAGTAGAGCTCGATATTGTAGCCTTCTGAGATGGTTCGAAGGACCCACTGATTTTGGGTGATCCGGGCCCAATTGTGCGAAAATTGGCGGATCCGACCCCCTATAAGACTGGCGTCATTGTAATTTAGATTTTGAGGAAGGGCTGAAGAAGAAACCTCTGTTTCTATTGCCCTGGCTACGGGAACCCCTATAAGATCCTCTATTGGATCTGCCTCCTCTAAACTCAGACTGCCTTCTGAAGAGGAATCCTCTCAGAGAGGACTGGGGCTTCTTAGATTTCTCCTCTGGAAACCCCTTCTTTTTGTCGGAGGCTGACTCCAGAATAGTATCCAAGGAGGGTCCAAAAACCCTTTCACCTGAGAAGGGAATTGAACATAGTTTAGATTTAGAAGCATTATCCCCTGACCAGGACCTTAGCCAGACCGCCCTCCTAGCCGCGTTAGATAAGGAACTGCATCTGGCCGAAAATCTGACTGACTCAGCAGTCCTAACGGACAGATAAGCCGTGGCAGATTTCATTATAGGAAGAGAATTTATGATTTCGGATCTCGGGGTCTTGTTGGATAGGTGCTCCTCCAATTGACCCATCCATAGGTACATAGACCGAGCCACCGAAGTAGCCGCTATATTTGTTTTTATTAGAGCCGCAGAAGATTCCCAGGCTCTTTTTAACAATATGTCAGCCTTCCTATCCATAGGATCGCGCAGGTTTGATGAGTCCTCAAAAGGTATGGCCGTTTTCTTAGCCACCTTTGCCACAGGAACGTCTATCTTGGGAACTTCGTCCCATAATTTTATGTCTTCAGGCTCATAAGGTAGACGAGCTTTAAAGTCCTTGGATAACACCAGCCGGCGTTCTGCCTCTTTCCACTCTTCCAGAATCATGGCCTTAATGTGCTCGCTGACCGGAAATACTGTCTGCTGACGTGACATAAGTCCCCCAAACATCAAGTCCTGCCTAGTTTGTGGTTTAGATGTCTCCTCTATTTGCATAGTGCATCGCACCGCCTGCACCAGATCATTTGTGTCTTCTGCCTGGAAGAGGTATTTTCTTTGATAATCCTGGCTTCCTGACGGAAGCTCTCCCTCTTCCTCTGAGACAAAGTCCTCTGAGTTAGACTTGTCCTCAGAAGTAACCTCCTGTTCTCTTAAATCCTGCTCCCGTCTGGCCCGCTTACGGCTGGGGATAGGACTGGATTTCTGCACCATGGTAGACAAAGAAGCTTGTACTTCTTCGCGTATAAGGGATCTCATTTCAGCCAGCAGTGTGGGTTGCTCGTCCCTTACGACCTTAGCTGTGCAGTCCCCGCATAAGGATTTCCCATGGGAGTCCGGAAGCTTCATATTACAAAGGGGACATCTATAGGATTTCCCAGATGCCTTGCCGGATTTCTTAATCTGAACAGGAGGACCCGCGGGGTTTCCCTTATCCTTAAATAATAATAATAATAAGAAGGGATAAGCACTGGGGTGAGCCTGCTTCTGCATATAGATAGGGGAACTTGCGCCATGCGCACTTACCCCCTCCTCGGTTGGAGTGCTTGCTTCCATGATGAGGGTAGCAGGTCCCCGCAGCTCTCAGCGCCAGATCAGGAGCGCTTCTGCCGCTGTGTGATTGACTGCACGCTTTCCCCCGCACATACAGCGTTACCGGAAGTAGCGGTAACGAAATGCCGACGGACCGGAAGTGACGCGTTCTGACGACTTCCTGCCTGGAGACGCCGTTCTGGATACCACGCTGCCTCAGGATGGCCGCACACCGTGTGGATAGCGTCCGCAGCCGAGAGCCTCCCACCGGGAGGAGCGGCTGCCACCAGGAGCCTTGTCCCACTCCTGGTCTTTGGAGCAGAGGGACCCCCCACCGGAGGGTTTCTGCCCTGAGCCTCTTGACAGGGGGAAGGGTATTGGCAAGCCGCACGATCCCCCTGAGCTCTGGTAAGTCCTGCGCAGCTTCTCACTCGTGCGTCCCTTCCTTGCAGGGACAGGAAAAACACTGAGGACTGTGGGTCGGACTTGACCTTTTAAACTCGTGTGTTTCCTGTCCCAGCAAGGGGAGGAGGACGTCCTCCAGGGTGCTGTCAGGAGGACGTCCTGGAAACGATAGATTAACCTCTAATATTTTGGTATTTTGGGAGGGAAAAAGCTTGCAACGGTCTAAAAAAGGAACTAACTCTCATATTACCATATGCCCTGCCGCCACTCCTGTGCTGACGCTTTCCTCGGCCTCCACCATCTATTAGACTCCAACAATAGCGTGATATTTCAACTCAACTGGGGTCTCTCGCTGCTACCCATAAAAGCAGGCAGGGGATTGGCAAGGTGGGCATTACTCGTTGGGTTATTTTAAATGAATGTCCAGAGGTTGGCTATCCAGTTTAATTGAGACAACTTTATTATCGAGGGGGAAAAAAAAAAAAGGGCAAAACACTGAAGTATTATACTTACTAGGGGGTAACACTGCTGGTTTAGGCGGCTCGGTGGGTGTACTTTTATTTGTACCAGGGCTCAGGAGTTTGACGTAGTTAGCAGGGAACCATCCGATCTGCCTCTTCTTCCCGCGGGCCTGTGGAGAGACAACATGGGTCACCAAGAGTACACTACATGTAACTGTTTCCAACACCAGTCAACCAAAAGTTGCAATAATTGGTACAAATGGCCACTTGTCAGTCTCCTTATATAAAATATTCTACAATTTGACAAGGAAAATAAATTCACAAGAAAAATTTAACTAATCCATCAGATATTTAGAGTCCTATATGGCCCTCGTGGACTTGGATAAGCGAGTCCTATATGGCCCTCATGGACTTGGGTAAGTGAGTCCTATATGGCCCTCATGGACTTGGGTAAGTGAGTCCTATATGGCCCTCATGGACTTGGGTAAGTGAGTCCTATATGGCCCTCATGGACTTGGGTAAGTGAGTCCTATATGGCCCTCATGGACTTGGGTAAGTGAGTCCTATATGGCCCTCATGGACTTGGGTAAGTGAGTCCTATATGGCCCTCATGGACTTGGGTAAGTGAGTCCTATATGGCCCTCATGGACTTGGGCGAGTCCTATATGGCCCTCATGGACTTGGGTAAGTGAGTCCTATATGGCCCTCATGGACTTGGGTGAGTCCTATATGGCCCTCATGGACTTGGATAGGCGAGTCCTATATGGCCCTCATGGACTTGGGTAAGCGAGTCCTATATGGCCCTCATGGACTTGGATAAGCGAGTCCTATATGGCCCTCATGGACTTGGATAAGCGAGTCCTATATGGCCCTCATGGACTTGGATAAGCGAGTCCTATATGGCCCTCATGGACTTGGATAAGCGAGTCCTATATGGCCCTCATGGGTTTGGGTAAGTGAGTCCTATATGGCCCTCATGGACTTGGGTAAGTGAGTCCTATATGGCCCTCATGGACTTGGGTGAGTCCTATATGGCCCTCATGGACTTGGGTAAGTGAGTCCTACATGGCCCTCATGGACTTGGATAAGTGAGTCCTACATGGCCCTCATGGACTTGGGTAAGTGAGTCTTATATGGCCCTCATGGACTTGGGTAAGTCCTTCCCTCAGGACGTTTGTTCATCTGGGATACCCACCTGCAGTTCTCCTTCCCACCAGCCTCCGGGGTTCTTCTTCCTGATGAGAATCAGCTGACCGGGTGCCAACGTCAGCTGCTCTGGGCCAGTAGCCATATACGGGGCAATGACCTGGGCAATTTCTAAACAAGAAACACGTATATAATATAGTACTGACTTTAGCCTGGGCCATTATGTTCTCTAGATAAAAAACTAGATACGCACCTGGTTTCTTCCCGAGGCTTCCTGTTTTTCCTGCAGTCACCATACCCTTCAAATAAAAGCAAATGTAGATTAAGATGAAAGCTGAGGAGAATCTATAGGATCCCAAATATAAGCGTTGCAGACTGGGAACAATTAGGAAGAGACCAGGCGGTGCGGCCATTCACTGACACGAGGCCAGTGCTTCAGCTAATACTCCTGGTCTCCACTTTATATAGAAGTCCATCATTTCCAGCACCAACTTATTTTTTTTCTTAAGCACTGGGTTAAGATGACCATGTACAGATTTATATTTGTTTAACCCTTTGAGGATTTTGATGTGTACGATGTTGGCAGATGTCAGGGTAAAGGAAGACTGAGCAGCTGGATTTCAACATGGGAGATACGTTGCCATCAGAGGAGTCTAGCAGCGCTTAATCAACTCTTCTCCTTCCATACATATGTATGCCAAGCAAAGTGTGTATGTGTACGATGGTAGAGGATGGGGATGGCTAGCATTTTCCCAAACAAATGTAGAGATGGCAGCTTAACTTCACGGTACCTTTAAGAAGATGTCTGGGACTTTTAATTGAAAGTAAAGATCACTATGGGCATTGACCCCAGAAATCATCACTGGACATCCAAAAACATGCTTTATCCAGGTACAAGGCCATAAAAATGAATGCGGGTGTGTCTAGGTAAAGAATACCCACATTGCCTCTTCAGAGAAGAATAGGCCTAGAACTCTAGCGCCACCTGTTGGAAGTGGCAATCCTAAAAGTCAATACTGGCCCTTTAACAATGGCGCTCATTGGAGGATTCCGCTCATCAGTGATGATTGGATCTAAGGAGACAACCCCATGTCATCTACATTTCCTGAGTGGAGTACACCGGGTGTCATGCAGTGCAGGCTTCACAGAGCGGTAAAAAGCATGTCTACCTCTGAATCTTTAAGTCTGACGTAGTTGGAAGGAAAGACTCCGGTTTTGTCCCCTACGGTCCCCGTCCACCAGTCGCCATCTTTCTTTATGACTACAATCATATCGCCTTGCTGGAAGGTCAGGTCTCCTTGTTCATTGCTCTCATACGTGTACATTGCTACGTATTCTGGAACAAAAAAGGGGACGCGACATTACATGTGAATGCTGACCGATGCTTCCGATACTACGGGCTGGATTAGGACCAGCGTGCACTTATTGGGCTCTTACCGTAAAACTCTGACATTTACAGTCAGGTGGCAACAATAAATACTAAGGGGTCATAAGGCTGAATTTTATAACATGCCCAATCAATTTCCAACCATAAGACTCATCAGCAAGTGAAATATTCCTCTCTACAAGGCAGTTACTTTTTCTCGTTAGCTTACATCTATGGCGCAACATGTCCATGACGTGAATAATTAAAAAAAGCCACAGAATGTAAGAGGAGGATGCGGCCGGCCTCACCTTCTCCTTGGACGGCAGGCTTGAATGCTGGTGACGAGACTCTCTTTAGACTGGCAGGACTTTCTGAAGACGTTGAATCAATGCTGTGGTGCAAAAAAAAACAAAACACCAAGTTACAGGGGATAAAATAAAAAGGCAAAAAAAAAACCCAAGAAAATAGCTGGGCTTTGAAAAAAGAAACCTTACGGCGGACACATGCTGCCCGACCCACGGACACTGGCTGCAGGATTTCGGCCATGTTTGACTCCAACACTGACGGAGCCGTTCAGGAGTGTGTCCTTCTCTGAAATATCGCAGCGTTTCAGGGTCAAACGATCAGGCAGCATGTATCATCCATTAGGTTCGCTTTATATGAACTTTCTCACCAATATTTGTGATACCAAGAGGACAAAGCTATCACTACCAGATCTGTGGGCATCTGGCTGTCACCCTTACAAAACATTGGAATAAATGAATTAAAAGGTGCCAAATAAATGTCTATGTCACAGCTTCTTCATTGTTGATTTGACCAGACTATGGCCCCAAAGGAGGCAAACACCCACAGAGAATAACACTATATGACAGTGTAGCGTAGCTAGGAAGGACGGAGTTAAATTCCAGCTCTACACGACTTTATTAGATGCACCTGTAGGGTTTTGCCAAGAACCAGATTTATAGAGTGTCAGTCTGCTGGATGATGAGCAGAGCGGAGTGTGCTACTGGCGAGTGACCAGCCAAAACGTGAGCTGTAGCTGAGACATATGCCGGGGTCTCTCTCTGAATGGAGACTGAGCTGAGCAGTCTGTTTGTGAGACCTGCAGAGAACTGTGTAGAAGCTGCAGCCTGTTCAGTGTGAACTGTGCCCGAAGTTAAATATTTCTGTTTGGCGCTGGAGTTCGGGCTGAAGGGAATACCGAGACTGGTGGAATCATGCCTCTTCTGTGTAGGAAGTCTGCTCCGGGATAAAGGACTGTAATCTGTTCGGGTGAGCCCGCACTGACATCTGTGTTCATGATGAAATGCACAGGCTGTGTGCAGAGAACCGCAAGTATCGCTGGTTTGCTGTGGACAATAGTTTTGTTTGCCCGAGCTGGGGCTAGAGCAACTCTGAGTAGCCAAGGTCTGTTCGGTGTAGGTAGCGTCTGGATTAGGCTAGTCATTTAGGAGTTTGTTTTGGTGCTGTGGAAAGCAGTAAAAACTGCACGTTTTTGGACCAAAACTGCATTGCCTGTGTGAACGCTACCTAAGGCTTAGACTATGTACACGTAGGAAATGTGGTGCAGAATTTTCTGCACAAATTCCGCATCTCCTGGCAGAATCCGCAGCTGCGGATTTGCCGCGCTTTTTATGCGGATTTGCTGCGGAATTGATGCGGATTTTCTGCAGTTTTTGCCACTGCAGATTTCTATCATGGAGGGGTGCAGAAACGCTGCAGATCCGCACAAAAGTAGTAACATGCACTTCTTTTAAATCCGCAGCAATTTCGCACTGATTTTTCCGCACCATCTGCACAGCTTTTTTTTTCCCATTGAACAATATCGTACTGTACATCACAGTGTGGATCTGCAGTGTTTCTGCGCGGAAAAATCCGCTGCGGATCCGCAGCAAATCCGCATCGTGTGCACACAGCCTTAAAGGGAACCTGTCACCCCGAAAATCGCGGGTGAGGTAAGCCCACCGGCATCAGGAGCTTATCTACAGCATTCTGTAATGCTGTAGAAAAGCCCCCGATATTACCTGAAAAAGGAGAAAAAGACGTTATATTATACTCACCCAGGGGCGGTCCCGCTGCTGGTCAGGTCAAACGGGCGTCTCCGGTCCGCTGCCGCGCCTCCCATCTTCATTACAAGACGTCCTCTTCTGATCTTCAGCCACGGCTCCGGCGCAGGCGTACTTTCTCTGCCCTGTTGAGGGCAGACAAAGTACTGCAGTGCGCAGGCGCCGGGCCTCTGACCCGGAGCCGTGGCTGAAGATCAGAAGAGGACGTCTTGTAATGAAGATGGGAGGCGCCGCAGCGGACCGGAGACGCCCATCCGACCTGACCAGCAGCGGGACCGCCCCTGGGTGAGTATAATCTAACGTCTTTTTCTCCTTTTTCAGGTAATATCGGGGGCTTATCTACAGCATTACAGAATGCTGCAGATAAGCCCCTGATGCCGGTGGGCTTACCTCACCCGCGATTTTCGGGGTGACAGGTTCCCTTTAATAGCTAATACCAACACGTGAATCCCTACAATGGGAATACAGCAGTTAGATGGAGGTTTCCTTCTCATTTATTTCACATTCATTGAAAGTGCAAGCTTTTTCCCATTTTACCCCCATGTCATGCTCATTGTAGATACTGACACTTTGCTCTACATGGTTTGAACGTTATGAAGTAAAAATAAAAAATCCTAGGTACAAACCTTGTAGACTTCCTGAGGGGCCCGGAGATGAGCTTCACATATGATTTGGGGAACCAGCCCTTATGTCCTTGAACTTCACCGAACCACCACATGTCCTGCTGCTCCAGAACAGTGATGGTGTCGTTCTTGTTGAAGTTTAGGTGGTTGTCCTTCTTGGCCCTCCAGGGATATAAAGCCTGTGCTTGAAGTCCTTCTACTTTTTCACCCTTTAAGAAAAATATAGCACAAAAAAAAAAAATGCCGGCATAAAAGGAATGGACAAATGGGAAGGTAGCATCATGAGAGTCATATTATAGGCAGAAGTAATCCAACATCTGCTGGAAATCCTACAAGAGCCATAATCGGGCTGGTTGTCCTAGATTGTTTTTTTTTTTTTTGCACTATTGTAAAGTTCAAATACAAGGACATTATGTGGATGGGGGGGCAGTTCTACTCAGAAAAGGTTAATAAGTACTTACATGTATTACATAGCAGTATATAAGGCTCAATTACCCCTGCAATGGCTGCTGCAGGAGAAAACACCATCATGGGAAGATCAGATATTAGCTATGTGCTCTTTGCTATTCTGTTCTGTACAGTGATATCTGGAGCCAACATGTGACCGGTGGAGGTTCCGGTGTGTTACCCAATTTACAATCAGGATACCATACCTATGGCCTCTAAGTATGGGTCACCAGTATAGAAGTCCTGGACAACTACTTTCCAGACAAAAGAGATTTAAAGGATGTTTAAATATGAGCTCCAACCTACCTGGCCTAGAACCGGGGACGGAGAAGAACCTGTGACTGTAGCGGGGGTAAAAGCTGAGCGCTGTCGGATCTGGCCAGCACTCGGTACTGTTAGCGAGGGTTGAGTTGCCCATGTGTCCCAGTTATCGGTCTCTGCTTTCTCATTATTATTAGTTGGCCACCTGATGAACACATGAAAAAGATAATTACAGCAATCAGAGATCTGCATTTTTATAAATGCGATGACAGCACAATGAGAGGGTTGGAAACAATCGGCAGAATGGGGCCCTTCAGTCCCGCTGCTCCAGTGAGTCACTATGGGGCTGTGAACGCTCTGCTCGTTCCCGACAGTACTCAGCAGCGGCCACTACACAGCTGAAGGAGCTGTGCTGTTCAGGTCCCCAACTGTTACTATCCATCCTCTGCCGGCACGGAGAACAGCTGATCTGTAGCTGCCAACTTCGAGATCATGCTACTGGAACCATGGCCCCACTTTCGGCCGCATCCCCGAGCGATTTTCAGCCCGTGTATCTCATGTGCCGGCTCTCAGATCCCAGCAACAGACTATTAAGCACATCAGACTATGTATTTGATTGGAGCCTATCCCTAGAGTTGTACAGCATCATAATCCGAGAGGCACCGCAGGGAGCTCAGACGGAGAGCTTAGGAGAGTGGGCTGAGACCAAAGGAGCCCGGCATGGTAAGATCGGTGAAGGCCGAATGATGGTGGGCATCTGGAAACCCCAGATTGGGGGGAGGGGACAAATAAAAAGGAGGTTCCTGTCACTCACCCCAGTGAATCCACAAGTTTGTGTCCCAGGACACGAAACCATTGAGGACTGGTGAGAAGTCCCACCTTTTTGTATCTGCAAGCTTCCTGTCCTGGGAGTTGGACCTTCTCTCATGCTACTGTCATGTTTGATGGGAAAGGCAGTTGGACACAATCTACACTCACATGATGCAACACAACAAATCTCATATCATATGCTTAAAAAAAAAAAAAAAAAATTATAATATTATATATATACACACACATATACACACACACACACTCTGAGGCATGAAATAAAGTGATCCGCCATTGGCACTCTTACGTGGAGCTGAAGTCTGCCCAGTTGTTGGCATTTGTAGACGAATCGGTGAAAGCTACTGACGTGACAGTGGACGCTGTCAGGTGGACAGTGGTTTTGGCTGTAGTGTCTGTGACTTGTTTTGCTGTACTTGGGAACTCGCTTTCAGGAAGTCTTTCAGCGTAGTTGGCAGGAAACCAGCCCGTTTTCCCTTTCAGCTCTCCACCAAGCCATCCTGGTTCCCCAGTCTGGCTCTCATCAACCTGGAGGAACAGAAATGGACATTCACCTGGTGTGCAAACACTAAACAGTCCTCATGGAACAAGCTCACAGTCCTGTCCCCCCAAACTGGTTTTATTGCTCACACCACTGAAGGGGGTATAGCCACGGAATGGACTAAATTACTAATATTTAGGTGATATTTCATAGAGGTGAAAAGAACAGTGGAAACAACACTAGTGACTTTATCAGTTATGCAGCGCAAGTCACTAGAGCCGGTGTGAAACGATTCGGAGGACTCCGTCCATCAGCCAGTGATCTGAGGATCTGAAAATCGTCCTGACGGCATCTGTTTATCTTCTTTTGATTAGGTGAACCTGATGCAACATCACATACTATACGCTGCGATGGCGTTGTCATGCCAGGATGACTAATCGAAAAAAGGAGCAGGGGTTGATGTCAGGTAAGAGGCGTACTCAGGGCCACTGATTACTGACGTTACCAAATGACAGGTGTCCTGAGAATAGTTAAGTCCCTCAACTACTTACCATGATAATATCCCCGGGATGGATGGCGATTTCATCATGACTTCTTGCATCAAAAGGATACAATGCTCGGTAATACACGACCTTCACATCCCCTTGGGAGATAGTTAGTGGCGCTTTCTCTAAAGAAAAAGATGGGTGGAAACAAAAAAAAAAAATACCATGAATGCCCCTTTTCCCGTTTTATGTAGATCGAGCGCAGGATCAAAATACACAAATGGCTAGGCTGTAACCATGAAGACGCATATTTCTATAAGATGATGACACTGTAAATACCGTTATTAAATAACTTTGCAGATTCGCACATAGAGAATGTGATTGGATAGTTATTGTAATGTCACCATTTCCCCTATCTTCTTCCCTTCCCTAATCCCCATAACATTGTGTTAATTATTAAGAATTTAATGTCAATAAGACGTAATGGTCGACACAATTTGTAAAAAAATAAAATTTATGTTTCAAAAAAAGATGATGACACTGACCTTTCACACAGAGCAAGCAGCAAAGCAGCTACACACACGTCAAGCCAACCGCACGTACAGTCCACAAAGCCCACCGCACGCACACCAAGCCCACCGCACACACCTGTACCTGTCCAGGGGACTTGTCCTCCAGGCTTCATTGGTTCGGGCGGCTGCTGGAAAAGTTTGCTGGATTTTTCCTGAATTTCCAACCTTCTCGCCTCCTCCATCCTCTTTAAAGATTCCTCTCTCTTCAGCTTCTCCTCGTCTTGCAGGGCTTTGTGTCGCGGGGGCTCCTCTTCTTGCTTCACACGGTCCTGCCATTGTTGCTCATGCTCTTGGGCCTTCCTAAAGAACGGAGAAAGAGCAGAAGCAATGGATAAGCCAGTAAAAGTTAACAGTCACTCATCTAACCCATTAATTGCTAATAAGATTCCCATTTTTACACCCAATAGAAAAGAGGAAGATAAGTAGCTGCTAGACACCCCTCCCCCCCTTGGATTGCTTATAGAGACCCAACATGATAAAGGGAAGGTACACCTTTTTAGCCCTTTAAGAAAGGGGCAGAAGTGTCCAACATGTGTGTGTATAACCAATAGTGACCAACTTGGAAGAATCCTTTACAAGCAGCCATGTCCTCCTCTTACAGATTAACCCTTTAGAAACAGCAGTGTCCTCTTTGAGATGGGCTACCTAAAGCTCAGTCATCCTATTAAAAAGCAGATATATAATAGTCTGCATTTGCATTTCACCATTTAACTGTCTGTTGGAATTAGTTAATGAATCAATTTTGTCATGTTCACGATTCTCTTACAAAATTGGAGAAAAATTGGGTGACTCACTACTCCCATTGCATTCTATGGACCACATCTGAGTACAGAGCTTTATTAACCAATCGGATGCTGTGTAGAATTTCACCGCATTCCTATCTTGTAGGATACACATTTTTACTATGATAAAGCAAGCAGGGGTCCAAGCTTTGGGACTCCTTCCAACCCTGAAAATGAAAGGACTACAGAGCGGACAGTGGTCTCCTGGCATCCACTGTCAGAGCATGCTTCGAGTTGTAGTTTCACAACAGTGGGAGTGGTTAGCCTTCAATTTAAACAGACATATTAACATAGCCTGGAGAAACCTCTGCACTTTCACTGACAACACATGTACCGCCAAAAACAGGAGAGCAAGCTTCTCAGGTAGGTTAAGCTAAAGCCTCTCTGTACACTTGTCTTGGATGCTTTACACGGCTGCTCTGGTTCGCTGTCTGGCATGACTTGCTCTGCACTGTCACTATTCCTTTCATTTATGACCCTGAGTAACAAATGCATAGGAGGTATAATACAGGATGTAACTCAGGATCAGTAATGTAATGTATATACACAGTGACTGTACCAGCAGAATAGTGAGTGCAGCTCTGGGGTATAATACAGGATGTAACTCAGGATCAGTAATGTAATGTATGTACACAGTGACTGCACCAGCAGAATAGTGAGTGCAGCTCTGGAGTATAATACAGGATGTAACTCAGGATCAGTAATGTAATGTATATACACAGTGACTGCACCAGCAGAATAGTGAGTGCAGCTCTGGGGTATAATACAGGATGTAACTCAGGATCAGTAATGTAATGTATGTACACAGTGACTGCACCAGCAGAATAGTGAGTGCAGCTCTGGGGTATAATGCAGGATGTAACTCAGGATCAGTATTGTAATGTATGTGCACAGTGACTGCACCAGCAGAATAGTGAGTGCAGCTCTGGAGTATAATACAGGATGTAACTCAGGATCAGTAATGTATGTACACAGTGACTGCACCAGCAGAATAGTGAGTGCAGCTCTGGAGTATAATACAGGATGTAACTCAGGATCAGTAATGTAATGTATGTGCACAGTGACTGCACCAGCAGAATAGCGAGTGCAGCTCTGGGGTATAATACAGGATGTAACTCAGGATCAGTAATGTAATGTATGTGCACAGTGACTGCACCAGCAGAATAGTTAATGCAGCTCTGGGGTATAATACAGGATGTAACTCAGGATCAGTAATGTAATGTATGTACACAGTAACTGTACCAGCAGAATAGTGAGTGCAGCTCTGGGGTATAATACAGGATGTAACTCAGGATCAGTAATGTAATGTATGTACACAGTGACTGCCGTATACAACTACAATGACATATCTCTCTCCATCAGAGACTTCTTACCTGAGAGCCTCCTCCTTTTGCTTCTCCAGCTCATACACCTTCCGCTCCTGCTCCTTCAGCCTCATCATCTCAGCCTCAATATCCTTCTGCTTTTCCAGCTGCTGTTTGTTGTGCATCTCTCGCAGCTCCTGAAAGAGGCAGATACTTTGTTACTCAAGACTGAATGTTTGTGTAAAAGAAAGAGTTACTGGTCACAAACTAACAGTCAGCGAGCGACCGACAGAACAGATTCTAACAAAGATAATATCTTAAAGCTGTGTAGTTGTAGATAAATCACACAACCAAGTTTATAGAGTTTAATTCAGGCGATTTTGGGACGAGTCTGCTTTGAAAAGTTGTTAAAAAAAAAAAAAAGCTGTGTGAACAAAGTCTTATCGTGAAATCCCTAAACCCAAAAGACTAAATCTTTAACAACACATGCCCTAAAAGAGACCACAAGTGAACAGAAGCCCGGTGAGATGTGGAACCTATAAAAAAAGCAAATAAAATGATATATAAAGCAAACAGCCTAAACCACTACATGTTACCTTTTGCCTAAATATGTCACACCGTGCAGGTCAGGGTGAAAAACAGGATTTTTGGTTGCTTACCGTAAAATCTGTTTCTCGGAGCCTTCATTGGGGGACACAGGAACCATGGGTGTATGCTGCTGCCACTAGGAGGCTGACACTATGCAAATAAAAAAAGTTAGCTCCTCCTCTGCAGTGTACACCCTACCGACAGGAAGTAGGATATTCAGTTAGTGAGAAAGCAGTAGGAGAAGCAACGTGTAAAAGAGAAAGAATAATAATATAATAAACTTTATCTACATAGCGCCAACAAATTCCACGGCGCTTCACAGATTAACAGATTCAAACACTCAAAGAGTGTTCAAAGAACTCAAACGTAAACAGAGCTGTTCAACTTGGGAGGGTGCTGTGTCCCCCAATG
The DNA here is from genome assembly GCF_032444005.1 of Ranitomeya imitator. Taxonomy (NCBI): domain Eukaryota; kingdom Metazoa; phylum Chordata; class Amphibia; order Anura; family Dendrobatidae; genus Ranitomeya; species Ranitomeya imitator. The sequence continues at coordinate 39,675,660 of NC_091284.1, forward strand.
AAGGCTCCGAGAAACAGATTTTACGGTAAGCAACCAAAAATCCTGTTTTCTCTATCGCCTTTCATTGGGGGACACAGGAACCATGGGACGTCCCAAAGCAGTCCCTGGGGTGGGAAAAACAGACTTCCATCAGGTCCGAGGACTCACCACTGCCGCCTGCAGGATCCTTCTGCCCAGGCTGGAGTCCGCCGTAGTTCGGCAAAACGTGTGGATGGAAGACCAGGTTGCCGCTTTGCAAAGCCGTCAGCGAAAGCCCTGTGACATACCGCACTGGAAGCGCAGACTGCCCGGGTAGAGTGAGCCTTCATCTCAGGAGGGGGCCCTCTGTTCTTGACCCGGTAAGCTTCCAAAATTGCCGGTCTGATCGAGCGAGCAATAGTCGCCTTGAAAGCCGGCAGGCCTCTACGCACGCCATCAGGGATGGCGAAAAGAGAATCCATCTTTCGGAAAGCGGCCGTGCTAGCCAGGGAGATCCTCACTGCCCTGACGAGGTCCAGCCTGTACAACGATCGCTCCAGAGGATGAGTCGGAGCTGGACAAAAGGAAGGTAGAACGAAGTCCTCGTTGAGGCGGAAAGATGAAAACCACCTCGAGAAAGGAAGGAAGGCAGAGGCCTGGGACCGCCTTGTCCTGGTGGAAAATCAAGAAAGGAGGTCGGCAGGAAATGGCCGCCAACTCAAAAACGCGGCGGATCGAAGAGATGGACCTGAGAAAAACCACCTTCCGAGATAGAACTGACAGGGAAAACTCCCTAAGAGGCTCAAAGGGGGGAACCCCTAAGAACAACCAACACAACCTTTAAATCCCATGAATCCACAGAGGCCCTGTACGGAGGGACAACGTGGGCTACTCCTTGAAGGAAGGTCTTAACCTGTGGCTGAGAAGATAAAGTCTTCTTAAAGGGAAGAAGAGCGCAGGAAACCTGGCCCTTTAGGGAACAGAGCGAAGCCAGAATCCAGTCCTGCCTGAAGAAAAAGCAAATGGAAGGCAGGGAAAAAGGACATAGGTGAAAAGCGGTTGGACTCGCATCAACGAAAGTAAGCCTTCCAGGTACGATAGTACGGTAGATCCTGGAAGACGACGAAGGCTTCCTAGCCTGGATTATAGTGTGACTCATCCGGGCCGAAAGGCCGGACGGTCTTAAAACTGTAGTCCACAGCCACGCCGATAAACTAAGCGACCGATAATTCGGGTGGCAGATCGGACCCCGAGACAGCAGATCGGGTCTGTTTGGAAGGCACCAGGGGTGTCCGCGAGAAGATTGTCGATGTCTGCAAACTAAGACCCCCTGGGCCAATCCGGGACGATCAGAATGACCGGCACCCATCCCGCCATGATCTTTTTGGACAGCTTGGAAAGCAAGGGAAGGGGTGGAAACCGATAGGGGAGCAGGAACTGCGACCAAGGAATGGCCAGAAAGCCAACACCACTGCGAGAGAATCGCGGGACCTTGGGACGACCCGAGGGACCTTCCTGATCAATCGGGACTCCGTGAGGTCCACCTCTGGAGTCCCCCATCGAAGAGCAATCCGATAAGAGACTTCCTGAAGTAAGGACCATTCCCCTGCCGCGAGGCCCTCGCGGCCAAGGAAGACGGCGGCCTAAATGTCCACGCCGGGGACATGCACTGCAGATCTCACCAGGACCGTTGCCTCTGTCCAAAAGAGCATCCTGGAATCTCGGCCAAGGCCAGAGAACTCCGAGTCCACCCCTGGTGGTTGACATATGCCACTGCTGTGTCATTGTCTGTCTGGATTCGAATTGGCAGGCTGCTGAGAATCCTTACCCAGTGAAGGAAAGACAGAAAGAAGATCCGGAACTCGAGGACATTGATCGGCAGAGAGGACTCCTGTGTCGACCAACAACCATGAAAAGAACAGGTGACAAAGCCCCACGCCTCCGCCGAGAAGGCTGGCGACCATCGTCACCACCTGCCAGGAAACTGGAAGGAAGGATATGCTGTGAAGGATCTGCTCGGGGATAAGAGCAGAGACTTCGGCCACCAGTGGAGGAAACGTTTGATCCCGGTAGAAAGACGGATCGGACGATGCAGGGAGAAGACAGACCTGTCCCCCTGTGATAGAATAGTCTGCTGAAGAAGTCTTGAATGAAAACGGCGAAGGGAAAAATTGCTACCGATGTTGCAACCAACCTCCTTAGGACCTTTATGGTCCATCAGAAAGGAGGGGAGCCGAGAACCCTGGAGCAACAAGACGGAAGTATTTCCTGTTGACGAGCCACCCGCAACGGCTAGAGTGTCGGGAAAGATGGATAGACTTTCGAGAGCCTGAAACCGAAATTCCTGAGCCTCCATGGAAGCGATTACTGATCGAGGGAATATCATCCTGAAGTGTCTCAGACGAAACTTCCTGTTCAGCAATTTGAGATCCGGACTGGGACGAACCTTGTCGTCCTCTTTCAGTACAAATAGGTTCGAAGAGAAGCATGTGAACCGTTGAACCGTTACTGTTCAGGGACGGGAATGTTACCCCAGATTTATGGAGGGAAACAATGGCCGTAAAGAAACCCAGGACTAGAACGGGGTCTCTTGGAGGTTGGGATTAGAGAAAACGATCCCAGGACCGTGAAATTAATCTATTTTGTCTCCAGCGGATACAAGTTCCCGGGCCCATGCGTCCTCTGTTGAGGAGAACAAAGACGTCCCTGGGGAACAGGAGACGGCTGCCCAGCCTAGGAAACGGGCTGGGGCCTAGTTGTGGGTCCTGCCTAGGTGGAATTCCAGTCCTGGACCTGGAGAATCCACCTTAGGAGTAGCGGGAACGCCAGGAAGGAGCGAGTCGAAGAATACCTTCTTCTCTTAACGTGCCTGTGGCCAATGCTGATGCGAAAAAGGGATCGGATGCCGTGGAACGACGAAAAAGAGGGCCGAAAGGACCGAAGTTGCCGCCTAAGAAGAGAACTGGTGCCACCAGTGGCGTCCTTGATAATTTAGTCCAGCTTGGAACCGAAAAGACGTGATCCTTGAAAAAGGCAGGCTCGTAAGGGACTTCTTGATGACCCTTGAGCCAAACAGAGCGAGTAATCTGGGTGGCAACTTTCGCCAGCCAGTCTGGTTGAGCTCCGGCTTGAATGCCCCAATGGAGTTGTTTAGCTCCTTCGGATACAGACTTGGAAACCCAAATGGAAGGGAAAGCCGGGCATAGGGATGATGCGGCAGCTTCGAAAACCGAATTCGCGAAGGATTCCATGATCTTATCGATGGAATCTGTCAGATTCGCCCCACCGGACAGCGTGAGGGCTGTGTTGGTGGTAAGTCTAGCAGTCGGCGGATCCACGGAGGTATAGGTCATTCTCTAGCGCCTCTCGTTCCGGTTGGCGATGAGATCCGGAGGTAGGAAATATGAGACTCCAAGGCGCTTGCCTCTTTGAGAACGTCTGGTCGAATTCTCTCTTTCTCTGGCCAGAAGCTCCTCGAGTCAGGATGAGGAGCGAATCCCTTGGGAGGTAGTTTAGACCGTCTAAACAAAACCGCCCGATCTGCAGGTTCCGTAGAGGGATCTTTGATGCCACAGGTCAGATTGGACGCTCCAATGAAGCTTTGAACCATATCCCTCATGTTAAGATATGGTTCGACTCCGGCCCCAAAATACCCTCCGAGGCCTCGCCTGACTCCGGGGAGGGGATCAGGGGGAAGTCGACCACAGAGAAGGACCGTGGGGCGAGATGGACCGAGAAGAGAACTCAGACCGGCGTTCCCGTCTGGATCTTTCGCGGCCTGCATGGAAGACTCGGACGGAGCTTCTAGCGACCCGCTGGCTACTACGGAAGTCTGCAGGGGCAACTGATCGAGCACGGACACAAGGGTCTGGGACACCCGTGTGAGATCCGCTACTGATAGAGACAGAGGGGAGGGCCCAGCCTGGGGAGGGGACTTCGCTCTGAGGAGGAGCAGCAGGGGGGTCTTAGGCGGTGAACATAATGTGGGTTGCCGCGGGCCTGCCTGAGGGAAGCTTGGGGTTACAAGACGAACCCTGAAAGTGTTTCAGTAAGGCACAGGAAAAAGTAGGAGGCCGGGAGAGACCACCTTTAAAATTAGCCCGAAGGGGCCCCTGAGGGAAATGTCTGGAGAGTAAGGGGACGGGATGGGGGGGGGGGGGGGGGGGATTGAGGTCAAACTGCGGTGCAGAAATACTCACGGCAGACGCTGCGGTTTCCGGATGGAAGGCTGCACGGCTTGGAAGATACTCCTCAGGAACGATAGCCCCTAGGAGAACAGGCAGACACATCTGATGCACTCTCTTGTCCGATGTAGCTTGCTGCATGGCCAGTGGGGAGATGTGAGGACGCCAGAAATTTGCGCTCTTAAGATGGGCGAAGAAAAACGTTCCTGGCGCAGAAATAAGTATTTGTGGCTGCCTGGGAGTGGTGGGCGGGCTTAACCGCCAGGCCAGGAGCACTAAGATGGCGGCGGTGGGCGGAGCTTGCCATGATATTCGGGCGGGAGAAAAGCCCGCCTGAGAGAAAGGAAGTGGGAGGAGACGCGGCGCCGGAAGTAGGCCCCGGTAGAAGCCGGGGCCTAAATTTGAGGCCGGTGGCCGCCAGGAAGGGCCGCGGCGGCGAGAACCGTGCAGACGCCGGGAAAAGCGGCGCGGTTGCCAGCAAGGCTGCCGCGGCAAAAGGGCACAGTGTGGCCGGAGGAGGAAGCCGGAAGTAGGCCCCGGAAGAAGCCGGGGCCTAAATTTGAGGCCGGTGGCCGCCAGGAAGGGCCGCGGCGGCGGGTAAAAAGCGGCGCGGTTGCCGCAAGGCCGCCGCGCCGAGGCAAAAGGGCACAGTGTGGCCGGAGGAGGAAGCGGCGTGGTGCCAGCAATGCTGCCGCGCCAGAAGAAACGGTACAGCCGTAGGAGAAAGCGGCGCGGATGCCAGCGAGCAGAATAGTGCGGCTATAAGAGGGAATCGGCGCAGCTACCAATAAGGCCGCCGCGCCGGGGCAGAAACAGTGCGGCCGCAGGGGAAAAGAGGCAGCGGCTGCCACACGGCCGCCGCGCCGGGCCAGAGCACAATGCGGCCGGGGGAAAAAGGGGAAGCGCGGCCACCTGTAAGGCCAAGAACGGCGCGGCTGCCACGCGAATGGGGCGAAGACCCCCGCCCCATGAGAAGATGAAAACCAAGTCAAGGCAGCCTGGAAAAATATCCCAAGGGACCCCCAAATGACTGCCCTGGAACTGAGGAAGGTACTTTGGAATACTTACGTAAACATCCCACGCCGTCCTTACTAACCTCAATCTGGGGAAAATATCAGACGTCCAAGGAGCTGATGGACGTCCTCGTCTCCTCCAACCGACAGGCTCTGGTGGGCGAGTGGGTGGGGGACGGAGCCAGGACCGGACTTCTGAGCACGCTTGTGTGCTAGGATCTTGGTCCTGCTGAGGGATCTATGAGGATACGGGGTGGCAGTACACGCCGTACTCATAGTCCGCATTGTGGGACTACAGGTGTGACTGTTCACCCTGTATCCCTCCAGAAAAACCTGAAAAGAAACGACGCACATTGAGGTAGATATGGGTCTAATGAAAGACCAGTGTCCACCTCCTACTGACACTAAGCTAAACTGAATATCCTACTTCCTGTCGGTAGGGAGTACACTGCAGAGGAAGAGCTAACTTTTTTTATTTGCATAGTGTCAGCCTCCTAGTGGCAGCAGCATACACCCATGGTTCCTGTGTCCCCCAATGAAAGGCGATAGAGAAATAAGAATTAAACATGTTGGATTTCAACATACCTAATCTTTTCTTCTCATAAGAGACAGGCCACCATATATCTGGCAGCAGCTTATGCCTCTTGGGCCAAGAATTCACGTGTATTAGGGTACCAGGAGAGGGGTGTATGGACACCTTAAAAACACAGCGCTGAGAGATGACGACAGGCAACACCACAACCATTACCTTGAGCTGGTTGTTGAAGACATCAATCTCTTGTAGTTTCGCCCGGGTTTCCGTCTCCACCTCATCCAGTTGTTCTCGGAGCTGCTGACGACCCATTTCCTTGGCTTCCAAAGCCCTTTTTAGTGTAAGGAGGGAGTCTCCTGGGAACAGGACACAAGACTTCTATTAAATACAAACACGACAGCTGGAACTTGGTCTGGTAAGACTCGCACAGGTTGTACAATATCTCTAGGCATGGCCTAAATCTCTTCAGAGGCCGAAAACTGCCATGGTAAACCATAAGTATTCTTAGAATGTAAATGAGTTAAGATCTATGGGCCGGACATAGATCTCCCCAAGAATCAGCTTCCAGAGCTTACTGTAAATGCGAGGGGTCATTACCAATGTGAGACATGTAGACCATAAGAGCAGACGGTCAGTCATTACATGTCTCACACTAGGAACGCCACCTTCTATGTAATAATCTCTGGAGGCAGATTCTCAGAGATCTATGTCCAGCCCATAGATCTGAACAGCTCATTTACATATTAAGATATATGTGGATTTCTCTGGAATAAGAAATCGGATCACAGATTCCCTTTAAACATTGTGACAATTCAAAATTAATACTCACTGTGTAAACTGTTCTGCTGAACTTGCTTTAGTTGGTCATTGAGCAATTGCTTCTCAGGAATCAATTTTCCAAGCAGTTGCTGAGACTCCTGAAAGAAAAAAAAAAAGAAAAAACACCAAATGAAGCAAAGTATCCCCCACTGGAACGCAGATCAGGTAGTGCACATATTGGGACTATTTTGGGTCTTGTAAATGCAACTTTTTTTTCTTTTTTTCTTTTGCCTTTTTGAAGCACGTTTTCCCCTCCTTTATTTGAGAACAAAATGGAACCCACGTGAACAAAAGGGAATTTATAAACTTCAAGAAGGATAATCCGATACCTGTAGCTGCTGCTGCAGATGTGTAATTTCGGCGATCCTCAGCTCACGGGACTTGTTGGTACTTTCTATCTCTTGCCGCTGTGTAGTGAGTCGGTATCTGATATCTTGAAGTTTGCCTTCTAGCTGATGCTTTTTATCATTCTTCAAGAAAAATATAAAAAGACATCTTACAAGTTTCAGATCGTTTGGTAAAAAACTAAATAATATCAGTATTATAGAACTTACCAAAGCTTCCAGCTCAAATTCCAGCGTCTTCTTCTTGGCCTTCAGGATCACGATATCCTCTTGTTCCTTATTTCTCTGATTTAGGAGCTCCTGGCGGCGATTTCGTTCCCACTCGAGTTGTCGCTGACGTTCTAGTTCTCGCTTTGCAGCCTGATAATATTAATATATGCTATGAGAATAAAAGGGTTTGAGGCCTGTAAGTTTACCTTTAAGCTATGTGCACACGTTAAGGATTTTTTGTGTTTTTTTTTTTTTTTTTAGAGTCTTTTTGGCAGTTTTCCACGGAAAAACCGCAAAAAAACCAAAATAAAACGCTTACATAAGCATCCCATAATTTTTAATGCATTCCGCAATTTTTGTGCACACGATTCCTTTTTTTTTTTTTTCGTGGCAAAAATGCAGCATGTTTATTAATTTTGTGGATTTTACACATTTTTTTTACCGCTATAGTATTGCATTGGGGAAGCTCCGGAAAAAAACGTGGTAAAAATGAGAAAGAAAAAAAAAAAACACAAACGGATTTCTCTGCCGAGATTCCTGAACGTGTGCACATAGCCTTATTGTTAGGACGATACCTTTCATACATGTAGTTTCCAAAATGGGGTCACTTGTGGGGGGTTTCTACTGTTTAGGCACACCAGGGGCTCTGCAAACGCAACATGACGCCCGCAGACCATTCCATCAAAGTCTGCATTTCAAAAGTCACTACTTCCCTTCTGAGCCCCGACGTGTGCCCAAACAGTGGTTTACCCCCACACATGGGGTATCCGCTTACTCAGGAGAAACTGGACAACAACTTTTGTTGTCCAATTTCTCCTGTAACCCTTGGGAAAATAAAAAATTCTGGGCTAAAAAATTATTTTTGAGGAAAGAAAACGTATTTATTATTTTCACTGCTCTGTGTTATGAACTTCTGTGAAGCACTTGGGGGTTCAAAGTTCTCACCTCACATCTAGATAAGTTCCTTTCGGGGTCTAGTTTCCAAAATGGGGTCACTTGTGGGGGGTTTCTACTGTTTAGCCACATCAGGGGCTCTGCAAACGCAACATGACGCCCGCAGAGCATTCAATCAAAGTCTGCATTTCAAAACGTCACTACTTCACTTCCGAGCCCCAGCATGTGCCTAAACAGTGGTTTACCCCCACATATGGGGTATCAGCGTACTCAGGAGAAACTTGACAACAATTTTTGGGGTCAAATTTCTCCTGTTACCCTTGGGAAAATAAAAAATTGCGGGCTAAAAAATCATTTTTGAGAAAAGAATTTTTTTTTTTTATTTTCATGGCTCTGCGTTATAAACTTCTGTGAAGCACTTGAGGGTTCAAAGTGCTCACCACACATCTAGATTAGTTCCTTTGGGGGTCTAGTTTCCAATATGGGGTCATTTGTGGGGGATCTCCAATGTTTAGGCACACAGGGGCTCTCCAAACGCGACATGGTGTCCGCTAATGATTGGAGCTAATTTTACATTTAAAAAGCCAAATGGCGTGCCTTCCCTTCTGAGCCCTGCCGTGCGCCCAAACAGTGGTTTACCCCCACATATGGGGTATCTGCGTACTCAGGACAAACTGGACAACAACATTTGTGGTCCAATTTCTCCTATTACCATTGGCAAAATAGGAAATTCCAGGCTAAAAAATCATTTTTGAGAAAAGAAAATAGAATTATTCTTACCGTTAATTCGGTTTCTAGTAACCCACCACGACAGCACACCTGGAGGATGTTACCCCTTTCCTAATAGGGACAGGAAATGACAAGAGGTTAAATAACCCCTCCCTCATCCTCCCCTCAGTGTTATTATAAAGGACCACAGGAGAATGAATGCTTCAAATTATATTTATTCTTTTCAGAACGTATATTAAGCAAAGGGAGGGATTACTCCTGCTGTCGTGGTGGGTTACTAGAAACCGAATTAACGGTAAGAATAATTCTATTTTCTCTAGTAACCCCCCACGACAGCACACCTGGAGCAGTACCCAAGAGTAATTTTTAGGGAGGGACTACAGCACTAAGGACTTTTTCTCCGAAGGCTAAGTCTTCTTTTGACATCAGGTCAAGCCTGTAATGTTTGGAGAACGTATGGACCGAGGACCACGTGGCCGCTCTGCATATTTGCTCGATGGAAGCACTGGCTTTCTCGGCCCAGGAGACAGCTGTTGCTCTAGTAGAATGGGCTGTAAGCTTTCCTGGTGGTGGAAGGCCTTGAATTTGATAAGCCTCCAGGATTGCTCTTTTGATCCAATTTGCAATTGTGGATCTGGAAGTCTTCTTCCCCTTATTCTGGCCGAGAAGATGAATAAACAGATTTTGATCTTTTCTAATCTTTTCTGATGCATGAAGATAATAGAGTACCATTCTTCGAACATCCAAAGTATGGAAATGTTCCTCTTCCTCATTCTTTGGTTCTTGATAGAATGATGGAAGAATTATCTCCTGCGATTTGTGGAAATCGGAGACGACCTTTGGGAGAAAGGATGGGTCTAATCGTAGGATAAGCCTGTCCTGAAGAATCTTCATGTAGGGCTCGTTGATTGATAGGGCTTGTAGTTCACCCACTCTTCTGGCTGTTGTTATAGCTACCAGGAAGGTGGTTTTCCAAGCGAGTTTATCCATGGTTATGGAAGATAAGGGTTCAAATGGTGGCAGTGTAAGTCCTTTCAGGACTATATTCAGGTCCCAGGATGGAACTATATTTATGGGTCTTGGAGATATGCGGGATGCCGCCGTCATGAATCTTCTTACCCATCTATGGTTGGCTAAAGACTGGTCAAAATAAGAGCTCAAGGCTGCCACTTGTACCTTGAGGGTGCTGGGTCTGAGACCCTTCTCCAGCCCATCTTGTAGAAAATCCAGGATCTTGGCTAGGTTTGGTTTATCTGGGTTAGGTTGCTCAGGAGCACACCACGTGATGAACGTCCTCCAGATCTTTTGGTAAATAGAATTAGTTACCGTTTTGCGACTTTTTTGTAATGTTTCAATTACTCTCTTTGATAGTCCTCTAGTTCTCAGAATTGAGAATTCAGAAGCCAGGCATTTAGGTGTAGCCTCTCGGGATCTGGATGCAGTATTGGCCCCTGGTAGAGAAGGTCTTTGACCGGTGGAAGTGCTATTGGCCCATCTATCTTTAGACTGATGAGGGCCCCAAACCAACCTCTTTTGGGCCAAAGTGGAGCCACTAGGATCACCTTGAGTTTTTCTGCCCTTATTTTCTGCAGGACTTTTGGTAGGATCGGCAATGGCGGGAACGCGTATGCTAGCGAGAATGTCCATGGCTGGACCAATGCGTCCACAGCTAACCCCGGATTCATCGGATCTAGCGAGAAGAACTGGTCTACCTTTGCGTTCTGACTGTTCGCGAACAAGTCCACTTCTGGCTGTCCCCATCTTTTGACTAGTATCTGAAAGACTTCTGGGTTTAGGCTCCATTCTCCTGGATGGACCTCTGTTCTGCTCAGGAAGTCGGCTTGTACGTTTATCTCCCCTTTTATGTGTAGGGCGGATATGGAGAGAACATGTTCTTCGGCCCACGAAAATATTCTTGCTGATATTCTTTTTAGATCTTCGTGTCTTGTACTTCCCTGGTGGCGAAGGTGGGCAACTGTTGTCATGTTGTCTGAGTATATTTTTAAGTGGGAATTTTGTACAAGAGTTACCGCTGCTTTGAGAACTTCTACTGCTTTTAGCTCTTTGTAATTCGAGGATTGTTGTGTTATTTCGGCTGACCAGAATCCCTGGAATATGTGCTGGTCTACCGTAGCTCCCCAACCTTTTCCACTGGCATCTACTGTTATGGTCACTGCTGGGACCTGCAACCAGGGAACTCCTCTCATTAAGTTCTCTTTTTGTAGCCACCATGTTAATGAGGACTTTACATGCGGTGGTATCCGGATCTTTTTGTCTAGAGAACCTGGGGATCCGTCCCAGCTTGACAGAATATGAGTCTGAAGTATCCTGGTGTGGGCTTGAGCCCATGCCACCATCTGGATGCAAGATGTCATGGTACCTAGAACCGACATGGCCCATCTTAGAGATACTCTCTTCTTGTCCCGCAATGTTCTTATCCTTGATGTAAGCAGGGACCGTTTTTGTTCGGGCAAGAAAGACGTTTGTCTGTGGGAGTCTAATAAGACCCCTAAAAAGATCTTCGTTGTGGACGGAACCATATCCGATTTTTTGGGGTTTATCACCCAACCCAGAGATGACAGGATCTGGACTGTTGTTTGAAGATGTTCCTGTAGAATTGGAACCGTGGGAGCCACTACCAAGAGGTCGTCGAGGTATGGGATTATGCATATCCGTCGACTTCTGATGTACGCCATCACCTCGGACATGACCTTTGTAAAGATCCTTGGAGCTGATGATAGTCCGAATGGGAGGACATTGAACTGGAAGTGGTCTATAACTTCTCCTCTGGTGACTGCAAACCTTAGAAATTTCCGATAGGTTGGATGGACTGGGACGTGATAATATGCGTCCTGTAAGTCGATGGTTGCCATGACGAAGTCTTGCCCTATTAAGGGTACTGTCGATCTGACGGACTCCATTCTGAATCTTCTGTAGGTTACATATTGATTCAGCGGTTTCAGATTGATTATCATCCGATGGGTTCCGTTTGGTTTCCTTATCAGAAATAGGCTGGAATAATGGCCCTTGTTTCTTTCGTCTTTTGGGACTGTGGAGATCACCTTGTTGATTAAGAGATCTTCTATCCCAGTTATCAGGGTGGACTGTAGCTTCGGTGTTGATAACGTTGTAGTTTTCATTCTTTTTTGGGGATATGATGTAAACTCTATTTTCATCCCCTCTTTGACCAATCTTAAGGTCCACTGATCCACACCGATCTCTTGCCAGACTGGGAGGAAGTTCGAAATTCGACCCCCCACTATGACGGCGTCATTGCTTTCTCTGGTTTTGGGGTTGTGAAAGAAAAAGATTCCTGTCTTTCCCTCCTTTCGGATAGCTCCAGCGACCTGTTTTACCCTTTCCTCTGTATTGAGGAGTATGCTCCTGCTGAGTGCGGAAGGGTCTTTTCCTAGGGTTTCTAGGTTCTGGTAAGGTCTTTTTCTTGTCCGAAGCCTTCTCCAAAAGGTCATCCAAGGCTGGTCCAAACATATACTTTCCTTTAAAGGGAATAGAACACAGCCTCATCTTGGAAGTCATATCCCCAGACCAGGATCTTAGCCAGAGTGCACGCCTTACCGAGTTTGACAGTGCGGATGATCTCGCCGTCACTCTCACGGATTCTGCAGAAGCATCTGCTAAAAAGCCTGTTGCTTTCTGGAAGATAGGCAAGGAGGCCAGAATATCTTCTCTCGGAGTACCTGAGGACAAGTGCTCCTCTAGCTGCCCCAGCCAGCGATGCATCGATCTAGCCACGCAAGTGGATACTGAATTGATGTTCAGTAAAGATGCTGACGTTTCCCACGACTTCCTTAGTAGTCCGTCCATCTTACGTTCCAGAGGGTCTCTCAGTTGGGAGGCATCCTCGAATGGTAGCGTGGTCTTTTTGGCTACTCTGGCAATCTGGACGTCCACTTTTGGGACTTCTGACCAGCATGACGCTGTCTCGGCATCCACAGGAAATCTGTCTTTAATTTCCGCTGGAGTAGTCAGCTTCTTTTCTGGGGATTCCCACTCGTCCAGAACTAAATCTCGGATGTTTTGGTGAATAGGAAACACCTGACGCTTCCTAGAACGAAGTCCTCCAAACATCTCTTCTTGCACGGACTGTGCCGTCTTCTCTTCCTCAACCTCCATAGTTTTCCTTACAGCCGTAAGGAGTTCTTCTATATCAGATGAAGAGAAGTAGTATCTCTCTTGCTGGACAGTTTCAGAGTCCAGGGATAATTCACCCTCCTCTGGGGGTTCGTCCGACGTCTCTCCCTGAGAGTCCTCCTGCTCTTCCTCCTGTGGATTAAGTTTCCTTTTCTTAGCCTCAGGAGGGGCACTAGGAGATGGTGTAGGCTGAGAAAGAGTGGCCAGAGATGTTTTAATCTCCTGCTGGATTAAGGTTTTAATCTCCTCTATCAGGGATGGCCGTTCCTCGCTGATAATTTTGTCTGTGCATTCTTTGCACAATGATTTCTTGTATGAAGAGGACAGCTTCTTCATACAAACTGCGCATTTGCGGGTAGTTTTTGTTTTGCTTCCTGATGTGGGTTCCTTGTCCCCCTAAAAAGAAAGGGGAGAAGGAATCATAAGACTACAACCCACATCAGGGAATGGACACCCGGGGCCAGACTACTCACTGGGGCCGGGATGGTGCTGTGTTCTGCAGGTGCAGAGCGTGAGGAAGCAGACATCTCCATAGTCTTCACCACACAGTGGTCCTACCTGCGATGTCTTCCTGTCCAGGGCCTGAATATATAGGCGACCGGACGCAGCACCTGTCCTCCTGGATGAGGACCTCCTCCTCCGGTGTCCGGAAGTACGTGGGGGGAGAACGCCGACGTCTTCCATGCTATCTCCTAGCGTTCCTGGCTGGAACGCACGAGGAACTTCCTGATTCAGAGAAGCCGGCCGGCGTCTGACGTCACACCCGGCCGCCGGCTTCAGACCGGAAGTACCCACACACGCGCGCGCGCGGTGCGGAGGAGGAGAAGGGCTGGAGAGCTCCGAGAGGCCTCCAGCCAAAGAACGCCCCAGACCTTACCCGCAGGCGCGGAATGGTGGCGAAGGAGTCCCGAGTCGGAGGAGACGGGAGCAGCGACAGGGAATGGACGTAAGTCTGATCCCAGCTGCCCGGCCAGATTATCTGTATTCCCCCCGGTGACCGCTGCCGGCACAGTGCACCTGGGATGACCTCTTCATCCCTAGTAGGGACAGGAAAGAACACTGAGGGGAGGATGAGGGAGGGGTTATTTAACCTCTTGTCATTTCCTGTCCCTATTAGGAAAGGGGTAACATCCTCCAGGTGTGCTGTCGTGGGGGGTTACTAGAGAAAAATTATTTTTTATTTTCATGGCCCTGCATTATAAACTTCTGTGAAGCACCTGGGGGTTTAAAGTGCTCAGTATGCATCTAGATAAGTTCCTTGGGGGGTCTAGTTTCCAAAATGGGGTCACTTGTGGGGGAGCTCCATTGCATAGGCACACAGGGGCTCTCCAAATGCGACATGGTGTCCGCTAACAATTGGAGCTAATTTTCCATTCAAAAAGTCAAAAGGCGCGCCTTCCCTTCCGAGCCCTGCCGTGTGCCCAAACAGTGGTTTACCCCCACATGTGAGGTATCGGTGTGCTCAGGAGAAATTGACAAACAAATTTTAGGATCCATTTTATCCTGTTGTCCATGTGAAAATGAAAAAATTGAGGTTAAAAGAATTTTTTTTGTGAAAAAATAGTACTTTTTCATTTTTACGGATCAATTTGTGAAGCAGCTGGGGGTTTAAAGTGCTCACAATGCATCTAGATAAATTCCTTGGGGCGTCTAGTTTCCAAAATGGGGTCACTTGTGGGGGAGCTCCAATTTTTAGGCACACGGGGGCTCTCCAAACTTGACATGGTGTCCGCTAAAGAGTGCAGCCAATTTTTCATTCAAAAAGTCAAATGGCGCTCCTTCCCTTCCAAGCCCTGCCGTGCGCCCAAACAGTGGTTTACCCCTACATATGAGGTATCAGCGTACTCAGGACAAATTGGACAACAACTTTCGTGGTTCAGTTTCTCCTTTTACCATTGGGAAAATACAAAAATTGTTGCTGAAAAATCATTTTTGTGACTAAAAAGTTAAATGTTCATTTTTTCCTTCCATGTTGCTTCTGCTGCTGTGAAGCACCTGAAGGGTTAATAAACTTCTGGAATGTGGTTTTGTGCACCTTGAGGAGTGCAGTTTTTAGAATGGTGTCACTTTTGGGTATTTTCAGCCATATAGACCCCTCAAACTGACTTCAAATGTGAGGTGGTCCCTAAAAAAAATGGTTTTGTAAATTTCGTTGTAAAAATGAGAAATCGCTGGTCAAATTTTAACCCTTATAACTTCCTAGCAAAAAAAAATTTTGTTTCCAAAATTGTGCTGATGTAAAGTAAACGTGTGGGAAATGTTATTTATTAACTATTTTGTGTCACATACCTTTCTGGTTTAACAGAATAAAAATTCAAAATGTGAAAATTGCGAAATTTTCAAAATTTTCGCCAAATTTCCGTTTTTATCACAAATAAACACAGAATTTATTGACCTAAATTTACCACTAACATGAAGCCCAATATGTCACGAAAAACAATCTCAGAACCGCTAGGATCCATTGAAGCGTTCCTGAGTTATTACCTCATAAAGGGACACTGGTCAGAATTGCAAAAAACGGCAAGGTCTTTAAGGTCAAAATAGGCTGGGTCATGAAGGGGTTAATTCAGCAGCGCACACCCGTGGTTTTTTGTGTCGCCAAATGAAGCAACCGAGAAATTGTGTCACTTGTGGGATGTGAACGTTGCGCTCACTTACACTGCAGACCATCTGTGGGAACACCGTGCACCATGCTCAATGTCATGATCGCTATTCCACCATTTCATTCCAGATTTTCGACCTATAAACACTTACCAGACATGGATTGCTAGTCATGAATTATGAGAGTCTCATTCATCATTTAAACTATTATCTGTTCATGGAAATTCACAAAATAGGGATTTTTGTGTACTCACCGTAAAATCCTTTTCTCCGAGCCAATCATTGGGGGACACAGGACCATGGGTGTTATGCTGCTGCCACTAGGAGAACACTAAGTAAACACAGAAAGAATAGCTCCTCCCCTGCAGTATACACCCTCCTGCTGGCTGTAAGTGAACCAGTTCGATAAAGCAGTAGGAGCTTAACATTTAACAAGGATGAACTATGTCAAAACCAAGTCAACACAGAAACCAAAGCCAATAGGCTAACAGGGTGGGTGCTGTGTCCGCCAACGATTGGCTCGGAGAAAAGGATTTTACGGCGAGTACACAAAAATCCCTATTTCTCCTACGCCTCATTGGGGACACAGGACCATGGGACGTCCTAAAACAGTCCCTGGGTGGGAAACAATCAACTACAATTGCTTCTTGTACCCACAAGTTACAGATGCGGCACTGCCGCCTGCAAAATTCGTCTGCCAACGGTCGCATCTGCCGAGGCCTGAGAGTGACTATGGTAATGTTTTGTAAACGTATGCAGGCTGGACCAAGTTGCAGCTTTGCAAACTTGGGCTGCCGAAGCTTGGTGCCGGATGGCTCAAGACGCACCCACTGACCGAGTGGAATGAGCCTTAATCTCTGCTGGGACAGAATGACCTCTGACTCGGTAGGACTCCTGAATAGCCCAACAAATCCATTTGGCTATTGTCGCCTTGGAAGCCGAAAACCCTTTCCTTGGTCCTTCTGGGAGCACGAACAGGGGATCTGACCTGTGGAAAGATGCTGTCCGCGAGACGTATCTCGATACGATGTACTGGTGCCGGACAGAGTGACAGAAAAACAATCTCCTCAATAAGAAAGAGGAGTCAACTTTCGGTAGAAAAGACGGGGATGTTCTCAACACCACCTTATTCTGATGAAAATTCAGTTACGGAACTTGAGAAGACAAAGCCGGCAGCTCGCAGACCCATCTAATAGAAAGAATAGAATAGAAAGAATGAAAGCAAAGACAGGGAAACCTCCTGCAGAGGTTCGAAAAGAGCCTGTTGCAAAACTCCGAAGACCAGATTAAGGACCCATGGTTCCAATGGCATCTTATAGGGGGGCTCCCGATGGGAGACTCCCTGACTAAACGTCTTGACTTGTAATCTGTTGGCAAACCTGCGTTGGAACGGAAAAGATTAGGGCTGAGATCTGCCCCTTGAGAGAACTAAGGGCGAGACCCAAGTCCAAACCCGTTTGTAAGAATTTGAAAATGGAAAAAAGAAGAGAACATCCTCGGTCGTTGCACCATGAGAAGAAGGTCTTCCAGGTGCGATGATAAATACGCATAGATGAAGGCTTTCTAGTGCTGATCACGGTAAATGGGGCCCTGAGACAGCAAGTCAGCGCGATTCGGTAACCGCCAGGGAACGTCGGCAACTAGTTGAACGAGTTCCGCGTACCACGCCCGGCGGGGCCAATCTGGCGTAATCAGGATTACCGGTACCCTCTCCGCTCTGATCTTCTTGATGACTCTCGGCAGTAAAGGATGCGGGGGAAATATGTACGGAAGCCGAAAAGGATGCCACGGGAGTACGAGAGCATCTGCCCCAATGGCTACCGGATTGTGGGACCGAGCTGTGAAGTCGGGAAGTTTGGAATTTAGCCGTGAGGCCATCAGATCCACATCTGGAATTCCTTAACAACAGCAGATCTGGTGGAAAATCTCCGGATGGAGAGACCACTCCCCGAAGTTGATGCCTTGAAGACTGAGGGAATCTGCCTCCCAATTGTCCACTCCCGGGATGTGAACTGCAGAAATCATAAAGCGGTTTTCCTCGGCCCATCAGAGGATGTGGCCCACCTTAGTCATGGCTGCCTTGCTGCGGGTTCGCCCTTTTGCGGTTGATGTATGCAACTGCAGTGGCGTTATCGAACAGAATCCTGATTGGGCGACCCGCCAGGAAGGGAGGGAATTGGAGAAGCGCCAACCTGATTGCCCGAATTTCCAAGATGTTCATCGCAAGACGTGATTCATGGGGGACCAGCAGCCCTGAGCAGTGTGATGAAGGAGCACTTCTCCCCAGCCTAGAAGACTGGCATCTGTTGTCAGAACTAACAAATGTACTGGAAGAAATGACTTCCCTTGATTCAGGGAGGATTTCACTGTTCACCACCTGAGAGACTGTCTGACTCGCCGGGGAAGAGGGAACCGACGGTCGAGGGAGAACAGGTTCCTGTCCCAAACAGCCAGGAGGGCATGCTGTAAGGGGCGGAGGTGTAATTGAGCAAATGGAACCGCCTCCATAGCTGCTACCATCCTGCCGAGAACTCTCATACTGAAGCGCAGAGAGTGAGTGTGAGGCTGAGAAAGCTTCTGAGCTTTTCGCTGTAAAACCGAGATCTTTTCCGGGGGAAGAAGAACCAACCCCCGTGATGAGTCAAGTATCATTCCTAGAAGGGAAATTCGCTGAGCCAGTACTGGGGAAGATTTTTTTTTTTTGAAGTTCATCTTCTAAACTAGGCGAGAGAGTATCTATTGTGATGTTCACGGCCTCCTCGCAGGTGCGGAAAGGGGGGGCCTTTGAGGAGGATATCGTCTAGATACTGTAGCACCACCACTCCTCGGGTGTGGAGCATGGCCACGGCAGCCACCATGATACCCTGGGGGCGATGGCGAGGCCGAAGAGGAGAGCAACGAATTGAATCTGATCTTCCTGAACTGCGAAGTTTATCTTGTATTCGGAGGACACTAGGTCGCGGACCCATTCGTCGTGAACGACCGAGAGCCACGCGGCACTGAAGGAAAGCAGGCGGCCGCCTACTCTGAGGGTGTTCCCCGGATACCACAGGGAGTCCTTGTGTGGAAGATCTGCCCGTTCTGGAGCCTCTGGATCTCAACTGCCTAGGCCTGCCTTTCCATCAAGGGGAAGGTTTATAAGAGGCCTGGGAACCTCTGTCTCCACGTTGTGCCCGGCCAGAACCGGGAGATGTGGAAGTAGAGGACCAGTTTGAGTTGTAACGACAAAAATCGGGACTGAGACTGTGGTTGCTGGTTCCGAAAGGGCCGAGAGGGTCTCTGTTGTAGAAGAAATTTTACTCTTCCCTCCAGTGGCGTCGGAAATTAATTGGTCGAGCTTTTCGCCAAAAAAGGCAACCGCTCTGATATGGTAGAGAAGTCAATGACTTTTTGGAAGCAGAATCCGCACGCCAAACCCTGAGCCATAAGGACCTCCAGATGGTGATGGCGTTTGCTGCTGCTTGAGAAGCACAGTCAGCAGCATCCAGGGACGCGGTCACTACAAAATCTCCAGCTCTGGCTGAGTAGCAAGGTCTACTATCACGAGGGGGGAAGATTGGTATCCAGCACCGCTAAAGATAAGACCTCAGCCCAGTAGGACATAGCCTTAGCCACCCACATAGCGGCAAAAGATGGGAAGAGTGCGGCTGCTGAGGCTTCAAAGGCTGAACACGCCCTCCGAAGAGGATAAAACAGATTTAGTAGCCAGGCATGATCGGTGGAGACTGCCACCAATCTTTTCTTGGATCCTGGGCAAAAGGATATTTTGGCTCCATGGGCTTCTGCCCTGTGAATCGTTTATCTGGACAGATCTTGGGAGAATCAACGATTTATTTAAATTCGGGATGAGTGGCGAACACTATGAGCTCGCTTGGTCATCTTAAAGGACATGGCATGATCCGTTTTAGATAAAGGTTCCTCCTCAGGCTTCAAAGCCTTATTCACTGACTCAATTAGAGAGTCGAGAGTCTCCTGATCGTGATGAAATTCCTGATCTAGGGACGTATCAGAATCGTCCTCTGAAAAAGGTTCTCTACTGGCCCCAATGGAAGGGGAGCGAGAAATGGTAGTCTCAGAACCCGAATCCCGGTGATGGTCTGGAGATATGGCATGAGTCCTTTTCCTGAAAGAGCGAGAGCTCCTTGGCAACGTACGACCTCTGGAGTACGAGGGGTTCTGACGATCAGAAGCGTTGTCCGTAATAGTGCCCTGGTTAGAGAAAGGGACTCGGAACGAGTCTAATGTTTTTGCCAGAGATGCCATAGACCGGGCAAAGGAGGTAGTCCACTCAGGGGGACTAGGCTCACTGGGTTTGGTATCAGTAACAGGCGGTTCCTGAGCCGTCACCAGTTCACAAGCTGTGCATAATGCAGTGTTGTGACCCCGGGGTAATGACACCTTACAAGAGGAACATGCCGCGAAGAACACAGTGTGGATTTTCCCAGACTTTTTGTGAGGCTTTGATTGCGACATAGTATAGCTTGAGGAGAGCGCTTACTAACAGGGGAAGGGTTAAGCCATGTTTCTGCAGCTTACCCAGGTCCTGTGTCTTGAGTCCCCAGGGGAGGTAAGCAGTGTATGCCCAGAAATCGCTCGTCCTGAAGGCTGTAATTCAAAAGGCTGGAGCAGCGCTGCAGCATCAGCCCTGTGGGTGTACCAAGATGGCCGCCGAGATCAGGAAGTGAGAGCGCTTCTCAGGAAACGAGAAGCGCCAGAAAGAGTGGGAGGCGGTAACTGCCAGTGGGCATGGCCGAAAATTCCGGCCTGTATGAAGGGGAAAAGCTGGAGGCTAAATTTAAAAACATGCAGTAGTGGCCTGCAGCGCCGGGACCGCTATTAGCGCCATACTTAAGCCACGCTCCTTCATTGAATTGCCGCACTGCGGACCACCCACGGACCCGGGCTTTAAGGTGCGGACCTCCCATACCCCGGGGACCAGGACCCCCCCAGCACCTCGGCCCCTTCAATCCACCGTTGCCATAGTCAGGGAGGGGGTGAAGAGCTTCTGCCGCCATGCGTCATCCGCTATATCAGTGGTGATGCAGAGGGGGGGCTGCACGTACGCCATATACATTTATGTCCGGCTATGCACCTGGCTCCAGGAGAGGTAGATGGAGGGCTACTCCATGTGGTCGCCTGCTATGGAGGGGGGAGATCGGAGCACGAAGGAACCGTCACCCGTAAGGTGAGCTCAGGGCTGGCATCCAACGTTGCAGGAAAGGATACGGGAGGGATGCTCCACGTACTTGCCTGTTGATGGTTCGGGGGAGATCGGAACCTAGAAAGGATCCGGTGCCCCCATTCGCTCCGTTAAAGAAAAATAGAATAAAAAGTAAAAAGCTAAAAATAAAAATGGTGGGGTCTGAAAGCAGACCCAAGTGCCTCCTACAGACACTAAGCAAGAACTTGTTCACTGAGAGCCAGCAGGAGGGTGTATACTGCAGGGGAGGAGCGGAGAGCCAGCAGGAGGGTGTATACTGCAGGGGAGGAGCTATTCTTTCTGTATTACTTAGTGTCCTCCTAGTGGCAGCAGCATAACACCCATGGTCCTGTGTCCCCCAATGAGGCAAAGGAGAAAATCCAATTATATATGGGCAAAGCTCAATCATTCCACCAACATCTTTTGTCTACATGTAGTTCACAAGTGCAGCAGAATATTTCAGGTGCCTAGTGAGAATTAATTGGATAGCTGTTGGTTGAACAATGCTTTGGCCGATCGTTCGACTGACAGCCATCTTTCCCATGCACAATATCAGTGGGTTCGGTGGACATTAGTCTACTATGTATGAGGGTCTTTGGAGTCGCAGACTTGAATGTTTGGATATATGCTACTGCTCCCTCCTAATCAGAGGAGAACAAATATTACTCCATCATAAGAGGGGTGGTAAAGGTACCTTCACACATAACGATATTGTTAACGATATCGTTGCTATTTGTGACGTAGCAACGATATCGTTAATGAAATCGTTATGTGTGACAGCGACCAACGATCAGGCCCCTGCTGGGAGATCGTTGGTCGCTGAATAAAGTCCAGAACTTTATTTCGTCGCTGGACTCCCTGGAGACATCGCTGGATCGGCGTGTGTGACACCGATCCAGCGATGTCTTCACTGGTAACCAGGATAAACATCGGGTAACTAAGCGCAGGGCCGCGCTTAGTAACCCGATGTTTACCCTGGTTACCATCCTAAAAGTTAAAAAAAACAAACACTAGATACTTACCTAACGCTGTCTGTCCTCCAGCGCTGCGCTCTGCACTCCTCCTGTACTGGCTGTGAGCCGGAAAGCAGAGCGGTGACGTCACCGCTCTGCTTTCCGGCTCCCAGCCAGTACAGGAGGAGAGCAGAGAAGCAGAGCACAGCGCTGGAGGACAGACAGCGGTAGGTAAGTATCTAGTGTTTGTTTTTTTTACTTTTAGGATGGTAACCAGGGTAAACATCGGGTTACTAAGCGTGGCCCTGCGCTTAGTTACCCGATGTTTACCCTGGTTACCGGCATCGTTGGTCGCTGGAGAGCGGTCTGTGTGACAGCTCTCCAGCGACCAAACAGCGACGCTGCAGCGATCCGGATCGTTGTCGGTATCGCTGCAGCGACGCTTAATGTGAAGGGGCCATAACATGAAGAAAAGTTCCTGAATCTCACACCTGCAGTCACTATACAAGGGGAGAAATAACACCTAGAGGTGTGAGAAGTCAGATAACATGGAGAAAAGTTCCTGCATCCCAAGATCCCAACACATCCTCCATCAGGAGGAGACAACTAATTGATTGGGTTCAAGGGTGATAAAACAACAAGTTCCTTTATCACCAAACAAAACAGCTTTGCAAATACACCAACATTGACTTTATTGATCGCAATGTAATGATTTTCCAACTCTGATAATTACCTAGCTCATAAACTAGCTGAATGAAAAATTCACATTCCCTTTAGGAGGAACGTAAATTGAATTTCCAATGAAAACCATTAATAAATGTAAGTTTGGTGAAGAGTTCTACCCCTTCATTTCTGAGAGCATCATTTCCACTGAGGAGCTCCCACCAGTAACCGGCACCCAGTATTGCCCACTTCGCGGAATCTTCTGTGTGGCTAGATATGGATGATACTTGGCGTATCCCAATGATGCAAAAAGGATCCAATAACAGACCCTTATGTCTGCCGGCGCAGTCAATGAACGCGATTTTCTACGCCAGCTTCAGATCTCTGCTCACTTACCTCTCTCCGCTCGAACTCTTTCCTCCGTTCCTCTTCTCGTTGTCTCTCTATCTCCCGCTGCTTTTCTAACTGCTTCTCCAGCTCTTGTAGGCGCTTTCTCTCCACATCCTGACGCTCGCGTTCCTTCCTCTCCAGCTCGGCCCTTTCCAGCTGCGCCAGCCTCTCCTGCTCCTTACGCTGCTGCTCCAGCAGGGCCTGCCGCCTCTTCTCCAATTCCAGGTTCCCACGCTCAAAGTTCTCCCTCTTTTTATCTTCAAACGTCACTGGGAGAGAACACACAAGGGCGGTCATTGGTGCTAGACGTGACATACTCTGCTAGTGACCAGGGCAGGAGCTTCATGCTGCCCCATAATCGCCTTTCATTTCTGCATCTCAAGGTGTCCATCTTGCTCTGCCTCCAAAAATTAAGACAGCTAGAAACAGTCGTACAAACCAACAAACGGGATAGTCTGGTGTGAGAATTTCCAAAACGGGAAAGTGATTACAATACAACCGCCTCGATAAATCCCAATATCTCCATTTGTGCGGAGATTTTGGGATCCTTCCGTGTGGCCTGTGAGGATAGGGCATTAGTATCTAGGACCTGGACAATTCCTTCCAGAAATAGGACAGTCCGCGGAGTAATTCTCCATATCTGTTATACAATGCAAAAATATATATAAAATCCTCACCTGGTAGTTTTTTGTCCACCGGCTGTGGCTCGTCCTCTGCTGGTTCTTCAGGTAAACGTTGATCTACAGACACTGAGCTCATTATGGATATGCCGCTGCCAGAACGAACTCTTCTATAAAATATCCCCCCACCAAAGAAACAAAAAAAAAAAAAAACACTGAACACATCAAGTCAGTACAATTCCTGTTTATCAAAACATTGAATATTGTCTATGTCCACTCATGTCACTAATACTGCTCTGACCCAAGGATGGACTCAAGATCTCTGAAGACGTCCTGTGACATCGGCAGCAGCAGCAGATCCTTCAGGTCATGTTCATTGCTCGGTGAGGCCTCCATGGATCCCACAAATGCTCCATGTGACTGAGATCTGGGGAGTTTGGAGACCAAGCCGTGATCCAGACCTCAAATCATTCCTGAAGGCAGGAGCATCAAACTCCTGAAAAGCCACTGCCATTAGGGATTACCACCGCGATCATGGTGGGCGAGATCATAATAGGGTGAACGCCCACATGATGCGGGGTTCAGACACAAAGCGGTGTAACATGTAATGAGGACAGTTGACGAGAGCAACAGGTCTCTCCCCATTTGTGTAAATGTGGTGGGGACATATACAGTACGAGCATCCATCTGACAATACGAGCGTTCATCCTCTCTTTTTAATAAAGCGGTGTCTATAGGCGTCTGTGGCCTAAAATATGTCAGCGCCAAGAACAATTCTTTTTTTGTTATTATTTAATAAGGATTTATCGTATTTACTTTTAAATATTTACTAATTGTTTTACGTTAACACGAAAGATATTTTGGCTTTTATTTGTAGTAAAGGCTGTGGGTATTGTTTGAATGCACACTGCGCCCGGGAAGAAGGACATATTGGAGGCGAAACCCTAGGTTCTGCCAAGTGATCACCAATGTGCATGCAAATTTATATTATACACACACGTTGAAAAAAAGATCTAGGAGGTCCATCGAGTTAAACCTTATACATTTTATCACTAGATTATCTATAACCAGCAATGTTATGTGTACTGAGGAAATCATCCAGCCCTTGTATAAAAGCTGTTATTGTGTCGGCCATTACTACCTCTTGTAGTCGGCATTCCATATTCGGACTGCTCTAACTCTAAAGAACCCCTTCCTATTTAGCTGCCAGAATCACCTTTTTCCACCCGTAATGACTGCCCCCTGGTCCTTAGTATGGTCCCTGGAAGGAATAAGTCATGTCCCAGTCCTTTGTGGTGACCACATATTACATATTTATATATATCTTGAGAGTTGCCACACGTTGGTGTAGGAGCACTACTTATTTTTAATTTTCTGATCCTTTTGACAATTTGGTTCCAGTAGTATTCATGCCTGCACGGCATTATCAGGAGCAGCATAACCTTTGCATTCCTTTCATAAATACCTCTCTATTTTGTCTATAGACCAAACAGTGCAAAAAAAAAAAAAAACGTACAAAATACTTTTTTATATAAAAAACAAATGGCAGAAATACTTCTGATAGTGTGGAAGCAGCCAGCCCATAATGTCACATGTGCTCCTCACCTAAAAGATGGAGGGATATAATCTGGAGGCAGAACAGGAGGCAGCGGCTGGCCGGACATTGCGAGGTCTATTAAGTGCATAGCCAAGATAAACTCTTCAGCTGTCAACTTCCCATCTTGATCGATATCAGACAGATTCCTTCAAAAGTAAATAATATTAATATATAAAATAATAGAATAAACTAGACCTGCGCACAAGGTTGGAAACGGAGAGACACAGAACGGCCATGTTGCACGATCAGGGATGGGCAAAATAATACAGAAGATTGGATTTGCCATTATATGCACAGGGAGTTTTCTAAATGTGACGCTTGAAAATAAACGGTTCCTAAAATGTCCCCATGGATCAGGTGTCAATCATGGTGAATTCCTTCAATAAGCGTTTAAGCTCCTTACATCGCCTCATTACATTACACAGTTGTCATTGAAACCAATAGGCAGGCTGGGCAATGCAGGACAAGGCAGGTCCTCGAGGGCGACAGATACATTTTGCTAAGGAGCATCACGTCGGGATCCAAATAAAGGGGTTGTCCCCTTTTAAAAACAGTTGCTTACATGCTCAATTGCACGTATAAAAAAAACAAAAAAACTGGGCTTTACTTGCCCTCCCCAGGTCCTGCACGTGTCCCTGACATTACACAGGTCTTCACTGTTGCGGTCTGTGCAGTGGTGGCATTAAATCAACAGTGCTACAGTCAATCACAGAGCTCTGCCAACGCAGACAGCACGAACTGCTGAGATAAGTGATTTCCTGCAGGACTGTCGACGCGCAGCCTAGACCGATGCAGTGAGGACATCTTCAGCTCAGAATTATTGAGTATATATGAATATGGATTTCATAAACTGCATTACTTTACCAGGAACCTGCCGGCAAGTTTTTACCAATGGAAACAATAAAAATGGTCCCTTTTTCTTGGCTCATCTCTTTGCCCATCGCGCAGCTCGGCAGAAGAAAGCAAAGCGGTACAACCACATATCACACCGGAGTCGAGTGATCACATTCTTACCATATCGTAGCTAGTTGGGCTTGCGGTAAACTAGATTGCATAAGTATAGTTCTTGCCTGAGGACCTGAAATTAACACATCATTAATATAGTATAATTAACTGAGTGCAGGCAATAATTAATAGAAAGTAATAAAGTAAAAATGCAGCGTAGTTACAAGATGAACGGACTTCACCTACTGCATCAGCTACAGGGAGAAGTTACAAGATCATGCGGTGAAGGCCAGCCTACTGAACCAGACATGTATGGTCATTCATCGGGAAATGCAATCATCAGAACGAGGTCCTGCGGTTCATTTCGTAATCAGTATATGAATTAAAAAGGTTCCGTAAAATCGTACCCGTTAAGTGGCCGCTCATCGTTTTATCATGGCTGTTGAACAACTGTCTGTACTTTAGCCTTGAAGACTGAGGCACGGCCCATTCCACCACTGGAGGAGCCCTGTAGAAGAGAAAAAAATATATATTAGGATTAAAAAAAAAAAAAAAAAAAAAATTATATATATATATATATTATATATATATATATATATATATATATATATATATATATATATATATATATATATTAATAATAATAGGTTCAAATACACCCCATTATAAATAACAATGGATGCTGTTGCTTACTCACACGGCCACATCAAATGACTGGGCTTTCTGCAGCGTCTTACTGTTCATTTGGGCTCCGGCACCTGAACGTCCGAACGATGAACTCTTTGGCAATGTGGCTGCAAGTACAAGTATAAAAAAAAGTCTCGTTTTAATGTTCTTGATGGAACGTGTATTATTTCAAGTCATCATGATCACCGTAATGTGGTGGGTGGGCACCGGGCGGGGGGAGCAGCATGGCCTTAACGGCTCTGTGATGCAGATTAGTCCGATTCCTGATGCAGAGGGATCTGATCTGTGCGGATGAATACTCACCTTGTGAAGTTTTCATAAAATAAATTTTTCTGTTCTTTAGGGCAGGGTCTTCTGGTTCTTAGTCCCGCACCAGCCTCCTGATTACTCAGAGACCTGTCTCCTTTTTATATTTCTGTGCCGCTGCCACCATCATTGTGTGGGCGACATGTACGCGGTGGGAGCCGGTGTCCCATGTGCAGGGCTTTAATAATATGATGCCGAAGGCGACGCATACACAGATCGTGATTTCGGCGCAGTACATTTTTCACACCCCGATCTGCGCATGCGCCAACTGTGGTGCCATTTTATTCAAGCTCTGCATACAGGACACCGGCTCCCAATGTGCACACGTCACCCACACAATGATGACGGCGGCGCAGAAAAAGGAGGCAGGTCGCCGAATAATCCGTGACCTGTACAAGAAGCAAAGGAGGCTGGTAGGGGGGGGGGGGGGGAACGGAGAACCAGAAGAAGAAGACCCTGCCCCAACATTGTACACAGAAGACATCATTTTACAAAAACTTGACAAGGCGAGTACTAAATCAGTTACTGAGCGGCTCCCTTCACATCAGGAATCAGACTAATTAGCATCACAGCCCCAACATAGCCATGCCTTCAGTTTATAGGTCTCAATCCGGCTGAAAGCTTCTCATAATGTATATTTTTCTTTACATTTGTCATTTTTTTATTGCACTAATCAGGGGAAATGTCATTGTACAGGAGGAGGAGGTGAGCTGTGACATCACCTATTGTGACTGGTGGATCCTGTGTTATCTACTGTACATAGAGGTGTTATCAGTCATTGTACAGGAGGAGGAGGTGAGCTGTGATATCACCTATTGTGAATGGTGGATCCTGTGTTATCCGCTGTATATAGAGGTGTTATCAGTCATTATACAGGGGAGGTGTATGGATAGATAAAGTTGTAGGCTTAGAAAAGTGATACAGCTATAGCAGAAATGATTACGTCACTGGATATTTTACAATTACTAGTAAACTTTAATGTGAATTAGTATAAAAATCATGCAAAAACAGGATTTTTGGTTGCTTACCGTAAAATCTGTTTCTCGGAGCCTTCATTGGGGGACACAGGAACCATGGACACAGGAACCATGGGTGTATGCTGCTGCCACTAGGAGGCTGACACTATGCAAATAAAAAAGTTAGCTCCTCCTCTGCAGTGTACACCCTACCGACAGGAAATAGGATATTCAGTTAGTGAGAAAGCAGTAGGAGAAGC